>NC_056624.2:206655141-207272641 GCF_002870075.4 Lactuca sativa
TTTATGTTATTTGGGTCATTAAAACTCTTGATCCACTTAAATCCAACCTAAATGAAAAGGGGGCTGTCGGTAACACGTCTTGATACCTAATACACATTTGGCAACAATTTGAAATCCATTTTGGAACGCACCACTCTTCGGTCTCCTAAGAAACACCAACACCGCACGCCTAATAATTACAGTTGAAGAAGACGAGGCGTTCCAATCAATGAAGGGGACATTCAAGCAAATACGAACATACCCGTTGATCTCAATAGATAAATGCATAATTCTCTTTCTCCTCTCAATCTCAGCCGAAAAAAGTTTTCAATCCTCATAGTATCCTTCTTAGTTTTCTCTTTTAATCTCTTTTTATTGTGAAAATACCGTAATTTTCTCTTATAATAGTCAACAAATCATAAAGCTTTTCTAATTGTACCAACTTATAGCACCAATGTGGATCCAAACTGGTACCATATGGACAAAACTTTAAGATCCTAACTCTTGTGTTAATGAACATATTCAACAATCTACAAATAAAGGTAGAACGTCGTATTGGATGGTGATCATTTTACTTAAGGTATAGTTTGTTTTACTTATATTTTTTGTAGGCTTAGTTACATGATTTTACTTTTTGCAAGATTTACATCAATATGAATAAACTAGAAGATAGTAAGTCTTGTTGGAACTTATATTTTAATTTATAGAGTATAATTTGTCTAGATTATGCTAAAATTAAACTGAAAACTACAAGTAATTGCCAAGTTGTCACCTAGGTCTGCAATCCCATGATTCGTACAGGTACTTTACCACCTCTTAATATCCAAACAAAGGACATTGGTGTCATTCCTTGACTACCACTAATGTCCACCAAGGCCTTATTCTTTTTCACTAAAATCCTAACCAGTCTAAAGTTTTCAATTGTTGCCAACAAAGAGAGGGCTATTTGGGAAGAATTATCTTTCAGTTCAGGTCTCTTTTTTCTATGTAATATGTCAAATGGTCCACAAATTCGTCCACCTGGTTGATCCATTTTTTCGTATCCACAACATGAAGTGTTGTTTCCTCATTTTCAGTGATAATATACCCTACCAACAATGACCTATTATCAAGAATCTCTTTAGCATCTTGTTGTAACATCCGAATTCTCAGATATTATATTTTATTCTCTTATTTTTGAAAGTTGTGAGGAGACTCGGCGAGTTGGTGTCTAAACTCGCCGAGTATGGTCATGGATTCGTATGCGAGTTCACAGCTGGACTCAGCGAGTTCATGAGTGGACTCGGCGAGTCCACGCTGTTTAATGAAACCCTAATTTCCAGGGTTTGAGACCTATTTAAAGGCCCTTAGGGCCGTCATTTGCGGACACCAACCCCCAGAGAGAAACCCTAAGAGATCTAGAGTGTTTGTGAGGAAGAAGAGGCCATTCTTGATCCTTTTGTTGGTGTTTTTTCAAGAAGGAGGTGACCAAGGCAAGAGGAGGCTGAAGGAGGTGCGATTTTGGTGATTTCTGAGTTCTTAGAGACCATATTGAGGTATTTTGCTCGGACCTTCTTCAGTTTTGGTGTTGATTCTTAGTGTTAGGGTTTTCTAACCCTTTTAGAGGTTGAATAAGTTGAGCATTTGGTCCCTTCTCGAGTCTATGTCTTGGATCTGGACCCAAGGAGGTCCAGAGACCTTAACCCTTGGAGATTTATGAGTCATTTTGGGAGCCATGAGCTTGAGATGTCATTTTTGGGGCTAAATCACCAAGTTAGACCATTTTGATGTTGTATGAGTGTCAAGGTCTTAACTTTACGTGATTATCATGCTTGGGAAAGCCAGATCTATGAATGTAAGGAACAGATCTGACCTCAGGAGGCCTGTGGAGTTTGTGCATGGCATGAACTCGCCGAGTCCAAAGAACAGACTCGACGAGTAGGATGAGGGTTTCCCGTAAATCACTCAGTGAGGGACTTGCCGAGTTGGGGAATAACTCGGTGAGTCAGGGGGACTAGAGTTCAAGGCGGAACTCACCGAGTTGTTCTTGAGACTTAGCGAGTTGAGTCGGGGTGGCCCCGCGATTCATGCCAGGTGGAACTCGTCGATTCAGGGGAAGTACTCGACATGCCAAGAGAGGGACTAAGAGAGTCAGTGGACACGTGTAGACTCACCGAGTCGCCTTAGTGCACTCGACGAGTCGGGTCAAAGTTTGACCGTTGACTTTGTTGACTTTTAGGGTTGAGTATAGTTGTATTTGTGAGAGTATTTACTTTATGTGATTAGGCGGAGGCTAGATCACATTTCTACCGAGTCAGATACTTACCGAGACACCGAGGTGAGTCTTCTCACTATACGTTACCTAGAGTGGTATATTGTGTGGACCAGAGGGTCTTATGTGTTATGTATGAGATTATGTGCTATGTGTTATATGTATGTTGTATGATGTTATAGACCGGACTGAAGGGTCCAACAATACAGACCGGGCCGGAGGGCCCAACGAGCTATGACCGGACCAGAGGGTCCAACGAGCTACGGGACTGGAGGGTCCCGCTGAGACACATTGACCGGAAGGTCGTATTACAGCCTCGAGTGGCGTATGTGTTGTATGCGGTATTTTGGGGAACTCACTAAGCATTTATGCTTACAGTTGTTGTGTTATGTGTTTCAGGTACTAGTGATGAGCACAAGAAGGCGCCGACATGATTCGTACACACACACACACATTGGAGTTTATATATATTATGATCTTGGGGTTTTGTACTAATACAATGTTGATACAATGTTTTTAAAATGATTGTGAATGATATTTATGGTTTGTTTTCAAAGTGAAAAATTGTTCAAATTTTTACGGTGTTACAAGTTGGTATCAAAGCCTTGGTTTGAGGGATTCGGATGCATCTTCGGGCATATCTGAACTCAAACTGAGGATTTGAGGAAAATTTTGATAATGAAGTAAAATTTTTGAAAAGAGTAAAAAGAGTTTTGAGATAAACAGAGCAGAGCCGTGTGTACGATCAGCCATCGCCCGAACGGTGAATCCCTAAAAGTACCCTTACATTATGTGTTATGAGATATGTTATGTTATGTTATGCATGCTAGAGTAGGCTAGGTATACATATTAGGACTAGAGCGGCCTGATTTGTGATGTCTTAGCCTAGGAGATTTCTGTTGCTGAGATGCTTTGAGAGCGAGTAGATAGCAGTTAGGAGCTCATGAGAATAGAGTACTTGTAATCCAAGATCCAAGGAGGAGGACTTGGAGTGAATGCTGATGCGGTGTGGTCAGTAGTATTGGGCCCGTACTACTGAAGACACCGGATCAGTAGGCATTCCAAGTAAGAATCTTTTAGACAACGGAGGACGAGTAGGCACTGGTGGAGGCAATGCGATCCTTTCGGGCCCTTCCCTTTTGAACCGGAAGTACCTGAAAACATTTAAACATAAACCGTAAGCACAAAGATTAGTGATTTCTCCAAAATACCACATACCATACATACAATGGGCCCCGCCCGTCATCGGGCCCCACCTGGTACAAATCTGACAATAACATGCGATGGGCCGCACCAAACATATTCATCAGGCCCCACCCGATATTCATACAAACAGATATCATAAATGCAAGAGTCACACAAACAACTATAATCCTATAAACATAAATCAATGGCCGACATTGGTGCCTTCGACCCGAAAATACCATGAGGAGACTCACCTTAAATTGAAGATATCCGAATCACACACGCACTGTTGCTACAAAGACCCCTCACACTGATCACATCCAAACAACGCTAATTATTATTTAGGGTAATAACCCATAACCAAGGTTCAAAACATAATCTCTCTTACTAAGGGTAAAAGACCATTATACCCATTCCAAACTAGACCCAACTAAGCATGGTCCAAGGCATAAAAATGGCCCAAATGGACTTATAGGAGTACGCCATGCATACTCCTGCATTACACCCTGTGTACTTAGTGTCTACAGAAAAGGCATATGGAGCCAACCCGTTACGCTATGCGTATACATAGGTTACATCCTATGTAACCCTCTATTGTCCAAAATCACTTTCAAGCTCTTAATACCTAAAGTCCAAACGTCTAATTCACAAATCTAAATCTTTGGAAGGTCTTAATTGATAAAGTTGGCAACTTTAAGATTTTTGCATGGCTTAATAGAGCCCAAAATCAAACCCTAACACCATAAATTCACAAAATGACCAACAATTCATGCATCAGAGGAATATAACCCCCAAGATCTAGTTTTTATGACATAAGAATCTCATAAACACCAAGAAATGCTAATCCTAAGCTCTGGAGTAGCTTTTACTCACAAGAACCAAAACTATGGGAACAAACTCATGCAAATCTCCAAACTAACCTAGATCTATACAAAAGAATAATAAAGGTGAGAGCTTTAAACCTCTAGAAGCTTGCAAAGGTGAAGGAAACTTTGGATCTACAAGCTCCAAGCCCAACAATCCTCAATGGTGTGCTTCTCCATCTTCTACAATGATCAAAGAACACTTTAAAGGTCCAAAACAAGCTCTAGAAGGTTGAGGTTTCGAAATGACAGAAATAAGGAGAGTGGAGGATAGTTATGAAGAGGCCTCACGGGTCTTAAGGTGTTTGAATATGGGTCCAACCCTAAAAATTAAGGTTTTAGGTCAGCTCCAGTACGCCCTGCATATTCCTCAAGTGTGCCCGACGTAGTGCATGGATTTCACGTCCCTCAATAAAGATGTATGCCCTGTGTACACACCAAGTACGCCATGCATGGGGACTGATTTTGAAAGAAAATTAATACACCAAGCCAAAAATGAAAATACCTAGGAACACGTGTGTAACAATTCTCCCCCACTGAAATTAGACTTCGTCCTCAAAGTCCGCCTTTGCAAATAACTATGGATAATGCTCCCTTTTCTCCTCCTCAGGCTCCCATGTCCATTCAGAGCCTTTCTGGTGCTGCCATTTCACATTCACTAATCTCACCTCCTTGTTTCTTAGGGTCTTGGTCTTCCTATCAAGGATCACAACTGGTCTCTCTATATTTCAAGCGCTTTTCCACCTGGATATCTTCCAATGACACCACTACAGAATCATCGACCAAAAACTTCCACAATTAAGAGACATGAAAAGTGTTATGAATCTGACTGAGCTCCTCGGGTAGCTCTAAACGATAAGCAACCCTACCCACCGAGGCAATAACCCTGAAAGGACCAATATATCTGGCACCCAACTTGCCCCACTTTCTGAACCAGATGACACCTTTCCAAGGTGACACATTCAGGAGTACCATGTCCCATACCTGAAACTCCAAATCTGATCGGTGCCTATCAGCATAACTCTTATGTCATCTCTACGCGGTCTGCACCTGCTAGATTAACTTGGTAATCCTAAGCATCACCTCCGTTCTACCCATGACTCGTTGATCGACCTCACCCCAACAAATCATGACCCGTCATTTCCTCCCATATAGCATCTCAAAAAGTGGCCGATCAATATTGGCATGGTAGTTGTTGTTGTAAGAAAACTCAGCCAATGGGAGATACATATCCCAACTACCGCCAAAATCCAGCACACATGCCCGAAGCATATCCTCAGAGGTCTGGATAGTCCGCTCACTCTAACCATCATTATGCGGAATGCGGATGAAAATTCATGCTGAAGTGAAAATGAGTGCCCAAATCCTCATGAAATCTCTTCCAGAGCTTAGAAGTGAACCGAAGATCCCGATCCGAAACCATTGAGACTGGGACCCCATGACGTGCCACCGCCTCCCGAATATAAATACAAGCCAACTTCTCTGCAATGATGCTCTCCTGAATAGGAATGAAATGCACACAGTTGGTCAATCGATCCACGATAACCCAAATCGAATCCATCCCTCACGCTGTCCGCGATAACTTCATGACAATATCCATCGTGATCTCTTCTCATTTTCCAGACGATAAGACCCAAAGGCTTTAAACTGTCGTGAGGTCGTTGATGCTTGTCCTTGACCTTCTTGTAAGTCAAACAACTCTCCACATACCAGGCCACATCCCGCTTCATGCAGGACCCCCAATAATCAAGACGGGGGTCTCTATACATCTTTGTTGCACCCGGTTAAATAACAAACTTCGAATTATGCGCCTCCTCCATCAAAATCTTTTGCGTACCCCTAAAATATGGAACCCAAACTCTCCGATGAAGGGTCAACAATCCCCAACTATCATAATCAAAAGAGGAAACTTGACCCATGAAACGACCCAAAAATACGACCCGAAAATTTCATTTTTAATATAACCAAAAATCATAAAACTGAGTATATTATAATAAAACCATGCGTTGCGAATCTCAAAACCATACTAAAATACAGTGAGAAAACTATGTCACAACTGTATCAAAACATATCTAAGATAGCTAATCAACTCCCAGGATAAAAACTGAAGTCGTGGTGTGTGCGATGCCATCATCCTGAGCTCTTCCCTTTGCTTGCTTGCGGAAGTACCTGAAACCAAAACTGAAACTGTAAGCACGAAGCTTAGTGAGCTCCCCCAAACTACCACATACCACACAATAACATATAAAGCACATACTGGGCCTTGCCCACTGCATCGGACCGAAGTCCGGCTAACCGGGGCCTTGCCCCCTACATCGGACCGAAGTCCGAAGCTGACTGGAACATCGGACCGAAGTCCGAAGCTGACTGGGACCTTCGTCTCCTACATCGAACCGAGTCCGAAGCTGACTAGGACATCGGACCGAAGTCCGAAGCTGACTGAGACATCGGACCGAAGTCCGAAGCTGACTAGGACCTACGTCCCCTACATCGGACCGGAGTCCGAAGCTGATTGGACCTCTGTCCCCTACATCGGACCAAAGTCCGAAGCTGACTGAACATAGCATAAAAATATCAACTGGCATAAACACATATATCCTGTCTGAACCACGAAGGCATCAAACATACTAACTACTACTGGAAGGAAACTCACCTCGTGAACTGGCTGCTGTGTGGATGGCTCTGGAAGCTAACTGCTGCTGCTCCGGTATCTCCCCGGCTACAAGTCCATAAACACACTCAATCAAATGCTAAACACTGCACTGGGTAAAATGACTCTTTTACCCTTGGTCAAAGTCAACTCTCTCGGTCAAAGTCAACCCACAGTTGACCTGACTCGCCGAGTTGGGCCGCCAACTCGTCGAGTCTCTAGTCTCACTTCTCAACCCTACTCGTGGCTACTCGCCGAGTATGGCATCGACTCGACGAGTACCCTCTCGATCCAAGAACTCAGACAATCTTCATCTGACTCGTCGAGTCATATGAACAACTCGACGAGTTGTTCTTGAGCTAAGAAGATTGCCTTGGACTCGCCGAGTTGTATGAACAACTCGTCGAGTCCCTCCATTACTGAGTCTGTCCTCCAACTCACTGAGTCCACTCTACTACTCACCGGCTTCTACTCGACATCACTCAAAAAGGGAAAAACGGGACTCACGACTTGACTCGCCGAGTCGTTCTTCCGACTCGCCGAGTCATATCCATGTAGCTACTCTAAACTCGATTCTGCTTGAATCCAGCGTCTGAAACTTATAGATCTGGGCTTCCTCAACTCGATTAGCACGTAAAGATTCTATCTTTACGTGCCCAATAGCGACCAAGAAGATAATAAGGCTCAAAAAGCATAATAAAGGCTAGATCTAGGGTTCTTATGCAAAGCATCTCCAAAAAGGCAACAGATTCGGGCTCTACAACTCCTAAATGAACAGATCTAGAGATATCTTGTCCTATTAAGGCATCCATACAACTATAAGGCTTAGAAAATGCATCAAACTAGCCCTAGAAGAGTTCTAATGGAGGTCTAAAGCATAAAACAGAAGGAATCCGAGAAATACCTCAATGAACTCTGATTTGCCCTTGGATCTTTACTCTACACCTCTTCTCTTTGCTCCTTTCTTCTTCTTCTTCTTCAAGCCTTCAAAATCCACACAAAAGCACTTAAAACAATAAGGAATGGATTAGGGTTTTCTCACAGCTCTCTGAGGGTGAAGGAGGCGAGTTTGGGGCACATAGCATTGCTTAAATAGTGAGCAACCCAGGGATTTAGGGTTTCTTCCAGGAAGGCAGACTCGCCGAGTCGCCAACTAACACGTGCACGAAAACTCGACCCTACTCGACGAGTTAGGCCATAGACTCGCCGAGTCCCTCAATAAAACTTCTAAATAAAAGCCACAAAAGCATCATACCAGAGACGGGGCGTTACAACCCACTATGCGCTTACTCTTCTGGTGCTCCTCTTTCATAGCCTCAAACTGAGCCTCATGGATCTGCTCCAAGAGTGGGGTAATCACTATCATCCTCAAACATACATCCCTGGTAGGAGTACCGGCCGCCTTGCGGTTAAGAGCATCAACCATAACGTTGACCTTTCCAGGATGATAAAATATAACATCCCAAAAATCATAGGGTAAAATTTTCATTTTTAATGTATTTTCAAACATTCATTTATCTTTATTCAAACATTTAAAGGTATTCCAGAGTAAAACAATTATCAGAGTAAAATCCCAAAATCACAAATTGTGTAAAAAAAACATGGGTGTATGCGTTGCAATCAAGCAGGGCCCTTCCCTTGTGAACCGGAAGTACTTGAAACCATAAACCACAAACTATAAGAGCAAAGCTTAGTGAGTTCCCCAAATACCACATACCATACATACCATACGAGCCATACATATCAAACATACAATAGGAGGTGTTATGTGCTAACCATAGTCTTTTCATTATGCCACGGGTCGTATCATGGTCTTTCTTGACAAGCCAGGGTCCAAAACCCTGGGTCTTATAGACAAGTGTCTGGAGCCACATCTTGGTCTTCCATGCAAGCATCACAAAGACAACTAGCATACAATCTACAACTACTTAACTATTTAACTGTCATAGTTCAGACTCTGGTCTTGCATATAGATTGCCAGGAGCCACCTCCTGGTCTTTCTTACAAATGTCAAGTGCCACCCCCGAGTCTTCCTATAATACATAAACTAAATGGGTCGGAATTGGTGCCTTCGAGCCGTAGTACAATGAGGATACTCACCTCAAACGACAGACAAATCCCACAACTGTTGCAGCTGCTGTGAACTAGCTTCCACGAATTGAACCAGACAACCAAACCATTCTTTAATAATTAACCATGGCTAAACCCCAGGCACTAATCCTATAAACGGTCCAACCAACCAGTCCCACTAATAACGCAAGCCCATTGGGCCCACTAAATCTTAAAACCATTGGTGTCACTAAGGGACAATACAAAATCCTAGGCCCAACAAGGCAAGCCCAAACAAGAGTCCCAAGACTCTAAAATTCCTCTGTCCAATAAGCCCAACACACAAAGCCCAAACCCTAGACCAAATACCAAAACATGAACAAGCCTAAAAGTCCACAGTTAAACGTACGCAGGGCATACCCCCTTGGTACGCTCAGCGTACTCGATGATTTTGACGGGATCTCAAACCAGTACGCGGGGTGTACTTGCATGTTACCCGGGGCATAATGCAAATCTTCCAAAACTTAAACTGTGACTTAATCCTTTAAGTCCTTTGCATCCAAACCTTAGAAAACCTTCAATATAAGTTCTTAACTAATAAATTTGGCAACTTTATCAGTTTGCATATCTTAATGGGACCCAACTTCCAAATATAACTATTAAGACCCATATAAAGCACCTTAACACATGCATGGTCCATTATTAAACATCAAGCAAGCCTTTTTATGAACTAACAACATCAGAAGGGGCAAGATCTATCACTCCAAGCTCCTGGAGTGGCTCAAACTTACAAGGAGAACTTAATACATCATAAAAGCTCCTAATATTGCCCTAAACTCAAACTAGCATAAGAAAAAGTCAAGATAAGAACTTTTTACCTCCTGAAGCTTCCCAAGAGTGTAAAGGTTCTAGATCTACAACCCCAAGGCCACACCAAGCTTGATCACCAAGACCCACTTCCTTGAAATAACACCAAGAACCCTTCAAAATCACCTCCAAGCTCAAGAATACACCACCAAGGGAATTAGGGTTCGAAATGAGGCTCTAAGATCAGTGGAGGTTGAGAAATGAGAGAAGCTTGAGCTTATAATGATGTTTAAATAGTGCACAAGCCCTAAAAATTAGGGTTTAGTACAATGCCCGTTACGTTAGGCGTACGCGGCCAAACACACGCCTTCCCTCATTGCATGCATGGGACCAACTTGCAAACTTTTTCCACTAAGGGCCATATATGCCAATTATTTAAACAAACATAACTCCCTCGTCTTAGGTCTGTTTCCAACAAACTTTATATCATGGAAAGGTGATGAGAAGCCCTACGCTTCTGTCAACTCACCTTTGCCTTAAAACTTCTCGCATAAAGGCCCGAACTAACAAATTACGATCATTCCCCGAGGCCCTAAGCCTCATGCTGATGATTAGGCCGCAAACCCGAGTAATGAAGCAATCCAAAACTGAGTGTTACAACTCTCCCCCACTTAAATTAGATTTCATCCTCAAAATCGCTCCTTACTAACACTCAGATCATACCAAACAACCCGAGGAACGCAAACGAAATGAGCCTAAAACGACCTTCCCAAGGCAACCAGACCCAACCCAAACAGAAACTTTCAACCCAAAGAAGAAAAAATCTTTAGCTTCTAGGACTGTTCATTATTTGGATAAAACCGAATTGTCCAATTGGACAAATTGGATTGGACTATTTGGTTCGGATATTTAGATTTTTGGATTAATTTTCAACAAAACCGAATTACTATTTTGGATTTCAGATTGGTTTTGGTTTATAAAATATGAAACGAATAATCCAAAAAAAACCGAATAACAATTTATTATTTATTTATTTTTAATATAACTATAACTATTTATTAATTTTATAATTTATTTTTTCAAATAAGTTCAAAAAGTTTCATCTAATATAAAACATTAATATGCATTTTCTCTTAAAAGTTCTTTATCTATTGAATATTAAACTATGATATACATTCTTAGTAGTTTATAAATTTTAAATCACAACTAAATATTTTTTTGTTTCTTCTATAAAAATTGAATAATATTATAATTATATGTCATTTTAAAATGTTTTACTTTTTGAAAACCGAACTATAAAAAACCGATCCAACCGAATTGTAATTGGATCGGATCGAATCGGATCAGATTTGATTTTAGTTTGGATTATTCGGATCCATATTTTGAAAACCGAAATCAATTTGGATTTACTTAATTGGATCGGATCGAACCGATCCATCCGAACGAACACCCCTATTAGCTCCTCCAGAAAACCACTTCTACCTTTCCGAAACCTGAAATCTACATTGGTCTGACTCCTCAACAAACCACCCACGTTGAATCATTACCATGCCAATTCCTCATCGAATAACAGACTAGACAAAACACTTCCAACCTTGATTATCTTGATGTTACCAATGGGGACAAAGTCATTGACCATAAACAACTGCAAAACACTTATACTTGACAGAAGGCTCAGATAATCCTTCGAGTAGAAGATTCATCCTTGCAACGGTTAGAGTCAAACGAGAGCTACCCAATAGGGTCAAATCAATTACTCTGAGATTATTTAATCCCAACCGCAAGTAACTTAGAATTTCCCGAACAACAAGCTACTCTTCACACACGCATCCCAAATCACTAATATTGCTCAAAATGTCATGCTGCCTCCTAGATGCTTATCAAAAGCAGCTGAGACCTCCTTGTTCCTAACTTGTCTGCCAACTATCCGAAATACCAGATTCCTACCCGGTTGCTAAGCCAAAAGATACCTACACAATCGCCCCGCCCGACTTTCGAAAGAAAGCCTCAATTAACAATAATTACCCGAACCATCTCACCACCAAACCCAATGCTAAACTGAACGCTACTGTAGTCTTATATCATACATGGTCTCCTACGACATACCATTTCCTGATTCCAAACATGTTGTGGCCCTCCTACAACCTTGGGAATTAACCCACCCTGGTCTAAACCATCTGAATAAATCTATGACCAAATCAAGGATTTACCATATCTTCCACTGTTGCACAGGGACCAGTTAATGCTACGGGCCACCCTGCAGTCTTACAACACTCCCACACTAACTGACAGCTAGTAAATGCTACGAGCCACCTCGCAGTATTACAACATTACACTTTAACTGCCAACTAGTGAATGATACGGGCCACCCCCAATCTTATAACACTTCCGCGCTAACTGCCATTATCATCGCCCAAGGCCTTACCGCTCATCTATCAATCCGAGCACAACCAGATTTGAACACTATAGTACATTATTGGAGATACAGGAGGCCACCAAGTGACATGAGATTGACATTGATCTGCAGACAAGAGAGCAAAGGTCGGCCCCGACACAGTCGCAACCTGCGCCAAAGCGGTTTAAGACCGCTGATGTCAGATTTGGGGACCGGAAGGGCTGAACTTGTGGGAAGTGTAGAAAGGCGCATGAGGGTGCTTATCTATCATATTCTGGGTGCCACAATTGTGGCCGGCAATGCCATATGGCGAGGGATTGCGGCCATGTAACCCCGTAGATCCGGGCTAGTCAATTTAGAGACGATAAGCATCAAAAATGACTTTTTTATGGAAGATTATTTAGAAGGATTAATCTTAACCAAGTTGTAGTATATGTCACAAGGTTTCCGTGCGTATAAAGAACGCCAAAATCCGAGTTATAACGAAGAAGTTATGACCTGTCGAAGTTTCGCGACAGAACCGGCAAGACCCAGCGCGACGTAAATAGTGAATTTAAGGTAGATAGATATATATCCTTAGTGATCTAAATGAGAAATGAATATCTCATCGATATTAGTGCAACGACGGAAAGACGGACGAAAACGAAGTTCAGATGAAGGAGTTATGAATTTCGAACGGAGTTTTCCTGTCCCGGCCTACTAAAGATAACATATAAGTAATATATTTATAATATATTAAAAATAAATTCAAAATTAGCCAATGGAGTCTAAACGAGAGTTGTAGAGCATAATCTTACCTTTGTGTCGATATAAAGAACGTCGAAAACGGAGTTCGTATGCGAAAGTTATGAATTTCTGAAGTTCGAGGCGCGAAACCCCAAAACTGTCAGAGACCACGACGTGGCAACCAGTGCCACGACGTGGCAAGTCCTCTGACACCTCCGGGAGTCCCCAAGATGCAACTTGCGATGACGCATGCAGTGACGACCAAGCCCACGACGTGGAAAAAGGTTGCCACGACGTGGCAAGGGCCAATTTTGCCCTATAAATAGATTTGAAGGGCCAGCCGTTTAGGGTTGCTATTTTCTCTTCTCTCTCTCCCGTTTTACCTCGATTTGCATGCAATAAATATCCCGAAGCCCTGGTATCAACCCCGAGACCCGAAGCAAGTCCTGAAGCACCGAAGATCCTGAGAAGAAAAGACTTTCCGAGCCGAAGCTCTACCCGCGAGAAGTCCGGTGTGTGAAGAGATTACAGTTTCACCGAAGGATACTACTTCTACAAGCTATAGTGCTGCCCGATCATCTTTTGATCAAGTGAGTGTGTGGTCACTTTCTTCTAACACATAAATATTAAGTATTTGCTATGAAATACGTGCTATGTGTATAATATATTGTTGTTTATTTGAGATGATTGTGGAATGGATGAATTATATAAGTTTTAATGAGTTAAACTATATATGTATTTTGTATCTAAAAATATGTTGGGTAGAGCATGAGTAGATGAGGTTGTTGGTAGGTGATAAAAGGTGGATTGGACCATGAGATAAAAGGATAAAGAGATAAACTAGTTTTAGATCCGAGAGTATGGATCAGAGCAGGAGGTTAGTTTTAGATCCAAGGGTATGGATTAGATCAAGAGGTTAGTTTTAGGTCCAGGAATATGGATTAGGTAATGAGGAAAATTTAAGATCCGGGAGTACGGATTATGTATTTTAGAACTACGTATTCATTCGATAAGGTATCATGTGTATAGTCCCTTTTAGGAATCGTGATTTTAAATACGAGTATTGATTATAATATGAAATATACATATGTATGTGAAGTATTTGTCATTGTCCGAAATACGTGTTAGATATATTTGATAATATACAACGTGCGAATCAGATATGGTTCAATATGTGTTAAGATGTGTATATATGATACTATTACTTAAAAACCTTGTGTTAAGTATACACTAGTTAGCGTTTCCTTAACGGAGATAGTATCAAAAAATTGATTATAAACATTGTAGGTTTGCCTAGTGATGGGTTAAGACTTAAATGGGATGTTTAGTTCAATTAGGATTAGGATTTGGGTAGTCTCTTATTAAGAGTACGTGTGGGGTGAGATTGATGATCGGTGGAGTACGTCCTACGTACAGAAGTACATTTTATGTACGAAGTATTTTTCAAAGCCCTGTGTCTTGGGTGCTGCTTGTGCCAGGGTACTATTATGTTCTCAGGTACGATTCTTTCGCATACCAAAGTACTATAATGTGCAAGAAGTACTATCTTGTACAAAGTCTTTCAACAATTTTGTGTGTCGGTTACGGGAGCGTACGGGAATACTCTATTAGTATTTCCCCATACTTTTATTTTGAGAGAGCTTTGGAGTCAGCGTTTCTTTTATGAAGTGATCGACCGAGCTTCATACGTCAGCGTTTTCTTTCACGAAGTAATTAAGGGAACTTCGTAGACTACCTAATAAAGTGTGTTGGTAATAGACCCCTGCTAGGTATATACGGTGTTATATTGCTGGGATAGGTAGAGTTTGGGGGTATAATACCTCATGATAGTCGGACCACACCTAGGCATTGTTATCTAGATAACTACCCCTGACTTAAAATGTCTTGTGGTTCTTTCTTTTACGAACGAAGGTTCATGGTGAAACTTGTTCCATTCCCCTCATTTGATGTCTTTATTGATCCTCGTTTGCTGCCAGGAAATTTCCGAAGTAGCTTCGTCAGCTGTTATTCATATCGAATCCTTAGGCTAGATCTCGTAAGATCATTGTATAGGGTCAGTATGTGGAGATCGACGGGATGGGATATGTTGTTTTAGAAATATAATATGTGTTCATAATATCAGTGGTTTTGCAGGATCGAGATATACTTTATTGTCACGTTGTTTGAATTAAGAGCTTTCATACTCTATGTTCCTTAGATAATTAGGTTCATTGGGTAATATTGGAACTAAATGTTCTTTAGGTGTTCTTAAACTAGGTGTCCATTAATTATTGTGAATTGTGTGTTCACTAGAGGTGATCCAAGAACCATGTCAACACTAGACTTTGTGCCACCTTAGGGCAATCCTTAGGAATGACTGGGAGAAGGGTAATCGGTTCTTAGGATAAATATTTAAGAAATAAATGGAGATAAAGGGGGTGGGTAATTGGATTGATTATTTGATAATTAAATATAATAATTATATTATTGTGGGTTGAAAACCCTATATGCTCACCAGACTCCCAAGCCTGACCCACTCAGTTTAATTGTATCACATGTATCGATACGAAGCTGCTTTGCACTGAGAGATTAAAGGAGATGTAAATCATTAAAGTAAATGAATGTATGTTCTGTTTGTGCATCTGTGTCTGTATCGGAACATGACATCCCGAGGTTTTATTATTTAATGAAAATACATTCTCTTTGAGAAATGTTTTGATAAGTTTTTATCATATCTTGTTTTGGGAACAAATTCCGCAACCGTTTTCTTTAAACGATTACTCTGATTTTAAAATAAAGCATAAAAAAACCGGTCTTTTCTGGCCGTGGAATTTGGGGATGTCACACGCCAGCAGACCCTAATGGTCAGTTCCATGATTTGTTATCATTGCGACCAAGTTGGCCATGTGAAGGCCAACTGCCCATTGCTTGCTTCTAGGCCGGTGCAGGTTCTAGCGCCGACTACTTTGAGGATCACGAATGGGAATCAGGGCAAGGTGGAACCCCCGAGGGCTCAAGGTCGCACTTTCCAGCTTACTGGCGAGGAAGCCAGAGTAGCTCCATATGTTGTGACTGGTATGTTTGTATCCCTTATCCTATTGATTATGTTTTGTGTTATGCTTATGTTTATACCTCTGTTAGGTACGTTGCTAGTGAACTTTTTACCCGCTCTAATGTTGTTTGACTTAGGTGTGAGTCGGTCTTTTGTGTCTCAATCGTTCAGTAGGGAGTTTGATATGCCCATTGGGGAGTTAGAGTGTCCGTTGCGAGTGTCTATTATCAACGAACACATGGTTTCTGCATCATCGGTATATTAGGGATGTATTTTGGAGATTTTTGGGGTGCTGTATCCGGTCGATTTGATCCCTATCCCCACGGGGATGTCTGCGTGATTGTGAGCATGGATTGGTTGAGCCATTTCAGTGTTATATTTTATTGTGAGGGCCAGTGCGCAGTAGTTCGAACCCCAAGTGAGGAGAACTAGTTATCTATAGAGAGGGCATCGGGATAGGTTCAAGGTTTTATTTTGCAGCCAGGGCTCGACAGTATATTCAACACAGGTGTGCAGGTTATATGGCTTATATGGTGGATATGCTTGTTGGGGATCAGGTTTCAGTTTCAGAGGTCTCGGTTGTTAGTGAGTTTGCTGATGTATTCCCGGAGGAGCTACCCGGTGTGCCTCCTAAGAAGCAATTTGAGTTTAGGATTGATCTTGTACCAGGTGCAGCCCCGATTTCCAAGGCGTCGTACCGCTTGGCACCGCCTGAGATGCAGGAGTTTTCATCTCATCTGCAGGAGCTTCTTGGCAAGCAATTCATCTGACTGAGTAGTTTTCCGCGGAGAGCGTTGATTTTATTAGTCAAGAAGAAGGATGGTTCAGACCGGATGTGTATTGGTTCTCCAAGATAGATCTGAGGTCCGGGTACCATCAGGTCAGGGTGAGAGAGGAGGACGTGGAGAAGACCACGTTCCAGACTTGTTATGGGCATTACGAGTTCGTGGTGATACAATTCGGGCTCACCAATGTGTCTGCGGTATTTATGTATTTGATGCATTGGGTATAAAGACTGATGCTCGATCGTTCGGTTATTGTGTTTATTGATGATATCTTGGTATATTCCAAGACCAGAGAGCAGCATGAGGAGCGTCTTCGCGAGCTTCTGGGGGTTTTGAGGCGAGAACAACTTTATGCTAAGTTCTCAAAGTGCAAGTTTTGGTTACGAGAGGTTCATTTCCTTAGACACCTCATTAACCAGGACGAGATATTGGTCGATCCGGCCAAGATCAAGGCGGTGATGTAGTAGGAGGTTTCGAAATCTCCCTCGGGTATCAGAAGTTTCTTTGGGTTGGTAGGGTACTACCAGAGATTTATTCAGGATTTCTCTTAGATTACAGTACCCCTCACTCATCTGACGAGGAAGGGGGTGGATTACCGGGGGGGCCCTGAGCAACAGTCAGCATTTGAGACCCTTCGGCAAAGATTATGTGAGGCCCCGGTTTTAACCCTCATAGAGGGAACTGAGGATTTTGTGGTATTCTGTGATGCTTCCATCAATAGTTTAGGGGCGGTCCATATGCAGAGAGGATGGGTGATAGCATATGTTTCGTGATAGATGAAGCCGCATGATCTGGAGTTGCGGGCAATGGTTTTTAACTTAAAGATTTGGAGGCATTGTTTGTATGGGGTCCGTTTTACCATCTACACAGATCGCATGAGTTTGAGGCACATTATGGATCAGCCGAACCTGAACATGAGTAGCACAGGTGGCTTGACGTAGTCAAGGATTATGAGTGCGAGATCCTTTTATCATTCGGGTAAGCGAATGTGGTGGCAGATGCCTTTATCCGCAATTCGGATAGATCTTCAGATAGGGTATCATGTATGAGGATATCAATGGATTCCTACTTTTGGGATTGATTAAGGAGTCTCAGGTCGAGGGTGTTTGGGAAAAGAACTGGAAGAATGAGAGGATCAGGGGTGAGATCACCAGATTTGTTCCGGATGGTCGTGGATTGTTGACCTGTAGTGGTCGGGTATGGGTTCCTATGTTTGGTGGGGTCAGACAGATTGTGTTGGAGGAGGCTTATAAGTCTCGCTTTTCAATCCATCTGGGGGCCACCAAGATGTATCGGGATCTGAGATTGAGCTATTGGTGGCCGTGTATGAAGAGGGAAATCGCCTGGTATGTGGAGAGGTGCTTGAACTGCAAGATGGTCAAGGCTGAGCATCAGAGGCCGCATGGCAAGCTGCAGCCTATGGAGGTTCCCTTGTGGAAATGGGAGCAGATTTTGATGGACTTCATCACCAAATTGTCGAGGACGGCAAAGGGTTTTGACTCTATTTGGGTCATCGTGGATCGATTGACCAAGAGTGCCCATTTCCTGGAGATTCGGGAGAGTTCTTCGGCCAAGAAGTTGACCGATGTGTATATTCGTGGGATCGTTGCTCGCCATAGGGTTCCAATCTCATTGTTTCAAACCGTGATGTTTGGTTCACCTTCCGTTTTTGGCAGAAGTTCCATGAGGAAGTGGGCCCGAGGTTGCACTTCAGCACAACTTATCATCCGCAAACAGACATCCAGGGTGACTGGACGATATAGACCCTTGAGGATATGTTGCGGGCATGTGTCATTTATTTTGGCGGGAGCTGGGACTCTTACCTACCTCTAGCGGAGTTCTCCTACAACAACAGTTTTCACTCCAGCATTGGTGCTTTGCCTTTTGAGCTCTTGTATGGGCGGAGACGACGTACCTCAGTTTGTTGGGGCGAGGATGGTCACAGTGTTATGGGGCGGACCAAGGTGGTCCTTCAGATTACGGAGATGATTCAACAAATCAGACAGAGATTCCAGACTACTCATAGTTGACAAAAGAGCTATTCGACCGGTGTCGATCCTAGTTGGAGTTCCACATTGGCGATAGGGTGTTACTGAAGGTCTAACCTTGGAAAGGTGTGATTCGCTTCAGGAAGAAGGGGAAATTGGATACCCGATATATTGGTCCATTCCGGATTATTTCCAGGGTTGGCAAGGTCGCCTACATATTGGATCTTCCTGAGGAGCTCAGTCAGATTCACAGAACTTTCCATGTTTCGCAACTACAAAAGTGCATGTTGGATGAGGATGTAATGGTGTCCTTGGATGATATTCAGGTTGATGAGCGTCTGAACTATGTTGAGAGACCAGTCACTATTCTGGAGAGGAAGGTAAGGGTTTTGTGCAGCAAGGAAGTACCTTTGGTAAAGGTACGATGGTAGCATCAGAGGGGATCCGAGTGGACCTATGAGCCGGAAGCTGAGATGTGGGAGCATTACCCAGATTTGTTCTCTGCAACAGACTTCGAGGACGAATTCTAGTTCAAGTGGGGGAGATTTGTAACATCTCGAGTTTCAGGTATTATAAAATCCTTCATTTGGTTTTAAATTATGTCATTTTGGTCCTTGGATTGTAAATATGACACCCTAAGAAGCCCTAGTGGCAAAATGGTAACTTTTAGGAGCAAAAGTTGTACGTTGAGCATACATGTGAGTATGCTAAGCATACCAGGGCGCGACCTAGTACGCTGGGCGTAAACATATGTACGTTGGGCGTACTTATGTTAAGTGCAACCCTAATTTTTAGGGTTTGAGTGGTATTTAAACACCTTTATGGATCATTTAGCCTCATCCTTTCAACCTCCAAGCCTTTAAGTCGTTTTTGGCAAACCCTAACCCCATAAGAGAGTGTTTGGAGCTTAAAGTGTGTTCTTTGTGTGCTTAAGGAAGAAGGATTTGCATAAAGGAGATTAGAAGGGAAAGCAAGCTTGTGGATCTTGGATCATCACCATCTTGGGAAGCTCCAGAAGGTAAGAAGATACTACTTTTATGCTTTGTTTGCTTGGATATCATTCTGATAGCTTTACGGTGTTCTTCTTGTCCCAAAAGTCCCATTGTTATGCATGTTTGGTTTTGAACAGGCTGTCCTTTCAGACCCTAGGAAGGGTTCTAAGCCATAAAAATGAAGTCCCTTTAGCTAGTTTGGCTCCATGCTTCTTGTAGAAGGTCTTAATGGATTAATACCATGTATTAAGGACTTTTAAGACGTCTAAAGGCATAGAGTTGGAGACTTTATGACTCTGGGGAGCATTTAGACCATGGATCTGAAGTTTGGGCATAAGTGCTTAAGCCATTAAGCACTTATTGGAGTTTTGGGCTCTGCGAGGGTACACCCCGTGCAGATAGGAGTACGCCCCGCGTCCCCGTAATGTAGTCAATGCGAGGTTGCGTATACTAAGCGTACCTCTGGAGTACGCCCCACGTACTCGCATGGTTCAGCCATTTTCGAGTTAACTTGGCTAGGTTTATGGATTTTGACCAGTTGACCAAGTTTGACTTTTTAAGGATATTTTGGGTATTACTGGGTTTTGATGGAATTGGTCACTTGGTGGTTGTAGGTATTTGAATCGAGAGCTAAGATTCGGATTCGGGCCTTATCAGTTATGTGCTGCTTGTGAGGTGAGTTTTCCTTATTGTACTTTCGGGTCGAAGGCACCAAGGTCGGCCCATTGGTTTGACAAACTGATATTGTGGATATGCTGAGTATGGGATAGATATGCATGCTAGTTTTGATATGCTAGTTTGGTAGATCTGTAGGACTACCTATGATACTGTCTGTTTATCTGTATATGATATTGTCTGTATATGTTAACATATTGTATGGGTTGGGTTGAGGTCGTGCTGCTCCATGCGGTAGCCAATAAACCCTAGAGCATACCAGGTATGAGCTGAGGGCCAGGGTGGGCATGCCAGACTCTTACGGAGGGCTCCTGAGCATTTCAGATACGAGTTGAGGGCTGGGAAGTGGATTCCATCCTCGTACTGAGTGCTTAGTGGTTTTCAGTCGAAGGACTAATCAGGCCGGGGAGCAAGCTAGACATAAGTTATGGGCCAGGGGCAAGCCTGACTTATGTTGTGGGCTCAGGGGTAATCCAATCTCTATGTTGTGGACCCAGTGCATGTTGTTATTATATTTGTGATATTTGTATGTATCAGTATTTTAGGGGAACTCACTAAGCTTTGCGATTACAGTTTTGGATTATGTTTCAGGTACCTCAGAGGACCGCGGAAAGGTGAAGGCGTGATCGTGCACTTCTTCATGTTTTGATTCACGATTTTGGGATTTCGCTGATGTTAAACTTGTTTTGAAAAAAAAAATTGTAAACAACGATGGTTTTTAGGTTTATTTAAAAGTTTAAAATTTTTTCATGAATTTTATGAATGATACACGTACCTAGTTGCTCGCGGAACCTCTGTTAAAAACGCGAAGTGAACCAAACATCCCGGTCTGATACAATAGAAACTGGAACACCATGTCGATCAATGATCCCACGTACATAAACATTGGCCATTTTCTTGGCCTAAAAGCTCTCCTGAATGGCTAAGAAGTGGTCACTCTTGGTCATAGGGTTCACTATCACCCAAATCACATCAAACCCCTTAGTCGTCCAAGGTAAATTGGTGATGAAATCCATAATGATATGTTCCCATGTCCACATGGGAACCTCCAAAGGCTGAAGCTTGGCATGTGGCCTCTGATACGCAGCCCTGAATATCCAACAGGTCAAGCACCTCTCAACATATCAGGCTATCTAACTCTTCATACATGACCACCGATAACTAAGTTGCAAATCCTGATACATCTTGGTGGCTTCATGTTGTATCAAAAATGTGGACTTGTGTGCCTCCTCCAACACAGTATGCCTAATCCCACCAAAATCCGGTACCTAAATCCGACCACACCGAGTCAACAATCCACGACTGTCGGTAGAAAATCTGGCGATCTCACCCCTGATTCGCTCCTGCTTCCAATTCTCCTTCTTGGCACCCTCAGCCTGAGCCTCCCTAATCAAATCCAGAAGTGGAGAATCGATAGATATCCTCATACATAAGCTCTTGTCAGAAGAAGTAGCCAACTTGCGACTCAATGCATCAATGACCACATTCGCTTTTCTCGGATGATAAAGAATCTTGCAGTCATAATCCTTGACCACGTCAAGCCACCTACGTTGTCTTATATTCATATTCGCTTAATCCTTGAGATATATCAAACTCTTGTGATCCGTGTAGATGGTACACTGAACTCCATACAGATAATGTCGCCAAATCCTAAGAGCAGATACAACTGCTTCCAACTCCAAACCATGCATCAGATACCGAACCTCATGTGGCTTCTGCTGCCTAGAAGCATACGCAACAAACCTCCATCATTGTATAGGAACTGCCCCAAGACCAATGATGGAAGCATCACAATAACCAAAAAAATCGTCAACACCCTCAGGAAGGGTCAACACTAGGGCCTCACATAACTTCTGTCTCAGCGTCTCGAACGTATCCTGTTGCTTAGGCCCCCAATGGAAATCCACGAACATCCTCGTTAGACGAGTGAAGGGTACAACGACCTTGGAGAATTCCTGAATGAATCTCCGATAATACCCTGCCATTCCCAGAAAACTCTTGATCTCTGAGGGAGACTTCGGAACCTCCCAACGCATCACAACCTCAATCTTGGCCGGGTCGACCAAAATCCCATTCCGGTTAATGAGTTGTCCTAAAATATGGACCTCCCATAACCAAAACTCACACTTCGAGAACTTGGCATACAACTGCTCCCGCTCTGAACTCCCGGTGGCTCTCGAAGGTGCTATTGATGGTGCTCACTGGTCGTGGAATAGACCGAGATGTCATCAATAAAAACCAAGGTTGTAAAAATCGCTCGACGTTAGCTAGTCGGTGGACTAGGGTCAAGGGATTAATCGGCTAGGCGGAGATTAATTGGGGACCATTAATTGCTAATTTGTTAGATTTAAAAAAAATTAAATATGACTAATATCATATAAAAGTTCATAAATACCACTAATATCATAACAAAATAGGTTAATATGATAAATACAACACTAATAATATCTCAAATAGTTTCTATTAAGATATAACTTCTTCAAAGTGTTAAAATTTCATCGGGTTCTACTGTTTTAGTCATTTTGTATGCATGGATTAATCGTTAGGCGCTCTCTAATCGGTCGCCTAGGGATTAATTGGATATTAATCGGGACCTAATCGAGATTTTACCACATTGATAAAAATAATGACTGATCAATCGAGCATCTCCCCACATACCCGATTCATCAAATCCGTGAATGTCGCAGGCTTAATGGTGAGCCCAAACGTCATAACCACAAACTTGTAATGACTATAACGAGTCTGAAACACTGTCATCTCCACGTCCTCCTCTTTAACCCTCATCTGATGATATCATGGCCTTAAATCGATCTTGGAGAACCAAGATGCACCTTACATCTGATTGAAGAGATCATTGATCTGTGGAAGTGGGTAATGGTTCTTCACCGTCAACATTTTCAACTCTCGATAATCAATACACATGTGATGCGACCCATCCTTCCTTACAAACAAGATCACTGCTCCCCAAGGTGAAATGATCGGTCTGATAAATTGCTTTCCCAACAGCTCTTGAAACTAAGAGGACAACACCTGCATCTCTGGTGGTGCCAATCAATACGACGCCTTAGCAATCAGCGCCGCACAAGGGACCAAATCGATCTTGAACTCAACCTGCCTCTCAGGAGGCACACCGAGCAATTCCTCCAGAAATACATATGGGAACTCCCTGACTACCGGCACATCTGAAACCAAAACTTCCTTCTCGACTCGAGTGTCAAACACATATGCAATATAACCCCTACACCCATGATGCAGATGTTGTCGAGCCCTGGCATCAGAATAAAAAGCTAATCTAATCCTGGTACCCTTTCCATCAGTGTTGTAAAAATCGGTCTAGACGGTCGATTAATCGGTGCTTAGGTGCCTGTGATGGGTTTTGAGCACTACATCATTCTTATGGTGTACATGCAAACCCTAAAGCTTTGGATCTAGTTTGTCTAATGAACATGCAATAATCATTCAAAGCCATAAACCCTAGATCTAGCATACAATAATCGATATTATCATAATATAGGGTTTATATCTTACCTTTGATTGTTATGTAGCAATAACAATCTATTCCTTCTTGTAATTGGCTTCTGAAAGCTTAGTGTCACAAGTGTCACACCTCTAATGGCTCACAAATACCAAGAGTAAGAGGATGAATTAGGAGAGGATAAGGAGGCACCAAAAACGTCCAAGAAACTCCAAGGAATGTTTAGCCACGTTTTTGGGTGCCCTAGGGGTCTTTATATAGTGAGGCTATTAGGGTTTTGAACTAGGAAACCATAATCTAACTGCTTAGACCCTAAGAAGCCCATGGACTCCTTCCTTAGAGGCCTTAGACGAATTCTCATGGGTTTCCCCATATATTTTGTCCGCTCCAACCTCTATGGAGTCCATTAGCCCAATATCCAACTATCACACAATTGACAGTTCTATCCCCATTTATTTAATTAATGTCTTTTAGCCACAAAATTAATTCTTGACTAATATTAATTAAACAATATGATTTCTCTTTTAATATATTATTCATATAATATATTAATAAATCATAATTGATCTCTTCCTCCACAAATCATCCTATCAAGTTGCTTTGGTGAAGGCAACCCAAAAGGACCATGCTCATAATCGGGTCAAGTACATACCAAAATAGTTATGGACTTAGACACTAATCCAACAACTTGGCGGCCTCAAAACGCCTACGAATAGGTGTTGGAGGGTTAATTAATCGTCCTTGGTCAATATCGGTCAAATCCGGTCCAAATCGGTCTAAATAGGACGCCAAATTGGGCTAAGTCGGTCCAACTAACCACCAGCTCAATGGAGACAGCTAGCCTAACACATAGTTGGGTTTGATTTTCAAAGGATCCAACTCTCCTTTTATAATATATGTGTGCCTTCATTTATTATCCCACCAACGATGTGGGATGCCAAACTTTTAACAATTCTATACATCTTTATACATCGTTGTCGTTGGTTCACAACTCTATCAAACAACATCTATACAACCCTCCTTCTTCACTGGAAACACCAAATTCAGTCCATGTTTAGCGACTGCCTCCTCTACCACCGCACCATCTCACTAAAGATGCCAGCTTCGAACTTCCACATCCAATGAAGCCACTATCGAGACCTCCTTCAACCACCTGTTAAAAAGAAAACTCAAACACCCACATAAACCATTGTTACTGTCGAACCTCCTCCTTATACCACCGTTGTTCACCATCAAACTTCCATAGCTATTAGCCAATATTGAACTTCCACAACCATTGAAGCCCACCATCACAGCTGAAGTCATTGAAGCATAGATCGGTTGTTGATCATCTGCTTCCTCCTTAACAACTCCTTAATCAGGTATGGTTGTTGTCTATG
This sequence comes from Lactuca sativa, assembly GCF_002870075.4. Lineage (NCBI taxonomy): Eukaryota > Viridiplantae > Streptophyta > Magnoliopsida > Asterales > Asteraceae > Lactuca > Lactuca sativa. Next base: position 206,680,372 of record NC_056624.2, read on the forward strand.
ATTATCAATTTTGGTTAGTTATATGCAATTGAAACTTATTTTGATTTTAATTTAAAACATTATGTATTGTCATGTATCAATTGCTTCGACTCGGGTACACCCATAGGATGTTCGATGAAATGCCTAGAAGAAACTTGGTATCTTGGATTGTTATGATCTCTACGTTTTCTCTTAGCTCTGACTTCACAAAAGCAATCACCACATTTTATATATGGTATACGTGTTTGGTAAGTGATCATCACGTGGACTAATTTAAAGAATTTATACTCAAGATGACATCGATGCACTAAGGGCATTAATTGAAGAACCTAGAATCATATACATATTCCTCACACATCCTTCTTACTTCTTACATCTATCACTCAATTCTTTTTCTTATAGTTACAAGGTTGATGAGTTTATTGTTGGATTAATGTCTAAGTCCATAACTACAATTGTAAGACTTGACCCGACCCGGCATGGTCCATTTGGGTTGCATACCATCATGCACTTGGATGAGAGAAATAAGACACTTATGGTTATTAATATATTATAAGTTCTAGTATATTAATAATAAGAATAATAAGATTATTTAATTAGTATTGATCAAGAATTAATCTAGGATTAATTAAGTGATCAAAAGAAGACTAATTAAATATATGGGTTGATTGTGTAAATCATCCATACTTGTATAGTGGGCTAATGCTCCATGGATAATCAAGTTGGGCTAAAACCCATAGGATGGTCCATGGATGCTCCATGGTGTATTTGTATCCATGGATCATGGAAATGAAAGGACATGTCAATTAGGGTTTACATGGTGTAACCCTAACTATATAAGCATCTTATTCTTGACCAAAATTGGCACTAGTAGGGTTCTAGAGAGGGCTAGCCGATTTCATGAGTTGTAAGAATTCTCTCAAGCTATTCTAAGTGTTTTGATGATTGTGATTCCATTTGAGGTGTCACACTTGGGGCACTAGGCACTCAAGCTTCATGAAGACTTTCTACATCAAAGAGGTATGTATTCTATCTTGCTATAGTTATTGTTTTGTATGCTAGATTAGGATAATACCTTGGAAGTTCTTATTTGCATGTATAATAGAGAAAACATAGATCCAAGGTATTTAGGGTTGCATGTACACTTAGGAGTGTTAGAATGCTCAAAACCCAACAGTGGTATCAGAGCCTAGGCTTGCTTTCTCTTATACTTGTAATTAAAAGTTGGAAAAAGTCGAAAACTTGCTGTCTGACGAATGGACTCGGCGAGTCCATGGGGGGGACTCGGCGAGTTCATGTGTATCTTCAACCTACTCGGCGAGTAGGTTCGTGCAACTCGGCGAGTAGGGTCGACAGAGTGCAGATTTTCGACTTTAGTTGCTGGAAATGGATTGGAAACATTACCCTAAACTGTTTTGGTACTTGAAAACTTGTTTTAGCTGGTGTAATGTTTTTGCTAATTCATTTACAACAACTAGTTATCAAAATTACAAAGTTTAATGTGGTTTTGATTCTTGAAAGTGTTCATATTCATGTTCTTGTTCATATGAAGTTTAGATGATCATAGGGATTATTTGTAACCTATATGGTAGTTTAATTCTTGATCATAATGTGTTTTAATGGAGTCCATAACTTGTCCACAAGTTATGGAAAACCAAAAGTCTCTTGGATTAAAAAACCATTAAAAGAACACAAGAGTTAGAAAAATGAAAAGTCCTCATTTTATTACTCTATTAAACTCATAAGTTACAAGAAATAAAAAGTTTTGAATAGTTTCAAAACTTGCCCTCAAGTTTTGGAATTTGAAAAGTTTTCACTTATGAATACTTTAATTCCAAGTTAGCCCTTAGAATTTTAAAAGTTAAAATTCAACCCTTATACTTTATAATATTATAAGTTAATAATATATATATGTATAAGAGTAAAGTCAGTCTTACCGCTAGTACGCCTCATTCACGAAGCCGGTCTATAAGGTGGGTATAAGGTTGTTGCCTATAAAATGGCAACTTAATGGGTGTCCACTCTCACCCACCGCTTGCTTGACTGGTGGAGGGTCGTTAGCCGAACGGGTTTGACAGGACTAGAATTCTCCCTTCATTAAAAGTGTTAATGATAATACTAAGTAACTAAACTCTTAATAATACCCAATCTTAGTTACTTAGGAAAAATGTGAATAAGGTGCTAATCCATGAAATTACACTTTGCACTTTGTTTAAGTCGTTAGTGGAGCGTGTGTGGTTAACCGGCACACTAACTTGGACTTAACAAGGTAGGTAAAGGGTGACTTAATATTTATCATAGTATCGATGGAGCGTGTGTGGTTAACCGGCACATCGATTGAGGGGTAATTTATTAAGGGTACCAAGTGATTTGCATGGTTACTTCACACCTTGTTTTGTGATCCTCGGCATCCCAGTCATAAACCTGAAGGGCACACTCGAGATTGAAACATGCCTTTGAAAAGTTCAATGAATCTCAAAGATCTAGGAGTTTCAAAACCAATTAAAACCTAATAATGCATTTCGTTTATCTTGGTGGAAATTGGTGAATCGTCATTCACCTACCTTCAAATATTTTATAGCTTGGATTACGGCATACCTCTTCTAAGTTATAAAACAGTTTGTTGGGTCCTAGCCTTAATATTTCATATTGGGTGTCATATTAAGGACTTTAAATCAACTATCTTGAATATCTCCCAAAAGATGTCTGGTTTAGACACCTATGATCTTCCCAAATCTCTTGAAACAAGGTTTCCTAGTGAAGATGATGTCCCATGGATATCATACTTCTTTCACCTCCTCCAATTATTCTCCCCAACCCACAAGTTCTTGAAAAGTTTAAGGTCACTCAAGCCCTATTGGCAAGGCAAGGTCTAGGTGTGAGCACATCTTGGAGATGTAGTCACATATTGACAAGCCGGGAGAGTTGGGTGTCAAAGTCTTGAGAAAGTTGGTGGTTCAATCACTTTCTAAGTCACATAGTGAGTTCCTTTGGGACACCTATGTAACAGACTATGACAAGACCCTTAATGATCTTATCTATTTGTTAAGATCAACTTCCTTAAAACATGATGAACATTGACAATAGTGGCACAGGAAATCCAGAAAAGCTCTCTCTTCCCAATGGAAAGGGATCGGCCATAGTCAACTCGGTTGACCAAATGGTAAAGAGAAAAGCTAAGTCTGTGATAGTCTCGTGTACCATTATCAAAGGGTCCATATGTTTATATTGCCAAAGAAAGGGGCATTGGTTGCGAAGCTGCCAAAATTTACCTAAGGATGTTAAAGTCAATAAGTTTGACTCTACTTCAGGTAAAGTCCACTATCTAACTCTGTTAAGTTTCTATTATGAGATTCTTGATACTTGATGTGACTGGATCACATGGTGATGTTTTAAGAATCAAAGAAAAGTGAAGAAACTTAAAGAAAGAATATGCTGAATCTGATCGCGTAGATGGATTTCTATCGCGTAGTTTGTAGATCGGATTCCTGAGCTACTTCTTAGGAGTTATGAGATATTGCTTAAGGAATAGATAACAACAAGTTTACATATGGATTGTGAGGATAAGTTTTTCCGCAAAGTTTTTAAAATAAAAGGAAAAATTTTTTGATTTCATTTATTTTAAAATATCCTTACAATGGCATCTGTAGAAATTTTTGTTGCTTATAAGATTCCATTAATAGCAAGAGTGGAAGTATGAAATTGATTCTTTCATTTGTGGTAATGTCTAAATTTACCAAATAAGGAAAGATTCTCATCACCCAAGTTTCATTTGGACCGGAACTTGGAATCATGCAAGTTGTATAGCATGATGAATGAGAACTTTCAAGTATTGGAAAAATAAGACTAATTACTTGTTCACATGGATGTGTGAGTCAAGTAAAGGACTAAGGGATCGAGCACACATTCTTGTGCACTGATTAAGTCCACCACAAAAGTTTGATAAGACTATTCGTCATAGTTTACTAAATATGATTATACTTACAAGCTTAAGTGTAACTCTGAGACATTGGAAAAGGTTCCAATGTATGGCAGAGCGAATAAGAAGAATCAAATTAGGCAGAAGGATAAAAGTTTCTCAAATCTGGAAAGATGGGAGAGTACTTTAGTATCCGCTTTGTGATCATCTTAATGATTAAGAAACCATAGCACAATTAGTTCTCTAAGAAAATCTTGGTGCATTCTTATGACTAAGAAGAGGAACTTGAATTGTTGAAATGGTTAAATCAAGAAGATGAGTCATACTTCGTTCCAATACAAGTCTTAGAGTCATACTCCAAGATTGTAACTTGAGTGACATGTCTTAAAGAAGGTTTAAAACACTTGTCAAATGTAAGAGTAAAAGTTTTCTACTCTTGTACATTTGAAATTGGTAAGTTGTGATGTTTTGGATAAAACAAAGACCAACTAAGGCCAATTGTGTGAAGTGTTTGTCTTGATTAGAATCCACACTATCTCTTGGATATTTGACAAGGGAGTCTTATAGGTCAAGAGGACAGTGGGAGTCTTAAAGGTCTTGAAAGTCTCAAGAACTAATCAAGAATAAAACCTGAAGTTCTTCACTAGCACACGACTTGAGGTTTATAACCTATCGTGTTGACTTATTCTGTGCCCATTCCAGTTAAAGTTGGCTTTGCATATGAGTTCTTAGAGTTCTCAATTAGTTGCACAACAACTTGGAAGCAATGGTAGGCCCTTGAGCTGCCAGGTGGCAAGAAATTAAGATTGAGTTCAGTCCATATGAGTTTGGATTTGTCATTATCCTTGTCTTGTGACTATGATTTTGACAATTCACATGGATAAGAACACATACACCAGTAAATCTAAGTGTCATAAGGTTTCTCTCTGATTCATGAAAATGATGGTGAGGAAACACTTTCACTAAGTAGATTTTAGCTAGATAGCAATTGTGATATTTGCATTCTCAAAGTCGTTAGTGGAGCGCGTGTGGTTAACCGGCACACTAACCTGGACTTGTGAGAAGTGGCAAAAAGGTCTAACCATTATGATTACGGCATACCTCTTCATAATTGTTTAGACACACAAGTGTGCTATCTAAGGGAAGGTGTATGATTTTGATAAAGTTTTATCAAAACAATCTAGCATCAGAAATCTGAACTTTGGTAAGAAAGTCAATGAAGTATTGATTTCTAGAAGTCCAGCTGATTTCTGAGTACATGTCAAAGCTAGTGGGAGCATAAGTGTTATGCTAATAATCATCATGTTAGTGGGAGCATGATAATTATGTTAAGTATTGCAAGCTAGCAATGTTAATTATAGAAAACAAAAGTTTCAATTGGGAAAAAGTTGTTTTGCTATAATTAAGGGAGAGGAAATTATACTTCATCTCAAATCTATAAGCTTAGATCATGAGGTTTTAATCATTTAGTCAAGGATATATATATATGAATTTCATGTTGGAATGACTCAACATAAGGAAATTCTGTATATGAGTCCATTATTTGCGTTCTAAAATTCGATTATGATTACGACATCCCTTTTCATAATCTGAATTATGAGAACTTGGCAAATTGAAATGGAAATGTTATAGCAAAAGACTGGTTTAGTCTTTATGTGAGACATCAAGAATCGTGTCCCATATGCTTCGGATATAGGATCGATTACATGTGCTATATTCATCCGTTCTAAAATTTTCAAAATGCCTGGGGCATTAAGAAGGGAAAAGGTTTAGAACTAGATATGACTAAAAGGATTAAACAATTGTCGAGGACAATCTAAGGTTTACCAAAGATTGGTTACTCAAGGACAATTGGAAGTATAGTGATAATTCTGGAAGGACCATATTGACATAATCTGTAAGGAGGCAACTCTTGTTCAGAAGTGATAGTCAAAATGGAATCTGGAAATGTTTCAAAGTTAGAATTTTCAATCTGTGTAAGATTAAGGAAACTTAATGCAAAAAAGATGTTTCCAAGGAGTTGATCTCCTTTGGAATACTCTGTAATGATTGTTGTCAAGTATTTATGACTTTGTGCATAATCATTACAAGAGGATCAATGCATATAAGTTTAGAATCTAACAGATTTCAGTAAATGGCATGAATTTGGAATTCTTGCATTTGCGGTAAGGATTTGGGAGTGTGAAAAGAGTATCATTGAAGTTATGTTCAATTGATCTAGTTCACAAAGTAAAGATCATAGACAAACATAGTATGCATACTTGGTGTATGGCATGACTAGTGTTTAAGAAAAACATAGTGTACATGCTTGGAGCATGGGACAACTATTGTTTTAAATTCAAGAATAAAGTTGATAGCTGAAACAGTATACAATTAATAATGTGTAATCATATGGTGATAAATAAAAGGTGTTTTATTTATATTCATAAGTTCTGAGACCATATTGGATTCGATTATTATTGTGTTTCATTTTGCATGTTTTGACTTCCCGAATAAACTAGGTTATTCTTTCGGAATGACTAAGTTATTCAAACTATCCACAGTCGGTCATATGTTGGAAGTAGATATGAATTAAGACTGTCATGATGGGTTGTAGAGGTCTAAGGTGTTGGACAAGGCTACAACAATCATGAGTGCTCATAAGTTCTGAGTATTGGATTCAACCCGCGCTCATTGGAATCACTTCATGGATTTTATCACGAGTGATCATGAGACGATAATATCTTATATTCTTCAAACCTAGAGATATGAGTTGTTACTATGAGTTGATAGTACATTGATTGCACGAAACCGCATTTGGTAACTCGGTGCTATAAAACGTGCTTTTGTGTATGATTCAACAAGTAGTAGAACAAGCCATATGAGTCGAAGTTTATCCATTCCTTTTACCTTCGGGATAAAAGCGATATCTATGGGCCCCTCGATGATTTGATGATGACAAATGGAAGTGCTCGGCCGGGCCAGGACTGATTTGATTTGTTCAATTAGTCAGTCGTCATAAATCGGAAATCGGGAAACAACAAATGGACAGAGAGAATGATTATAATCCATGTCTCAGTCCATATGATATCTAGAATGGAGGAATATATGATCCCTTATCTAATGGACAAGTCACTGACAAAGGTCAGAGTTCGTCGACAAGGTCAGAGTTTGACAGAAGCTTTTGAGAGCTACGATTGCCAGTTGGTTCCTAAAGTCATATGCAATAATAGTTTTAGACTTATCCAAGTGGGAGACTGTTAGATTAATGTCTAAGTCCATAACTACAATTGGTAAGACTTGACCCGACCCGGCATGGTCCATTTGGGTTGCATACCATCATGCACTTGGATGAGAGAAATAAGACACTTATGGTTATTAATATATTATAAGTTCTAGTATATTAATAATAAGAATAATAAGATTATTTAATTAGTATTGATCAAGAATTAATCTAGGATTAATTAAGTGATCAAAAGAAGACTAATTAAATATATGGGTTGATTGTGTAAATCATCCATACTTGTATAGTGGGCTAATGCTCCATGGATAATCAAGTTGGGCTAAAACCCATAGGATGGTCCATGGATGCTCCATGGTGTATTTGTACCCATGGATCATGGAAATGAAAGGACATGTCAATTAGGGTTTACATGGTGTAACCCTAACTATATAAGCATCTTATTCTTGACCAAAATTGGCACTAGTAGGGTTCTAGAGAGGGCTAGCCGATTTCATGAGTTGTAAGAATTCTCTCAAGCTATTCTAAGTGTTTTGATGATTGTGATTCCATTTGAGGTGTCACACTTGGGGCACTAGGCACTCAAGCTTCATGAAGACTTTCTACATCAAAGAGGTATGTATTCTATCTTGCTATAGTTATTGTTTTGTATGCTAGATTAGGATAATACCTTGGAAGTTCTTATTTGCATGTATAATAGAGAAAACATAGATCCAAGGTATTTAGGGTTGCATGTACACTTAGGAGTGTTAGAATGCTCAAAACCGAACATTTATATCATAAGGTTTCAATGAGGTTTGTTCACTGTATCTCTAGTACACACGAACCTATATATGAATTGGATTCATAAGTTAGCATGCATAAGCAGTTCAGAATAACCCAAAATGCCCAAAAACACATCTGACCCATGTTATTGTTACGGTTCTATGCAGGACCTACAAGGTCAGCAACCCACAATCTAGCCTCTTCGCCACTTGTACCAACCCTAACTGCAAAATAACAACACAAACTGATCTATTACTTCAACATATCCAACTCATGGAAACCATAAACAAAGAACAAGATAGTGAACCAAACCTTTGGACTCTTCAAGTTGTTTCTCACAATCCTTGAATCCATTGTATGTTGCTACAACCTACAAGTACAAAGCAGGTGACAATCTTATTGTACGCAGTATGTGACAATCTAGAAATGTCAAAATGAGTATGCACAGATTGTTGCCATGGTAATCATTGTTTGGGAAAGTTGTTGTACTAGAAACAATATTTAATGTTATATTCTTGGGATAATGACTTCATAGGGTAAGATGGTTTTTGAAATGTACACATTTAGTCCTTATTCTTTTTTTCTTGTAAAATAAACCCTTATTCTTTATTAATATGTACACATTAGGTCCTTTTCACCGGATTCTACAGGTTTTGCTGACGTGGAAGGGTTTATTTTACAAAAAAAAAAAGAATAAGGACTAAATGTGTACATTTCAAAAAGTATCTTACCCTATCAAGTCATTTTCCCTTTCTTTTATTTTGTTGAAATGAAATACCCAGGTGGCATCCACATATCCACAACGAGATTTTTCCAACTTTTATTCATCATGAAAAAGAGGGAGAACCCCGATCTCCGACGACTCCTTTGTGTGTTCCTACACATCACTGGTAGCAAGGAGGAATGATAGCAAAAACAACAAGGTCGAAGGGGGAGGCAGGAGGAAGTAGAGATGGTAGTTGGTTGCGAGGAGCTACTCTGGTAGCCCCCTCGTCGATTCTTTCTTCTTTTTCTGACAACATATCTCAAAGATGGAGGCAAAGAGAGATAGATCGGAGAAACACAACAGGTAAAGGGTGTTTGGATGTTGTTGTTCGACCGGAAGGAAGAGAGACGAGAAAGAGAAGGGTCGCCGCCCTTTTCTTGTTGCTGGAGGATCACCCACCTCCGGTGACTAAGCTAATTAATTGCAATTTAGCGCTACTTGTGCTTCCACATCAACAAAAAATGTAGAATCCAGTGAAAAGGACCTAATGTGTACATATTAATAAAGTATAAGGGTTTATTTTACATAAAAAAAGAATAATGACTAAATGTGTACATTTCAAAAAGTATCTTACTCTATCAAGTCATTTTCCCTAAAAGAAAATTCGTATATGACCGGTATACCGGGTATAGCCGGTCACAAGGACTGCATTGTTACAAAAAATAAAGTATAAGGGTTTATTTTACAAGAAAAAAAGAATAAAGACTAAATGTGCACAAAAGAGCCCTTTCTGTGAACATCTTGGTGATTTACGTCACCGCCTCATTCGTCTGTCTCGGATCCAGATACTCCTGTGCCGATCTCTCCATCTCCACTAAGGGAACATATCTTGTACGGAACATCTCTGAGAAATGCCCCTAAGTAATGGCAACCATATGCTCAGGAGTATACGAACCGGTCACCAATCTCCACCAATCATTTAACCCTAGCGGCAGAAGATTCAAGGCACACTTAACTTCTGATCATCCGGTCACAAACATGTGAAAAAGAAACCCTCTATGAATATATCTATGAAAATCTTTTTAATGGTATAATATTCAATATTGGTATCACTATGAATATATCTATGAAAGTTTTTTAATAGTATAATTTGTTTTGTATTTTGTTAAGTATTATTTATTGATTTAACTTGTTATATCAAAAAGGGTAAACAATTTAAATAGAAAAATGCAAGGATACAGTGTGTAAGGGTTCTTTTTTTTTTTTTTTTTTTTTTTTTTTTTTTTTTTTTTTTGTAAATTAAAGGAATATAAAACTAATAATGAATTAAATGCAATCTCTTTTTGTTTTTCTTTTTGGGACCAACATCTACTATGAGGTTTAAATTGATGGACCAACATCTACGAGCTTAAATTTATGGACCGCTTCATTATTTCTTATGTTCCTATGGACCTTTTTAAAATTACCATTGCATGGTGAACATGTACCGTGGCTATTTTGTGAAAGAGAAGACTGTGATGTATCATATATGCACTGATGCACACACATTATATTCAATTATTCATTGCCTATAAATCCATCCTTATTTGACATGTCATTTTCCCAATAACTTCCTTTATTCAACATGCATATTTAAAAAATAAATGAAGTGACGATTTACAAAACAAAGAAGAAGCACACATCAGGTTTGAAAACTTAATTTATTCGGACAATCACTTACGATAAAATAATCCCGTAGAAGTATGTCGCGGTTGAGTATTCTTGACAGGAATTCGATTGTATTCATGAGAAGAGATAAACGAAGAAGAAACACCACATTTACAAAAATATCGCCTCAAAATTATTTCCACTATCTTTACCATTCCAAAAATATAAACATCGTCATATATCAAACATCCTATAAATGGTTTTCGAAAAACGTGTGAATTATATAGTTTTATGTACACATTTTTCATACATGCTTACAAATATAGTTTGACTTTTTCAAGTCATGGCTAATAATATGTACGTGTGTTGTTTTCTATTGATAAGCAAGGTTTCAATTTTCAACAATTAACATTATGACGAAGGCCGAATGCGTTAAATTTGAGACTCGAGAGCGAAAGATGTTGAATTATATGTCTTTTATCATCATACATAATAGAAATTTGGCAAGACATTTTTTTTCAAATAGTTAGAAAAGTAGAAAGAAAACGCTACTCTTTCTATTATATTTTATTTTATTGCTTTGTTAACAAGTTCTTATTTTTCAAAATTACCTTTTTATCAATTTACAAATTTTCATTATAATTTTATAATTTTTAATCAATTTTTAGCAGTTGCAAAAAAATTAAGTTTTAAGAACCTTTGATGTAAGTTGTTAATGTACAGAAGATAAAATAGGATTTCCATATGTGATATGTGATCAGACTCCATAATGACTTTTTTTTTTTAATAAATCGAGTGTATTAAATATATACTATTTATACTTATGCACTTCATACTTGATTTTATAAAACCTTATCTATTGACGTTTTTTATTGTGATTTTTCGATTTATGTTTTCAAAAAGGTATAAACTAGACAAAAGAACGACGTCTAATAAGTTTTATGTTTTTGGAAGACTAAAAATATCATATTCTTTGTAAATTTTCGCTCACACAATATTTCTGTTACTAAAATATTTTCTTTGTTAAAAACTAATCATAAATTTCTATGAACTAAAATATATGTGATTATGTCCAATTTTCCTTTAATGTAAGACTTGTATTTATTAATATATTTTAATTTTCTATAATTTTCGTCGATGCCTTACGTATTTATTATATTATTTTGTATATAATTTTCCCTGGGCCTGGACCATACCAACAAGGCAACAACCCAGCGTTTAGTAGCCAACTAAGGGCCTCACACACTCACTGGTGGGCTACCAACTTCGGAGCCCTTCTAGATTATTAGCCCAAATGTTACATCTTTATTTTTTAAATTAATTTTCTAACTATTCTAATAAAAATATAAACACCATGATTAAACATTCATTATAAAAAGTAAAGCGATTCGTTATTGTAATAATTTATTCACATTGTTTTTAATATTTTAGTTTTGAACATGTAATATGACAAGAAAACCGAGTGTGCAATTTTAGAAAATAAAACTACATGAATTCACATTGTTTTTAGTGTTTTAGTTTTGAATATGTAATGGTTTGTGATAAATACAATTTCACTAATTTCATGATTTTATCATCATTATATATGAGGGATAGGAAAGTAGGAATCAGATGCAAGGTGTATATGTTATTTTTAATCTTATTTAAAATCAAAACTTCACCTGAAATAAATAAAAGAAAAAGTAAAAAAGCAACTAAAATACATTATCTTTTACGCAATTTATTTTTTATTTACAAAAATACTGTGTTTTGGGCGTTGACTCTGTGCAACTGCTCTTTTTAACAATGCAAGACACAACAGCCGTTCATGGCTTCAAACTTCAAAGACCCCTGAAAGCATAAACATCATTTCTACACCCAATTCCATTCTCATGCCCTTCACTTGCTCATAACCTATTAACCCCTATACCAAAAAAAACATAATTTGAATCGAAAAGATCCAATCACGATGAACAACATGAAGCAGTTACATAAACAATCAAATGCAAATCAAAGGAGAGATGAAGAAATGCCGACTAGTCAAACCCCACCTTACTCACCTAAATCCCTCAAACACCCTTCATCCACCCACCGATATCTCCCAAGATCCATCAATTACATCATCAAAGAACAGCGTCTCCTCTTCACCCTAATCGGAATCTTGATCGGTTCCGCCTTCGTCATCCTCAAACCATCGTTTACCACCATCAGCATAGCCGATACTGGCAGAGGATATCAAATCCCGTCAATGCCCAGATCCACTGGGATCTCCAACCAAGACACCGTTAGCCACTACTACCGTCCTGTTAATAAGGGAGTAGGACGGGTTCCGGTGGCTATTGGGCAGAAGAGGAGGCGGGTTGTGGTGACTGGCGGATCTGGTTTTGTGGGTAGTCATTTAGTTGATAAGTTGATTGCAAGAGGAGATGATGTGATTGTCATTGATAATTTCTTTACTGGTAGAAAAGAGAATGTTGCGCATCATTTTGGGAACCCTAGATTTGAGTTAATTAGGCATGATGTGGTTGAACCTATCTTACTGGAGGTGGATCAAATCTATCATTTAGCTTGTCCTGCTTCCCCAGTCCATTACAAGTACAATCCTGTCAAGACCATCATATCCTTTTTTAGCTCTTTCTTCCTCTGTTTACTGTAATCGAAATCAAAATTTTCCTGCATTGACATATATGATCTCCTGTTTAGTAATGTTTTGATATATAAATGCTAAAGTTGATGAATTTGAAGATCCTTGACTAGTGTGATTACAAGACCAATGTGATGGGCACTCTAAACATGCTGGGACTTGCCAAAAGAATTGGGGCAAGATTTTTGCTTACAAGCACCAGTGAAGTTTATGGAGACCCCCTTGAGCATCCTCAAAAGGAAACATATTGGGGGCATGTGAATCCAATAGGTGGACTTTAAACCTGAAATTTGTCTGAATTTACTTTGTTTTGTACAACTTTATCTTTTTGTGTTTCTGTTTTCTGTAGTGATATTTGTAATGATTCAGTTTTTTTATATCGTCAGGTGTTAGAAGCTGCTATGATGAAGGGAAAAGGACAGCTGAAACCTTGACGATGGATTATCATCGAGGTGATGATGTTGAGGTGATTCATTACATACTGTTACTATTCTTTTAGTTGTCATTTTCATTAAATTGTGGGAAGAAATCTCTTAAATTAGATACAAGGAGTCAAGGGCCATAAATTAAATAGATAATGATACCTTTGAGAACACACATACACAGACACATATGTATATTAAATGGTGAACAAACTTAATGCCATTTGAATTCACAACATAAGGGTCATAGAGATTCACTAATGCTATTGGGCTAAAAATCATGAGAATGTATTTGATTGTAGGACTCTTGCAACACTCCTTGTTAAGTTGGAGCATATATTTGTGTATACCTAACTTGTCAGATATATAATTAGGGTCTGTTTTGAAACACCCCTCGTATTGGCTAACATTTTAGTGCTTAAGAAGCATTAGATGGAATCATTTCCAAAACCGAAACCATGCAATGCAAATGCATCCAAAATCTCAACCCAAGTTCTTTACTTTTAATCAAAGTCATTTTCTTACTAAAGTCAAATAAGCTCACATCTAGCTTGTTAAAAGGGTAAGTGTTTGTATTTTCAAATAAGCCCATACCAAGCTTAAAATAATCCCACATCTAGCTTAATAAGAGGGAAAGTGTTCTTATTGTCAAATAAGCTCATATCTAGTTTACAATAAGCGTATCTCCAGCTTATAAAGAGAGATATTGTTCTCATTGAGTCATTGTCAAATAAGCTTATATCTAGCTTACAATAAGCTCACATCTAGCTTATAAAGAAGGAAAGTGTTCCCATTTGTCAGTAAGCCAATATCTAGCTTTAAAAAGGTAAAGTGTTCTCAAGTGTCAATATTCGGACATCATATAATTCTCATCCCAATTGTAAGTGATATGTTCACATAAAGATGCTTCGTCATGTTTTAAATAAACTTTGGGCATGCAACAAAGTACGTATAATAGCCGCAACAAAGTACGTATAATAGCCGCGTAGCAATCAAGTATGCGTAAATATAATTTTAAATAAAAACAAATATCAAATTGAGTTGTAAGGACATGTACTCTAGGTATTTACTCATCTTTGCACTTATAGGCATTTCATTTGTCTTTTAGAGTTGAACAAATCACTTAGTAGCCACTTTTACTTAGACGATACATAGCTCCACTTCAAATAATGATTGGATAGTCAAAGATCACCCAATGAACAACTACAAAAAATATTCTTAGGTTGATAATACTAATCAATCTTAAGTGATTCATAAGTATCCTCACCATATCTAACTTATACTAACTCTTAAACATGCATTACTTATCCCTATGGAATTAATAGAAGTGAGCGGATGACTTCCCGATGCCCTAGGATCAAACTAAATGAATCCATGGGTGTTTTATCAATTTTATGCTTAAATTTCCATTTATACCTCTAAAGCTCATATTCAAACAATGGGATGGATTCAGTTAGTTTTCAAACATGATCCAAGCTTCATTGATGATTTTAAACCATTACATATAAATCTAACTGATGATCTAGACTTGTTTGATAATAAAAATTGAAGTTCCAATGGGTTTGAAACGAATTCAAAGCATTACATAAGCTAAAACTCCATAAGGCTTGAGAAATTCCTTTTTCACTTGATTAAAGGTTTTCATCATCATGATTTGAACAATGTAGCCTTGATCCTACTTCTAAACCCCATCATTAACCTATTTCGTTGTTGGAAATTGAAATCCTTAAGCTCTAGTGAAGGTTTCATGGAGTTAGGCTTCTAAAACCTCCATTAAAACATGACGTACAACTCAAAATTCATTTCACCATAATTTGAGTTGAACGCTTCATACATTGATTGAACTCTTAACTTAAATTTGAAGTTCAAACTATGATTTCAAACCAAATCATCACTCAAAATCAAAATTTTAATGGTTAGACACTTGATCGTCATCATTTAGGGTTTCAATAAACCCCCACATCACTCATAGAGTTGGAAACGAGCAATTATCAAAGGAAACGATAACCTAATGATGGAATAAGAGTTAGAAACTTATTCTAACAACAATTTCACCATGGAATTTCGGATTTATGAAACCCTAGGTTTCAGATGAGGAAAATAAACTTGACAACTTAAGCTTCTCATTTTGGGCGTCTCAAATATTTCTCCATTGTTACCTTAAAATATTCTCTCTGTGTTTGAAACTTTGACATGTGACAACTTTGATTTACACTGCAGGTCAGGATTGCACGTATTTTTAACACATATGGTCCTAGAATGTGTCTCGATGATGGCCGTGTTGTTAGCAACTTTGTAGCACAGGTCAAACCTAACCATCTTTTTTTTTTTTTTTTTTATTTATTTATTGTAATCATTTAATAAATAATAAAGTATCACTTATCGTTTATTACAAGTCCTCATTAGTATTAAAAAAAAAATCCTTGGCTAAATAGCTCTGTTTTGTAGGCCATTCGCAAGCAACCAATGACAGTTTATGGCGATGGAAAACAAACACGTAGTTTTCAATACGTCTCTGACTTGGTATCCTACATTTCATTTTCATATGAATATATAATAATGCGTCAATAATATTTTGTATTTTCTTGTGAAATCCTATAATTTACAAGTTTGGCTTGATGTTAGGTTGATGGGCTCATGGCATTAATGGAAGGTGAACATATTGGGCCTTTTAACTTAGGGAATCCAGGAGAATTCACTATGTTAGAGCTTGCTCAGGTTTGTTTCTCAATCACTTTCTTTTTTTCTTTTTGAAATAATATAATTATAAAAATGAAACTTTTGTGTTTTAGGTGGTGAAAGAAACTATCGATCCGAGTGCTACAATTGAATTTAAAGAGAACACTGCTGATGATCCTCAAAAAAGGAAACCAGATATCAGCAAGGCTAAAAATTTCCTAAATTGGGAACCAAAGATAACACTTCGGGAAGGTCTGCCACGAATGGCAGCTGATTTTAGAAACCGAATCTTGAATGAGGACGAGGGCAAAGGCGTAAAATAAAAAATTAGATATATCATAAGATTAAATACAAATATGTTCCCATATCTATATTTGTTTATATCTTAACATCTTTTTCATATGTTCTTTTGTCTTCTTTCATTTGTAGAGAGATTTTCTCGACTCAAATCCCTTATGTTAGATGTGTTATCTGTAAAGGATTTTTATTATTTGAAAAGGTATGCAATAATTTACTTAAAAACTTGTTCTATCTTCTATTGGAGTATTTGAAATGTATGATTAGAGTTCATAAAAGAGATAGAAGAGAACATGGTGATTATGTTACGTAAGTGGTTGGCATCTGATTCAAAGATGATTGCGGCTTGTGGAAAGTGGCTTATTCCTTTGGAATATAAATAAGAATACAATTCCCAATAATCATTCAGATTCCATTTCTATTCTTTGCCTTTATTCTTCTTTTCCAAATGCCTTCTACTTTCTTTTTGACAAAAGGAGTATTCATAATTCATTCAATAATGGAATGCATTTCTTGTTTCTCTACTAGTTTAAAATAATGGTGACAAATATCGGACTTGTTTGTTTTACCCCCTTTTTTGTTATCTTGCATATATGATTCTAATCAACAAAATATTAAGTGTAATTACTTGTGTACAACTTGGATAGTTATAATCTTTTTAAAATATGAAGATAAAATGACGAAAATGACCTTTAATTTTTCTTGCTTGAAATTGAAGACAGACAGGTCACGACTCACGAGGAGAGATGGTCAGCTCTGGCAGTCTCCTCATGGGGGTCACTGTAACCAATCAGTGTACTTAAGTGAAGTACAAGTGTTGATGCATATGGTACAACTTCCACTGCCAACATCATGTGATGTACAAATTGTAGAGAATGCCCTTATGACCACATCTTTTGTCATCCATCTCAATAAGCTCATCCCCAATAGATATACTTCACCTACCTAATTCATTATAAATAGCTCTTCTAACTAAATATGGACAATCACTCACCTAACTTACTACACACACTAATTTGTCAATGTCCAACTTTTACTGCATTGGATACAAGTTGGTATAACGTGGTGATTGTTATAAAGTTTACAGTTATCACTTCTTTTTGGCATTTCTGGCAATGGAATCTTTTTCTGATTTAAAACAATGGTAAGTTTTATACGTCAAGTGTAAAAAACATCTAGAAATAGATCACGTATATTTGTTGTATTTTGGGTTAATAACATTAATGGTAAGTTTTAGTTGTTTGTAAAAAATAATTGTAAACTTTTATAAGGTGTATATTGACATAAAACATAAAAGTTAAATACTAAAGTTCTCAAAAGCTATTTGAAATATTTTTTAGATTATGAGATTTTATTTAAAAGAAAAGTTTTAAACTCGTATTTCCAATTAAATCTTTTTATTTAATTTAAGAATAAAAAAAACTAAATATTACAAACTCTCAAAGGCTTGTTGTCGAACATACCTTTAAATGTTAGCAAAAGAGGTTGTCTCCTACATGGCTTTTTAGATATATAATGATAACAAGTTATTTGAAATTTGTTCATCGAGTCATTAAAATTTTATGTACTACAAAAAGCCTAAAATTGTTACAATGTTTGCAACATGGCCTGATATAATGTAACCAGTGTAACGGTATCATACCAACACGACATCCAATTTGGCTACAAAGTGGCAATTGGTTCTTATTTATATTTTATATTATACTAACTTATACATTAAAGTTATTATTGAAAAGAATTCGTTCTTGAACGTAGACATGTTAAGTTGCCAACATCAAAACAAAACTTGGTGCTTTTTTTTTCGTGAAAATGACAAAAGTTGGTGTTTATGGCGGTATTGATCCCAACAAAAAATTTAGTGACCAAATGAATAGATTTTAGATAGACTACTACGTATATATGTCATATATGTCAATCACCCTTGTTTTTACTATCAATATTTATAAAGACATATTTACAAAATGACCTTTAGGAACGAACTTATAATCTGAATTAACCAAAGGTTTTCTTGAATATAACATGTTAGAATAGAGGTACATTTTGACCCGGCTCATACATTTCAAATTGTCATTAATTTCGGATTGAGATTTCAAAAAACTAAATTATAACATCCAATTTTAAGAATGGATCGGTTTAAGGTATCAATGAGTCAAATGCACGGTTTTTGGGTAAAACCGAGCACCAGGACGTGACCATAGAGAGGTCACGATAGGGATGAGAGTGGGTCCAAACCCGGACCCGTAAAACCCGAGAATCGACTAACGGGATTTTATAGGACCGGAAACCGAACCGGTATATAGGAACTGGTTCCGTGTAACACCCCGACTCCCAGGTATAAGTTTTAAAACCTTATATACATGTTCATGGACCTACTTGATGAGTTGGTTGCCCCAACTTGTCGTGTAGAGGCGGGTTAGCCACGTGGATTATTGGACCTACTCGATGAGTCGGAGGGCCCTGACTCGACGAGTAGGAGCTGGAAAATGAAACCCTAATTTCCAGGGTTCTACACCCTATTTAAAGGGCCATTAGCCTCCACCAGCCTCCTTTACCGTCCCCCTTGAGCTCAGAAAACCCTAAACACGATTTTACTCCATTTTGTGTGTTAAGAAGCTTGGAAGGTGTATTTGTGGAGAGGACTTGAATTCTAAGGAGCTTGGAACAAGGAGAAGCTTTTGGATCCGACTTTTACTTTATCTTGGCATCATCTGGAAGGTAACAAGTCGTTACCTTGACCTCTCTCTCTAGCTAGATCTCTCCATGCTTAAGTTTAGGGCTATTTCTAGGTTGTTATGGAATTACTTCGGGTATTGTCCATGATCTAAAGTTGTAACTTCAAATCTGGAGTCCTCTAGGTCCCAAATTCATAAAGCTATCAACTTTACCTTGTATTGACCTCTCACCATGCCCTAAACCTCATTCTAGACTTGGTTTTGGTATTCTAAGCCTTTAAGACCTCGCATTAGGAAGCTAGATCTATAATTTGGAGTTGTAGGGTAGCTTAAAAACGTCTGAATGAGAAATGGATTGAAGGGAATCGACGAGTTGCATGGTCAACTCGACGAATCCGATGAAGATTTGTCGTTGTTGGTTTCTGCATGAACTCGGCGAGTCAGTGAGACGACTCGACAAGTCAGTTAGGGTTTTCCGACTTTTGGACACGCATGGACTCAATGAGTTGTCTGGAAACTCGGCGAGTTAACTAGGGTTTTCACGGTTTCTCGAGTTCTGGAAGGACTCGACGAGTTAGGTTAACATGGATTGTTGACCTTGACCGTTGACTTTGACTTTGACCAAGGGTTGACCAGTTTGATTGCTGGGGGTATTTTAGTAAATTGGGAATTTATGAAAGTGGTCCTATGATGAATATAGGTGGTGGAGATTGTGGCTGTGATTCGAGAGTTTGATCATAGCACTGTAGTTTGACATTTGTGAGGTGAGCTCTTCTCACTATATCAACAAGGTCTAAGGCACCAATACCGACCCTTTTCGGATTTGTATTCCGGTTTATTGCATGATATGCTTATTGATTTGCATCCAGGTAGTTAGGATGGTGATATGCATAGTGACCTTGTTAGGTCGGTATCCTGGTATATAGGATAATGCCACGTTAGTGACCAGTTAGGTCGGTATCCTGGTTATAGGATGTTGCTATGCTTAGTGATATGTTAGATCGGTTTGACTGTTATATACATGCTAGCGTATGATATTTATGTGCACATGATTGATTGGGGTTGGGTTGAGGCGATCCTGCTTTGTGCTGAAGACCAACATACCCAGGGCGGACCAGATAGACCACAGACCCGGGAGGGCGTACTAGTAAGGCCGAAGGCCAAGCGAGCGGTTCGGATAGGTTGAAGGCCCTGCGAGGCGGTCCAGACGTGCCAAAGGCTCGAAGAGCGGTCCAGATAGGCTGAAGGCCCTGTGAGGCGGTCCAGTCAGGCTGAAGGCTCATTATGCATGTTGTTTGTTTATATGATACGATTATGATCGTATAGTGTTGGTATTTTGGGGGAACTCACTAAGCTTTAGGCTTATAGCTATTGATTTTGTTTCATGTACTTCTGATAATCGCTGGAAAGCGAAGGCGTGATCGTACACCTCCTTATGTTTTATGATTTGATGGTGGGATACTCTGACTCTATATTATTTTAAAAACAAGTTTTATAATAATTATTGGTTTTGAAATGTTTTAAAAAGTTTAAATTAGGCATGATTTTTATGAATGTTACAAGTTGGTATCAGAGCCTTGGTATGAATGAATTAAAGGAAACACTCGTGTGTCTCCCGTCTCAAACTAAGGACGAGGATTTTAAAATGATTTTTCAAATGGTTTTTAAAATGATTTTTCAAAAATTATAATAATTCTTATAGAATACATGTAACAATTGTTAAGAATTACATTTATTATTAAAGAATAAACGTAAAAAAACTTTCAAATCGGGAAAAAAACATCAAAATCTAACAAAGACACTAATACATTCTAAAAGAATAATGTTGCTAAGAATCACTTTCAATTTCATGGTCCATTCTTCAAGCATCAGCTGCTTCTGTGGAAATAAATCCAATGCATAAATCAGTGAGAAAAGTATCCATATTCCATTCCAACAGAATTGGAATTCGTGATTCCATTATGATAGAATTGGAATTCAAGATTCAGTTACGGTATGCATCCTGTTGGAAAAATATCCAAAGTAAAAAACAATTTAATGAGAATGATACTGTTAGACATTCCAAGATAGAAACTCGTTCATTTTCATCAACAACATATAAGTCTCCAAGTTCATAAATTAGTTGATTTCGGCTCTTAACCACCTGTAGAAGTAAAATCCCAATTTAAAAGTAAGAACACAGAAGTACCAACAACTTTTGCGATAAAGTCTGTTTCGGATTTGCAACAATGGAAAAAGAAAATAAGCTCATTTAGAGCATGACATTTAACCTTCTTAAAATTTTAAATACTTCAGTCATAGTGCTTGGAATTCAAATGCTCTGGCAAATGTATTATTCTTCCAGCAACCATTAATCAACTCACTAAGTATGATGAACTGAGGTGTACATAGTAAGTGTATCTGCAATCTAATTGAATTAAGTGTTTAATAATGTGAAAGGCAACAAGATACACCCGGATTTAATGAATCAGGTTGGACAACATGGCAAAACGGATAGATTGTTCAGCTCATTCCATTGGTTGGCAAGAATGGCATAAGGTCCATACATAAATATTTGAACAGACAGAATAGCTATTTGTGTTCGATCAAGTAAAGTTGCAATCTTCACTATACAGAAAGTTCAACTATCATGCTAAATGTGTCCAGAGGCAAGGAGCAACCTAAATGAAGTATGTGCAAAAGTTAAACCAACCCTTAGACTATTATGGAAAGCCCATAGAATACTTCGCAAAACACCATGGAATACACACACAGGAAAGCCTCTAATCATCTGGTTCTGCCATTTGCTTAAATTTAAAGGAATATGAGCAAAAGAAAATTCCATGACTTATATCATCTCAAGAATCATACCCGAATTTGATCATCTGCTAGAAACAAATTACGGTTCCTTTATCATATTTAATACTCTCTGTTGAATTAATCCAAAGGATTAAACTATAAGCATGAATAGAGAATGCATACCCGGAAACAACCATGTCGGTCAGATCAGCAACCTCTACAACGGCTGCCTTCTATCGATTGACATTATACTCTGTCCATTTTGACCCTTCTGTTCCTTCTTCTACATTTATCGTGAAACTTTGTCTTTGGTTCTTGACATCTGAGGAATCGACATGGTTAAACGCCGGAAAAACATATTGATTAAAGATCCATCTTTGTTCAAGGATCAACAGCAACTCATCAAGGCACCATCTGTAATTCGAATACTTCTCAGACAATGCAACTATAGAAGCCCTAGATTCTTTGATTGCTCTCTCGATTTTCGGCTTTAGTTCTTGACCTCTGCATAGAGAGGTTGTAAAACAAAGGGGATGTCGATCTTGTTCTTAGCAACATTACGAGATCATCACCGTGTGTTAACATGATGGATTTAATGGCTTTGATGATTCATTTGGTTTAGACGAAGAAGGCACCGATAGCAGCAATAGCATCGCAACAGGTAATAGAGGCGGGCTACATGTAGCGAACCAAATTTCAAGTCCAAAAATTTCATTTTCAATTAATCAACTAGTAAAATTATTTATAAGAAAACACCATCTAAACATAACTTTTCATAAAAACCACAACTCATGTCTGAAACCATTCACAAAAGTAAGAATAATGTCAGAGTACAATCCCAAGAAACTCTAGTGTGGAAAATCGACATGTATGTGTGTGATGTGTCGCTACCGCACCAGCTCTTTCCCCTTCGCTGAAGAGGTACCTGAAACCAAAACTATAAACTGTAAGCACGAAGCTTAGTGAGTTCCCCCATCGTACCACATACCATACAATCACATAGCAAAATATACTGTCGGGCAATTCTGGGGTGCCCGACCTACCCGGTATGGCCATTCTGGGTTGCCGACCTACCCGTACGGCCATTCTGGGGTGCCGACCTACCCTTGCGGCCATTCTGAGGTGCCGTCCTACCCGTGTCGAGCCATTATGGGGTGCTGACCTACCCATCGGTCCTAACAACCGACCCTCGGGGACTATTCCACCCCTACTGCTACTATTACATATATCATACTATCAGACATATCTGGGGTGTCCAACTACCCTTCGGTCCTAACAACCGAACTTGGGGACTATTCCCCTCCTACTACCACTATCACACATAACATATCATGCCAACATATAAACATATTATCACATACTATCAAACATATATGGGGTGTCTGACCTACCCTTCGGTCCTAACAACCGAACTCTACCACTATCACATATAACATATCATACCAGCGTATAACATATCAGTTAGTAGCAAACCTAGATGATATCACAAAGACAATCATCTAACATACAACTCCTACTAGTAGGCCGACATTGTGGCCATAGACCCACCGCTACTGGAAGGTAACTCACCTCAAACAAGTAGTTGCTGATAATCCATGTGGGAAGTCTCTGTCTGCTGCTGCTCCGGAAATCCTCCAACTAAAATCCCCACAAAACACTTAGTCAGAAAGTGACATCTACTCTTAGGTTAAAATGACCATTTTACCCCTAATCAAGTCCAAGTCAAAGTCAATTTCAAGTTGACACGACTCGTCGAGTTGGGCCGTCAACTCGTCGAGTCCCTATCCCTTTACACGACCTCATCCATGACTTGACTCGTCGAGTTTGGCGATGACTCGACGAGTTCCTCTTCTATAAGAACATCGAATGATCCTTCATCCGACTCGCCGAGTTGTATGAACAACTCGTCGAGTTCATCTTCAATCTTAAGGAGATTGTCTTGGACTCGCCGAGTATGTTGTAGCACTCGTCGAGTCCCATGAGTTGCAGGTCTAAGGCTAAGTCCAAAGCGTTGGGTCGCTCCTTCTGACCTTCTACACTCCTTCCACCCAACTGAGTTCTTTAGACCCTCAACAGATATGAGACTTTTTGCCTTGGACTTGTCGAGTCCCAAGAACGAACTCGCCGAGTCGGTAACGTCCACACCCTAAATCCTCGAATTTTGATGTACAACCTTTGACCAAAAGATAGATCCAAGCCCCTAGGCTCGATCTAGCACGTAAAGTTACAAACTTTATGTGCATGCATGGAAGAATGAGCCCAAATGGCTCAAAAAGGGACTCCCAACATGCATGAGGCTTTCCATGGGTTCTAAAACAATTGCTTTCCACCTTAGGGTCCCTCCAGAACCCTAGATCCGAAACCCTAGCCCTCAACCATGCTTGCAATCATGGTTGGTAGCCAAAATGGGTCTTAGAAGCCCTAACTTCCTTCAAGAATAGATCTATAATAATAATGAGCAAGGTATAAGCTTTATACCTCAAATGCACTGTGGAAGATGCTCAAACTCGGATCTCTCTAGCCTCTTCTTGTTTCTTCAAGCTTTTCCTGTTGGATATAGTGTCTAAGTCCATAACTATATTTGGTATGTACTTGACCCGACCCGGCATGGTCCATTTGGGTTGCACTTCTCCCGAACAATTTATGGATAATCTTTTGAGAATAGTACAAGTTATGATTTATTAATATATTATAAGTTCTAATATATTAATAAAAGATCATATTATTTAATTAGTAGTGATCTATAATTAATCTAGGATTAATTTAGAGATCAAAGATATTACTAATTAAATATTGGCTTCTATATTTATATAGTGTGGGCTAATGCTTATTTGAAATGGGCTAGGCTTGCATGGAAAGTCCATGGATACTCCATGGAGCTTTAACCCATGGATCTCATGGAAATGTAGAGACATGGGTATTAGGGTTTACATGGATGTAACCCTAATCCACCACACTATATAAAGGAGGCTTTGGTTCTTGAAATCACACTAGTTGAGGTGAGTAAAGCAAGAGGGCCGATTTCAAGATAGTAGTGACTATTCTCTCAAAGTTCCAAGTTTGTGGTGATTTGTGATTTCCATTTGAGGCGTCCACACTATTGTTGCTAGGCTCTAAAACTCCAAGGAATCAACTACAACTACAAGGTAAGTATTTCTACTAGCTTTATTTGATTCAAGTTCCCCATGCCATGCTAGTTAGGATATGAACCTTGGAAAAATAATTATTTGCATGTATCTTAGACAAACATAGATCCAAGGTTTATTAGGGTTGCATGTACACTTAGGAAGTGTTAGAATGCTCAAAACCCATCAGTGGTATCAGAGCCTAGGCTTGTTTGTTTGATACTTGATGCAAAATATTGGAAAAAGTCGAAAAACTTGTTGTCTGCCTGATGAAATCGCCGAGTTCATGTGTATCTTCAACCTACTCGCCAAGTAGGTTCATGCACTCGGCGAGTAGGAGCCTCAGAATGCAGATTTTCGACTTTAGTTGCTGGAAATGGACTAGAAACATTACCCTAAACTGTTTTGGTACTTGAAAACTTGTTTTAGATGGTGTAATGTCTTTTCTAATCCATTTACAACAACTTGTTATCAAAATTACAAAGTTTTAAGTGTAATTTTTGATTCATGAAAGTGTTCATATTCATGTTCTTGATCTTATGATGTTTAGATAATTAGATGATCATAGGAATTATTTGTAACCTATGTGGTAGATTAATTCATGATCATTATGTGTTTTAATGGAGTCCACAACTTGTCCTCAAGTTATGGAAAACCAAAAGTCACTTTGTGTTAAAACCATTAAAAGAACACATGGGTTATAAAAATGAAGAGTCTTCATTTTTAATACCCTAATAAACTCATAAGTTACAAGAAATGAAAAGTTTTGAAAGTTTACAAAACTTGCCCTCAAGTTTGGGAACAAGTAAAGTCTTGATTAAAACTTTAGTTCCAACGCTTAGAATTTTAAAAGTTAAAATTCAACCCTTATACTTATAATATTATAAGTTAATATATATATATATATATATATATATATATATATATATATATATATATATATATATATATATGTATAAGATTAAATCCGTCTTACCGCTAGTATGCCTCATTCAAGAAGCCGGTCTATAAGGTGGGTATAAGGTTGTTGCCTATAAAATGGCAACTTAATGGGTGTCCACTCTCACCCACCGCTTGCTTGACTGGTGGAGGGTCGTTAGCCGAATGGGTAGAGACAAGGACTTATAAATTCTCATTAAAAGTATGATGAATATTATAAAGTAACTAAATGTTTTATTAAATTCCCAATCTTAGTTACTTTAGGAAAAATGTGAATAAGGTGCTAATCCATAAAATTACACTTTACACTTTGTCTAAGTCGTTAGTGGAGCGTGTGTGGTTAACCGGCACACTAACTTGGACTTAACAAGGTAGGTAAAGGGTGACTTAATATTTATCTAGTATCGATGGAGCGTGTGTGGTTAACCGACACATCGATTGAGGGGTAATTTATTAAGGGTACCAAGTAATTTGCATGGTTACTTCACACCTCGTTTTGTGATCCTCGGCATCCCAGTCACAAAACTTGGAGGGCACACTCGAGATTGAAACATGCCTTTGAAAAGTTCATTGAATCTCAAAAAGAATCTAGGAATTTCTAAGTACCAAATTAAAACTTAATATTTAATATTTCGTTTTTGGTGGAAATTGGTGAATCGTCATTCACCTACCTTTCAAATATGTTATTACTTAGATTATGGCATACCTCTTCTAAGTATAATATATTGTGATTGAGTCCTAACCTTAATATTACATTTGGGTGTTTTATTAAGGACAATCTCTATATCTAAACTAAACTTTTCTTCTTTTCAGATGTCTGCAAATACTGCTGCTTCTGGCTCTAATCCTAATGGCTCCTTTTCTCTTATGAACTTGTGTGGGAAAGTCACTTTTGATGGATCCAACTTTAATAAATGGATTAGAAACATCAGAATGATTACTCGCTACGAGGACAAGGAATATGTCCTTGATAAGGAGCTTAAGGAGATTGATGAGACAGTTGCTACTCCTCAAGAGATCGCTGAGTTTAGGGCACATGAAAGGGATGCCACCAAAGTGGCATGCATCATGATGTCCACTATGACCGCGGATCTCCAAAAATCCTATGAAGATTTCTACCCCTAGAAGATGCACCAAGACTTGATGGAAAGATATCATCAAAGTGCTCGTCAAGAGAGGTATGAAATCATCTCCTCCATGATAACAACTCGCATGAAGGATGGTGAACCCATCACGGGCCACATGCAGAAAATGCAAAGATTTGTGGACCGTTTGTTGAAGCTTAATGTGAACTTCCCCGAGGAGCTTGCAATAGATATCATTTTGCACTCCTTACCTTCATGTTATGATCAATTCCGCATGACATACCACATGAACAAGGAAGAGGTCACAATCAGCAAACTTCAAGGACTCTTAAAGACCGCGGAAAGTGGTCTTAGGGGTAAGGCGATTGTTACTCCTACTCCAACTAACTCCGCCCCTGTCTTGGCAATCGGGAAAGGACGAGGGAAGAAGAGAAAGAGTTCTTCGAAGGGTACCAAGGTTAGGACCCTTGATGGATCTTCTTCAAATGGAACCAAGAAAGGTTTCATCACTCCTTCTTCTGACCCAAAAGAGGCTGAATGCTTCTATTGCCATGAATAGGCACATTGGAAGCGGAACTCCCCAAAGTACCAGCAAGATGTGAAGGATGGGAAAGTTAAACCCAACCAGGCAGGTATTTACAATATCTTATCAAATAACTCACCCCATTCTAATTCTTGGGTCCTTGATACCGGTTATGGTATTCATATTTGTTGTGACTTGAAGGGACTAAGAAGAAGTGAGAATGTGGAGCAAGGAAGAATAAACTTAATCGTGGGGAATAGGAAAGTTACACCTGTCACCAAGATTGGAGTTTATACTTTATCGCTAAGTAGTGAGTTTAATTTAGATTTGAATAAATGTTGTTACTCGCCAGAAATGGCAAAAAATATTATTTCCTTTCATGCATTGTATAAACAAGGTTTTATTTTTTCATTTAATAATGAAGTTGGTTCTATTGATGCTTTCTTTAATAATGTTCTTTATTTTAAAGCATTACCTTGTGATGGGGTGTATGAAACAGTATCTGTGGTTGATAACTTAGGAAATAATGTGATGTGTATTGATTCTATTAATAATAATAACTTGGATAAAGCATCATTATGGCATTGTCGTCTTGGACATATAAGCAAGAAACGCATAGGCCAACTCCAAAATGATGGAGTCTTGGAGTCATTTGACCTAAAGTCAGATGATAGTTGTGAATCATGCTTACTTGGAAAAATGACGAAGTCACCCTTCACAGGTTCTTGTGAGAGGGGTGAAGGTTTGTTGGACCTTGTACACATGGATGTGTGTGGACCATTCAAACATGCCACAAGGGATGCTAATCGTTATTATTTGACTTTTACTGATGATTACAGTAGATATGGATATGTCTACTTAATCAAGCATAAGTCAGAGACATTCGGAAAGTTTAAGGAATTTAAACAGGAAGTTGAGAATCAATTGGGCAGGAACATTAAGATGCTTCGATCCGATCAAGGTGGTGAGTATCTTAGTTCAACGTTCCTCGACTATCTTAGGGAATGTGGGATAGTCTCACAATTGACACCTCCCAGGACACCACAGTTGAATGGTGTAGCTGAGAAGCGTAATCGAACCTTGTTGGATATGGTTCGTTCCATGATGAGTCGAGTTTCACTACCAGTCTTATTTTAGGGGTATGCCTTAGAGACTGCCGCCCATATTCTTAATCTAGTCCCTACAAAGAAAGTTGCCAAAACTCCTCACGAGATGTGGACTGGTAAAGTACCCAACTTAGACCACATCAAGATTTGGGGTTGCGAGGCTTTTATGAGGCGCGAGACTCATGACAAGCTAGAACCCCGAAGCGAGAGGTGTATTTTCATCGACTACCCACAAAGATCCTTTGGTTACCTCTTCTACAGACCTAGTGATAATGTGGTCTTTGTAGCAAGAAGAGGAGTCTTGAGAGAGAGAGAGAGAGAGAGAGTTTATAAGACAAGGAGACAGTGGAAGGCAAATTGATCTTGAAGAAATTCAAGAATCAAGTGGTGAAGGAACTTCAAACGCTAGCCCTCAACTTGAGGAGGAAACTCCTGTTGAGCCAATTGATGAGTCTGTACCTCTGAGACGTTCCACGAGAGTTAGGAATGCACCTGAGCATTACTATGGTTTTCATATTACTGCGGAAGGTGAGACACTTATTAGTGATGAGACACTAGTAGGTCTGGATGAACCTAACAGTTACGCGGACACCATGGCAGGCCCCGAGTCTGCGAAATGGAAAGAGGCTATGGATAGCGAGATACAATCCATGTATGACAATCAAGTTTGGAACTTGGTTAAGAGTGTACCAGGTCGTAAGACTGTAGGGTGCAAATGGATCTTCAAGAAGAAGACCGACATGGATGGTAATGTACACACTTATAAGGATCGACTGGTTGCAAAGGGTTTCTCTCAAACTCCTGGAGTGGATTATGATGAGACCTTTTCTCCAGTAGCCAAGATTAAGTCTATTAGGGTTATGTTAGCCATAACTGCATTTCATGACTATGAAATTTGGCAAATGGATGTCAAAACCGCTTTCCTTAATGGAAAGCTTACTGAAGATGTTTACATGAGTCAGCCAGAAGGTTTTGTCAGCAACGAGTACCCTAATAGAGTGTGTAAGCTTGAGAAATCCATTTATGGATTAAAGCAAGCACCTCGCAGATGAAATCTTTGCTTTGATGAAAAGGTCAAGGAATTTGGCTTTTCTAGGAGTGAAGATGAATCTTGTGTTTATGTCAAGGCTAGTGGGAGTATAGTTAGCTTTTTGGTATTGTATGTGGATGACATACTACTCATAGGAAATGACATCCCAACTATACAGGAAGTAAAGTCCTGGCTTGGGAAGTGTTTCGCTATGAAGGACCTTGGTAAAGCTGTCTATATCCTAGGATAAGGATTTTGAGAGACCGGAGTAAACGACTAATTAGACTTAGTCAAAGCACCTATGTGGACAAAGTGTTGAAAAGATTTAACATGCATAACTCCAAGAAAGGTGAGTTACCCATTCAGAGTAATGCCAGATTGAGTAAGACACAAAGCCCTAGTACCGAGGCTGAGATAGCAGAAATGAGTCGAGTGCCTTATGCTTCGGCAGTAGGCTCGATCATGTATGCTATGATGTGTACTCGACCTGATGTAGCTTTTTCTTTGAGCATGGTTAGCAGGTATCAGGGGAACCCTGGCAAGGAACACTGGACTGCGGTAAAGAATATCCTCAAGTACCTGCGAAGGACTAAGGACTGGGTCCTTACCCTTGGTGGGAGTGATGACTTGAGAGTTGTAGGGTATAGTGATGCTAGCTTCCAGACTGATAGAGATAATTTCCGCTCTCAGTCGGGCTGGGTCTTTACCTTAAACGGAGGAGCAATCACTTGGAAGAGTTCCAAGCAGGAGACAGTAGCTGATTCCACTTGTGAATCAGAGTATATAGCAACAAGCGAGGCAGGAAAGGAGGCTATATGTAACAGCCCGGATTCCTAGGTATTAGCTATTCTTATAATTTTTGGTGATTTGTGAGGGGACTCGGCGAGTTGGAGCTCAGACTCGCCGAGTATGATCGCGATTTGGGCGCGGGTTCGCGTCCGGACTCGGCGAGTCCACGCTGTTTAATGAAACCCTAATTTCTCGGGTTTGAGGCATATTTAAAGGGCCTTATGGCCGTCATTTGCACTCATCAGTCCCCAGAGTGAAACCCTAGAGCAAATGAGTGATTCAAGTGAGGGAAGGAGCCATTATTGATCTTGGAGTTGTTGTCTAGCAAGGAAAGAGGAGATCTAGCCAAGAGGAAGTAAGAGAGGGGTGGATTCTTGAAGATTTGAGGTCCAGAACATCAAAAATGAGGTACAATCTCGAATCATTCTCTGTTATTGTGATGTTCATGTAGATTTAGGGCTTTTGAACCCATTTGTGGCTAGATCTAGTGTCCTTATGGTCCCTTAGCGAGTTAAGGTCCTGGATCTGGACCTATAGAGGTCCAGAGCACCTCTTTACCAAAGCTTTATATGCATCCATGGAGGTATTGGCTTGGGATCAATGTATTTGAGGCTAAAACACCATTCATGATCTATTCAATGCTTGATGAGCATCAAGACTTAAACTTTACGTGGTCAATAAGCTTAAGGAGACTGGATCTATAAGTTAGTGAAGCGGATCTGACCTCAGAAGGTCGTTTGGGGTTGTGCATGGAATGCACTCGCCGAGTCCATTCCCAGACTCGGCGAGTTGGTGTGGGTTGTTCAGTGATTACGAACCAGGGGTGGAGTAACCGAGTCGGGTGAGTGACTCGGTGAGTCGGAAGAGATTCAGAGGGATCGGGTTCCCGTAGGGACTCGGCGAGTCCACGCCAGACTCGGCGAGTCGGGTCAACGGTTGACCGTTGACCAGAGTTGACAAGTGTTGACTTGATAGGGGTAGTCAACCTTAGTTGAGAAAGTGTTAATTAGAGATCTATGGTGTTATAGGAGGATTATAGCTCGGAGGATCGAGCGCGAGTGATTTCCGGGATTTGCGAGTTATCGAGATACGCGATGTGAGTCTTCTCACTATACGTTACCTTGAGTGGTAGTTATGTGTGACCGGAAGGTCGTATGTGCTTACATTGAGTATTATTTTATCCTATTGTATGTGACATGCTATGCATTATGTCTTTGTGATTTATGCTATGCGGAGTTTACAGACCGGACCGGAGGGTCCAACGATTCATGAGCCGGAAGGCACAAGCAGACCGGACCGGAGGTTCCAACGAGCTTAGGACCAGAGGGTCCACAGAGTTGAGGGACTGGAGGGTCCCACTGAGACACATTGACCAGAGGGTCAAACAGAGTTATAGCCTCGAGTGGATAATGTGTGTTGTATGTGGTATTTTGGGGAACTCACTAAGCTTCGTGCTTACAGTGTTTTGTGTTGTGTGTTTCAGTTTATTACAGTATCACGGGAAGGCACCGGCTGAGTGCGCTGGCAGCTGATGACAGAGAAGCCAATATTTAATTAGTAATATCTAGGAAGAGCCTAGGGAGTAACCTTAGCCAGAGAAGTGTGGGAATCTAGGAAGAGCCTAGGGAGTAACCTTAGCCAGATGAGTGCGCTGGCAGAGTAGAGAATTTCGCTGGGGAGCGAGCGCGCGACGGAATTGGTGAACGAGAAGGTCGAGCAGCTACTTAGGAGCTCCGGGATAGTCCGTGTGGAAAGTATGGGTAGATGTGGCAGGTAGTATGGGCCCGTACTACTGAAAGCAGAGGACCCATACTTGATACAGGGAATATTCTGAAGGTTCTAATGAGCGATGGAAGAGTGATGTTATGGTTCGATTACCATACATCGAAGCGTATTGAGGAGTGATGTTATGGTTCGAGTACTATACATCGGAGCAGATTGAGGAGTGATGCTATGGTTCGAGTACCATACATCGGAGCGGATTGAGAAGTGATGTTATGGTTCGAGTACCATACATCAGAGCGGATTGAGGAGTGATGTTATGGTTCGAGTACCATACATCGGAGCGGATTGAGAAGTGATGGTTCGAGTACCATACATCGGAGCAGATTGAGGAGTGATGTTATGGTTCAAGTACCATACATCGGAGCAAATCAAGGAGTGAAGTTATGGTTCGAGTACCATAAATCGGAGCGGATGAAGGAATGATGTTATGGTTCGAGTACCATACATCAGAGCAGATGGAGGAGTGATGCTATGGTTCGGGTACCATACACCGGAGCATATTGAGAAGAGATGTCATGGGATGAGTACCATGGTTCGTAGTGAATGATGCTTGTGGTTCTCCGGTTATCCGGTCACGATTGATGAGGTAGAGATTGGACGCTATGGGTTTTAGGCCTGTTGGCAATGATTGAGTTCGAAGAGGCGTCCCTTAAGAGGGAGGTCGAGAGCCTATCAGAGTATTTTTGGTAAGGAGTTAGAGGGAGGGGCGAATTTCGGTCTGAGTTGAGCAATCAGTCGATAGAGGAGATGTCACCCTCTATGACCTGAGTGGTGCTGTTTATGTTCGTGTGCGGAACATGAGAGGCCTGATGTTTAAGTTTCGGGTTTGGGGGTAAAACCCTACAGGTTGTCATTGATGATGGTTTTCCATCAGAGTATCAGGTAGCATGTGTGCTACGAGACAGTGATTTACCATGAGCAAATAGTCAGATGGGACTAAGATAGTCGAGGACCACGTTACACCTATTTAAGTATAGTAAGGAGTATTGTAGAGGTATCAGTGGGGGAGTCCAGTCGAGTTAATCAGTGCAGTGGTTTTCCTATTTATGTTGGGTATTGAATATGGGAGTGGGTCCCTGTTCTTGGGATGATCCATGTGTTGGAACGTCGGTTGATGAGTCGAGGTGGGGGAATATGATGATTTCGTGGTCCAGTTTATGAGTCAGTGATGTTATTGGACAGTTGAGTTGCTTGGTATTGGATTGGTACGAGACTTGGAACGACTAGAGGCAGTCGTGAAGAGAAGTTCTTGAGGATTTCACCTGAGGTTCAGAGTTATGAGATCGATTGATTTCCTTAAAGGGGATTATCAGGCGTTGCATAGCACTTTCCAGGGGCAGGTTCGTTGTTGCTGGTGAAAATAGTTCGTGAGGTTGTTGATGTGTCAGATAGTGATGGTTTGAACCCTAAGTGGGGGAGAACCGGGTGGTTTATTGAGAGACCCGGAGATTTGTGCAAGAGCGGTTAGGGGTTGGATGCAGAAACCTGCAGCTTGAATTCATGAGATCAGGGTCATTGGTGATCAAGGAAAGGTGCAGGGCGAGATAATGCATGTGGTATATGTCTGAGAGAAGGATGGGTGTCTCCACGGCGGGTGGCCAATGATCAGGAATCTGGTGGTGGTAAGATTCGTCTCAAGTGGAAGGCTCGTAATGATGGTATGGGCAGTTGAGAACTTCTGGGTTGAAAAATGGGTAGAAGATTGTCGAGTAGCCAACTCCCGGGCTGGGATGTGTATTCTTGCTTGGATTTTGAGCAGTAGTGGAAAGGGTTTCGGAAGATCATCAGTGTGTTCTGAAGGGTTAGCACCTTCCTTGTATTCCAATTGAGTGTTTGGATGCACAGAAGTTGCGCATCGAGTGATATAGGAAATTGTTATGGGATTCAGAGGAAATGTATTGTTGTATGTGTATGGTGCTGGGAGTAAGGGAATCAGTGGTAGAGACAGGACATCGTGATGCTCTGTTAGGGTGTTCTGTGGTTTCCACGTATAGCGTCCCGATTTCAGAGTTATTTAGCGTCTTGGGATTAAGATGACCAGTGATGTATCATGTATCCACGGTTCCATTGGGAGCCCTTCGTGTATTGTCATCAAGAGAATTATTTAAGGAAGTGGATCTCCGCAGAGGGAGGTTATGTGCTATGGCGGTTGCCGCCAGAGTCCGTAATGCATATCGGGGCAAGTGTGTGTAGCTATCTATGATAGTCTTCGGTGCATGAGTTAGTGAACATAGTGTGGCGTTGTAATGAGAATGAGAGTATAGGGTGAAGACTACGGGGAGCTGTAGTATTCACCAGTCAGAGGTGTTGTGATGCTACGGGGAGCCGTAGTACTCACAAGTCAGAGAGAGAGAGAGAGAGTCGTGATGCTACGGGGAGCCGTAGTATTCACCAGTCAGAGGGTGTTGTGATGCTACGGGGAGCCGTAGTACTCACAAGTCAGAGGGAGGGAGTCATGGTACTACGGGGAGCCATAGTACTCACGAGTTAGTTGGCGTGGTGATACTACGGGGAGCCGTAGTACTCACTAGTCAGAGGCTGTTGTAATGTGTGGGAAGCCATAGTACCCACTAGATGGCAAGAGAGTGTGAAGATGGAGTGTTCTCCGGTAAGTGCATGATGCAGAAGAGTTTTAGGCTTGAGTAGCCCTAGTGTCGAGTTTTTGGAGCCTGGTGGTTAAAACCGGGGCGAGACTGGGGTCTCCGTCTCTATCAGGAGGGTCAGCGAGGCGCGCGGGAGAATATGCGCAACAGACGCCAGAGGTTAGAGCTGAGTCGATCTTTGATTGGATTGTATTTCTTCATGAGGAATAGGGAATTTCGTGACTTGCGTGTCACTGGGTCGTGATAGTGGTCACGGGGAGGAAGTTAGTGAGATGTTTTGGATCATGTTATGTGTGACCTTTGGGGATTCAGCTGTGGGGCCAAAAGCTGACCTGGTGCTCGGTATCGAAGATGAATATGAGAAACGAGCTAGAGTTTACCATAGTGATGTCTGTGGACACTTCAGAGAGAGTGAGCGACTCAGATGCTCGAGGGTATGTTTCGGGCATGTGTATTAGATTTTGGGGAGAAATTGTGGCCCGTAATTGCCCTTGGCAGAGTTTTCCTACAACAACAGCCATCATTAGTGCATCAGTATGCCGCCCTTTGAGTTGTTGTAGGGAAGGGGGTATTGGACCCCATTTGCTGGGGAGAGTTAGAGCAACGTGTGATGGGAAATACAGAGATTGTGCTTCAGATGTCAGAGCAGATACAGCAGGTCAGGCAGAGGTTGTTGACCGCTCAAAGTTGCCAGAAGAGTTATGCGGACAGGCGCCGGTCCGAGCTTGAATTTTTGGTCGTGACCTTGTACTCCTGAAGGTCTCTCCCTGGAAAGGAGTGATTCGATTCAGGAAGAAGGGCAAGTTGGGGCCCTGATATATTGGTCCATTCCGAGTGATCGCGAGGGTAGGCCGGGTGGCCTATCGTTTGGATTTGCCAGCAGAGTTGGGGCAGATTCACGACACTTTTCATGTGTCGCAACTGAGGAAATGTATAGCCGATGAGTCGGGAAGTGGTTCCATTAAAGGATATTCAGGTGGATGCGAGCCTGAATTATGCTGAGAGACCAATGGCAATCAGAGATCGGAAAATCAAGGTTCTGAGGAAAAAGGAGATACCCTGGGTTTTGGTTCAGTAGCGGCATCGTAAGGGGTCCGAGATGACTTGGGAGCCGGAGCGAGAGAAACGCGAGCAGCATCCAGAGTTATTTGCAGAGCGAGACTTCGAGGGCGAAGTCTAGTCCTAGTGGGGGAGAATTGTAACAGCCCGGATTCCCAGGCATTAGCTATTCTTATAATTTTTGGTGATTTGTGAGGGGACTCGGCGATTTGGAGCTCAGACTCGCCGAGTATGATCGCGATTTGGGTGCAGGTTCGCGTCCAGACTCAGAGAGTCCAAGAGTGGACTCGGCGAGTCCACGCTGTTTAATGAAACCCTAATTTCTCGGGTTTGAGGCATAGTTAAAGGGCCTTATGGCCGTCATTTGCACTCATCAGTCCCCAGAGTGAAACCCTAGAGCAAATGAGTGATTCAAGTGAGGGAAGGAGCCATTATTGATCTTGGAGTTGTTGTCTAGCAAGGAAAGAGGAGATCTAGCCAAGAGGAAGCAAGAGAGGGGTGGATTCTTGAAGATTTGAGGTCCAGAACATCACAAATGAGGTATAATCTCGAATCATTCTCTGTTATTGTGATCTTCATGTAGATTTAGGGCTTTTGAACCCATTTGTGGCTAGATCTAGTGTCCTCATGGTCCCTTAGCGAGTTAAGGTCCTGGATCTGGACCCATAGAGGTCCAGAGCACCTCTTTACCAAAGCTTTATATGCATCCATGGAGGTATTGGCTTGGGATCAATGTATTTGAGGCTAAAACACCATTCATGAGCTATTCAATGCTTGATAAGCATCAAGACTTGAACTTTACGTGGTCAATAAGCTTAAGGAGACTGGATCTATAAGTTAGTGAAGCGGATCTGACCTCAGAAGGTCGTTTGGGGTTGTGCTTGGAATGCACTCGCCGAGTCCATTCCCAGACTCGGCGAGTTGGTGCGGGTTGTTCAGTGATTACGAACCAGGGGTGGAGTAACCGAGTCGGGTGAGTGACTCGGTGAGTCGGAAGAGATTCAGAGGGATCGGGTTCCCGTAGGGACTCGGCGAGTCGGGTGAGTGACTCGGTGAGTCGGAAGAGATTCAGAGGGATTGGGTTCCCGTAGGGACTCGGCGAGTCGGGTTGAGAAAGTGTTAATTAGAGATCTATGGTGTTATAGGAGGATTATAGCTCGGAGGATCGAGCGCGAGTGATTTCCGGGATTTGCGAGTTATCGAGATACGCGAGGTGAGTCTTCTCACTATACGTTACCTTGAGTGGTAGTTATGTGTGACCGGAAGGTTGTATGTGCTTACATTGAGTATTATGTTATCCTATTGTATGTGACATGCTATGCATTATGTCTTTGTGATTTATGTTATGCGGAGTTTACAGACCGGACCGGAGGGTCCAACGATTCATGAGCCGGAAGGCACAAGCAGACCGGACCGGAGGGTCCAACGAGCTTAGGACCAGAGGTTCCACAGAGTTGAGGGACTGGAGGGTCCCACTGAGACACATTGACCAGAGGGTCAAACAGAGTTATAGCCTCGAGTGGCTAATGTGTGTTGTATGTGGTATTTTGGGGAACTCACTAAGCTTCGTGCTTACAGTGTTTTGTGCTGTGTGTTTCAGGTTATTACAGTATCACGGGAAGGCACCGGCTCGATTGTACACACCAGAGAAAGAGTCATGTTTTGAGGATCCTGGTTTATCATACAAGTGGAAATGGATTTATGTTTTGTAATTCGATTATGAATGAGATTTTAAACAAAGTGTTTTTAAGAATTAAACGATTATTTTAAATGAAAAATTGTTTTGAAATTTCCGGCGTTACACTATATGGCTAAAGAACTTCATCGGAGACCTTGGAGTTGTACCAGATATAAAAGAGCCAATGGAGATTTTCTGTGACAGCAATAGTGCGGTTGCCTTAGCCAAGGAACCAAGAGATCATGGGAGATCCAGACACACTGACAGAAAATATCACTTCATCATACATCGAATAGAAGAAGGAATCCTTGTGGCAAAGAGGGTATCATCGGATCAGAACCCAGCAGATCCCCTCGCGAAGGGACTGAGTAGGGTTAAGCATCTCTAGCATGCTCGGAGCATAGGGCTAAAGGATGATATAAGTTTTAGTAGTTAGATAAATTATGAAATTTGTAAAGTGTAATTGACATTAGATGATGAATAAAAGGTGTTTTATTTATGAGTAAAGTCTTGCTATCTCTTGTCGATCGTTTACTATATTTCGTTTGCATGTTTTGACTTCCAGAATAATTATGTTTAGTATATCATATTATTCAAACCTCCACAGTCGGTCATATGTCGGAAGTAGGTATGAATCAAGATTGTCATGATTGGTTGCAGAGGTCTAAGGTGTTGGACATGGCTACAACAATCATGAGTGCTCATAAGTTCTGAGCATTGGACTCAACCCATGCTCACTGGAATCACTTCATGGAATTTTATCTCGAGTGATCGTGAGACAGTAATATCATATAAGTCTTCAAACCTAGAGATATGATTTGTTGCTTACGAGTTGGTTATGCATTGATTGTACGAAAACGCATTGGTAATTCGATGTTATAAAACGTGCCTTTATGTATAATTCAGTGAGTGGTAGAACAAACATATGAGTCGAAGTTTATCTGTTCCTTCTAGGATTAGAAGCGATATCTGGGCCCCTCGATGATTTTGTTTTGACCTACGTACCGGGCTCGGTCAGAACTAAATTGATGTGTTCAGTTAAGTTCTATGTCAAACAAATCGGAAATCGGGAAACAAATGCTGGACAATAAGTAAGACCATGTTCCATGTATTTGTCCGGCTAATATCTAGAACAAAGGATTATATGATCACTTATCTTAAATGGCGCGTTCTAGTTCAATAGAGTTTAAAGAGCTACGATTGTTGATCGGTTCCTGAAGTCATACTTGCAACTATAGTTATTAGACTTATCCAAGTGGGAGACTGTTGGATATAGTGTCTAAGTCCATAACTATATTTGGTATGTACTTGACCCGACCCGACATGGTCCATTTGGATTGCACTTTACCCGAACAATTTATGGATAATCTTTTGAGAATAGTACAAGTTATGATTTATTAATATATTATAAGTTCTAATATATTAATAAAAGATCATATTATTTAAGTAGTAGTTATCTATAATTAATATAGGATTAATTTAGAGATCAAAGATATTACTAATTAAATATGGGCTTCTATATTTATATAGTGTGGGCTAATGCTTATTTGGAATGGGCTAGGCTTGCATGGAAAGTCCATGGATACTCCATGGAGCTTTAACCCATGGATCTCATGGAAATGTAGAGACATGGGTATTAGGGTTTACATGGATGTAACCCTAATCCACCACACTATATAAAGGAGGCTTTGGTTCTTGAAATCACACTAGTTGATGTGAGTAAAGCAAGAGGGCCGATTTCAAGATAGTAGTGACTATTCTCTCAAAGTTCCAAGTTTTTGGTGATTTGTGATTTCCATTTGAGGCATCCACACTATTGGTGCTAGGCTCTAAAACTCCAAGGAATCAACTACAACTACAAGGTAAGTATTTCTACTAGCTTTATTTGATTCAAGTTCCCCATGCCATGCTAGTTAGGATATGAACCTTGGAAAAATAATTATTTGCATGTATCTTAGACAAACATAGATCCAAGGTTTATTAGGGTTGCATGTACACTTAGGAAGTGTTAGAATGCTCAAAACCCATCATTTCCTTCCTTTCTTAGATCACAAAAGCACCAAAATCACTCAAAAGGCCTTAGATCTTCACTCACACGATTGAGGTTTGCTATGGGGGTCTTCTGGGAGCAAATGGGATGATGGGTGACTGAATGAGATGTTTAAATAGGTTTCAAACCCTCATATTAGGGTTTTTGTCCAGGCAGGGCCTACTCGTCGAGTCCGGGACCCGACTCGCCGAGTCCATCACTTAAATCCCGCGTCCCGTCTCGCTTC
This sequence comes from Lactuca sativa, assembly GCF_002870075.4. NCBI lineage: Eukaryota > Viridiplantae > Streptophyta > Magnoliopsida > Asterales > Asteraceae > Lactuca > Lactuca sativa. The sequence continues at coordinate 206,720,077 of NC_056624.2, forward strand.
TACTCGGCGAGTTGGTCCTTCAACTCGCCGAGTCCAAGGCCAAAAATGCAAAACACTTAGATAAAAAAAATAAAAAGAAGTACGTACCAAGATCCAGGTGCTACACTACAGATGATCATCGAGAGCCTAATTAGCATAATCCCACTAGAAAATGATAGTGGGTAGTGTAGCTTTCTTCTTCGATTATTAAGAGTCGCGACCATGGTGATGGCGATCTTGTTCACTTTCTGTGGTTTTAAAAAGTCGATGGAGAAGACCTAGGTAAGTAGCTAAGTCAATGGTTACCATAATTATACTTATCAAATTACCTATTTATCCTTATTTATTTATTTAATTATTTGTTTTTATTTTAAATTTTGATTGGCTCACATTTATACATACAATAACACAAAAATTACTTTGAATACCTGAACCTAGCTCTCTCTCTCTCTCTCTCTCTCTCTATATATATATATATATATATATATATATATAGTTAGGTTATTTTGTTTTCACTATCTATTGTATGCATGTATGTTTAATTCTGGACCAATCATTTTAGTTATTTTAAGAAAGTAATTAATGCATATTACATGTTGAAGATATAATGGATATTAATTACATCTTCAGCATTTAATATGCATCAATTACTTTCTTAAAATAACTAAAATGATTGGTTCAAAATCAATCATACATGCACACAATAAATAGTGAAAACATTTGAACCTAACTCTCTCTCTCTCTCTCTCTCTCTCTCTATATATATATATATATATATATATATATATATATATATATATATATATATATATATATCCTTCTGTGTTATGATGCAACAGTAATGGTATGCTGGTTAGAGTACCAATAGGTTGGTTATCGTCTAGTGGAATGCCCTAAGGGTTGTATGTAGCCATGTAGGATAGTCTGAGAACTCTTGATCTAGGCTTTCTTGCATGTTCCTTGTTTGGTTGTGGCTCTAGAGTAGGATCATCTGTTAGGGTGGCTATCTTACTCCTGTTTTCTTATGGTTATGCATTCCATAGAGAGTTGCCGGTAGCGAAACAGTGTGTTGTTAAGGGTTTAGTAGGAGGTAGTGAGCTGGATGATTGATAGCTGCATGTATTTATGTGCCTACTTCATCTCTTATTTGTTTATATGCCTACATATTATGGCGGTTGAGGTTTAGGTTGTCCTAACGTGTGTTGTAGTCCAAGAGACGAGGTGCAGGCCGACTGTAAGCTGTAGGCACGGAGGCTCGGGAAGAGCGGTTGGGTTGAGGTGGTAGGCCAACGGACCCGGGCTAATCCAGTCTGGTGACTGTGGACCCAATATGCATGCTTGTATATGTTATGTTGTGTACAGTATTTTTGGGGAGCTCATTAAGCTTTGTGTTTACCCAATTGTTTATGTTTTCAGGTTCTATCGATGATTGTGGGAAGGCGAATGCGTGACTATACACACTCATTAGCAGCATTGAGAATTCTGTGTTTATTATTTACTCTGATTTTCAACAATTGTAATTTGGAATAAATGGTTTTCTTAAAATGGATTTATAATTGTGAAGTTTTACCTTAATAAAAATGAAATTTTTTTGTTGTGAAAATGGAACGTTACATATATTCAAAGGTTTATTTTGATTATATATGGGTTTAGTTTTATTCTTCTTATTTTGTGTGTGTGTGTGTGTGTGTGTATATATATATATATATATATATATATATATATATATATATATATATATATATATATATATATCCATAATTCACTTATGAAAACGAGTTCATGTAATCTATTATTTAGTGTTCATGTTCATAATCGATGGCAGTGGGAGCAAGTTAACGATGTTATGGGCAAACGCCAATGGAGATGTCTGTAAAACCATAATCATATCATATCCTAAGGGAAGGTTATGACAAAAAAAAAACATAGTCGTTGCTAGCAGGTGGGACACACACTGCTTAAATCTCCGTTTCTAGTGGATCTAACGAAGCAAGATTCATCAAGTAGGAGTAAATGTTATTCTTAGTTTGAGTTGAATGTTAATCAATCACATAGTCAATAGTATCCTACACTTGATTTAAATAACCCTTAGAATTGTATGTTTGTCTGTTGCAATGTTATTTGACATTTACAATGTTACCATGTGGTTCTATTCCTTTATATATGTATCATAGATCATACTCATCATTTAAATAAGAAATTATAAAACAAACTTATACCAAAAGACTTTCACTTATTTAGAACAGATATATCAAACTACAAGACATCCTGAACCCTAAATCATAAACTTAATAGACTAAGCCTCTGCTAATGGAGCAAGGGCTAGTGCTTTTTCCTTGTAGAAACTTAAGTTGTCGGCCATAAATTTTATGCATCACACCATGATTCGTTTGACACATAATCTAAACCATGGTGCTTATATAGTCTCATAGTTGTTGAATGTGCACCAACGTTTAGGACCAGAAAAACTAAAACAATCACCATTGGCACGATTATTTTTAAATTATTCATGCTAAGCTGTGCCTTTTTCAAATGCTTTACGGTTCAACTTTGATGTAACTTGTATACAGTCAAACATGTTTAACATTTTTGTGTGCGAAAGGGAGAACAAAAACATATTGTGGAATCCGTTGAAGTGCCTCCAATACATGTTTTTTAGCCTAAAGCTAATGTAAAGATAACAAAACTTACGGAAGTAGCTGTAGCTTTCGATAAAATATCATAAAAGGTTGTCATTTTCCGGAAAAACTAACACTATTCGCAATAGATCCGGTAGATATCTAAAATGTTTGTCATATACAATAACTCATATATATCATTTGGTCATTTTTGTTAATATCTCATTTTCATTCATAAAAACATTGAATAAAACGTAGATTTAGTATTATCTTTTGATAACCAAAATTAAAAAATAAATACACTTACAAAAGAAAACATGAATAAATATTTATTTTTTGTATAACGGTATAGATAATGTAAATATGAGATTTTTTATACAATAAAAATGGTACTTATTGTTTATCGATGCATTTATTAACAATAGAAACAAAATGTGTTGGTCCTACCTTTTTGTATTTAAACCTCGGAATTGAACCGTTGCATTGTTTTCTCTTTGAATGCTTGCCACCCCACCTGACCTGTGGGACTGTTGTTCTGACCCCATCTCATGTGGTGTTTTTTTATTTTTTAATTAATCTACTTTTTAAACTCGTTCATATTTATCCAAAATACACAATTTAATTCATAAATAATGAAACAAAAGGTTATTTTGTATCCATGGGGTGTCGGAATACTGTCAAGAGTGTGCAGAGTTATTCACGTTTACTGAGTTTTGCAGGGATCCTACAGTAAAAAAATATTATCTTATTAGTAAATCTGGTTCTTATGTATCAATTATGATTAGAGTTTGAATCATGAGTTATTTCGGTAAAATAGGTGTTGTATTTAACATTTGTATGAGATCATTACAAGTGAAAATAACTTAGTACTTGCAAAAGGCGAACACTCGATAAAATGTTAATGATTTTAGTTATTTGAAAAAGAAAACTACTAAATTTGTCGTAATTTGCAGGTTAAATGTTTTTCTTTTCAAAATATGAAGTTTGGTTTCATTACTTCATACAAAACATGAAATAGAGTGGGTACAAAAAAAATACTCGGTTAAAAGTTTTCGTCCTAGTTATGTTAAAAATCGCCTATTGCGATATTTGATTAATAACACATCGTTTGGATGATACATTTATGAATTTATTAACAGCTAATAATATTTATATAGGAAAATCACACTAGATAATCATATTGTAGAAGAATTTTTAATAAGTTAATCATCCTTAGGTTTATACCATCAGGTAGGGCTTTTCATTGCTCCAATAAAACTGAATTGTCCAATTGGACAATTTGGATTGATTCGTTGGTTTGAATTTTTGGATGGATTTCCAATAAAATTAAATTATTATTTTGGATTTCGAATTGATTTTGGTTTATAAAATTAAAACCGAATAATCCAAAAAAACAACTGAATAAGGGATTATTATTTGTTTATTTAAATATATTTGTTTCAAATATCTGTTAGTTATTTATTAATTTGCTAAATTGTATTTTTAAATAGATTAGAAAGTATTATCCAATAAAATACTTCAATATATATTTTTCAGTAGCTTTTTATCTATAAAAATAATGAATTATAATAAACTTTTTACTAGTTGTTCATAATTTTAATTCTCACCAAACAATTTATTTTAAAGTTGATTAATATTATGTTATATATATTTTTAAATGTCATGTTTCTTGAAAATCGAATTGTAAAAACCGATCCAACCAAATTGTAATTTGATTGTTTAGATCGAAATTGAATTTAATTTGGATTATTTAGATTCACGTTTTGAAAACCAAAATTAATTTGGATTCACCTAATTGGATCGATTTTTTCTAAGCTATTTTAGGCCCCCCCCCCAATTCTAAAGGGTCTCCTATTCTTCAAACTTAACTTGATATTAATATATCTCAAATCTCAATGAGTCCATTATTGATTGTCTGATAGGCCACATCATAGTGAACGATCATGATTCTTGAAGACGAAACACATACGACACATCAGTGCGATCTTGAAAACCGAAACACAATATTTACCTTCTATTCTTTTACCACAACTCTCAAGTGTTCAAATACTCAACACAAAACGGTATGTGTTTCACTTTTTTCTAGTTTTCCTTATCAATTAGGATTAGCCGATATATTAGGGTTAATTATTTTCATTTATCCATTGATTACAAAATATATTTTTTCAATTGTCAAGTCTAGCTTAGTGTGCATTTTGCATTTGGAATTTCCAAATTTGGGTTAGAAGGAATTCAACCAGGGACGGACGTAAGATTTCATAGTAGGATGTCACTGGAAATTTAGTAGTGGCACGATAGTAGAAAAAATCAAATTTTTTTGCACTACTTCTGGAAAAACCAAATGTTGCCACTGCCACTACTGGCACCATAATAGATTCGCCCGTGAACTTAAGGAAGTAATTAGGGAGTCAAGGTTGTAAAGAATCAAATATTTCAAATAGTTCATTACTTTCAGTATTTCGTTTGTTCATTTATAGTTGTCTTGATGATTCACAAAAAACATATAAATTTTTTATTGTTAGTCTCAAGCCTATAAAAAGGATGAAGGTTTATAATGTTAAGTATAATAAAGACCAAAGGACCTCATATTTTTGGTTCGTTTAAAACCTCCAAACTAGTTTAGTCACCCTTGTATACCACAAATCACCATCATTTTACAACCTTATAAAATTGTAAGTTGCGAAATATCCAAATCGGCCCCTATTATGTAAGGAATTATTTCGACATTAGAATTTCAAAAAAACATCATTTTAAAACTCTCGACTGAATCTACTATAATAGTGACAATTATGTTTTCACTGCTTTGTGCAATACCAACAAATACAATGGTCTTCGATTTTAAGGTTTATTTTGAAAATTTTATCATACCATTTGGCAATCCTGATTTGACATTTTATTTGCATCAAATTAACTTTATTTATGTATTTATATAAAATAATATCCCACTCAGAGTACTTTAGGGTATTTTTAAGATACCGGTTTATAAAATTTAAAAAAAAAAAAAAAACATGCTAAATTTGGTACATAATTGAAATGTAGGGTTTAAAATGGATTCCAAAAGAAAATTTTACTTTACACCTTCTTTCACATAGGAATATGAAACTCTATTGAATACTAGCTTTTGACAGTCTTTTTATGATATTAATTTATAAATTTTGTGAGGAGCATCTTAAATTTGATACAAGAGGTTAAAATGGATTTTTATTCCAATCATGCAGTTTTGAGAGAACCGATTATGAAGAAAGATGCAAAGCCACAACTTATATAGTAGACACTACTTTAGGAGTTTAATTTGGAAATACGATGCAAAACCGGGCCTAAGAACCTTGTTCACGATCACTTGAACTGGTGTGCATCAAATGACACATCATCTCTTTTTGAAGGGTTAATTTCTAGATGATCATCATCTTTTGGCATTAAGAGAATTCCACATATAGAGATTCAAATAAGAATTGAACTAAACCAAATCATTATCTATATAGGAATTCTAAAAAAATCCTTTAACTAAAAGTCAACCTCAGGGAATTGGTGAATTACAGATGAATTTACAAAAAGATTTCATGCTCTTACCGTCAAACAATCCGCTCTTACTCAATAGTTGGCTATTTCCGTAAACATAAGTAATTTACTTTTTGTCTTTTATTCCCTTACTCAATATATCCCTTAGTATGTTGATATTGTAATTTTGGTCAAAAAATATACATATGACATACTAACTAGAGCCCAAAAAGATACATTATGAAGTGTTGCTAAGTATTGTATGTGGGATGACTCATATCCACATAAATATTTTTCAGATTGTAACACCCGTTTTCATAACATGTATCATTTTTAGGGGTACAACTTGTTTACGAGGCAATTAGGAGAATTAAAGTATGATGTTTGCTTTTAGTTGCTTACAGAATGTGTATTGGTGTTAAGTTGTAGGTCACTGTGTACAAGTTCCAAAATAGTCGAATTTCTAGTGACACTAGGAAAGAGTTGTTTTGTCGCTTTTGTAAGCATGCATGTTTTACATTTATCAGAAGTCGTGTTAAAGGTTGGAATTAATCCATCTTTTGACATCTCATGCATCCTTCTAAAATTGACATGACCTAATCTTACACGCCAAAGCATAGATTTATCAATATTAGAAGTAGAAGATACAAATGTAAAATTTTGAACATGTAATGATTTGTCAACAATACTCAAACGAAACATTTTATTATATAAATATTTAAAACCAATAAACATTCCACCTCGAGATAAGATGAACTTATTCGACTTAATAACTTGTTTAAAATCAACATAATTCAATCAACTAGAGCTAACAAGATTCTTTCGAATCTTAGGAACAAACAAAACATTAAAAAGCCTAATAATCTTTCCAGAAGTAAATTAAAGACACAAAACACTGACACCACTTGTAACGTCCCAAAAATAAGACCCAAAAGTTTCATTTTTAAATTAATAAAATCAGTATCCTAAAAACATCATCATGAAAATTCAGATAAAACAAATGTATCAATCAACATATCACATCAAAGTAAATCAAGAAAATGCGGAATGAGATGGTGTGTGCTCTACAATCATCCTGAGCTCTTTCATTTGAAAACCGAAGTACCTGAAACATATATTAAAAATCGTAAGCACAAAGCCTAGCGAGTTCCCCAAAAATATCACACACCATACACACATAAATAAACACATAATGGTCCCCGCCTGACATCGAGCCTCACTCGGTATACTGATATGTAAGTCACCGGGCCTCGCCCAGTAAACATATAATCATATAAACACACAAATACATGCTAAAATCACAAAGATAATAGCATATCGTACAATCATCGGGCCCCGCCCACTGAGTATAATGGGCCCCCCCAAACTCGCATAACGGGCCCACCCACATACATATCATATACGCATAACCAGATACAAGCATACATAATAACCATTGGGCCCCACCCAATAAGCATACAAGCACATATACATACAAGAGTCACGCAAACATCTAGCACCCTACATAACAAACCATGGGCCGACATTAGTGCCTTCAACCCGCTAAATATAGTGAGGAAACTCACCTCGTATTGTCGAATCTCACAGAAAGAATCTCTGGTTGCTGCCTCACTAAGATCCTCACGCTATCAATACCAAATAACATCCAATTAACATTTGGATTCCAATCCATAATCATCAGTCCAAATTAGGGTAAAAAGACCAGTTTACCCGTTACCTAGTTTGGTCCAAAACAAAGGCCTAAACCCACAATCCAAAAGGCCTAAAAGCCAAAATAGCCATCCAAGGCCCAATCATGGCCCAATTTTTCAAATTGGGTCCAAACCCTCTTTCATGGGCGTTAATCCAAGTCCAAGAATATTCCTAGCCCAAAAACACTTGGGTTCTGATAGCCCAACAAGGCCCTAAACATCTAAACCGAACATATGGCTCACACCGAAGATCTGCCATTCTGAGGCCCAACCTGCTGAGTACGCGGGGCATACTCAGCTCGTACGTGCAACGTACTCGCCTTAGGGGTTGTACGCTAAGCGTACCTGCTTGTCCGCCTAGCATACTATACCCATACAACCAATTTCATTTTCAGCTCTTAACTTATTAAGACAACACTCCAAAATATACATCTAAGCTCCTTGAGATGGATTATCATATAAAGTTGCTAACTTTACGTGCATGCATGGCTTAATGAAGCTCTTAAAGCTCAAAAGGACTTAATAAATGACTTAAAGAATGCATAAGACCATTAACACTATAAAGCTTGCACCTTTAAGCTTGAGAAACTCATAACATGCTCAGATCTAAAAGGACAAGCCCCGAAAACGTCTTAACTCATCAACCAACCCAAAAGGGGACCAAAAGCATAAAAACAAAGACATAAAGAGATCTAACCATTCAAAAGCGAAGGTATGAACTTGATACCTATAACACCCGGATTCCCAGGTATATTAATTATTCCTTTTATTTTTGGAGATTGAGAGGGGACTCGCCGAGTTGGTGTTTAGACTCGCCGAGCATGGTCGCGGATTAGTATTCGGGTTCACATCCGGACTCGGCGAGTTCATGAGTAGACTCAGCGAGTCCATGTTGTTTAATGAAACCTTAATTTCCTGAGTTTGGGACCTATTTAAAGGCCCTTAGGGCCGTCATTTGCGGCTACCAAACCCCAGAGAGAAACCCTAAGAGATCTAGAGTGTTTGTGAGGAAGGAGAGGCCATTCTTGATCTTTTTGTTGGCGTATTTTCAAGAAAGAGGTGACCAAGGCAAGAGGAGGCTGAAGGAGGTGCGATTTTGGTGACTTCAGAGTTCATAGAGTTCATATTGATGTATTTATTCGGACCTTCTTTAGTTTTGGTGTTGATTCTTAGGGTTAGGGTTTTCTAACCCCTTTAGAGGATGGATAAGTGGAGCAATTGGTCCCTTCTCGAGTCTATGCTTTGGATCTAGACCCAAATAGGTCCAGAGACCTTAACCATTGGAGCTTTATGAGTTATTTTGGGAGCCATGAGCTTAGGATGTCATTTTTGGGGATAAATCACCAAGTTAGACCATTTAGATGTTATATGAGTGTCAAGGTCTGAACTTTATGTGATTATCATGCTTGGGAAGGTTAGATCTATGGATTAAAGGAACAGATCTGACCTCAGGAGGTCTATGGAGGATGTGCATGGCATGAACTCGCCGAGTCTGAAGATCAGACTCGGCGAGTAGGGTGATGGTTTCCCATAAATCACTCAGTGCATAGACTTGCCGAGTTGGGGAAATAACTCGGTGAGTCAGGGAGAGTTAGGGGACTGAAGTTCAAGGCGGAACTCGCTGAGTTGTTCTTGAGACTCGGCGAGTTGAGTTGGGGTGGCCCCACGATTCATGCCAGGTGTGACTCGTCGAGTAAGGGAAGGGACTCGACGTGCCAAGAGGGACTAAGAGAGTCAGTAGACACGTGTAGACTCGCCGAGTCACCCAAGTGCACTCGATGAGTCGGGTCAAAGTTTGACCGTTGACTTTTGTTGACTTTTAGGGTTTGGTCAACAATGTGGCCTTCGAGTTGATAGAGGGGTAAAATGGTCTTTCACCTAGAGAGGGTTGAGTCTAGTCTCGAGAGTTATATCTATGATAATATTTACTTTGTGTGATTAGACGGAGGCTAGATCATATTTCTATCGAGTCAGAGATATGCTGAGACATCTGAGGTGAGTCTTCTCACTATACTTTACCTAGTGTGGTAACAGAGTTGTGTGACAGAGTATTCTAGAGTTATATGCCAGTGTATATGTAGGATATTATGTGTTGTAATTTATTGTGATATGTGATATGCATGATTCAGAGTTTATAGAGTTAGGACCAGTGGGTCCATAGAGTTATGGGACCAAGAGGGTCCCACAGAGATATTCGAACAGAGGGTCAACCAAGTTACAGCCTTGAGTGGCTGATATGTGTTTATGTGGTGTTTCGGGGAACTCACTAAGCATTTATGCTTACCGTGTTATGTGTGGTGTTTCAGGTACCAGTGATGATCGCGGGAAGGCGCCGGCATGACTCGTACACATGCACAATGAAGTTCATATGTTTTGATCTTGGGGGTTTTGTATTGAGATAGTGATGATACAATATTTTAAAATGTGGATGTAAATGAAAATACATGGTTTTTAAAATGCGAAAAATTGTTTGAATTTTTACGGTGTTACAATACCTCAAAAGATTTGAAAAATGAGTGATGATTTAGGATTTCTAAGTTTCCCACCAATCTATGAACCTATAACCTTCTTCAATCTCTTCAAAATGAGCAAAACAAACACCAACTTCTTCTTAAGAGCTCAAAAACACAACAATGGAGGCTAAAGGTCGATTTTAGGGTTTTAGGGCAATGGAGGCTGGTAAAGAGGCCATCCCTAGGGACTTAAGGACCTTATATAGGGTGCAACACCCAAAAAAATAGGGTTTTCTTATCCATGAAGTATGCTAAGCGTAACCCTCGTATGCCCAACGTACGAGGCCTCACACCCCGATCAGTTTCTCCTTAGTACGCTAAGCGTACCATGTGGTACGCCCCACGTACTGTCTTCTCAGCTAGTACGATAAGCGTACCGTGTGGTATGCCCCGTGTAGTACTACAATAATTAGTTACAAAGAGGCTAAAAAGGAACATTACCAAATTCAAGTGTTTCACTACAAATAGGTATAAAAAAATTGTCTCCCATTCTCAACACTGATCCATCTTCAAACGATGTTAATATTTCAAACAACCGTTTATCCTTGCATACATGGTTCGTTGCCCTAGAGTCGATCCACCAAGCAACATCATCATCATGTACATAGAATGATTAAGGAATAAGTGAAACACAATAAACATAATTATGATCCTTTAACTTGGCCCAAAGACCCGTTTACACTTCCATTGGCTCCAGTGTTTCCAACACCATTATTGTTATTATTGTTGCCTAAGTTCACACGAAAATCACGCTTGCAATGCCCCACCTTGTTGCATCTCCAACAAACTGGTTCCTTTTTTCTTTTTTTGGAGTTATTTGGGACATGTTCATGCATACGTTTTGATGGGTTTTGAGCAAAACATCATTCCTATGGTGTACATGCAAACCCTAATAGCTTTTGGATCTAGTTTGTCTAATGAACATGCAATTGAATATCCAAAGCTATAAACCCTAGATCTAGCATACAATTAATCACATTAACATAAAATAGGGTTTAGATCTTACCTTTGATTGTTATATAGCAATAACATCAATCATTGGCTTCAGAAAGCTTAGTGCCTCAAATGTTGCACCTCTAATGGAGTCACAAACACCAAGAGCAGCTTGGATGAAGAGGAGAAGAGAGGAGGCAACCAAAAATGTGTAGAAACCCTAAGGAATTAGTTGGCCATGTTTTTGGTGCCCTAGGGGTCCTTAAACAGTGAGGCTATTAGGGTTATCTAACAAGGAAACCCTAATTTGACTGCTTAGGCCCTAAGCAACCCATGGACTCCCTCCTTAGAGGCCTTGGACGATTTCTAATGGGTTTCCCCATAGAATTCGTCCACTCCATCCTCTATGGAGTCCATTAGCTCAATATTCAACTATCACACAATTGACAGTTCTAGTCCCCTTTATTTAATTAATCTCTTTTAGCCATAAAATTAATTCTTATTAATTATTGACTAATATTAATTAAACAATATGATTTCTCCTTTAATATATTATTCTCATAATATATTAATAAATCATAATTACTCCTCTTTCTCCATAATTCATCCTATCAAGTTGCTTTGATGAAGGCAACCCAAAAGGACCATGCACCATCGGGTCAAGTACATACCAAAATAGTTATGGACTTAGACACTAATCCAACAGTCTCCCATTTGGATAAGTCTAATAACTATTATGTGTATGACTTCAGATCCTGATTTGCAATCGTAGCTTTGAAAAGCCGTTGTCAATTCTGATCTTATCAGATACACGTCCTTTAGATAAGGGATCATATATTCCTCCATTCTAGATATTGTATAGACTGAGACATGGATTTAAATCATTCTCTCTGTCTAGGTGTTGTTTCCCGATTTCCGATTTATGACGACTGTCAACAGACTACAATTGAACACATCAAATTAGTCCCGGCTTGGCCAAGCGCTTATGTGTCATCACTGAATCATCGAGGGGCCCACAGATATCGCTTTCATCCCACTTTGGATAAAAGGAACGGATAAACTTTGATTCAGTGCTTACTTGCACTCACTCACCGAATCACACACAACAATATGTTTTATGACACTAAGTTACTGGTGCGTTTACATATTATCAATGTGTAACCGACTCGCAAGATACAACTCACACATCTCGGTTTCAAGAATATAAGATATTATCGTCTCACCAATCACTCGTGATAAAATCCAGGAACTGATCCAAGTGAGCGTGGGTTTAATCCAATGCTCAAATCATATTCATAAGCACTCATGAACGTTGCCGCAAACATTTTCTTGTGTCTAATACACTTTAGACAATCCACACACCAATTCACGACAATCTTCATTCATACCTACTTCCAACATATGAACGATTGTGGTCCGTTCGAATAATTTGATTGTTCTGAACCAATTTAATTATTCAGGAAGTCAAAACATGCAAAGTGAAACACAAGAATAGTACTAATCCCATATGGCCTCAAACTCTGGGTATAAATAAAATATTTTATTTAATCACAATATTGATTACTTATTATTTGTTGTTTCGGGTAATCAACTTCTTACTTGAATTATTACTACACTTGTCCCATGCTCTCAGCATGCACACAATGTTTACCTACGGTCCTTACTTTGTGAAATAGATCAAATGATCACATTTCTAATCATACTCATTTCACAACTCCCAATCCCTATCATAAGTATAAGAATATCAAATTCTTGTTACTTATGCTAAATTCTAACATATTATGCAATGATTCTTTCGTAAAGTCATAGCTCACAATCATCAAGACTTGGCCAATCTCTATCCGAAACAATTCTATAGATATGATGTCTCTCACTCAAAGTACATTCCTTTGAACATCCTTCTTGCATAAAAGTTTCTAATCTAGACATAGATTCTCAATATCCAACTCCCAATATGGAAACATTTCCATATTTTCCATATGACAATTCATTCTTAATAAAATCTTATTTATTCATAATAATGTCATCCAATACCATACTTCCAACTACTCACAAGCGACCAATCCTCAGCAAGCTTTGGATCGTCCTTTGATAGTTGTTTAATTATTTTAGTCAAAACCGATTCTAGTCCTTTTTCCCTCTAAATGCACTAGACATTTGGAAAATTTTAGAATGGTCAAATATAATAGCACTGGCAATCAATCCTATACCCAAAGCGTATGGGACACGATGCATAATCTCTTACATAAAGATATGATACTTTATCAATCTTCTTCCATAATATTTTATGTGTCTCGTTCTTACAATTCAAACTATGAAGAGGGATACCGTAATCATAATCGAAATTTAAGAACACACTATGTATCCTTTGACTAAATTTATTAAAATTTCTCAATCTAAGCTTTAGATTTTGAAACGAAGTACAATATTCTCTCCCTTAATTATAGCAAAACAACTTTTCAACCCTTACGAATTTGCAAAGTATAACTCTTGTTTTCTATAATTAATATCGCTAACTTGCAATACTTGCCTTAATAATCATACAAGCACAACATTTATGCTCCCACTATCATAATGATTATTATCATATAAGCATAACACTTATGCTCCCACTAGCTTTGACATGTTTTAGAAAACAACTAAACTTCCAGAAAACAATACTTATTGAATTTCTGAAGTTCATATTTCTAATACCTAATGCTTTGATAATCCTTTATCCAAGCTTCTTAAACTTATACACCTTTGCCTTAGATAGCTCATATGTGTGTCTAAACAATTTAGACTAGTTGCCAAATCTCACGATTCGAATTATGGAAAGGGATACCGTTACCATAATCGAATTCGAGAATACAATTTTCACAATCACTATCTTCTTAAAATCTCTCTTAGTGAAAGCATTTCCTCACAGTCATTTTCATGAAGGAGGGAATCTTATGACACTCAGATTTTAATGGTGTATGTGTTCCTATCCATGCGAATTTGTCAAAACCAAAGTTTGCGACAAATCCAAACTCATATGGAGTGAACTTTCTCAATCTTGATTTCTTGCATTATGGTAACACGAGTGCCCACCATGTCTTCCAAGTAGTTAAGCAGCTCACCCTTTCCTATCAATGTACTTTTCATTGATCAAGGTGCTTGCCTTTCATGCGTTCAAATGAGAACTCATAGAACTCACATGCATAATTAACTCAATTTGAATGGCACAGAAACAAAATAATGTCAACATGATAGGTTGTAAACCTCAAGTCGTGTGCTAGTGATGATCGATAAAGTTTATTCTTGATTACTTCTTGAAACTTTTCAAGACCATTAAGACTCCCACTGACTCCTTGACATATAAGATTCTTTTGTCAATAAACATTTCTTGACAAACAAATATTCAAGAGTTAGTGTAGCTTTTATCAAAACACTTCACAAAATTGGTCCTAGTTGGTCTTTGTCTTACCCAAGACATCACAACTTTCCAATTTCAAATGTGCAAGAATAAGAAAACCTTTTCAAATTCCACATTTGATGAATGTGATAAACCTTCTTAAGACTTGTCACTCAACTCACAATCTTAACTCTAAGACTTGATATTGAAATGAAGTATGATTAACTTCTTGATTTAACCATTTCTTCAATTCTTGATTCCTCTTCTCAGACATACAATTGCACTAAGACTCACTTAGAGGATCAATTGAGATATGGTTCTTAATCATTAAGACCTATCATAAAACATAATAAAAGGTACTCTCCCTTCTTCTTAGAATAGAGAAACCTTTATCTTTCTGCATACTTGATTCTTCTTTATTCGTTATGTTATTTATTGAAACTCTTTCAATCAACTGAGAATTACACTTAATCTCATAAGTAAAATCATATTTACTTAACCTTAGTAAAGCATGATGGATATCTTTGTTACTCTTGTGGTGGACTTGATCAACACACAACCTTGTGTACTCGATCTCCTAGTCCTTCAGTTGACATTTTGTCAACGAATTAGTCTAATTTCCAAATATGAAAATTTTCATTCATCATGCAACCAAGTTGTATGATTCCAAGTTTCTATCCAATTGAAACTTGGGTGATGAGAAACTTTCCCTATTTGGTAAATTTTTGACCTTTCCACAAATAACATAATTAAGAATCAAATCCATTATTGCTAATAATAGAAACTTACAAACATCAATTTTTTCATACACGTCATTGCAAGGATAAATAAATAATATAAAATCAAAATTTATTTTATTGCGGAAAAATTTGTCCTTACAATGCAATTCAACTGAAAAACTATGTTGTTACATATTCCTAAGCAATCTGTTCTAACTCCAAGTAGTAGCTTAAGAATCTAATCTTCAAGCAATGCGATCTAAATCCATTTCTTCACGATTAGATTCAACTCACTTCTTCCCTTAAGCTTCCTTTCTTTTCTTCGATCCTACAAAACATCAAAATGTAATCTTATCACATCATGTATTAAGAATCTAGAATAGGAACTTAAAATAGTTAGTTAATGGATTTTACCTAAAGTAGAGCCATGCGTTTTGACTCTCCCATCTCTTAGATCTCTTAGGTAAATAGGGCAGCTTCATCTCCAATGCCCCTTTTCTTGGCAATAGAAGCAAATGGACTCTTTTGGAATGGTACAAGGAACTATCTCAGAATTTACCTTTTCTGGATCTCCAGTGTCACCATTTTCACTGTCCATTGAAGTTTGGGAGTTTGATTCACCAGAAAAATTTGCTCAACTAGCTCGCCAAATCATTGATTATTCAGCAGCTATAAGCAAATAGGTCAAATCAATGAGGGTCACGTCATGATCCGTCATATAGTACTCTCTAACGAACTCACTATATGATTCAGGAAGCGACTGAAGAACCCAGTCAACAGCCAACTTACCTGAAATCTCGACACCCAACATCCTTAACCTATCAATGTGTGACTTTATCTCTAAGACGTGTACACACACAGGTTTTCCATGTTTACTTGCCAAAAGAGCTTGAGTGAGTTTGAACTTTTCAAGCCTTCGAACTTGTTGGTTAGGGAGAATAATTGGAGGAGGTGGAGGAAGTGAAGCATGATCTCTTGTTCCCCGATCGAATCGTGGAATATCATCTTCATGTGGAAAGCTTGTTCCACGGGATTTGGGAGGACCATAGTTGTCATACTTTGACATCTACAAAATGGGAGAAAAATTCAAGTTAAGTTGATTAGAATCCTCGATGTGACACCCAAATGAAACATCGAGGCTAGGATCCAACACAATACTCTACAACCTAGACGAGGGATGCCGTAATCCAGTTGCAGAATATTTTAAGGTAGGTAAATGACGATTTACCAATTTCCACCATAAAAAACGAAAAAGAAATTTAAGTTTTAAATCTATTGAAAATTCCTAGATCCTTTGAGATTCATTGAACTTTTCAATGGCATGTTTAAATCACGACATGCCCCTCGATTTGTGACTGGGATGCCGAGGATCACAAAACAAGGTGTGAATAACCATGCAAACTTACATGGTGCCCTCAAATGTTACAGTCACCTATTCGATGTGCCGATTAACCACACAGGCTCCACCGAACTATGACAAACAATGAGTCACCTTTTGCTACCTTTGCTTAGAACCATTTAGTGTGCCGGTTAACAACACACGCTCCACTAACGTCTTCGCAAGGGCACAAAGTGTAATTTCATGGAATTGCACCAATTCACTTTTGCCTAAAGTAACTAAGATTGGGAATTTTATAAAAGCATTTAGTTACTTTTGTACTTCATTATACTTATAATTGAAGGTTTCTGTCCTATCCTACCCGTTCGGCTAACGACCCTCCACTAGTTAAGAGTGCGGTGGGTAAGAGTGGATACCTATTCAATTGCCATTTTATAGGCAATTTCCTTAAACACCCCTTATAAATCAGCTTCGTGAATGAGGCCTACTAACGCTAAGAATGATTGTTTACTCATATATATATATATATATATATATATATATATATATATATATATATATATATATATATATATATATATAATACCTTTAATGTTATATATAGTATAGGGTGTATTTTACACTTTTAAAATACTAGGTGGTTTAATTTAATAAATTATACTTTTAATTTAATTAAATGTAAACCAAAACTTTATGGGTTTATTAAATCTCCTTTAATTATACACTTTAATTAATTAATAAAACTATAAGGGTGTGATTTGAACTTTTCAAAACAATACTAGGGTTTTAGAATTTAACATTTCTAAATTAAACTTTTAATCAACTTTTAAATTCCAAAACTTGAGGGCAAGTTTTGAAACATTTCAAAACATTAGGGTTTAACTTATTTAAATTTCAAAAACAAAACTTTTAAGTTCAAACTTAAACTATAAAACCTAAAGGGATTAATTTGAAAATTTTCCAAACTTTATCAAGAATATTCTAGATCACAAAATTCAAACAAGACAATTAACAAATAATTGGTGGTTATCTAATTTGACCTAGTCCAAATTCTTGCAAGATAATTCACCAAATAATCCAAATAATTAAATCTAATCATATAAGGAAATAATTATTTAACTAATATGAAGTTATCTTTAATTTTGGCAAAGATAATCACCCAATATGATAAAAATCTGATTTATATCAATAAAAAACGTTTTGGTAAATATCCCACAGCCAAAGAAACACAAAATCCCGATTTTCCCTCTTTCTGACCAGCTGACTCGTCGAGTCAGGCATGGACTCGGCAAGTCCAGCCCCCAGAAACCCTAAATTTCGATCTTTAAGCAAGGATAATCCATAATAGCATCAAATACATCAAACAAACAGCCATGGCTCTGATACCACTAATGGGTTTTGAGCAAAACATCATTCCTATGGTGTACATGCAAACCCTAATAGCTTTTGGATCTAGTTTGTCTAATGAACATGCAACTGAATATCCAAAGCTATAAACCCTAGAGCTAGCATACAATTAATCACATTAACATAAAATAGGGTTTAGGTCTTACCTTTGATTGTTATATAGCAATAACATCAATCATTGGCTTCAGAAAGCTTAGTGCCTCAAATGTTGCACCTCTAATGGAGTCACAAACACCAAGAGCAGCTTGGATGAAGAGGAGAAGAGAGGAGGCACCCAAAAATGTGTAGAAACCCTAAGGTATTAGTTGGCCATGTTTTTGGTGCCCTAGGGGTCCTTAAACAGTGAGGCTATTAGGGTTATCTAACAAGGAAACCCTAATTTGACTGCTTAGGCCCTAAGCAACCCATGGACTCCCTCCTTAGAGGCCTTGGACGATTTCTAATGGGTTTCCCCATAGAATTCGTCCACTCCATCCTCTATGGAGTCCATTAGCTCAATATTCAACTATCACACAATTGACAGTTCTAGTCCCCTTTATTTAATTAATCACTTTTAGCCATAAAATTAATTCTTATTAATTATTGACTAATATTAATTAAACAATATGATTTCTCCTTTAATATATTATTCTCATAATATATTAATAAATCATAATTACTCCTCTCTCTCCATAATTCATCCTATCAAGTTGCTTTGATGAAGGCAACCCAAAAGGACCATGCACCATCGGGTCAAGTACATACCAAAATAGTTATGGACTTAGACACTAATCCAACACGTTTTTCATGTGATTTTTGGTTCTGGTTCTTGGCTTTGTTTTCAACCATAGGTTGTCCAGATTCAACTTTCCCTTTGGTTTTATCAGATTTGTCAACTTCCTTCGTACGAAGAGATTCTTCAATACGAATATGACTAGCAAGTTGAACCAATAACAGTTCCTTCTTTTGATGTATTAGGTTATGTTTGAAATACTTCCAAGATGGTGGAAGTTTGTCAATTACACTTGACACAACAATGGATTCATCCATATTCATGTTGTGTAGTTTAAATTAACTATAGATACCAAGGAGTTCATTATATTGTTCCATGACAGGCCTTGAATCGACCATCTTAAAGTTATTAAAATCACTAACCATAAACTTCTTGCTAGAAGCGTCCTCAGTAATGTATTTCAATTCAAGGGTGCCCCACAAATCCTTAGAAGTTAAAGCATCACCATGGGTATCAAATAGAGCATCATACATATTGTTTAAGATGTGACCTTTACAGATGTAGTCGTCGTTGTCCCACTTTTGCCTCTTCCTGGTCTCTTCAAGTGTCTCATCAACACCTTCCTCCGGTTTAGATGGTCTTAGAGTAGTCAACACGTATGTTGCCTTTAGAGTGGTCAGCATGAAGTGCATCTTCTTCTTCTAGCGCCTGAAATCAACGCTTTAGCTCATATGTAATATATGCATGTACTCCACATTCACCAAACATATATTAGAGTACAAATTACGAAGCCCTTAGCTCATATGTAAGTTCAATTACACAAAATGTCCTGATAACACTAAAATTACCAACAGAGACATGGAAGCATGTTTTCTCAGACTACCTCTATCTCAAGTATTTGGTATATGCTTTCTAGGTGGCGATATGTTGACGTCCCAAGTATGTAATATGTTGATGTCCCGACTATAAGATCTGTTGATTCTCTCATATAATAGATTAAACATATTTCTTTCACGACATGCAATGCAATTGTTATGATGTGGTTGTTATTACTCTATTCTAGGTTTTGTGGATTTTTCAGAATTTTTAAAATTTTGGAATTGAGAAACTTATTTTTGATGACAATATAGCTAGATTTTTTTAGTTATCGTAACACTTTCTAATTTTTTGTCACTTTTTGTTAGTTTGTTTTGATGGTGAATGGATAGCTGAGCCTATAGCGTGTGAAAAAAGAAGTTTTTTCATCGTCGTGGAATTGTGTAAATCTATCTTTTATAAAAAAAAATTGTACTTTTATTTATGCGATGTTTGTAAAAGGCATACGGCATGTGGATTTGTAGAAACAATTTTAATTCATATTCTAATAAATGAATAGTTTTAATATTTTTTTTTTTCTAAATGTCACTCTAATGTAACTCTTCATTAATATTATGTCACGTGTCATGTAAATATATTAGACAATTCATTTCAAAATTCAAATTTACATTATATTTAAATTTGAAGTTATTATAGATTAAATTTGAAGTTATAATAGCTTTAAAAATTTGATATATCTCTTAATTAATACTTTATTTAAAATGATTTTCTTAAAGTAACTGATTAATAATTATAAATTCTTTATTATAAAAGTTTAACTAATTTTATATATGTGGTTTCACGGGTTATAAACTAATAAAAGTTATAAAAAAAGTAATAAATTGCAATAAAACATTTCCTCTGCCGTTAAAAGAAGTAAACTTCCTTCCTAATAACCAATTTTTATAATTATTCTATTTAGTGGAGTTGTATCTTTTAATTGCAAAACAACTAAACAAGTGTTTAATCCGCATAGGTATTGTGTTTCAAAGATGTAGCACGTGTAAATTACGAATAACTTACAAGATTATCAAGTAGCGGTGTGTGTACTTAATATGCTTTTATGAGTTGTGAAAGGAAGTACGGAAATTTTATATAATCACCGTATTTCCCTTTTAAATGTTGCCTACTAAACTTTAGAAAAAAGAATTAGGACAGTCGCCATTAAAAAACTGAACGGTAAATATTTTATTAAAAAAATTAGCTAGACAAATAAAATTACATTCCAAAATGAAAAACATGACACAACTACAATTGAGTTTATATATATATATATATATATATATATATATATATATATATATATATATATATATATATATATATATATATATATATATATATATAGGTTCCGTTGAGATTGAAAATAAAATAGAGATCTTGAGATTCAACCTAAATCATATATTTTACATATGCCGCTCTAACCTTCCGATTTAACGGCGCGTCAGATCTTTAATAATCATAAATGATTATATAGCTTCACCAGTTCATTTCTCCTCCGCCACCATCCTCACCACCACAACTGTCACTGCCAACACCACTATCACCAACTTTGCCACTAGCCAACCTCATCACTATCACCTTCATTACTTATATCACCGCCACCTCTGCCACCAGCCCACCACCACCTCTTATAATATAAACTGTCATAATCACATATGATTACTCAATCTGTGAATATATATATATATATATATATATATATATATATATATATATATATATATATATATATATATATATATATATATATATTAGGTTCATGTGCGACCATCATATTTTGTAAAACATTGAGACGCGATCTTAGCTATTCATTTTGAAAATAAAAAAATATATTTTTAAATTGCAAAATATAAAAAAGAATATTATTTTCGTCATTTATTTTATCCAATAAAAAATAAAAAAAAATAAAAAAAATTATTGTTTTTTTTCATAATATACATTAAATATTATTATAAAATATTATACTGTAAATATTCAAATCAAATTTTTACAATATTAGAATATTAAACTATATATTCAAAAAAATTTATTAAAAATTTAGAATATTCTAACAAATCTGACAATTCAAGTAATATATTAGAATATTTTAACATTCTAAAAATTCGATTTGATTATTTACAATGTAATATTCTATAAAAATATAGTAAATTACAAGAATGGTCCCTATGGTTTAGGGTAATTTGTGTGTTTGGTCCCTAAGTTATTTTTTAACTCGGAAGGTCCCCACTATTTGCTTTTGTTACTCGCTTGATCCCTGTCTTACCTAAAAAGACTATTTTGCCCTTGATTTTTTTAATTTATTGAAATAAACACACCCCCAACCTCACCCCATCACCTTATCTTACCTATTGCATCATTTTTTTCTATTTAAATAATAGTATTTTAAGGTAAAACAAGGATCAAGCGCGTAACAAAAACAAACAGTGGGGATCAAACGCATAATAAAAACAATTAATAGGGACCTTTCGATTTAAAAAAATAAGTTAGGGATCAAACGCGCAAATTACCCCAAACCATAGAGACCATTAGTGTAATTTACTCATTAGAATATTTCACTTGTATTTCAAAAAAAAAACAGTGATTTTTTTAATTTTTTGGAAAAATTAAATAATGAAAAGTATATTTTAAAAAAGAATTTTTTGGATTTTTCCTTTTATTTTGCAATATATATATATATATATATATATATATATATATATATATATATATATATATAGAGAGAGAGAGAGAGAAAGAAAGAGAGAGAGAGAGAGAGAGAGAGAGAGAGAGTCAAACTCTTTTGAGAACCAAAAGATCTGTGAGAACTTGCGAACTCATAATCAACTTATCATTTTTCAACACCAAAAACATCATTCTTCTCAAATGGTGTGTCTAAGCCATATCTGGGCTAAAAACAGATTTGACGATTTTATAATTTATTTATTTTTTTGGTTTTTTGTATGACTGCTGATGAGCACAATCAGCAGTTGTACGAACTATTGATGAGCACAATCAGCAGTCATATGTACTGCTGATGAGCACAATCAGCAGTCATATGGACTGTTGATTGCTCATCAGCAGTGCATATGGCTGGCGGCTGCTGGTTGTGCACATCCACAGTCCATATGACAACAAATTGTGCTCATCACCACTCCGTATAACTATTGATTGTGCATACATGCAAATGTCGAAAACACATAAAAAAATTTGTCAAATCTTTTTGTTTTTTAGCCTAGATATGGCTTAGACGCGACATTTGGAGAAGATTGATGTTTTTGGTGTTGAAAAATGATGAGTTGATTATGAGTTCGCAAGTTCTCACAAATCTTTTCGTTCGCACAATAACTCAGCTATATATATATATATAATACTAGTTAAATTGAGTTTAACTTGGTAACAATGTTGTCAAAAAAATGTGTCTATTTTGGTTGCTCTTTACCAAACAACAACTTATTACAAAACATCCAAATATGCATCACATCACAAAGAACACACATTCCATGAACTCATTGACCTTGTTCCGAAGCCAAGGACTTCCCAACCACTCCAACCAATCACCATACGCCAGAAGGACAAAAATATGTAAATCCCACCATCTCAACACCCGGGCAAGAGGATTTAAAGCAAAAGGGCATGAGAATAAGAGGTGACTAACATACTTCAACTCATTCTAACAAACCGGACAAATATCCAACCCATATTAGACATATTCAATCAATGGGAAGCCTATTCAAAGCCAACCGCCAGGGGAAAATGTTGACTTTAATAGAATCAAGACGGAACCACCTCTTAGTTGTATTATTAGAATTGAACACAGATTCATCAACATAGGATCGAGTATAGGCTACTGAAAAATCACCTAACGAATCCAACTGACAAACCCAACAATATGGAACATAACTTACGGAAATCGAATCTAGCAACAAGCCTAGATCATCCTACTACACACTCTCGGTCCCCCTCTACGTATCCCAAGAAACACACCAAGACAAGAACCCTGACTCGGCTTAGAAAAAAACTAAAGCTTAATTATACAACTTTAGAGCATAAAGTTTAGGGAACCGAAGTTTTAACGGGACATAGCCCAACCACAACTCTTCGCAAAACAAAGTGTTAACTCCATTATAGACCTTCTTCTTACACATATAAAGAAGATCAACTTCTTTAGCGCAAAGCTAAGAATTACCCTTAAAATGTCGAGAAAATACCAAAAATGGCCACTGATGCAATCTACGAAAAAAAATCATCAAATGGTCTGCAAAATCATCAATGAGTATAGGAAAACACGTATTGGGCTACAAAATGGGTTTGGTTATGGTCCCCCAATGTAAGGAAAAATTATTTTCTCCTTTTTTACAATTTTGTTTCGCGTCTACATTAAAAAAAATTTTGAAAAAATGAAACAAGATAACAAGACCATATACAATAAGGTTTTCGTCCTTTATATGTATTTTACACCTTTGGTTGTATTATACTTTCCAAAATAACATTGTCATATCTTCATGCGAAAATATTTTTTTCGCATGTATATCTTGAGATTTCACTAGCAAAAATAATATTTTTTTACGTTTTACGTCTTTTATATGAATTTTATATCTTTTTTATGTTTTTTTTGTTCTATTATACATGCGAAAACAACATTTATGCTACACCCGTTCCTCAGGTATATTTCCTTATGATTTTAAAGTTTATAATTTTTAAGAAATAAGAGTCTATGCAGGGCGTAGATTGTGAATTACCAGGATGTAATTCATTAAACTCATACGAGAGTCTTATGCACTACGTTGGGCGTAACCTTGGTTACGCAGGGCGTAGTGGCGTAGAGTGCAAACCCTAAATTCAGGGTTTTGAGCCTTATATAAGGACATTAACCCCTTGATACCCTTCTTATGACCATCCTCCATCCTCCAAAGCCACCTTTTCAACACCTTAACCATTGTTGAGAGAGTTTTGAGGTTCTAAGTGTTCTTGTATACTCATTTGAATGAGAAAACCATTGCAGAAGCACCTAGGAGGTCCAAGCCTTATAGATCCAGATTCTTCAGCTTCTTTTCCACCTCCAAGTGGTATAAAGTTTCCATCTTGGCAATATTTCATTATAGATTTGGTTATTGTACTTTTTGTATGTTGTTTGTCCCATAACTTTGGATCTAGTGTGTATGTTCTACTTCAAAACATTTGAAGACAATTTCCTGCTGTTGTTGGGGTTGTAGAACCATAAAGTTGCAAGCTTAAACACTCACATTCACCCCATGCATGAGATCTTGAGCATTGGTACATTTCATGGACTTAGGTCTTGGTTTATTACTCATTTATGACATGCAAATGGATAAAGTCAGGGAATTTATCCATTAACATGTCCCTCTCGTTCATATTTGGAAGTTTGAGGAGCTAACTGGCTGAATAAAGAGCTTATTGGATCTTTTAGCATTCAGACTAGTTATGCGGGGTGTAAATCTTGCTACACGGGGTGTAGCTTGATTTTGGCCCGTAATCTCGTAGCCTCTACGCTATGCATGCGTACTACAGTTGGTACATGGGGCGTAGTTGTATGGACCGTGGACTTTGACTTTGTTGACTTTTGGTCAATATTAGATTTTGAGCATAGTTTGAAAATGGTACTTCTTTATTGTTGATTAGGTGCTTATTTATACCTATCTACCCTGTGTAAGTTGTTGTAATTAGCTGATACTTGTGAGGTGAGTCTTCTCGCTACATGTATATGTGTGGTAATTATGTATGTAACCAAGTGGGTCTTAATTGTTGACTATTGTTATGTATGAATTGAATTGTATTGCGGATAACTTTGGGATCACTGAGAATCCCCAAGGTTGCTGATAACCCCTAGAACATGTTGTTAATCCATAAGGCGTCCATTTAGCCCACTGGGATTACTGATAATCCCCAGGGTTGTTGATAACCCCATAGTTGTTTATTATGTTGTGATGTATGGATATTTTGGGAAGGACTCACTAAACTTTATGCTTACAGTTGTGGATTAATTGTGTTTCAGGTACCTCGGATGATCACGGGAAGACGAAGGCTTGAGTGTATACTCCAACTTATAGATTTTATGATTTTTCACCTTTTGATACTCTGATTTAGATGACTGTATTGATGTACCTGAGATTTTCATGACTTGGATTTTTATGAGACTTGTGGTTTTTCTATTACAAAAATGAAAAAAATTTGGTGATAAAATCAGTATGTTACATTTTCATACATACATCTGAGATTTTCAAAGATGACATTTACGAAAACGTTATATTTTCATTTGAAAATGTTGGTTTCATAGGTATTTCAATGAGTAATTTAAGATTTTCGTTATTTTTATTTAGTTTTAACAATATATTTGTCCATGTAGCACGGGAACATAATATTTATTGGGCAGATAAATGCCAAAGAACTATTCTTTGATTAAAGTAACTATAACACATGCAATAACTATAAAATTTTATTTTAGGATGACTTATATTATTCGGTGTGTTGTAACACTTATGTGTAATATTTACATGCATTGTTTACTTTCTATATTTTGTGCAACAAAAAACTGAATAAGTCAAACGTAATGCGAATCATCACATTTCAAAATACAAAAAAAATGATCGAAAAATCCTACAAACTTATTACACTGTCATTATATTGATTACAAAACTTAATTTCTTGGCCACACATCGGAAAATTTTAATGGATATGTTGCTCTTCCACGGTCAACAAAACAATCTATAATTCTAATAACATGTCCAAGACGATCCCCTGGTGTTCTGTCACACACATGTCAATCTCTGCTTCCACAATATCAATACAATTTTTTTTTGTCTCTTTTAATTTTTAAGTACAAGTTACACATTCTATCTTTTCCTTCACATCCGCTGAGAGAATGTTTGCACGTTCATTAAGCATTCGGTTTTTTTTTTCTGAGTCCTTTTGGTTAACTATTTCAACTAAAGGCATAAATTTAAACATATATATATATATATATATATATATATATATATATATATATATATATATATATGTGTGTGTGTGTGTGTGTGTGTGTGTGTGTGTGTGTGTTCAAATTTATGTCTTTAGTTGAAACAGTTAACCGAAAGGACTCAGAAAAAAATCGAATGCTTAATGAACGTTTTATATATATATATATATATATATATATATATATATATATATATATATATATATATATATATATATATATATATATATATATATATATATATATATATGTGTGTGTGTGTGTGTGTGTGTGTGTGTGTGTGTGTGAGTGTGTGTGTGTAAAGGGGATATCTCTAGTGATTTACCATGATTATAGTTCATAAATTGATTAATACCAAAAGAACATACCAATTTTCTTCATGATGCCACAAGGGTATTAAAGTCATTTCAGTTTACCAAGGGACAAAAAACGCAACAAAACTAGTTCAAAAGGACCATCAATCCAAAAATATTATAGTTTAGACTAAAACCAAAAAAAAATGCATAGGAAACCATTATTGTAATTTTGTCAATATAAAAATATATCATATCGCGATTATATTAGGAAGAAGATTCTATATCTAGCTCAAAAGCACCAACACTCGGTTGAACACTTGAACTCACCTCACCATGAAAGCTATTGATATACTCTGTGCTTCACAAGCTGCAACCTCCATCGTCGACTACATGGATTCCAACAACATTCATCAACAACCATCCTCTTCCTCCTCCGGAACCTCCGCCGGCGGCAGAGCAATCGACCGCCACAACCCCATCATCCAAGACCAAAAAAGACTCTCCTCTTCCACCCAACCCACCACTACTCCAAACAAGAACAAGAAGAATCCCAAAAACAGCGATCAAAAAAGAAAATCCATTGCGTTTGCTGATGAAAATAACGACCAACAGTTGATTATGAATAAAAATAGTTATGTGAAGAACCCTAGTAGCAGCAGCACCACCGTCGTAAGGAGGCAAGGAGGAGGAACTCTGCTTGGATGGGGTTGTACAAGGCCAGGTGATTTTATCAGCCCTGCAACTTCTTCAAGGTTCTTGTTGGCTGACAAAGCCTTGTCCGATCAGTTTGATCCACTTTTGAAGCAAGTTTCGCCGCCGCCACCCCCGCCGCCGGAAAAACCAGACAAGTTCGAGAATGACGATTCTGTTAAGAAGAAGGATGATATCCGTTTATCTTCTTCCCCTCCCAAGACAACGCCACGTTCTTCCTCTTCTTTGTCCTCACGCTCTTCCGATCAACAGGTTTTTTTTTTCCTAATTTAATTATTAATTATTTTGATTTATAATATTAATTATCCAGCAACATTATTATCACTTTTCATGTTAAGATCTCAACGCTAACCATTTCATTTTTATACTACATCCATAAAAATAGAAAAGTTAGGACATTTTACACGTTGTAAAACATTTTTTTTTGTTGAATTTAAAGAACGCTCTTTGAAAAAACAGTTACTTGAGATGAATAAATTTACTAGTGAGTTATGATCCATGATTTTCTTTATTTTGTAAAAATAAAATTATACAAAAAGCTTCTTTTTAAAATTAGATTTATTCTTATTAATTTTATAATTTAAAAAACACTTTTTTTCTTTTCCTTTTTTTGTATTTAAACTAAAAAAATAAGATCATAAATAAAGAAAACTTCGTGTGTATTAAGATATAATCTCCAAGTTACATGTCTTAAAAACCGATTTAAGCCTTTAATTACAACACCATGACCATGAATCAATAACGAACATAGATAATATAAAAGCTGCAATTTTTAGATATTTTCGAAAAGAAAAAACTATTCCATTTTGTACCAAAAAGATTAATTTGGACGGGACTTGAGATACCTGGAAAAATAGTAATAAATAATTTGGTTAATTACAGGTTGTTGTGTTAAGGGTGTCACTGCACTGCAAAGGTTGTGAGAAAAAGATGAGGAAGCATATCTCTAAAATGGAAGGTACGCAAAATTTTATCAAAATGCATATAATTAATCCTTTATATATTTTGTGTTATCATTGTTTAATTCGATTATTTTAAATTACAGCCATTTATAAGTTATGTTGTTTTGTATAAGCTTTTTAAAGCTTTTAATTTTTTAACTTTAAGAAACAAACAAAAAAAAAACTCCAATGAAAAAAAAAGTTATTTGGATGTACGAGGTTAAAAGTTTTATTTTAAAACAAAAAATTTTAATCCAAATAGTTTCAGAAGCTATTAGCTTTTCACATTATTATAATTCTACAAATTTTAAAAATTTATAACTATACAAATAAAGACTACAAGTTTATAGTTATCCTTATTATTTTTATCAAACATTCCTTATATTGTCTTAAATCAATTTGTTTCAGGAGTAAAAGACTTTAGTATAGACTTTATGGCTAAAAAGGTCACGGTGATCGGTGATATAACACCGTTAGCGGTTCTCACAAGTGTGTCAAAAGTCAAGAACGCAAAATTATTAACTCCGACAACAATTTCGTCACCGGCTGTCCCTGCGATAGACTCAGATTTCTCTGAAATCAAGAAACAATTAGGAATTGTCTTATAATAAATTATAACGTAATGGTGTAGGGTGGTTTTAATCTTTGGATTATTTTGGCTAATTTTGTACACAACATTTGGGTATTTTTGTGATTACTAATATGATAAACTGAAATGGGGTTTTCGTAAGCCCAATGCATGACAGTAACGCTACATTGAATTTGTTCTTCCCAAAAAATTCGTTTTTACAATGACCATTGTGGGAATAGGATAAGCGTGATTCCTATATTCATACTTTTTAAAGAATGTTTTTAAGATATTTGTCAAAAATTGAAACATTATATATATATATATATATATATATATATATATATATATATATATATATATATATATATATATATATATATATATATATATATATATATATATATATATATATATATATATATATATAGGGAAAAGGGTATATACATTACAGCCCCATGTAAGCTTAGGTACTAAACTTCTTGAAAATAAATTGTTTTACTATATAAAGATTACGGTTAATGGATTCACGATTACTACTTCAAGATGTAAATTCAAGATCGACACAATAGGGTTTAGGGTTTAGAGTTTAGGGTTTAGGGTTTAGGGTTTAGGTTTATGTCTAGGGTTTAGGGTTTAGGGTTTAGGGTTTAGAGTTAAGGTTTAGGGTTTACGGTTAGGGTTTAGGGTTTAGGGTTTAGGGTTTAGGTTTAATGTTTAGGGTTTAAATTTAGGGTTTAGGTTTAGGTTTAGGGTTTAGTAATGTTCACTTGGATGAAGTAATAAACGATAATTGAGGAAAGAAAACGGAGATGATAAAATGATAATGAAAGAAAGAAATGTTATGGAGAATGATAGATTTACCAAGTGAAACCAAACCGAGTATATTTAGCATGTTAAAACAACATATTTTAGAGGTTTAGTACCTAAGCTTAGGTGGGACTGTAATGTATATTCCCTATCCCCATATATATATATATATATATATATATATATATATATATATATATATATATATATATATATATATATATATATATATATAATGACCATTGTGGGAATAGGATAAGCGTGATTTCTATATTCATACTAATTAAATTCGTTATTAATGTCAACAATAATATTTTTTCAGAATGAGTTCATATCTAGAAAAATGAGAGTGTATACAACAGAATTAGAGTGTATTCTAGCAGAATACACTTTCATTCTTCATATTCCATACAACTTTATATTTTAAGTGACTGAGTCCTAACACAAAATACGAACTCATATATAAAAACCTAGATGCGAATTCATTCTGAAATAATGTTATTACTGACATTAATGACGGATTTAATTAGTTTTCATAAACAGAGAACTATAATTATGGATACCATTTAATATACATATAATTATGAAAATCATTTAATATCTATATTTATTTAATTAAATAATTATTTTATTTACTAAATTCATATTGGTGCATTCTAGCACACAATATTTACTAAAATATTCTAGCTATATATATATATATATATATATATATATATATATATATATATATATATATATATATATATATATAGGAAGTGGTTCAAATGAGAAACAAAAAAGGTTAAGAACCGGAAGAACCTCTAACTTTAGATGTTTATAAAGGGTTTAGGGTCCCTAAACCCTAACCCTTAAAGCCTAAACCCTTTATAAACACCCTAAACCCTAAACCCTAAACCATTTATAAACATCTAAAATTAGAGGTTCTTACGGTTGTTAACTTTTTTCAGTTCTCATTTGAACCTTTATATATATATATATATATATATATATATATATATATATATATATATATATATATATATATATATATATATATATATATATATATATATATATAAAAGCTTATGTGGCTTATGATTCTATTAGATGTTATTTTCTTATTCTTTTAGACAAGTTAATGTAAAGATTTTTTGTGTAGCTAAATTCTTCTAACTTAGGCTAAGGGTATCCTCATCATGAGAATTATTTGTGGCCAAATGGCATGTGCACCACGACCGTAAATACTATCCTCATCACCACGATCATGGTTCTTCGTGGTGTTTACCATTGAATATCATGAACGAATGGCATTGAAAATAGTAGATTTTCAAGGGTTAAACGGTTAGAAACATTGAACTTATGTTTTACACACACACACACACACACATATATATATATATATATATATATATATATATATATATATATATATATATATATATATATATATATATATATATATATATATATATATATATAGTAGTTTATAACCCGTGGAAACCATGGTTACAAAATTGATTAAATATTCATAGTAAAAAATTCAAAATTATTAATCAATTATTTTATATAAAATTTTAAATACCTTATTAATTAAGAGATTTTTTTATTAGTTATGTAAAATTATAATTATTGATTCAAATAAATATGTGTAATTAATTTATCATATATATTAGACTCTTTTTATTTGTGAACTAATGAAAACAATAATATAAAATTTAAAATTTAAAATTTAAATTTAAAATAAAGAATAAATAGATTGACAAATAACATCATATTAATTAGGATGTTTAATGAATTTAAAATGGAGAATTAATAGAATGACAAGTGACATCATATTAATTAAGAGTTCTAATATTATGACATTTGGCAAAAGAAGTACTCTTTTATTAGTATATATATATATAACTTATTTCACATTATTTTTTTCTTTCTATACTACAAAAACTACAATACAGTCGCATACAATTTCTTATTCCCCGCTATGGAACAAATTCCTTAACCATCAAATTTTCAAACCTAACAACCTTGTAAGGAAAAAGAAGAAGTTGTTTTAGCTCATTTTTGGATATCGGTGTCTGAAGACCCCTTTAAATGAAGAAAAACCTTAGGCCAATCTATTCTAAAATATTTCCACAATGAAATCGGGAAATGTATTTTATCAGAATCTCAATGGGTTTTCGTCAAAATAGTGTGATATGAGGTTAAAAATAACCAAATTTAACATACCAATAACCCAACGTAATTGTAAACATTTTCCCTATATTAATGTTTGGTATAAGTTACGTAATTTTTCAAAATCATTTCCGTGGTTGCATGCAAATGTTGAAGATGAAGACTAAATTTCGTACTAAGTATTTAAATTTCTTTCTTTCTTTATTTTTTATTGATCATATATGATGTGGTTAATATACCTAGCAAATTTAGTGTGAGTTTGGTAATGAAATGATAGTGGCATGACAGAACTTTTCACATAGTCCTATGGTAGGATAATATTTTAATTGGGTATAACTCGTGGCTTTAGTAAAACATTCGAAAAATAATTATTTTTTTAGATATGCTTGGTTGTTTGCACAATGAGTAATTGAAAAGTCAGTTATATGCAAACTGTTTTTATTTGAAAAAAAAAAAAAATTCTTTTTTATTTTTTCTTTTGGGAATGGCACAGATTTAGTTATGAAAAAAAAAATTACATAAATTATATATATGGGGTCTTGCACTTTAGAAATAAGTGCAATGAAAAACATATTACAGGGATTTACTAGTGTGTTGGAGATATAGATATTAAAATGTGAGCGACAATATCATCTCAATCAAACAATCACCCCCAATGAATCTTAACGTATTCAAAATTGATGGTTTCTTTGCTTGTGATTTTCAAATATGTAATGGGCCTTATCTTCTTGGGCTCTTAATAGTCAATACATCCTCAAGGAGTCTGGATCTTTGGGAGTTGGGACGACAACCAAACATACTATTACTCACTCAAAGTCGAACCAAAACTACTCAATTCAAGAAAGTTTAAAGCAGGCTGGTTCATAAAAACGATTTGAATTATAATAATTAATTGGCACGTTTTATTGCTATCTTTGTTAGGAACGTATAGCAAATTTTAAAAAAAATTCCGACCTGCCGGATTCGAACCAGCGACCTAAGGATGGCTTTGAGATATTACACACTACAGTCCTCCGCTCTACCAACTGAGCTAAGGTCGGTTTGCTTTATTTTGAAATCCAACCATATTTATTGTTAATACAGTTGACTAATCAAAAAGTCGATCTAAAAATTTAAGTTGTGTGGAACAGAAAATGGACAAGTCTGTTTATAACCAAACTAGTTTATAACCCGTGAAAATCACGGTTATAAAATTAATTAAATTTCATATTAAAAAATCAAAATTATTAATCAATTATTTTAAATAAATTATTACTTAAAAGATTTTTTAGTTATATAAAATTATAATCGTTGATTTAAATAAATACATGAAGTTATGTCATCGTATAATCTGTATTAATTTTATTTTATTTTTCAATATAATGTTATGAATTTAATATAATTAGAGTGCGAAAATTTAAAATGATTAATCAATTATCTATTTAATGTAATTAAAATGAGAAATTTAAAAATTAAAACTTGAAATGAATAATCAATTATTAATTTAATGTAATTAAAGTAGAAATTTAAAATTTAAAATTTAAAATGAATAATTAAAATGAATCATATTAAATATTATATGAGTAGTAATATTATAATTTATTGGTTATTTTCATTTAAGGTAATTATTAATTGAGGTGTAAATATGATGTGTTAATTAAGAAAAAATAAAAAAAATAAGAAAATGACAAATGGAAAAAACATTTAATCAAAAATACCAAAAAATGACATGTGTCCAAGTTAATGAGAGAGTCACATGTGGCAAAATTATTTTCATTTATTAGGTAGGATTAGAATAGGGAGATGACTCATATCATGGGCGACTGGGCATGACAAACATTTTTCTTTTAACGACAAACCACTGAGTGATTGAAATCTAAGAGCTCTTCAGTCTTCACGTTGATGGTGGTTTGGTAACAATCATACTCCATTGGCAAGGTTTACGTTAGCTTTTTAAAATTTACTTTCTATTTTATTTTTTATTTTTGTTATAGACACAAACTTGTATAAAAGAAATACATGTATGTAATGCAAAAGATGAACAGAAAAAAGTTTGATGCTGCTGTAAACCATATGATCAAGTGGACTTCATGCATTTCTAACCTCCTTCCACATCCACATCAAGTATCATGATTACAAGATAAAAAAAAAACCACCATTACTTAATTTTATTTCTTGTAGTGGTTCTATTACTACTACTGCTATTGTCTATAGGTTTACAATTTCTAGTACTAAATCATTGACCAACATCTCAACCATTTTCTTACCTACAACATCAATTTCATTCACCGCTACAAACCAATCCAAATCCTTATCAATACACGTTTCCTCAAAATCCTCCATTGCTTCCTTCTCTTGCTTGCCAAGTACCTTCTGCACCTGATCTTCAAAACCAATTTCCGTCAATTTCATCTGAATTCCCCTCTCCGCAACACCCACCCACCAACATGAAACCCTAGTCTTGCAAATATCAAACAACGCTTCTCTTATACGATCATAAAACAACCTTCTTTCACTTCTCGAAACACTCCATCCTTCACAGTACTTCTTTTCAAGATAATCAAATAACCATGTATCTGTTTCTGTTGGATTACCATTATCTTTATCTTGAGAGTTATTGTTATACCACGTGCACATGAATGTATACGTGTCATGATCGTAAAATCCACAGCCTTTTAGGAAATCTATGAAATACATGGATTCCCAGTTTTCAGATTCCAAGATTGTCAAGGAAGATTCTTGCTCCACCTCTTCATCATTTTGACTATCGTAAGTTGACTCCGACTCCATTTTAAGTAGATGAAGTTGTTTCCTGAGTTCTGAAAAATAATTTGAAAAAAAATAAAAGGAATTAAGTAGGTTGCTTTTATGGGTAGAAAACAAAGTAAAAAATATGTAGTTACCAAGAAGTCGAGTGCTGACTCCCTCAAAGCAATCAGAACCAGATGATACATCTTCTGTAGGCGAAGCTTCCAACACTGAAGAAAGCTGACCACATTGGTCAACCTCCTTGGACCCTTCAGACGATTCTGGCTCAGGTCCAGACAACTGAATGGAAATAGTTCCACCTGATTTTGCACTCCATTGTTCCTATAACAACCAAAAACACTTTTAAAAAATGGAAAACAAAAAATAACTTTTTTCAACATCTTTAATATATATTTAAACCAGACCTGTGAAATCAATCTCTCTTCATTAATGGTTATGGCAGGATCAGGATGAGGATCATAGATATTACTACTATTAGAAATTAGCAAATCTTGTTCGGTTGGTTTTCGGGTAGAATGGCATTCTGGTAAATAATCATCAAACTCAGGGCTACAAGCATTGCATCTTTTCGTGTATCTTACATTTTTGGATCGTGAATCTTCTCTATGGTTAAAATTACTCTTCACTTCTTTATTTTTAAATCTATGAACCTGCTCATTATGTACCATGTTCTTTAATTCACTATGAGCTTCATGATAATCACTCGTCTTATGACTTCGATTGTTAAAAGATGGAGGGACAGATCTTGATCTTGATTTTGATGTGCTACTTCTGAGATATTCACCATTGATGATGTCATCATCCTGCCTCATTTCAGTATTGGGAACAGAAAGCATTTCTTCCAGTGTGCTGGTGCTGCCTTTACCAATCATGTTTGCATCTTTATATCCATGAGTTTTCCATCTTTGAGACATTCTCTTTTTTGCTTCTCTAATCACAGAGGATTCAGACATAGGTGAACGCCTGGGCCTATCAAATTCATCCATGTCATCATACCCTCTGTAACCAGAATGAAATAAGTTTATGTCCCCACATTCAAATCCTTCTTTCATTTGACTAGTGATTTGCTTTGCAATCTCTCTAGCTTCTCTTGACTTGTGTCTAGATGACCTCACTTCACCTAATGGCCCTTTATACATCTCGGGAGAATGGAGAACATAAGTTCTATCGTTGTGGATTTTTGCAAGATTTGGTTTGAGGACAACGATCCTTGTTGGCGAAAGGGCAATATCGTCTTTCCTTTCTAGAATTCTAGATGATCTTCTATGGCGATAGATTAATGTTTCTTTCTCTTCTTTTTTTGAACCATGCATGACAGAATTTGATGGCTTCAAGACAGTTATTTGGTTGCAGAGAGAACCATGAGGGATACTTTGTTGATCGTGTAGATGCTTTACAAATAAGGAATCTGGTTTTTGCAGAAAAGTCAACATCAAGTCCGAGTTTGAGTCAACCCTTTCAAGTTTACTTTTGAATGCAATCGATTCCCTGAGCACTTCATCGCATCTTTCCTGAATGTATCCGAATTCCTGTTTTGTGGACCTTCTTTTTGAATTCGGTGGTGATGGATAATGATGATTTCCTGAATGTGATGCTTCTGGATCTTCATAAACATCTTTGAATTGTTGTTGTTCGATTGTGGTCTTCTTATTAAACTGGTGACTTAATGGCTTCTCATTCCTTTTGTTGTCTGATAACTTTCTTTGTTGCTTGTGAATAGACTGAGGAGATGGTAGTCCATCTAGACCCATTAACTTGGCTATGAGACTTGGTGAACGTTTTTTGGCTGAAGTTTCATTTAACATTTCTTTAGCTAATAATGTCTTCATGGGTGTCCCATAACTTTGTTTAGAAGAGGTTTGCCCTACTTCAAACGTGAACTACAATCACCAAATTGATTAAGTCACACTTTGTATGACATGACATGCATAAGTTGCTTAAAATCTTGCAAAATTAATTCTTGAATATGTTGAGATAAAGTTGTAAAGATTGTTAATGTACCAAATTATGCTCGATGATGTCACCAGTTTGGGACCTAGGTTGAACAGTTTTCCGTTTGAGATTGTCTCCATTACCTGGAAAAAAGTTATTGATGTTTGTTCAAATGCACACTTCATAAATGATAACAAGTTATCACCTAACAACATGGAACCTGTTCAGTAGCAAAAAAGGATAGAAGATTTTGAAGATTTAAATCAAATACAAAGTAGGTAAAATAAATAAAAGCAAAATAGCTTAGCTTAAAGTAGAAACCCAATGGAATCGATTCTACATACAACCCTAGCTTTCACCGTTTCATTGTGAATTCACATCCAGTGTAATAATAAAAAGCAAAAATAACATCATGTCAGGAATCAAACGCTAATTGTCACTTCAAGCATACAAAATGAAAACTGAAAAATTAGAGAGATAAAAATCACGTTGGGGATAGGGTTCCAATTTTGTCCGAACATGGGAAACTTAATTTTCACTACATAAAAACGAAAAGTAATTTCACAAACAATGAATTAAATAAATACAGTAAGCAGAAAAAAAAACATGTACAGAGAGATTCAACTCAGTATTATTGACAATTCACGAAAGAAAACAAATATTTTATTCTTGCAATTCTTCGTCGTTTTTATCTTTCTCAGTTTCATCGCCTACTAGAACACACGTCAAATCTATCCATTGGAGTAAACAAATATCACTTCCACTTCCAGCAAATTCTCACAATGCAGCTATTAATTAAACTACTAAATTTTCTAAACAACAAACCAGAACTAATAGATACACATGAGAGAGAGAGAGAGAGAGAGAGAGAGAGAGCGCTTCACCTCCAAAAAGGCAAGGCATCTTCGATTTTTTCCGCTTATCCCTTTCCATTTTCAAACAAATACTTTTTTTTCGCTTTTTCAGAAACAAAACTAAGGACACAGCACGACAATTGTGAGAAAACTTCAGTAGATCGAGCTCATCGAAGTCATCAGGAAAGGAACGAGCAGGAAAATTGCACACTGCAAAATTATCAGCTCACTTCATGTTCATAGCACGAGAATCCGAAGAAATCTTCACCTAAACCAGGCAAAAACACAAATACTCCATTTAGCTACGTTCGATCAAAAGTACAAAATGCAAATTTAGAGAGAGAAGCTTTTACATTAATGGCGGCTTCGGTTGAACGTTGTCTGAGCAAGCTGCTCTCGAGGGGGAGAGAGGGTGTGTGTGAAAGAGAAAGAGAGACGTGTGTGTGATTTTGAACTTTCAAAAACAGACTATACAGGAAGGTGAAGAAGAGTGAGAGTAGTGAAAAAGGCAAGTGGGCCTTTCAACTAGTAACATTTTTTATGCCACGTAGTCTAATAAAATATAAATAGATTGTTGAATTTCTATGGCAACTTTTGTTTACTTTAAAAAAACAAATAGCTAATTTATTTTTAAAAACGTAATAAACAGAGTTATAATAGTTCAAATGTTATTTAATTGTACATACAGATAGTTGGATTGACTATTGATGAATATAATATAATTAAGAGAACATAAGCATGATTATTAAGAAATATGTTATTAGAACATGCACTAAAAAGACTATTCATATTTTATTTATTTTATTATATAATAATTATAAACTGTATAGTATAGGTTGAAAGAAAGAATACGTCCAAATCCAAATAAATTCAAGTATCTTAGCGACAACTAGCTGATATAATGCGTTTGAAACATGGATATGTTGGGTCATTAATAGTGTTGATCACTAAGATTGTTAATAAGTCCATCAGACCATATATGGAACTTGGAAGCCATATATCTTTCACCATCTTTTCTACACCTACCGAAATATTAAAGTGCATTAATATGGTTTCGTTAATTAGGAGTGTAATATTTTTATCCAAGAAATAAGTTTATTTTAGGAACTCTAGGTCTACAAATGATATTCACCATATTATCAAATTGCAAACCTTCGACATCTACTCTAAATAGCCGTCGTCAATCCAACTCCACCTCGATCCTTCTCTCCAATCTTGAATCAAGATATTTTGATTATTCTCAAATAAGAATAAACCAGTAAATCTCTTTATAGAAGTTGTATTATTCTCTTCTATATATCTTTCCAAATGCTAGCAAGATAGCCATTGCCAACCCGAAATTTCTAACTTTCAAAGTAGAGGTTGAATACTTTTTCCATGTAAATTATTACATGAACCCAAGATCTTTGACCACACCCTACGATTTTTTAGGGTTCGGGATTCAAACATGCAAACAAGAACCAAATTCGCCAACTTAAATACAAAAGTGATGTTAAACTATAGGGAATTGCCCCAAGAGTGATTGATTATTTATACCGGAATGTAAAAACACAATTTAAATAAAATAAGGTGGTTTGGGGACCCTAATTTTGTAATCAATCCTCCCAAAACAAACTAATAGCAAACATATGTTTTGTTCAAGGTTGTAAAAATCGTTCGGCGGTAGTTCGGCGATCGACTGACGATAAGCGATTAATCAGACTTGGCGGGGATTAATCGGCGATTAATCGGGGACCCTAAATTATTAATAAAATTATTTAAAAAATTAATATTTCCTAAAAAATTAAGTATTTGGAAATTTTAAATTTTAAAAATTTTGAAATTTTAAAAATTTTAGTATAATATTATAAAATTTTAAAATTTTGGTGTAATATTTGAAAATTGTTTTTTTTTTGAATTTTTTAAATATTTCCCGCCTATGACCGCCGAGGACCGCCAAGCCCGAGTTTGACCGATTTTGGCCAATTTCCGCCAAGCATCCTAATCGTAATCGGTTCAAGGCCACCAAACGATTAATCGCCGATAAATCGGCCGCCAAGACCGATTTCTGCAATACTGGTTTTGCTTATCCTGAGCAATAATGGTTAATAAAAGTCACATACTTAAATTTGTTTAATACGACCTGACATAATGTGTACGTATGAACGAGGAAGTGTTTCTTAATGAAACACGATGCACGTCACATGGTACTTTGGTTGTGTCTAGACCTACAAATTTGTGTTTTTGTGTCGTGTATATGTGTCACACACGAATTTATAAAACGTAAACACGACATGAATTGTAAAACGTGTTTTGGGTATCAAACGCAAACACAACATGTAATTAACTTGTGTGAGACGTGACACAACATGAAAACACACATTTTGAGTTGTCTTACACAAAAATACAGATTTACACAAATTTATACACATATTGCCTGACATCATATTTTAAGCTAGGAAAACATGCATTTACTTTGTGTTTATACGTGTCGCGTGCCACGTGTTTATACGTGTCGTGTGTGACACAAACTTAATTTGTGTTTTATAAGTGTTTAAACGGTTAAATTCGTGTTTGACAAGTGTAAGACACAAAACATGAATTTATAAACCATGTCAACACGAAACATGAATTTATAAAACTCATACATGAACACTTTTGTTGTGTCGGTCGTGTTGTGTATCAAGTTGTTGGGTCGAGTGGTGTCTCACGCGTCAACATGAAACCAATACATATGATATCCACCACGACTTATATGTTGCATAGAACATCTTATTCAACTCTTCTAATATAATGTGTTGTTTCTTGTGTACTTAACCACTTACCAATCAATACACCATCATGTTTCAGTTTTAAGCAATTTGAAATCCTTTGTCAATCTTTTGATATATATATATATATATATATATATATATATATATATATATACTCAATACCCATTTAAATATCCAACACTCGGTATTATCATGTACGCATACATGAACTCTTATATATAAAAGACACTTGTAGGGGTTTTACAACTCTTTGGACATTAATTGTACACATTGTCATTCTTAAAATTATGTTTTTTAATTCAAATACCATGGATGCATCTAACTAGTGCAACATTTCGATACCAAGGTATAAATCTTGCAAGCTCATAGTTACCGATATTCATCTGATTATAGGTCATTTACATGGTGTAATATGTAGCACAACATTTCAAAGACAAAGTTGAAACTCATTAAAGCTTGTACATAATAATAATTTATCATCAATAGTATGTTGGGTATGACTCGGGTATACACATATGTTAATTTGTGAGGACGTTATAAGTACTTGAACTTTCATTTCGGTGTATTACTTGCTCCTTAATACATAATTGTACTCCTTTATCGTTACACTTTTCTTTAAAATTGCACCAAAGATATTTCATCTTAGTTGTGTTGTTATGTAACCTATTATCTTCTACTTAATGTTCTAGTACATGTATTCAACCTAACCTTCGAGTTAATATTAGTCTCTACCACCAAACACAATGTCGTATTATCGTTGACAAAAAAACATACATAATGGAACCTAATCTTGATATCATGAGAAATCTTATCTGAAATCAATATA
The DNA here is from genome assembly GCF_002870075.4 of Lactuca sativa. Taxonomy (NCBI): domain Eukaryota; kingdom Viridiplantae; phylum Streptophyta; class Magnoliopsida; order Asterales; family Asteraceae; genus Lactuca; species Lactuca sativa. The sequence goes on from NC_056624.2 coordinate 206,761,268, forward strand.
TATATATATATATATATATATATATATATGTTTGTGTGTGTGTGTGTGTTTGTTAGCACACATGTTTATGGGCCCTTTAGGCTTTAGTTCATTAGGGTTTAGTCTTAGCTAGTAATTATTCTCCCCTTTCTTCTTTATAACTTTTCATATTTTCATTGTGAACATTGTAATTTATCTCTTTCACTAATCATATAATAATATTATCATGGTCTCATAGCGGAGGTTTATGTAACGCCTCGAAAAACACAACCAAATTACTAATAAAAGTGTTTACAAAATCATTGTTCCCAAAACATTATTTAAAATCAAAGTCTCCCAAGATCCAATCAGTAGTAAAACCAAGAATGTGTACGACCACGCATTCGCCTCACCATGGTCCTCTGAAGAACCTGAAACCATAAACTAAAATTGTAAGCATGAAGCTTAGTGAGTTCCCCCAAAGTATTGTCATACCCCCAAACCAAGGATGGCGGAAACGTCTGGGGGTGGAGGACTTCATGTGTAGTATCATAACAACAATGGCAATAGTGATGAAAGTAAACGCAACCAACATATATATAATTGAAAAAGTTACATCATTGTATGAATTACATGTTTCAAAATCAATTACAATATGTTGACAAAATATGAAATGTTTGACACCTTAACGTCCCATCCTCAAAATGCACTTGATTTCTTGTTTAGTGATTTCCTGAGAATACAAGTTGTTTTGAAAAGTGTCAACACAAAGGTTGGTGAGTTCATAAGAGATTTCGTTAGAGAAATAAACCATTTTCCTTGTAAAAGCGTTAGAATATGTATCCAGAAAATCCAATATTTTCTTTAATATGTATATGTAGTCCTAAATCCCAGAACCAAGAATGAACAAGTATTTTCCATACTTAATGATATAACCATGGTTTTAAATCGGCATAAAACCCTTTTTGATTATAGAAATCCCCGTAAACTTTATGAGTTGTTAACTTCCTAAGTGAGTCGCTATAACCATACTATGACTGAATGAACCTGCCACGACGTTTCTCAGGCGTCGCGAAACTGATATGACATTTGTCACCATAGACCTGTCGGTCTAGCTGTTGCATGCAGCTCAGGTGTGGGGTGTCTAACCCAATATAGATCTATACACAACTGGCACGTTCTCCCTACAAGAGACTCTGGATATAGCTACCAGGAATTTAAGTCCTGTACTCGGACGTACGGAAAGAGAATGTCTCACAATTTAAGTTAACAAGTCTACGTGTGGTGTGCATGAATGTAAAACCTTTTTGTATGAATGTACCCTTTTTGTATGAGTGTGTTATGTGATGAATCATAAACTATACCTATTTTAGTTTATCAAAACAAGGGCAAAAGTGGTAATGTACATAAACTATACTTAACATAGTTTATTCAAATGTTTGTATGTAATAGATGTGCTATGATTATAACAAATCGTTATTTCTATGCTCTATCTAGCAAACTCCATTTGTTAACTGATGTATGACTATATACTAAGTCAAAATTTCATTTATTTGCAAAAACATATAATCACATAAAGATATACACCTTGCTCAACATGTTACAAGGTGAAATGAAATTGATAGCATTTTTCTGTTATTAATATTTTCATTTACTGTTCTTAGAAAATTTATAGAAAAATCATCAAAGGTCCAAATCAGAATCCGTAAATTCTGAGAGTTTGGAAAATGAGTCTAGTTTATTCATAATATTTATTATGAGTTTTAATGAACTCTAACTTGTGTGAACAAGTCCACAATCATAGACTGGTCCGGATTGATGTTTGAAATGATAGGCAGTTTTGTAAAAATCACCATAAATTGTAGAAAGATCGTATGGAGATGTGAAAGTAGTCATTTTAAAGATAAGAACTAGAACTACTTACACCTAAAACAGTTTTGAAAACAAAAATGCTTAAGTTGTCCAAAACAGTCCGTGAATGGAGTCCAACTTTTCTGATGAAGGCTGTTAGAAAAGTTTAGTTATGTTCTTGGTGTTTTAACTTGTATTCCCCCCCCCCCCCTAAAAACTTGAGAAAATATGAAAATGTAGGGGTATGAACTCACCTTGAGTGATTTCAGTAGATGATTGTTGAAGAATGGAAGTGATCAACTCAAGAACACTTGAAGATGCCTTGAAGATTTTCAAGGATCTAACATCAAAGTGATGGAGTTTGTGTAAGCAATCAATGCTTTGAGTAGAATGAAGTGCAATAATCACAAGGAGGATGAATTATACTTACCAAGAGAAGATTAAAGCTTGAAGATCAGCCTTGGAGTCTTGAAATAGAGAGAAAAAGTTTGAGAGAAAAGTTGTGTTTGATTTTTTGTGAAATGAGAGCAAGTGAAAGAAAATGAGGAGAGAGGTTGAGTGACCAGCTCTAAAAACATGGGGATGGTTTGTGAGAGAGGTAAAAAGTACAAGGAAGTGACAAGGTATGGTGGGGAGGAGTGTGGGTTAGGCATGGAGTGGGTATGGGGGTTGCTTGTGTCATAATACAAAGATAAGTCAACACTCAACCTTTGTACTTCACCCACTCTTCTTGGATAAGGTTTTATCCTTAAAAACGTGATTAATCATTAATTAAGGGATCTTATATGTTAAAATAAAGTTTTGGGTGAAAATCCCGCGTTAAAATAATTAAAAACGAAGCTAAAATGAATTCGTAGTCAAAAACCGGAAGGAAATGGTCTTCCAGCGAGGCTTCTCGTAAGGGGGCCGAAGGTTCGGTCCCTTCTGATGTTGGGCCGAAGCGAGACGAGGCGAAATGAAGAGAAACAGCAAGAAGCAAAATAGACCGAAGGGCGAGCAGGAGCGAAATGGACCGAGGCTCGGGTTCGGGCCTTGTGCGAGGTTCAATCCTAAGAGGACCCTTCGGGTTCGGTTCAGCAGTCTTCGGGTTTGGTTCAGGAGGGTTCGGTCCCTAAGAGGACTTTAGGCCCTAAGAGGGGTTTCGGGTCCTTAAGAGGGGTTTCGGGTCCTTAAGCCCTTTTTGTCCATTTTTGCCCCGTTTTAAGCGGTTTTCGACCCGGTTAAGGGTCGGGATGGCCCGAAAGACTACAAAAAGTTTAAGGAACTTTTGATAGAGATTTGGGAGAGATTTGACATTATTGGAGAGATTTCTCATACAAAGAGATATTTGGGAGAGATTTCACATACTTAGAGAGATTTGGGAGAGATTTGACATTCTTAGAGAGTTTTCTCACACAAAGAGAGATTTGGGAGAGATTTCACATACTTAGAGAGAGATAGAGTGAAAACGATTGAGAGAGGTTTCATGTGTGACAATTGTGAGTGTTTGGCTCCGCAACGCAAGGTTTGTGAACCCCGTTAAGCCATGTTTTAGGATCCAACACACTCCCGATGAGTATGCAACATTGTTTTATTGTTTTTGTTCATTGTTTAGCACTAAGGCTAAGGAAAATTAAACACAAGAATTTTTCCAAGTGATGTTTTCTCATTAAAATAGTGAGTTATACAGTAATTACATAACACAAACCCTAATATACAAGGTTTAATTGAGTTGACCGGTTTGACTCGATGACTTTGCTCGACTTAGGCTTGACCCGAATTTGACTATTGTCACAAGTACCACCACATAAACATAATAACAAACAAACAACACGCATACAGAGCCTTCGGCCAAACTGGAATGCCGCACCGGCCTACAGACTATTTGGAAAGCTCTCAGAGCCTTCAACATGGCTGGAACGCCTCATCGGGCCTACATACTATCTGTAACACTCACAAAACCTTCAGCTTGACTGGAACGCCTCACCGTGCCTACAGACTATCTAGAACGTTCTATGGGCCTTCGGCCTGACTGGTACGTCTCATGGGCTTGTAGTCTATCCGGCACGCCCTGGGCTACAAATCACAAACCGAATTTTCATATCATCTTTCCTACCTTATCCACACCCAAATGGGTCTAAATCTCTCTTTCTCAAAGGCCCTAAGCCTTATGATAAACGGTCTTCAGGTCATGGCCCTGCATTAGGAAATGATTCGGAACAGGGTGTTACAGTTTAATATGTTGTTAGAAGGTTTTGTAGCAGTCATCTGTGGCATGGATCGAACTATAGATGTTTCATTTCCAATCTGTTTGATGCTCCTTCACATTTGATGTCCATTTGCTTGTTGGTACCTGTTTTTTGTTGTTGTTGTTAGCTTGTTGTTGTTGTTCGATTGGTTGCTTTCGCTGGTTTGTTGCCCTTCTCATTCTGTTATTGCTTATCTATTATCCATTGCCAACATGACTCAAAAGGATGATTCCCTTCAATCAATCATTACTCGACTAAATGGAAATAATTATACGTATTGGAGCTACATTATGAAGAACTTCCTTCATGGGAAGAATATGTGGGGCTATATCATTGAGACTAAAGCCAAACCTTCAGTGCCTCAAGCTGAGAATTTCGATTTGTTGGTTGATGCTTGGGAAACTGATAACTCCAAGGTTATTACTTGGATTGACATTTATGTTACACAATCTATTGGTATGCAGTTGGCTAAATATGATACGATAAAGGAAATTTGGAATCACTTGGAGAGACTGTATACTCAGTCCAACTTTGCTAAACAATATCAGTTATAATATAATATTCATGCCCTTCAACAAAATAACCTGAGTATTTAAGATTTCTATGTTGCTATGTCTAATTTGTGGGATCAATTGGCTCTTACTGAATCTAAATAGTTAAAAGATTTTGAGACATATATTGTTAGGAAGGAAGAACAACGTTTGGTCTGGTTTTTGATGGTGTTGTGTTTTGATTTTGAAGGCCTACATGGAACGATTCTTCATTGTTCCCCCCCTCCCTTAGTGGATTCTATTTTTCATGAGCTATTTGCTGAAGAGACTCGTATCAAGTCTCACACGGATAAAGGGTTTACAACAATCTCCATTCCTACTTCCACTCCTGTTGTGCTTGTTGTTTCCTCTAATCAGTCTCGACAAACTCCAAGGGTTACTTATGATGAGTGTGCATTATGCAAATAGAAAAATCATTGGAAAGCTCAATGTACATTGTTAGTCAACAAGGGTAAATCTGGTCAGCCTCAATTATGACAACAGAATAGGTATGGTCAGCAAAAGTTGGAGCCACATTCACCTATCCCTCTACAGTTCGTTGTTGTTGCTGCTCCATCATTTGACACTAAGTCAGTTGGAAACATGTCACCTTCTGCATTGGATCCCATGGTTTTTGAGAGTTTCAGACAATATTTGGCCTCCAATTCTACTTCCATGTCTGCATCTATGTCTCATTCTGGTCCTACTTCATCTGGTACCTCAGGTATACCTTCATCTTTATGGATTTTTAGATTCTGGTTCAACCCATCATATGTCTCCTTATTTATCATCGTTTACTTCCTTGTCATGCATGTCATCTATCTCGGTTATGTCTGCTAGTGATATATCTATGACATTTGAGGGTGTTAGGTCTGTTTCTATTCCTCATATGTCTCTCCCTGGTGTTTATTACATTCCAAAACTCACTTTAAATCTTGTTTCGGTCAGCCAATTATGTAGGTTTGGTAATAGGGTGTTCTTTTCTGATTCTATATGTGTTATACAGGACCAACACACTCATAATGTGATTGGGATCGGTCGTAGGGTGGGAGAACTTTATGTTTTGTAGGTTCTCAAAGTGCCTGTTGTTGATGCCTCCAACTTTGATTTGTCTTCTTTTCGTTTGAGTCATTTTTCGTCTCGGTTTTCTCTTTGGCATTATCGTTTGGGACATGTATATACATCACGTTTGAGTTTTCTAGCTTCTAGTGGTGTTTTGGGTGTTTTGAACACTTGTGACATTTCTGATTGTAGTGCTTGTAAACTGGCAAAATTGTCTGCTTCTAGTGGTGTTTCAGTAAGTATGTATTGCTCTATTTGAACACTTGTGATATTTAAGTAGATATGTATTGCTCTATTTCTCCTTTTGATATTATTCATTTTGATGTCTAGGGTCCTGCACCATTATCCATAAAGGTTGGGTCGACCTGTTATGTATCTTTTAAAGATGATTATACTCGTTATACTTGGGTTTATCTTGTGAAACATAAATCTAACTTTCTTGGCGTTTACAGGAAATTTAGATCTCTTATTAAAACTCAACATTCAGCTGTGATAAAGTGCTTCAGGTGTGACTTAGGGTGTGAATATATCTCTAATGATTTTACTCAACTACTTGCTTCTGATGGTACCATACACCAATCATCGTGCACCGATACTCCTCAGCAAAACAGTGTGGCAGAACGGAAACACCGTCATATTGTTGAGACGGCTCACTCATTGCTCTTATCTGCGCAGGTTCCTAGTGCCTTTTGGGGTGAAGCAGTCTTAACCGTTGTTTATGTGGTTAATCGTATCCATACTATATTGATTTTAGGAATGTCTCCTTTTAAGAAGTTATATGGTCACCTACCAGACTACTCTGCTCTACAAGCCTTTGGATGTACTTGTTTTATTCTTCGTCCTCATGTTAAGAGGAACAAGTTGGAACCGAAATGAGTTATTTATGTATTCTTGGGGTATGGTGTTGGACAAAAAGGATATCGTTGCTATGATCCTGTGAGTCAGAAATTATATGTTTCCTGGCATGTTACTGTAACGTCCCAAAATTTTAAACCAAAAATTTCATTTTAATAATAATAAAATCATCATCCAAAACGTTTTCATAAAACCATAAAGGAAAATCATAGTAAGCCAATCAATCATCTCAATACATCAGAGTCATATAAAACGGAATTTGTGGTGTGTCTGTGCGATGCAATCACCCTGAGTTCTTCCCTTTCAACCTGGAAGTACCTGAAACATAAACAGAAAACCGTAAGCACAAATCTTAGCGAGTTCCCCAAAATACCTCATAACATACATATCAAACTTACAATAGGTTGTACCCAACAACCATCGGCCCCACTCGGAACAGATCTGTGTAACACCCAAAGTCAGGAAGGCCAAGAAAGGAAAGGAAACCCTAAGTTTAAGGGACGACTCGTCGAGTCCAAGGAGGAACTCGGCGAGTCCGAGCGGGATCCGGGTCAAGGAGTAAGTGACCAACTCGGCGAGTCGGCCAAGGAGACTCGGCGAGTCTGGTCTGAACGAGGAAAACCCTAAATCTGGGACTTGGAGCCTATTTAAACGTCTCATTCTCTCCCTTAGGGTTCCTTTACTGCCTCTCTCACCCAGAACACTGAACCCTAAGCCCCATTGTTGCTCATTCAAGCTTCCAAGCCATTTTTGGGTGATTTGAAGGAAGAAGAAAGAGGGGAATCATTGAAGCTTCAAGGATTGGCCTTAGATCTGAAGTTTGTGGAACCTTTCAGAGTTATTGAAGGTACTAAGTCATTTCCTTCATTTAGATCTATTCTAGTTATGAGTTGTGGGGCTTTTTAGCCATGATTAGTTATCCATTTGAGTTAGAAGCCAAATCTGAAGTTGCTACTTCGGATCTAATCATATTTTGGCCTTGTGAAGCATAAAGTAACTGTCCTTGAGTTGATTATAGAGCCTCCTTGCCTTAAACTCTAGTTTATGGTGTGTTTAGCCTAGATCTCCTTCTCTACACGTAAAGTTTGCAACTTTACGTGAGGAATAGGCTTGGGAAGGGCAGATCTACAGTTTGGAGTCCATGCATGACTCAAAAGCCCTCTTCATGCATGAAGATCTGAATGGAATCGGCGAGTCCTTTGAGTGGACTCGGCGAGTAGCATGAAGATTAGGAGGAACTCGACGAGTGGGACACCACGAACTCATAATGGCCATAGCGCGTCCGAAACGCGGTCTTCTGGACATCCTCATCTCTGACTCTCATCTGATGATAACCTGAACGCAAATCGATCTTGGAGAACCAAGATGCTCCCTGAAGCTGATCAAAGAGGTCATCAACCCTCGGGAGTGGGTAACAGTTCTTCACCGTTACCTTATTCAGATCCCGGTAATCTATACACATCCGGTGCGACCCGTCCTTCTTCTTTACAAACAGGATCGGGGCTCCCCAGGGTGAACTGCTTGGTCGAATAAATCCTTTGTCTAGCAGCTCCTGCAGCTGCGTAGACAACTCTTGCATCTCGGGAGGAGCCAAATGATAGGGTGTATTGGCTATCGGAGCCGCACCAGGAACTAGGTCGATCCTGAACTCTACCTGACGCTCCGGAGGTATTCCAGGAAGCTTATCCGGGAAAACATCAGTGTAGTCTCGCACCACTGGAACCTCGCTCACCGTCGCTTTACCTGTCTCCCGGGTATCCATAACATACGTGACATATCCCGCGCAACCCTGCTAAAGGTAGCGCCTAGCTCTCGCTGCTGAACATACTGCAGGTCCACGTTGTGGCCTCTCGCCGCGGATCACCAACTCTCCCCCACTCGGGGTCCTGATCTGCACTAGCTGTTGTGCACAATCTATCACCGCCCCATTAGGGCTCAACCAATCCATGCCTATAATCACCTTGTTCCCCTACAACGGGATGGGAACCAAATCCACCAAGTAGCGCTCCTCAAATAACCTCAGAACACAATCCCTGAACACTGCTGATGCTCGTACCGATCGATCATCGGCAATCTCTACCTCTAAAGGGCAATCCAACATGCCCGAAGACTCAGTAAACCTCTTGCTAAGCGCAAGCGAAACAAATGACCGGGTGGCACCCGAGTCAAACAACACCTGGACAGGAATACCGTTCACATGGAACAATCCTAATGCATATACACAGAGCACATATCAATATCATAACATCATAAAAATAAAGTAGAGAGAAAGAATCATACCCTTCACCACATTGGGTGCAGCGCGTGCCTCCTCTGCAGTCAGCTGAAACGCCCGGCTCCTCACCATTGGAACCTCTGCCTTGCCCTATCGGCCATCTGTAATCCGCAGGGTAGCTGGAGCCGGCGCCATAACCGGCGCTGATGCTGTCAACTGGGGGCAATTGGCCTTCTTATGGCCCCTCTGGTTGTAGTGGAAACACAGAAACTCAGACGTCTGCATCACCGGTGCAGGGGCGGTATAATCTCAGCTGAAGCTCCCTGACTTGCCGCACTTATAGCAGCCTGACGATCCCATCCTGCGCGCTCCCTCGTGCGCCCTGCCGCATTTCTTACAGTGGCCCCGCCCCTGTTGGCCTTTCGGCCCCGCATCCAATCCCTTGGGCTTCTTCCTCGAAGCCCCCATAACATGCCCCTCTTCCGCTTTTCTCTTCCGGATGTGCTCCAGATCTATCTCCCTCTCCCTTGCCCTGGAAATCATAGAGTCCAGGACAGGGCAAGCTGAAAAACTAACATGCTCCCGAATATCAGCTCGTAGCATGTCATGATAGCGGGTCCTCCTCATATCCTCATCACCCGCGTACTGGGGCACCAACAACGCCCTCTCCCGGAACTTGGCGGTGATCTCCGCCACAGTCTCCGTCGTCTGTCTCATATTCAAGAACTCCCTGGCCAGCTGCTGAAGCTCGACAGTCGGCGCGAACTCTGCCCTGAACCTGGTCGCGAAGTCCGACCAAGTCATAGCCTCAACAGCCGAGGCTCCCAACGAGTCACCCACGGACTCCCACCAATCCCTAGCTCGATCTCGTAAACACCCTGCTGCGAACCTCACCTTCGACCCTCAGGGCAGAAGCTAATCATCTGTGCAGACTCAATGTCTGCAATCCATCGTCTGGCAGCTATGGGGTCCTTCACCCCGTGAAAATCCGGTGCACCACTGCCCCGGAAGTCCTTAAAGGACAGCGTGCGAGATCCCGACTGGCCAGATGCCATGTCGCTCCTGAATTCTCGGAGGCGATCATCCATAAACTCCAAAATCCCTTCCTTGATCGACCCGAAGATAATAGGGGTCAACTCAAGGATGCCTCTGGTGATCTCTGACGCGATGAACTCGCGTAGCCCCTCATCTACAGGCTCGGAACCTGATCCCGAACTCGATCCCTCTCCTGTACTGCCAACTGCTGGCCTCGAGCGTAGTACCACCATTCTGAAATACATAAATAATAACCGCTAGTGATACTGATACCTCTGGAGGAATCACACCTACTACAAGTTTCTTGGTCTTATCTTGGCCTTCCTCGGTTCGGGTACGGATCCTCTGCTTTCAGTAGTACGGGCCCATACTACCTTCCACATCTATCCGTACCTTCTCCAAGGACTGCCTTGACTCCACCAGGTCCCTGTCATTACCGCTGATCACCGCTATACTCATCCTAGGCTTGCCCTAGGAAAATCTCTAACTCCACTCGACCCACTCCTCAGCTGTTGAAGGCCTCCTTGTGATGCCAGTTAGTCATCACCTGAACACCATCACATGTGATGAGGCTCAGATAATCCTTCGAGTAACAGATCCGTCCCTAGAACGGTTAAACTCAAACGAGAGCTGCGCAATAGGGCCAAATCCAGCACTCTAAGATTATTCAACCCTGATCACATGTGATGTGACGTATTCACCTAATGGCTAACTCCCATAACTCAGAATCCCACAAAGCACAAAGCAAGCAGCATTCAGAAAAAAGGGAACAATCTCAAGCAAATCCGTTCTCATAGAGAAAAACTGAACTAGTATACAGTGCTAAAATCATACTATCAGGCATAACCTAAACAGGCTACCCTACTGCTGTCTACTCAATTTCTAGCATGCAATTTTCATATACTGAAGCACATAAAGCAGGCACATAATGATGGGTTTTAGCCATATGAACATTCCTATGTGCACATGCAACCCTAATGCTTGGATCTAGGTTTCTCTAATTGAACATACATTGAATCCAAGACTTCTAATGGCTAATATACAATAGTAACAATATGAAATCAAAGATTAGAAGTTTACCTTGAATCACTTGCTTGATCTTCTTGTCCTTGAGGCTTTAGAGTCACAATTGTCACTCCTCTAATGGCTTACAAACACCAACTAGCAAGGAGGATGGTTTGAGAGAGAGGATGGAAGAGAAATTCAGCCAGGGTTTCTTCTCTAAGCACAAGTGCCGATTTCTCTTGACCCTAAGGGTCTATTTATACTTGCAAGGCTCCTAAGGTTTCACCCTTAAACCCTAATTGGATAACTTAGGCCCTAAGCAATCCAAATCCCTTTCATGATAAGCCTTGGACGATTTTATGGCTATCCTTGGCCCTAGAAATCGTCCATCTCTTATCCATAAAGGATATATAGCCCAAAGTGCAACTATCAAACAATTGAAAGTTTATACCCCTTTATTTAATTAATCTCTTTAAGTCACCAAATTAATTCATAATTAATTTATGACTTATATTAATCAAATAATAATATTATTATACCTTATATTATTCTCATAATATATTAATAATATTTATTCTCTCATAATAAATCATCCTGTCAAGTTGCTATGGTGAAGGCAACCCAAAAGGACCATGCACAATCGGGTCAAATACTTGCCTAATATAGTTGCAGCCTTAGACACTATTCCAACAGTCTCCCACTTGGATAAGTCTAGTAACTATATGCACAAGTATAATCCGGTTTGCAATCGTAGCTCTCAAAGACGCTGTCAAACTCTGATCTAATCAATCTTGTCCTTTAGATAAGGGATCGTACAATCCTCTGTTAGATATCATGCTGACAATTCTATGGAACAATTAGTCTAGCATTTGGTTTCTCGATCTCCGATTTATTTGACATAGAACTTAATCGAACACATCAATTCAGTTCTGACCGGGCCCGGCACATAAGTCAAATCAAATCATCGAGCGGCCGAGATATCGCTTTTACCCTCTTGATATAAAAGTAACAGATAAATTTCGACTTATATGCATTTACTTATTCATTAATCAATCATACACAACAATGCGTTTTATAACATCAAGTTACTGATGCGGTTTCGCATTATCAACGTACAACCAATTAACAAATAACAAACCATATATCTTGGTTTTAAGACCATATGATATTATCGTCTTGCGATCACCCTTTCTATCACATTCCATAAGGTGATTCCAGCAAGCGCGGGTTTGTTCCAATGCTCAAAACCAGTTCATAAGCATTCATGAACGCTGCAACAACCTTTTGCTATGTCTAATACCATTTAGACAATCTACACACCAATTCATGACAATCTTCATTCATACCTACTTCCAACATATGAACGATTGTGGATAATTTGAACAATTCAATTATTCTTAATAAACTCAATTATTCTGGTAGTCAAAACATGCAAAAAATGAAACAATAGTTAAACAATTAACATAAGACAGTAACATTACTCATAAATAATAATCTTTTATTTAATCATCACATGTTAATTACATTTATCTATTACACGTTTCTATTACTATCTAATATATACTAATATCATCCTTCAGCCCAATACTCCTAACATGCTGCAAGTGCTTAACCCTACTCAGTCCCTTCGTAAGCGGATCTGCTAGGTTATCTTCTGATGATATCCTCTTCACTACGAGTTGTCCTTCTTCTACACGATGTCTAATAAAGTGATATTTTCTGTCGATATGTCGAGATCTACCATGATCCCTCGGTTCCTTGGTCAAGGAAACCTCTCCTTCATTATCACAGAAAATCTCCATGGGCTCCTTTATGGTAGGTACAACTCCAAGATCACCGATGAAGTTCTTCAACCATATTGCCTCCTTCGACGCTTCGCTTGCTGCAATGTACTCTGATTCGCACGTTGAATCAGCTACGATTTCCTGCTTGGAACTTTTCCAAGTTACTGCTCCTCCATTCAGGGTAAAGACCCAGCCCGACTGCGAGCGGTAGTTGTCCCTGTCGGTCTGAAAGCTGGCGTCACTATACCCTCGCACCTTCAAGTCATCACTCCCTCCGAGGACTAAGAACCATTCCTTCGTCCTCCGAAGGTACTTAAGGATATTCTTGACCGCAATCCAATGGGCTCTGCCAGGGTTCCCTTGATATCTACTAACCATGCTCAAAGCAAAGGCTACATCAGGGCGAGTACAAGTCATAGCATACATGATTGAGCCAACTGCGGAAGCGTATGGAACTCGGCTCATTTCTGCTATTTCAGCTTCGGTACTCGGACTTTGAGTCTTACTCAACTTGGCATTACTTTGTATCGGTAATTCTCCCTTCTTCGAGTTTTCCATACTAAAACGTTTCAGTACTTTATCCAAGTAAGTGTTCTGACTAAGTCCTATTACTCTCTTACTTCTTTCTCTCACTATTCTTATTCCCAAAATATAGGAAGCCTCTCCGAGGTCCTTCATAGCGAAGCACTTCCCGAGCCAGGACTTAACTTCCTGCAGAGTCGGGACGTCGTTTCCTATGAGTAGTATGTCATCGACATACAGAACGAGGAAGCTTATTGTACTCCCACTGGATTTGACATATACACACGATTCATCTTCGCTTCTTACAAATCCAAACTCTTTGACTTTCTAATCGAAGCAAAGATTTCATCTGCGAGATGCTTGCTTAAGTCCATAAATGGACTTCTCAAGCTTACACACTCTATTCGGATGCTTCGGATCGACAAAACCCTCTGGCTGAGCCATGTAAACATCCTCAACCAACTTCCCGTTAAGGAAAGCGGTTTTGACATCCATTTGCCAAATATCATAATCATGAAATGCGACAATAGCTAGCATCACTCTAATAGACTTAATCTTCGCAACTGGTGAGAAGGTCTCATCATAGTCAACTCCGGGAGTTTGAGTAAAGCCCTTCGCAACCAATAACGCCTTATATGTGTGTACGTTTCCATCCACGTCGATCTTCTTCTTGAAGATCCATTTGCACCCGACGGTCTTACGTCCCGGCACATTATCAACCAAATTCCAAACTTGGTTGTCATACATGGACTGGATCTCGCTGTCCATCGCCTCTTTCCATTTTACAGACTCCGGGCATGTCATGGCTTCCTTATAGCTATTAGGTTCATCTAGATTTATTAGTGCACCATCACTAATATATGTGTCCCCTTCGGTAGTAATATGAAAACCATAAAACTGGGGTTGAACCCTAACTCTTTCGAAATGTCTAAGAGGTAAGGACTCGTCAATCGGTTCAACCAGAGTTTCCTCCTCAGGTTGAGCGCCAGCGGTAGCGGTTCCTTCATCTATCGACTCTTGAATCTCTTCAAGTTTGATTTGCCTCCCACTGTCTCCTTGGCTTATGAGTTCTCGCTCTCGGAAAACTCCTCTCCTCGCAATGAAGACAACATTGTCCTTCGGTCTATAGAAGAGATATCCAAAGGATTTCTGCGAGTAGCCGATGAAAATACATCGCTCACTACGAGGTTCAAGCTTGTCGTGAGTATCTCGTCTTACGAAAGCCTCGCAACCCTAAACCTTGATATGTGCCAACGAGGGAGCTTTCCCTGTCCACATCTCGTGAGGTGTTTTGGCAACCTTCTTAGTAAGGACTCAGTTAAGGATATGGGCGGCAGTCTCTAAGGCATACCCCCAAAAAGAGATAGGTAGTGAATCACGAATCATCATAGAGCGAACCATGTCTAACAAGGTTCGATTACGCCTTTCTGCCACACCATTCAACTGCGGTGTCCTAGGTGGCGTCAATAGTGAAACTATTCCACACTCCTTGAGATAGTCGTGGAATTCAAGACTTAGGTACTCTCCTCCTCGATCGGATCGAAGCATCTTGATTTTCCTGCCCAATTGATTCTCCACTTCATTCTTGAACTCTTTGAACTTTTCAAAAGTTTCTGACTTTTGCTTGATTAAGTAGATATACCCATATCTACTATAGTCATCGGTAAAAGTCACATAGAAGCGGTTCCCATCCTTCATGGTTGATCTAAACGGTCCACATACATCGGTATGTATGAGGTCCAATAAACCCTCACCCCTTTCACACGTACTTGTGAAGGGTGACTTAGTCATTTTTCCAAGTAAACAAGACTCGCATGTGTCATCTTCCCTAAGGTCGAATGACTCCAACACTCCATCCTTTTGGAGTTGGGCTATGCGCTTCTTGTTGACATGTCCAAGACGACAACGCCACAAGGATGCTCTATCCATACCATTGGAAGAATCCATGCATAAAACATCATTTCCTAAGTTATCTACAATCATAACAGTTTCATAAATTCCATTACATGGTATAGCTTCAAAATATAAGACACCATTTAGATAAGCAAGAATAGAACCATTCTCATTATTAAAAGAAAATCTAAAACCTTGTCTAAACAAACCATGAAATGAAATGATGTTTCTAGCCATTTCTGGCGAATAGCAACAATTGTTCAAATCTAAAGATAAACCATTCCTAAGCACTAAAGAATACACTCCAATCTTGGTCATAGACGACGATCTTCTGTTCCCCATGATTAGATTTATTCTTCCATGCTCCACATCCCTATTTCTTCTTAGTCCCTGCAATTCAGACAAATATGGTAACCATAACCGGTATCAAGGATCCAAGAAATAACATGAGATGAATCGTTAGATTTAATTGTATAAATACCTGCGAAAGATGGCTTGATCTTTCCTTCCCTTATGGCTTGCAGGTAGTCTAGGCGGCTTCTCTTCCAATGCCCTATTTTATGGCAATGATGGCACTCTGCCTCCTTAGGGTTAGGACAGGGTTTAGCAGGATCAACTTTGGTCCCATTAGAAGAGGAACCATCTCGGGACTTTCCCTTGCGGTTTCTCTTAGACGAAGCCTTCCTCTTCTTGCCTATTCCTTGCCCAATGGCCAAAACAAGAGCAGCGGGTGGATTGGGAGTGGGTGCAATAGACTTGTCCTTTAGGTTGCTTTCAGCAAGCCTAAGGAGACCTTGGAGCTTGCTTAGGATGACCTCTTCCCTGTTCATGTGGTAGGTCATCCTAAATTGACTGTAACACGGAGGCAAAGAGTGAAGCACCATGTCGATCGCCAAGTCTTCCCCAAAGTCAACATTCAACTTGCGAAGACGATCGACATACCTTTGCATCTTTTGCAGGTGAACGGTAAGAGATTCTCCATGACCCATTTTAGCGGAAATCATGTTAGTGAAAATCTCGTAACGCTCTTGCCTCGCGTTCTGGTGGTATCTCTCCAACAAGTCTTGGTGCATTTCGTACGGATACATGTACTCATAGGACTTTTGGAATTCGGCATTCATGGTGGCTATCATGATGCAATGTACCTTCGTTGCATCACGCTCGTGAGTTTCAAAAGCGGTCATTTCAGCCGGAGTAGCGATTTATGGGTTGATTTTCTCGAGCTTCTCATCTAGGACGTACTCCTTGTCCTCATAGCGAGCAATTGTGCGAATGTATCTTATCCATTCGCTAAATTTTGTCCCATCGAAAGTGACCTTTTGACAAAGGCTCATCAATGTGAATGAACTAGCAGCAGCGTTGTTTGCGTTTGACATCTACAAATAGAAAGGACAAAGATAGATTAGAATATGAATCCCTAATTATCACCCAATTAGAAAAATTAGGGCTAGGATCCATCAACAATATTTACATATTAGAAAAGGGATGCCGTAATCCAACATGCAAATAATATGAAGGTAAGTGAATGACGGTTCACTAATTCTCCACCACAAAACATAACTTTAGGTTCTAAATGTATTGAGAATTCCTAGGTTTGGATGAGATTCATTGAAACTTTTCAATGGCATGTTTAAATCTCGATATGCCCCTCTCGTTTGTGACTGGGATACCGAGGATCACAAAGTGGGTGTGAATTACCATGCAAATTTACATGGTGCCTTGATTGTAACGATCACCTATTCGATGTGCCGGTAAACCACACACGCTCCATCGAACTATGATAAACAATGAATCACCCTTTGTCACCTTTGCTTAGAACCAATTAGTGTGCCGGTAAACCACACACACTCCACTAACTTCTTTGCAAGGGTGCAAAGTGTAATTTCATAGGATTGCATCAACTGACTTTTCCTAAAGTAACTAAGATTGGGAAATTTTTGAAAAACATGTAGTTACTTTGTATTTCATATTATACTTTTAATGAAGAGATAAGGTTGCCCTATCCTACCCGTTCGACTAATGACCCTCCACCGATCAAGCAAGCGGTGGGTGTGAGTGTACACCCATTAAGCGCCATTTTATAGGCAGCAACCTTATACCCACCTTATAGACCGGCTTCGTGAATGAGGCCTACTAACGGTAAGACTAGCATTTTAATTATACACACACACACACACATATATATATATATATATATATATATATATATTAATCTTGTAATATTATATTAGTATAGGGTTGGATTTTAAACTTGTAAAATTCTAGGGTTTGAAATTTAAATTGTCTAAATTAAACTTTTAATCACAAAACATAAATTTCAAAACTTGAGGGCAAATTTTAAACTTTTAAAAACATAGAGGATCGAATAACAAATAATCTCAATTAAAAATTAATTCCATAATTATCCATATTTGATTTATTTAATGATTTCTTGCAAAACAATTTACCAATTTAATAAAATAATTAATTAATTATCACATAAGGAAACAAATATTTTATTAATTGATAAATATCTTCAATTAGGTCAAGAATATACTCATATATATATATATATATATATATATATATATATATATATATATATCATAAAATCGGATTTATATTGATGTAATATGATTAAGGCAAGTATCTCAAAGATAAACAACAAGAAATCCCGAATATGGCTCTTTCTGACGCTCGAACTCGCCGAGTACCACCATGGGACTCGCCGAGTTCATCAGGCAGAGGATAAAAAAATGATTTTTTCAGCAACAAACAAGCAATCAAAGTATCAATTCAATAGAAACCAATCTAGGCTCTGATACCACTGATGGGTTTTAGCCATATGAACATTCCTATATGCACATGCAACCCTAATGCTTGGATCTAGGTTTCTCTAATTGAACATACATTGAATCCAAGACTTCTAATGGCTAATATACAATAGTAACAATATGAAATCAAAGATTAGAAGTTTACCTTGAATCACTTGCTTGATCTTCTTGTCCTTGAGGCTTTAGAGTCACAATTGTCACTCCTCTAATGGCTTACAAACACCAACTAGCAAGGAGGATGATTTGAGAGAGAGGAGGGAAGAGAAATTCGGCTAGGGTTTCTTCTCTAAGCACAAGTGCCGATTTCTCTTGACCCTAAGGGTCTATTTATACTTGCAAGGCTCCTAGGGTTTCACCCTTAAACCCTAATTGGATAACTTAGGCCCTAAGCAATCCAAATCCCTTTCATGATAAGCCTTGGACGATTTTATGGCTATCCTTAGCCCTAGAAATCGTCCACCCCTTATCCATAAAGGATATATAGCCCAAAGTGCAACTATCAAACAATTGACAGTTTATACCCCTTTACTTAATTAATCTCTTTAAGTCACCAAATTAATTCCTAATTAATTTATGACTTATATTAATCAAATAATAATATTATTATACCTTATATTATTCTCATAATATATTAATAATATTTATTCTCTCATAATAAGTCATTCTGACAAGTTGCTATGGTGAAGGCAACCCAAAAGGACCATGCACAATCGGGTCAAATACTTGCCTAATATAGTTGCAGCCTTAGACACTATTCTAACACATAAGGCATTACTCCTATATCCTTAGTCCTATTCTAGCATGTTGTTCTACTGAGACTGATAAACATAGCATAAGCTCGTATGGGTAATTTGGGGAATACTTACTTGAGCTCGGCCGGTTATAACTCTTCACTTAGCTTTTCAGAAAATATTTTCTTTTTTAAAATCTTTTAATCCCTCGATTTGAGTTCAGTTACCCCCGAAGGTGTGTCCGAATCCCTCAAACCAGGGCTCTGATACCAACTTGTAACATCCCAAAATATGAGTCAAATTTTTTTTTACATGTTCTTAGCAAAGCATTAGGAATAAAACGTTCAACGATCATATCATTTCACAAAGATATTGCATGTCTGGAATTTTTTTTTCATAAAACATAAAAGTGTCAGAGTACAAATCCCCAGGTGATATCATAATGCGGAATACAAAGCATGTGTGTGATGTACCGCTACCGCGCCAGCTCCTTCCCCTTCGAAGAAGAGGTACCTGAAACCAAAACTGAAAACTGTAAGCACGAAGCTTAGTGAGTTCCCCCACTATACCACATACCAAATAATCACATACCATACATATATTGTCGGGCATATCTAGGTGCCCGACCTACCCCTTCGGTCCTCTCGACCGGTTACTGACTAGCATATCTGGGTGCTGGTCTCCCCTTCGGTCCTTACGACCGGATACTGCCGGGCATATCTGGGTGCCCGACCTACCCCTTCGGTCCTTACGACCGGATACTACCAGGCATATCTGGGTGCCCGACCTACCCCTTCGGTCCTCTCGACCGGATACTGGGGACTATTTCACCCCTACTACTACCACATAATACATAACACATAATCATATCATACTAACACATAAACATGTTACAGGTGGTAGCGACCTTAGATAAGTATCACAGAGACAATCATCTATCATACAACTCCTACTGGTGGGCCAGCATTGTGGTCGTAGACCCACCGCTACTGGCAAGTAACTCACCTCAAAGTAGTTGTTGATCTGCGTGGGAACTGACTGTCTACTGTTGCTGCTGCCCTGGAAATCCTCCGACTATAATTCCCACAAAACACTCAGTCAAATACTGCTAACCGACCTCAGGGGAAAATGACCATTTACCCTTAATCAACCAAGAGTCAAAGTCAAAGTCAACTACCAGTTGACCTGACTCGCCGAGTTGGCTTGCTGACTCGCCGAGTTGGCTTGCCAACTCGCCAAGTCCCTGTCCCTTAGTCTTACCATAAGTCTGTCTCTACTCGTCGAGTTAGGCGTTGACTCGCCGAGTTTTCCTTTTATACCCAAGGCCAATAGTCCTTCATCCTACTCGCCGAGTTGTATGAACAACTCGCCGAGTTCATCTTCATCCGAAGAACACTCTATGTTGTGACTCGCCGAGTTGTATGAACAACTCGTCTAGTTGTTCTTAAGGCAAGAAGATTGCCTTGAACTCGCCGAGTCATGGCATTGACTCGCCGAGTTACTTCATGAGTGAGTCTAGCTTCCGACCCACTGAGTCCTATCCCACGACTCACCACTCCAACCCGCAAACACGAAAAGGGGAAAACTCAAGGACTCGCGACTCGACTTGCCGAGTCAAATGAATGATTCGCCGAGTCGGCCACATGCAAATACTATACACGCGATTATGCTTGAATCCAACTCATGTTATTCATAGATCTGGGTTTCTAGGGCATGAATAACTTGTAAAGTTTCCAACTTTACGTGTAAATAATCACCAATGAAGTTTTTAGGGTTCAAAATGCACCAAAAGAGTAGATCTAGGGCTTTCATGCAATATGGCTCCATAAAGGCAGTAGATCTAAGCTCCTGGAGCTCAATCATACCTAGATCTAGAGGCTAACAACTTATTACAAACCATAAGGCACAATCAAGCTTGGGGAAAAGCTCAAGAAGGACTTCCATGGAGCTAAAAGGGACTATAAGCATGAAAACAGAGGGAAATCGAGTTATACCTCAAGGAAATCACTGAGATAACACAAAGATGCCTGGCCTCCTCCTCTTCTTCTTGATCTACTCTCCTTCCCTCTCCAAATCTTCAACAAAACACACCAAAATGCTTCAAACTCACAAGGAACAAGGCTTGAATGAAGTATAGAGCTCTGAGGGTGAAGGGGGCGAGCTTGGGGGTGGATAAGAGGGTTTAAATAGGGTGCAAACCCTTGAAATTTAGGGTTTCATCAGACAGCGGGGACTCGCCGAGTCCAGAATATGGACTCGCTGAGTCGCCAACTTAAACGTGTTCCGGATCCCGTCTCTACTCGGCGAGTCGGACCTACAACTCGCCGAGTCCAAGGCTAAAAATGAAGAACACAAGATAAATTTTACGTACCAGGAACCAGGTGCTACACCGAAAGCTTAGTGAGATACCCCCAAAATACCAACCACATATACCATACACATAACATGTCATATCATAACAGAACAACCATGCACTTCGGGTCTACTGTGTGATTGGTCCGCCGCACCGGGCCTTCAGTTCACCTGGTCCACCCTCCGAGTCTAGCCATATACATCGAGTCTGCAGTGTGGTTGGTCCGCCCGCACCGGGCCTTCAGTCAGACTGGCCCACTCTCCGAGCCTCGGCACGTCTGGTCTGCCCTCGTGGGCCCTACATCCTATCCAGATCGCTCTCTAGGCCTTCGGAATATCCGGTCCGCCCTGGGTATGTTGGCCTACAGCACAAAGCAGGGCCTGCCTCAACCCAACCCCAGTCAACCAACCATGTGCACATAAACATATAATCATATAACAATTAATCACCAATCAATAGATCTAGCAGATCACATACATAGCATACTCTAACCAGGATTTCGACCTAACCGGTCACTAGCATAACATCATCCTATAAACCAGGATACCGACCCTAACCAGGTCTCTAACATATACCATCCTAACTACCAGGATGTAAACATAATAAAGAAATAACATAACACACAACTACCCGGATTCCCATCCGATAAAGGGTCGGCCTTGGTGCCTTAGACCCTGTTGATATAGTGAGGATAACTCACCTCGCAACTGCTGACTGAAAAGATAAGATCACGCTGCTCCCACCTCCGATACGAACTCCACCACTGATCAATACCAAAAGACTGAACTCAATAAATACCAATAATTACCAAAATATCTCTGAAAGTCAACCAGTCAACTCTTGGTCAAAGTCAAAGTCCTCAGTCAAAGTCAACCCTCCTGACTGACTCTACTCGCCAAGTCAACCCGCTGACTCGTCGAGTCCCTATACTTAGAATCTCCTAATCCACGACTCAACTCGCCGAGTTGCCCCAATACTTGCTGAGTCCAACAAACTCTGAGTCACTTCCTGCTCAACTCACCGAGTCGTCCATCGACTCACCGATTCACAGCTCAACCAAAAAGGTTAGGACTTCACGACCAAACTCGCCAAGTCCAAGAACAGACTCGCCGAGTCCAAGGCAATCTCCAACAGACTCGCCGAGTTGTTCTTCCAACTCGCCGAGTCCATACACATATTCATACAACTCGTCGAGTGCACCCATGTGACTCGCCGAGTCCAAACGTGACATCTTCATCTAGACGATTTTAGGACATTCCAATGCTTCCAATACATAGATATGGACTCCTAGGGCTAGATTCACACGTAAAGTTTCCAACTTTACGTGCATGCAAGGCTCAACAAGCTCCAACAAGCTAAAAATGAATGTTTAAGGCAAGGACACTCTCGATCACACCCCAAGGCTATCACTTTCTGATCACATGGCTCCAAACCAACCTAGATCTGAAGTTGTAACCTTAGATCTAGTCTCTATACCTGAAATAGATCCCAAACATGCTAGAGAACCCCAAATCACACACCATGGATGAAATAACAAGGAAATAGATTAAGGTAAGGTCCTTTTACCTTAGAGATGAGTCTAAACTGATGTAGGCTTCAGATCCACAAGCTTTCTTGATGCTATCCTCAACTTCCTCCAACTTTCTCTTCACCAATTCCTTCTTCAAAGCTTCAATCTTCTCAATCAATGGAGTCACACACGAGATGAGGGTTTCTAGATCTCAAATGGGTAGCAAAGAGGCTAAGGGTGGCTATAATGGGCTTTATATAGGGTACGATCCCCGAATTAAGGTTTTCTCCCTTTCAGCACCAACTCGCTGAGTCCAGCCGCCGACTCGCCGAGTTGGTGCTTAACACTTGACCAGAACCGCGACTCGACTCGCCGAATCGACCTTCCTTATTTACACCGAGAACCCTGAACTTGGACCTCTGAATTCGGGGTGTTACAGATCTTTTCCTAAATGATGTCTTAACACGTAAAGTTGGCAACTTTACTCCTTTCCATGTCTTAATAGGACCCAATACTCAAGAAAATCCATAATAAGCACTCAAACTCATGCATGGTCCAATATAACTCATCAAGATTGCATTTTTATACATAAGGAACGTTAGAGACGCTAAGATCTAGCATTTCCAACTCCTAGAGTGACTCATACTCATAAATAGGACTTATGGGGCCAAAACATACCAAAACAAAGCCCTAAACTAGATCTAGCAATTAGAGTTACCAAGGTAGAAGCTTTATACCTCAAAAAGCTTGCAAAGTTGATAAAGATTTTGGATCTTCAAGCTCCAATTCCACCAAAACTTCACCACCAAGCTTCATCTTCTTCTAAGTAACCAAAAACACCATAATACCACAACAATGGCTCACAAACACTCAAAGGGAGGCTAGGGTTTTGTTCTTAGGGTTTGGAGAGGTGGAGGCTAGTCATAAGAAACTCCCAAAGCAACTTAAGATGTTTAAATAGGGCACAAACCTTAAAAATTAGGGTTTTCCCTTGTTGGTCGTATGTCCCGCGTACGTGGGTGCCTCCGCGACCAAACCATCGAGCAAGTACGCCCATCGTACTCATAGAGTACCCCCATCATACTTGGCTAGGGACCAAAACCACCAATCTTCTGAATGCCATAACTTCTTCGTTCTAAGTCTGATTTCAACGTTCTTTATATCCATAGAAAAGTAATGAAAAGCTCTACAATTCTATCAACTCTCCTTTGCCTTAAAACTTCCTGAGCTTAAATCCAGAATTTATAAAAGGCATGAATTATCACTTTATGGTTATACCCTTGGGCTCCATAACACAAACCGAACTCTCGGATCACCTAATCTATATTATCCACGTCCAAGGGTTCTAAATATCTCCTTCACCAATGCCCATAGCCTTATGATAACTGATATTCGGGTCACGGCCCTGAATTAGGAAACGATTCGAAACAGGGTGTTACAGTTACTTTTTCGGAACATATTCCTTTCTACTCGATTCCTACTACAGCCCACGATGTAACGAAGTCAGATCTTCTGCATATTGATCCTTTTGATGAGGATATATAGGTTCGAGACTCATATATGTCACCTAATCCTACGGTTCATGACATGCCCACTTCTTCGGAGAGTTCCTAGACTCCTCCTATTACTGAGTCTACCACTGCGATTGTTAAGATTGATGACCCACCTCCTCCACCCCTCAAGAGTTCTACTCATCCTATCAAGTTCACTAAGCTTCCATATTTTTCTTACTCTACATACTCAGGACCATTTGCTTCATTCATAGATAGCATTCATCATCTGTCTGAACCTGAATTGTATAGAGAAGATGTATTAGATCATCGTTTGCAGAATGATATGGTCGAGGAACTTAATGCTCTTCATCAAACTCATATATGGGATTTGGTTTCCCTTCCTCCTTGGAAACATACAAATGGTTGTCGTTGGGTGTACAAGAAAAAAACAAAAGTTGATAGGTATGTAGAGTGGTACAAGGCCAGACTTGTAGCAAAAGGGTATTCCCAACAGTACGATTTTCACTATGATGATACCTTTGCTGCAGTTGCAAAGATGATTACAGCCCGTACTATGATTTCAGTTGCATCCGTTCAATAGTGGGAGATCTTTCAAATAGATGTCAAGAATGATTTTTTTGAATGGTGACATCCATGAAGATGTTTATATGTCTCTTCCCCCCAGGAATTTAACACCAGTCGGGTGAGGTTTTTTGGCTTCGCAAAGCTTTGTATGGTCTCAAGCAAGCACCTCACGCTTGGTTTGAGAAATTCTCCACAATAATAACCTCTCTTTGATTTATCCAGAGTAATCATGATTCGGATTTGTTCGTTAGATGCTCGAGTGCAGGACATCTTCTTTTGTCCTTATATGTGGATGACATGATTATTACTGGTGATGACCATGGTGGTCTTGAGTATTTGAAGCATGATCTATCTCATCGATTTGCTATGAAGGTTTTGGGCTTGTTGCGTTATTTCTTGGGTATTGAGGCAGCTCAATCTAAAAAATGGTATCTTCTTTCTCAGACTAAATATATATTTGACTTGTTTACACGGGTGGGTCTTTCTGACAATCAGACTGTTGATAATCCTCTTGAAACCAATGCACGATAATCTTCTAATGGTTCGAATCTTTATCACAATGTTATGGGAAGTTTGGTTTATCTTACAGTTACTCATCTAGATATTGCTCATGTTGTCATTCAATTAGTTGTACTCCGTATTTTGAGATATCTTCGTGGCACTCAGTTTCAAACCCTCTTGTTTCCCTTGGCGTCTTCTCTTGAGTTACGTGCCTATATTGATGTTGATTGGGATGGTGATTGTCATAATCGTAAATCCACAATCGAATTTTGCGTATTTTTTGGTGAGTCTCTCATTTCATGGAAGAGCAAGAAACAGGGCGTTGTCTCTAGATCATCCACGGAGGCTAAGTATCGTGCTATGGCTATGACTACATGTGTGATTATCTGGTTATGGTGGCTGCTTGCGGACATGGGAGTTCACATTTCTTCACTTACTTCCCAACATTGTGATAACAAAACTGCGATACAAATTGCGAAGAATTATGTTTTCCATAAGCGGACAAATCATACTGAGATTGATTGTCACTTCACCCACCATCACTTACATCTCTGAACCATATCATTTCCGTTTGTTTCATCAACCGTGCAGCTTGCAGATATTTTTACGAAGGCTCTATCGACATCTCGGTTTCGTTTCTTGTGTGGCAAACTTTCAATGCTTATTATTGTGGCATTATGAGTTTGAATGGGGATGTTAGCCTATATATGTTGTTAGTCCACATGTTTATGGGCCCTTTAGACTTTAGCCCATTAGGGTTCGATCTTAGTTAGTATTTATTCTCCTATTTCTTCTTTGTAGCTTTTCATGCTTTTCATTATGAACCTTATAATTTCTCTCTTTCAATAATCATATGACAATATTATCGATCCAATCCTTGGTGTATCACAATTTCCATTGGCAAAGACTTTAGTTGGCAATTTAGAGTTCGTACACATATTGTAGACTAACATTACATATAGAGTATAGCTTTATATTACATATCGCGTATAGCTCTAGTATAACTCTGTGATACCCTTCTTGCTTTTGGTGTCCTCGTCATCTCATGGGGCATTATTATGTCGTCTACAATTCAGTGAACACCATATGAAAATACCTATTTTTTCTTTATATTTCTCCATATGACTTTTGAGAAGGTGGACACCTTAGCTGTTGACCTCCTTGGTAGGAACCAAAATTGATTTTTAGATATAGTTGTTTCATGAAAAATTCTAATCTCCAATACTCTCTATAGTTTATTGTATGATTAAATAATTCTATTTCTCGATTTTTCGATAGATGTCACAGCTTTTACATTTGCTTTGTTTTTGTTAGGGGTGTTCGTTTGGATTGATCGGTTTGATCCGATCCAATCAAGTGAATCCAAATTGATTTCGGTTTTCAAAACATAGATCTGAATAGTTCAAACTAAATTCAAATCTGATCCAATTACAATTCGGTTGGATCGGTTTTATAATTTGGTTTTTAAAAGCCGAAACATTTTAAAACGACATATAATTATAATATTACCGAATTTTACACAAGAAGCAAAAAAAATTATGTAGTTGTGATTTGAAATTTATAAACAACTACTATGCAAATATATTATAGTTAAATATTTTATAGATTGAAAACTTTTGAGAGATAATACATATTGATGTTTTTTATCGGGTGAAATGTTTTGAACCTATTTGAAAAAATAAAATACAAAATTAATAGATAACTATAGATATATATATTATAAATAAATAAATAATAAATATTTATTCGATTTTTTTGGACTATTCGGTTCTTATTTTATAAACCAAAACCAATCCGAAATTCAAAATAATAATTCGGTTTTGTTGAAAACCAATCCAAAAATCTGAATATCCAAACCACATAGTCCAATCCAAATTGTCCTTTTGGACAATTCGGTTTTATCCAAATAATAAACAACCCTAGTTTTTGTACTTAGAACCACGTTACTAGATCTCCACTTCTCTTGTTCTATGATTAATGTACAACAATTTATATAATATCAATTTTGGCACATACTTTATTTATATGATTAGGGTTTATTTTTGTTGTTTGTTGTGATATTTTTTAATCAAATTATATTATTAGTCTGACATGGTTATTACTAGTTAAAGAATAAATATTATAAATCTAAAACATTCAGTGTACATTTTTTTAATATAATTAAATTATTTTTTTAAAACAATAGACCAAACAATACATAATTATTAAACCAGTTAATATGGTCCCATCTTCATGGAGATACCACATCATTCAGAAAAGTGGTCCTTATTCTTTCAAACTCTTAACAATTTAATGTTATAATGGTTGCTTTATATCTCTCGACTAAGCAAAAATAGGACGCAACTCTAATTTCATAATTTCATAATAGGTGTTCATTTAATTCAAAAGATTGTGAATAAATAAAAGGAAAAAGCAAAAGAAATTCTCAATTTTGCTTTTAATGCTTTGTAAGTATGTTTATTACAGGTTATTTTCATATTTAATTTTATCATTTGGCAATACAGTTTTCTAATATCATAAAGTTTTAAGCCACACGTTTTTAATGTTATCTTTCTTAGATCATTATTTTCTGATCTATGTACAAATAACCCAACATTTTTAATACAAAAGTCAATTTTGGATTTTCTATACATGAATCAAGTCTATATGATAAACAATAAGCCATATTTTATAATGTAATAACATTGTAAACCTTAAGATAGCTCATAATACAATTAATATTGTGTTATTGTTTCATTAATGTAATCATGTATATTAAATGTAAATTATGTTTTGACCAACATTTCATTAATGATACTACTTTACACAATCTAACCACAAAATATGGAGGACCATGTTGTGGTAGTTGCTAAAATTATTGAAAGAAAATGACACCTCATGTGGTGTATGACAAACATTACCTGTGTATGATGGCAATGGATAGTAATTAAAAATAAATGGCAATATAATGTAGAACTTACCTTTATTGAAAAAACAATATTGAATTCATAAAGATTTAGAATTAATTGATATAATCTAATTTATTGGGTATTGTAGCAAATTAAAACTTAACAATGTATGAGTGTAATACTTATTGATGACTTCCAGTGTTGTAGGTTATTAAAGTCAATTTTCATGTTATCTCAAAAACGAAGAATATGGGTTATTAAAAGCAAGAAAAGTTTTGGGTACATGGCAAGTTTCTAAACACATCTTGATTATTGTAGATTTTAATTTTATTAAGTTAATATTGGAAATTTTTATTAAACTTATATCATTTACATATTTGTAAGTGTGCAAAGGATGGATAAACCGAAATCGAATCCAAAATCGTTAACTTTGGGTTTAGATATTTCAAAATCAAAAAATTCGGTTTGGGTTTTATTTGCACATTAAAAGCCGATTCATTGAAACTAAGCCAACCAAATGGTTTTAAAACCAAATAGAAACCGACCTAGACCCAAAACCTATCAACTCGTTTTAACTTTTAATCTAGCTTTTTTAACTATTTTTTTTATTTTTTATTTTTAGTGTTTTTGTAACATCCCAAAATTCAAGACCAAAAATTTCGTTTTAATTAAGTTATTAGATAAAACCAACAGCATAAAAACATTCATATTAATATCTCATGTCACACCAAAGTGTCAATAAACAAAACATATTATCACAAAACCATATCAGAGTCTAATCCCAAAGATCTCATGTGCGGAAAACATAGTGTGATGCGCTGCAATCGAGCCGTCTCCTTTCTTTGAGAACAAGGTACCTGAAACCAAAACTGAAAACTGTAAGCACGAAGCTTAGTGAGTTCCCGAGATACCACATACCATATATACCAACTGGTCCATACATGCCATACATAACCAACTTATCCATAATCAAGTAAGGTGCTATGTGCCAAACATAGTCTTGCGGTTATGCCACGGGCCGCACGTGGTCTTCCTGGTCAAGCCTGGGGCCACTACCTGGGTCTTACAGACAAGTGCCAAGGGCCACCCCCTGGTCTTTCATGCAACTATCACAAAGATAACTATACATACTACTCTACTAGGCTACTCCGCATATAGTGTGCCAGGAGCCACCTCCTGGTCTTTCATACACAATAGCATACAGTGCGCCAGGAGCCACCTCCTGGTCTTTCATACATATTACCTAGGGCTAACCCACAGTCTTCCTATCATACATAATAACATACTGTGTGCCAGGAGCTGCCTCCTGGTCTTTCATGCATTATGCCTAGGGCTAACCCCCGGGTCTTCCTATCATACATAACATAGTGTGTGCCAGGAGCCGCCTCATGGTCTTTCATGCATAATACCTAGGGCTAACCCCCGAGTCTTCCTATCATACATAGACTAAATGGGCCGACATTGTGGCCGTAGACCCATACAAACAGTGAGGAAACTCACATCGCACTGTCGAAAACTCGCTGAACACCTCTGACTGCTAATCGGCAACTTCTGAACCACTGACCCTTCGGCTTCCCGAACTATCAATACCCAAAATAACATTTAGATCAATAATCCAAAAGTCAACCCTAGTCAAACTTGGTCAAAGTCAACATCTAGTTGACCTGACTCGCCGAGTTGGTCTACCAACTCGTCGAGTCCAGACTCCTTCAATCCCAAAACAACCCCGAATCCACTCGTTGAGTCTAGCAATAACTCGACGGGTTCTCCTTCAACCACTCAATCGGGACCAACTTCATCCGACTCGTCGAGTTCATCCTTGAACTCGTCGAGTTCATCATCCACATATGAATGTGCCTAGTCTGTGACTCGTCGAGTTGTATGAACCACTCGTCGAGTCCATCCTCATAACGAAGGAGATTGCCTTAGACTCGCCGAGTTCTTCCTTGAACTCGTCGAGTACGATGAACTTCATGACCATTATGGACTCAAATTGGCTGAGTCCCTTTCCAATCTCAACTCATATCCTTAACAGAAGGGTTTTGGGGCAAGAACTGGCCTGACTCGCCGAGTATCTCTATGTCCAACACTAATTCGACGATTTCAGACAAGCTCAAGGCATCCAAGACCCAGATCTGGCCTCCTAGGGTCGGGATGTCACACAAAGTTGCTACCTTTGCACCCTTACATGACCCATTTTGCTCAAAAGGCCATAACAATCACTTAATCTTTGCATGAGGAGGTTTGATGGCATAAAGCTCCCACC
This sequence comes from Lactuca sativa, assembly GCF_002870075.4. Classification (NCBI taxonomy): domain Eukaryota; kingdom Viridiplantae; phylum Streptophyta; class Magnoliopsida; order Asterales; family Asteraceae; genus Lactuca; species Lactuca sativa. The sequence goes on from NC_056624.2 coordinate 206,791,346, forward strand.
TTTATGCCTTTACTTCACTAAACATCCCTGGATTTGAAAGGATCTAGCTTGGGGACGTCCAAATCCCACAAGGCATCATTCTTGGTCCATAACTTCATAAAAGGGATAAAAGGAGATCTAACAAGCCACAAGGAAAGAAAGGAACTTGATTACCAATATGAGCAGCAAATGAGATGGATCTTCTGGATCTACTCCTCCCTCCTTGGATCACCAATCTCCTTCTTCAGTTTCCAAGCTCCAAGAATGCTTCAAGACTCACAAAATGGCTCACAAGCTCAAAGGAGACTCTAGGGTTTTGCTCTGGACGTGAGAGAGTATCAAGGGGCTGAAGAAGGTTCGTAATGTTCTTTAAATAGGGTACAAGTCCCGCATATAGGGTTTTTCCCAAAACCTGACCAACTCGCCGAGTCAGTCTTCTGACTCGTCGAGTAGGTCACTTATCCCGCGACCAAATTCGCACTCCTACTCGTCGAGTCACCCATCTACTCGACGTGTCACTTCCTCATCTTGAGGTTTTCTTTCCTTTCTAGGTCTTCTGAATTCTGGGTGTTATAGTTTTTGTTTAGTATAATTTTGGCTAAATTTATTTCATTTTAGTTTAGAATCAATGGAAAATGGGTTAAACTCCAAACCCATCAATCCATTGGTTGAACGTAAAAACAAAACCATCCAAAAATTAAACCCAAAAACCAAACTTAACAATTTGGATTAATTTAATTGGATTCGGTTTTACTCCAAAATCTGACTTATAATACTCGATCCTAGACTATTGTGCATATTTGTATTTATGTTTTTGACATTTAGTTTAACCATGTATTGTCATTATTAAGTGGACGCATGATTTAAAAAAAATGATATAATCACAACTCACAATGGCCTACATCACTTTATAACATAGAAATAGAATTGAAACTTGTAGGGGTTTATTTATTGTAATGGATTGATATACATCTCCACCTTTATTTTTCTATTGTTTTAATAAACTAAGTTACCAATTGAATAAAAAAATAGCAAGTTTATATAAAATTTTGATTTTGACATTATTTTTTTTCTCAATTAAATCACTATCTTTACACTTTTATTGTAAATTTAACCAATCGATTGGTTTGTTTCACGTGTTTTATATTTCTCACTTGTTGATTAGTCAAAAAGTTGATTTGGCTTCTAAATATGATATGAGTTAGCAAACATTTTTGTTAAATTGAACCCGTGCGTAAATTTGTACTCACTTTCCCTTATTTCTTCTTCTTTGCTTCTCTCGGAGCATCACGATTTTGTGCAATGATTTTCTAATGTTGTTCAAATTGTTCATCATCCCAAAGTGGTGTAAGCAAACAAGAAGGGTTTTTTTTTTGGAGATGTTAGTGTGGACAACAGTTTTTGCCTTGCTTAGACAACTTTGGGATGATTAACTACTTGAGCGACATTGGGAAGTCATTGCACGAAATTGTGATTCTCTATGAGAAGAAAAGAATGAGAAATTATGGAAAGTGAGTACATATATACGTAAGATTCAAATTAAACAAAATGTTTGCCAACTAGGATCATATGCGGAAGCTACATCGGCTTTTTGCTTAGTCAGCAAATCAACCGATTGGTTAAATTTGCAAAAAAAAATGTAAACTTAGTGACTTGATCATATAAAAAAATAAAACACAATGTCAAAATCAAAATTTTATGTAGGCTTAATGTATTTGATGCAAATTACCCTTATTTCTAATAAATCAAATAAATACCAATGACTTCATAAGATTTGTGTAATCTATTATAAAAAAACAAACTACGAATACAAACAATATACAAGCGCAAATTATTATATCATATGATAAGTATTGATTTTATTTTGGATATAGTATTTGTTTTGTCTCATTTGTCTTGAAATTTCAAGTCATGTGACATGGGATAATGCCCAAAATAGTTGTGAATTCATTGTCATTTAAATTGGTTCACAAATATTGATATTAAATGGAGGAAAAGGACGTGGGTGTGATTTCCCCCCATAAATATAAATATGCACATGGTATACCAAAATATCCTAGAGATATTGGAAAGCTCAAAATACTTGCCAAACTTTTGTCATTTAAATTGTCAAAGTCTATTGTTTTAGGTTTGATAGGTTGTGCATATAAAATTACGTATGCAATAGAAATATAGAATCGAACACATACCTATAACAATTACTTAATTTCAGGAAGAATCTTACTAGGTGACAATTAGCTATATAATATGTAATTATGTATAGCTTTTTACAAACATTAACATTTAATACTATAACACAACTAAAACAGCATTATGCACATGACTATACTTAATGGAAGATTATCATTTGTCTTTCACTGTATAAGATTAACTAGTCCAAAAAGGCTATTTTGGATTACCCTAAAAAATTTAATGAATTCAATGTGAGGATTAACGAATAGTTCAACAACGGAGTTTGTAATTTACTCAAGGGTCATTTTCCTCTACTATTGTTAGGGTCTGGTAATTGATTTTAAATTTATTCGATAAAAGTTTATAACTTTTACCATTCAAAGAAATATAGCAAATTCATGAAATAATTTAGCAGTCATTATTTTTCAAATTTTCTTGGGTACTTTTAAAGTGGTTTTTGTATAGACAGATTCAAAGGACACAACTCTTCTAACTATTACAACTTTTCATAAATAATTCTTTCAAAAATGCCAGTTAAGAATAACTAACCAAACTATCGAATTAACTATGATAACTACCAACACGAACCAGCGTAATTATCAAAATAATCATAAGTTTAGCTTACAGTTCAACATTCTCCTTAAGCTATATTTTTACCACTTCAAGTTGTCTTCAATTTCTTGAAATTGGTCCATCCATGAGAAATCCCCAATTTAATATGATTAAAACATTCGGTTCTTGCATAAATATCACTTATATTTTTTTTGTAATAGTATTGTTACTCCGTTTTTGCATAAATACTACTTACACTCTTCTATCATATTATACTATAGTATAAAATAAACATTTTTTCAATCACCATATATATTTGAAAACCTTCATGACATTTTATTTTTCAATTAAATATAATTACTTTATTATTTTAAAATATGTTATTAAATACAAAATATTATGACTTTTGAAATGATTATAATTATACATTTATCTATTAATCTAAATGTTATATTAAACTCAAAACACAAATCAAACTATAAAATAAACTTATTAATATATATTTACTATTTTTCAAAATAGTTAAAAATGTTTAAATATTGTAAATATAGAACCACACGTCATACTAAATAAAAAATATCAAAAAATTATTTTTGATTATAATTCATTTTTTCAAACAAGTAGTTTTTAATTAATTAGCATAAAAGATTACATTGCGTTAACATACAAACAATGGTTCGTATATCAATTAATCATTATGATTTAAGTTAAAAATCAATCAACAGAGAAGTAGTTTCTAAATAATCAATCATAATGTTAAATTGTAATACTAAATCGAAAACCATGTTTGGTATTTAAACGCAAAACGCGATAGATGTTATCGAATGATATGATTCCGACAAATGTATATTTTCTAATGTGGTTTAAAATAAATACAAATTTATATATCAACTTAGTGTAAGAGTTGTTATTATATTGTAACATCCCAAAAATCAGAGTAAAATTTTTATTTTTCTAAAACAACCCCAAGACAATAACTGTTTACAATAATATTGTTTCAAAAGTATAAATCATAAGTCAGAGTATCCCAAAATCCAATAACATACAATCTGAAGGATGTGCATGATCTCGCTTTCGCATGGCCACGATCTTCTGAAGTACCTAAAACAATAAACTAAAAACGTAAGCAAAAGCTTAGCGAGTTCCCCCAAGGTATCACCACACAAACATATAACCAAACAAATATTGGGTCCACAACCTCCTGGTTGGATTACCCCTGGCCCACAACCTTTCGGTTGGATTGCCTAATACATGTTGGGTCCACAACCTCCTGGTTGGATTACCCCTGGCACACAACCTTCTGGATGGAATGCCCTAGCCCACATCCTTTTGGTTGGAACACCCCCGGTCTATTGACTATTAGCACAAAGCAGTGCAGTCTCAACCCCACCATACCATGTCGACATATACATAACAAATAACAGATAATCATATAACCAGTCATCAGACAAACATGCAGATCTACAGATCACTACAACATAGCAACATGCTATATACCAGGACATAGATCTAACACTTCACTACAACACAGCAACATCCTCTATACCAAAATACATAACCTAGTGGGTCGACATTAGTGCCTTCGACCTACAAGTATAGTAAGGAAAACTCACGTGAGTCAAAGGAATCTGAAACACTACGATACGATCTTTTTTCTACATTGCTTACACCCGCGAACCCACTAACACCAGAACCAGATAAAATCTCAATCAATAGTCTAAAATCCTTAAGTTTGATCCGAAGTCAAACTTGGTCAAAAGTAAACGGTCAAAGTCAAAGTCAACATCCCTTAATGTCAACTATCCAACCTCACATCGTGACTAGACCTTGGCCACGTCGTAAGATTCCACTCGGTCCGATTCCAACTCGTCTCGACCCAACCTAGCCAACTCAGTCAAAGAAAATCACATGAGTTAACATCATGACGTGAGTATCCTTCTCTCACGTCGTGAGCTCCAGAGAGCTTAACAGAAAACGGGGTCATTTAACCCTCACATCGTGAGACCCTATGTCTCACGTCGTGAGCACAGTCTGAAGTGATATCCGACCATTTAAGTCCTTAATCTTTAATACCCAGAAATTTGAGGAGCAACTTTGGGTATAACCACATTCTGAGGATTCGACACGGCGTGTTGGAGGCACCAACATGGTGTGTCTAGATAAGAAAGAGTGTGGCTTTCATTAAAGCCAACACGGCGCGTTTGTGCCATAACACGACATGTTGACGGCTGGTAGAGAAAACCCTAATTTTTAGGGTGTTACACCCTATATAAAGGCCTTAAGTCATCATGGCTGGCCTACTTACCAGCCTCCATTGCTACTAAAACCGTAAAATCGATCTTTAAATCTCTTGATGGTATTCTTGAGCTAGTAAGAAGTTCTTGGTACTCATTTATAGTGTTTGTGAAAGAAGAGGAGATCTTGAAGTTGCTTTGCTTGGGATAAAGGCTTTGGATCTAGAATCATCATCTTGTGGTGAAGCTTTCTGAGGTATCAAGATTGCATCTTGTCATGTATATGTTTAGATCTCTTCATAGTTAATTTGTTGTGCTTTTGGTCGCTTTTTGGGTTAATGGATGAGTTAGGTCATTTAAGGGCTTGCTCTTTTAGATCTGATTTTGTTTTGGTATCCTTAAGCATAAAGGTGCAAGATTTATGAGAGTTTTGGTGTTATGCATTCATTAAGTGAATTATTAAGTCCTCTTTAAGCTTAAAAACTTCATTTGGACATGCATGGACGTAATGTTGGCAACTTTATGTGGTTTTCCAGCTCAAGGACGTCATATCTATGTTTTGGGGCTTTGTCTTTGTGGATTAAGTGCTTATTGGTTAAGACCTTACACTATTAAGCTTATGGATTGAGTTTTCAACCTTTTTGTGTCACACCCCAAAACCACGAACAGCGGAAACGTTCAGGGGTGGAGGACGTCATGTACAGTATCACAACAGTGTAAAATAGTAAACAAGCAACAACATCATCCATTGCATTATAAGTAAAGTTTTAATACATGTGTTCTTTCATTGTAATAAGACACCCAAAATATATAATCAAAATAAAAGACGAGACTTGTCTGCTCCGTTTTCTCAAAACCTGGCCACCGTACCTGTCTACTGACGACCTGAGAATACAAGTTATTTTGAAAGAGAGTGTCAGCTTTAAAGCTGGTGAATTGATAAGTATTTAAGTGTCATTGACTTGCTTTGAAAAATTGTTTTAAAAGTCATGTAAACCTTTGAATGAAAATGTTGATATAAGTATGAAAAGCCCTAGAAAATCCCTTATTTTCTATTAGTTTGAGATGTAGTCTTCTACCAAGACCCAAATGTTTTGTAAGTAAAATGATAGTTTTTCCTTCTATTGACTAGTACTAAAGTACATAGTCTAACTCATTGTTTATGTGAAAGTGTCACAAAATAAAGTAAACAGGAAATAGTATATGATAGTCTTCTACCAAGACTTAAGTGTTTTGTAAGTAAAATGATAGTTTTTCCTTCTATTGACTAGTACTAAAGTACATAGTCTAACTCATCGTTTATGTGAAAGTGTCACAAAATAAAGTAAACAGGAAATAGTATATGATAGTCTTCTACCAAGACTTAAGTATTTTGTAAGTAAAATGATAGTTTTTCCTTCTATTGACTAGTACTAAAGTACTTAGTCTATCTCATCGTTTATGTGAAAGTATCACAAAATAAAGTAAACAGGAAAAAGTATAATCATGTAAGTATTATCCCTAGATTACCATGATTAACACGACATCGCCGAAGCGAAAGGTATAACCTAATGAACATCCGAAGATTGTCCAATTAACCTCTATGGCGAACAGTAGGTTCCAGGAATGGTTAGTCCCGTAACTGACTTTACATCGCTGTAGTCGAAGTAAATAACCTAATGAACCTCCGAAGATTGTCTAATTAACCTCTGTAGCGAACAGTAGGTTCCAGGAATGGTTAGTCCCGTAACTGACTCTACATCGCGATAAGCGAACTAGATAACCTAATGAACATCCGAAGATTGTCCAATTAACCTCTGTAGCGAATAGTAGGTTCCAGGAATGGTTAGTCCCGTAACCGTCTCCTAATATAAGTAATAACAACCTAATGAACATCCGAAGATTGTCCAATTAACCTCTGTAGCGAATAGTAGGTTCCAGGAATGGTTAGTCCCGTAACTGACTCTACATCGCGATAAGCGAACTAGATAACCTAATGAACATCCAAAGATTGTCCAGTTAACCTGTGTAGCGAACAGTAGGTTCCAGGAATGGTTAATCCTGTAACTGACTCTCGTTGAACTGGGATGGGCTAGGTGATTTACTGAAAATACTAATAAATCATCTCCACGAATCGAGTTTCAAGTTCCTATAAGTATACACAGGTAATTGTATCTACGTAAAGGTATTCATGTAATGTGTTCATGTAAGCGTATTCATGTATCATGTAAGCATATGTAAAGGTACTCATGTATCAGGTAATGTACTAGTGAAGACTCATGAATGAACTGACTCTTGTGTGATTCTTTGTAATAGGAATAATGTTTGATATCTTCTAACTATCCCTATGATAGTTAACTGAAAGGTAATTGGTTGTTCAAGTAGGGTTATACACCCTTGCTACCCAAGAGTATTGGAAACTAAATGAAGGGTGAAAACTATAATCTCTAACATATATATGAAAATATGCGTATAAGTATAGTTTGGTTCAAGAAGGTAAAAATGGTTTTGTACGACATCTAAGAGTTTTGAACAATAATTAACAATGACTTGATGTCACTTTAATAAACATTTCAAAAGTAATACATTTGATAACAAAGTATTTTTAAGATTTAACACCATTTCATGCATCACATTTTGTAGTATGTGAAATCTGCTGATTTAAAACACAATTATAAAATACATATAAATGATTTAATAACATGCTGTTTTCTACCTGTATTCTCCCCCCCCCCCCCCCCCCATTAAAGCATTTAAAATCATTTAAAACATTGATTAGGGGTATGAACTCACCTGTTGTGAGTGGTTCTAGCGGGTACATGTGTATGGATGAGAAGTTCCACGAATGAAGTCCCGAGACACAATAAGTCCTAAATGATATTTAAGGACACATAATGACATGAATATAGTGTTATAACAACTATATGAAAGATAACACCTACCGGGACTAGGAAACACCTTGACCAAGTGTTGGAATCACATGTGATTCAACATAGGAAGGTATAAGGCACACAAATGAGTTTACTACCATGAGTTCACGGCCCAAGGGAGTTTACAGCCATAAACTCTTGGTTACTCATGGGTTAGTGCAAGTATGAAAGCTAGGGAATGGTTTAGGGACATTAGCTTTAGCCTAGGATGAGAAAGACCACTTCTTTTGGCACTTTTGGGGTGTTCACGGCCCAAATGAGTTTACAACCGTAAAATCATGTCCAAATATGTTTATGAGGGTCTTAAAGGTCATAAGGATGCATTCTAAATTCATGCCTAAGCCTTAGGAAGTGTTTGTGGCACCAAAACACCCCTAACTTGAGTTTTCGGCCCATAGACCGTTTGGTCATGTGTTTGCGGCCGTAAACACTTGTGGGTGTTGGTATTTTGGTTGTTTTGAGTCTTAGACACATCAAGGTAAAAAGCTATGCTAGTCTCTTGGCTTAAGGGTGGCATTTAGGGCACTTTGACACCCTAAAATGGAGTTCACGGCCCAAGAACTTCCTTGGCCGTGAACTCACTTTCACTCTTGATTCTTAATTGTTTTGGTGGTCTAAACATGTAATGGTAGCTTCTAGTTTGAGTTCCAAGGCTTTGAGGGACATTGGCACACTATTGGCCCTTAAAACGGAGTTTACTCTCCAAATGGAGTTTACTCTCTAAGATGTTCTTGGGGAGTAAACTCTCAAATCTTGTTGTTTTGAGTTTGTTTTCTGTTCCTAAACTCATTTGTGTACAATTCCAAACTAGTTTCATGGCTTAAGGAAAGACTAGGCACCATTTGGCTCTTGAAAAGGAGTTTACTCTCCAAGATGTTCTTGGGGAGTAAACTCACAGATCTTGATGTTCTGTCGTGATTTTGATGTTATTAAGCACAATCTAAGCTATATAATACAACTAGATTGAAGTACTCACGATTTGGGATAAAAACCCGAAGATCCGTGTGAGAGAATTTGGCTTTTCTCTAATTGGAAATGTAACTAATGAGTTATTTGGTTCAAATTTCTACATATAGTCCTGAGATTTTCGGGCAAAAAAATATTTTATTCTTGGAATGAACTCTAATATCCCCGAGTATTGGAATAATAGTGTTGCATAAAACCCTAGTGCATCCACTCTCCTGATATCTCCTTAAGTGTTAAACCTGAAATACTCAAACTTATACCCAAAGTCTGGAATTTCCCTGTAACTGTTCTAACTTCTATTGGCTTGATATGGTTTGTTCAGAATGGAAATTTCGGGTTGTCACATTTTGGGTAGTCCCAATAGATAAAGTTGGAAACTTTATCCTTCTGGACCACATGAGAGGCTAGATGAGCTTTGGAACTCTTGGTATCGAAGAAAACAACTTATTGTATTAAGTTATTGAATCTTGAGCAAACACGACGTGTTTGCAAGCTAACATGGCGTGTTGGTTGGGGTTTTCCCATTTATTTGAATGATGGAAGAACACGGTGTGTCCAAGCGTAAACACGTCGTGTTCGGTCAACATGGGTTGTTGACTTTGACTTTGACCAAAATTTTGATCATGGTTGACCTTGGGATGTTTTGGGCCATGTTTGGGCCTCTTGGATTGTTGAATCGGGCCTTGGCTTTAGGGTCGAGTTATGAAGAGGGTAAAAAGGTCTTTTACCCTAGTTTAGACACTTAGTGTGGGTCGGATCTGATTATTGATGGATGTTTAACTTGTGATGGATAGTGCGAGGATTCTTGCAAGCCAGCAACCAATGACTCTTTTCGTGAGATTCGGCAGTACGAGGTGAGTTTTCCTCACTATACTTATGGGTTAAAGACACCAAGGCCGGCCCTTTGGATTGATGTTCTGTTGTGTATGATTTTATGTTGTAGTGATATGTTAGATCGGTATTCTGGTATATGGGATGATGTTATGCTTAATGATCTGTAAGATCTGTCTGATGTTACTGGTTGGATATTTGCATGATTGTCTGTTATGTGTGGATATGTGTGTGTGTATGTGTGTGTATATATATATATATATTTGTGTGTGTCGACACGGTGTATGTGTGGTTGGGTTGCGGTGGTCTTGATTTGTGCTGAAGTCCAACAGACCTAGGGCGTCCCGGATAGACTGAAGACAAGTGGGGCGTACCAGTCATGTTGAGGGTTTAATGAGCGTACCAGATAGACTGCAGGTCGGTAGGGCGTTCCAGTCAGACTGAAGGCTCTGTATGCATGCTTTTTGTTGTTCTTATTATGATATTGTGATGTACTGGTATTTTGGGGGAACTCACTAAGCTTTGGGCTTACAGTTTTGGGTTATGTTTCAGGTACCTCAGAGGATCGCGGGAAGGTGAAGGCGTGATCATGCACCGCCTCGTGTTATGTTTTATGATTTTGGGAAAACTCTGATATTGAACATGTTTTGAAAACTATTTCGTAAAAAATGATGATTTATGGGTTGTTTTTAAAAGTTTAAATTTTTTTTATGAATTTTATGGATGTTACATAATCCATTAAGACATTTACTCTAACTTTCCAGAAGGTCTTATTACTCCACAATACAGTTAAAATTCGCTCTTTTATGGGGACGTATGTCCAATACATCTCTAGATCTCATTTGGGATCAAAATTGAGGAAACAATCATCCAACTTTCATGCAAAGGTTCAAAACCCAATCATGCACTAGATCTGAACTTCATGACACTCTAAAGACTCTTATGACCCATAAAGTTACTAACTTTATGGTTTCTATTCATTCAAACTTGCTCAACCACGGACAAAAGTGGGACAAAGCTTGGATCTAGCCACAAACAACAATAAAGGTGGAAGCTTGACACTTACAAGGGTCCGGAAACAATGTGAGGTGATGATGATGATGATTCCTTGCAAACCTCTTCAAAATTTCACCTTCTTCTTTTTCTTCTTTTCTTTTTCTTCTTCTTCTTCTTCTTCTTCTTCTTCTTCTTCTTCTTCTCCTCTTCTTCATGCCAAGAACTGCTCCCAAAATGGCCAAGAATCAACTAAGGGATGAAGGTTAGGGTTTTATAAGGTGGAAGAGGTTTTGGAGGCCGATAATGAACCCTAAAATGGGTTTAGAGGGAGTGGGGGACTTAAATACAAAGGAAATCGTAAATGATCATGGACTTGGGCTGCATAAGTTCTTATGTCCCGAGCCTCTATGTTTCACGTTGTGAGATCAATCCCGAACAAAATTTCCATAATAACCCACCTCACATCATGAACACTCAAATCTCACATCGTGAGGCTCCATTTCTTCCAAAATTTGACATTTTAACTCCTTGAAACCCTAAATCGATCTATCCTGAAAAATGGGCGTTACAACTCCCCACACTTAAATTATATTTCGTCCTCGAAATCGCTCCCTATTACTCCCCAGACTATTCGGATCATCCTTCCATAATCTCGTCTGAACTAAAAAAGTCGATTCATATAGGCGACTGTTTTCCCATACTACAATCAAAATCCAATCTTAGTGAAACTCACATGCCCTGACTAATAATGAATCATTGTCCCACTAACTTTAACCAATGAAGAATAACCATCAGTACTTTGCCCAAAATCTGGAAATTTAATACCTAGTATGACTCTTAACAGGCGAAACCAACCTGAAAATTGTCAATATGACTTCACTTTGTAACCCAAACCATACCAAAATTATCTTGATGATACCACCAGAAAACATAACATCTGACTATTCACTGTTGGTGAACCCTCCACTTGAAAACAAAGGCGACTCTCAACACAAGTATCAGCTAAATAACCATTGTAATGGAACGCGAACAACGCCAACACATTCCAAAACTCTCTTTAACCACTTAGAAATCAATGCATCTTATAAGAAAACTCGAGAGACGACACATAAATCCTCAGCTACCAACAATCAACCCAATAACTTGAAAAATACTCAATCGCAACGTCTACTTTTTTCTCCCTAACTGTAAGACCCATCTTCCAGTGAGAACCACACAACCAGGAACTCTTAAAACTACAACCACAAACCAACTCCATCATTATACTTCCCGAAACTAGGAACCCATCAGCCTATACTTAAGAAGCCTTACGCTGAGGCTGATGATCATCTGAGACTCCTTGCTTAAAACTTCCTTCTCTTGAAAAAATTTCTTACTAAACCGACCTTTCAAAATGGATCTAAGATAGCACTTGCAATCAACAAGGCTATCATCCCCAGGCAATACACCGATTCCGGCTTTTTTGGTGTGATCTTTTCGCTTCCATCGTCCTTTTGAACCCAGTCGAAAGCGGGAAAGAAAGCAAATTTTCCAAGGCTATAAAGTGGTTAAAGATACATTTATCTGTACAGGCCTATTGAAATGCTTTAAGAGGTCAGTCGTGTACCGTCCGGTTTGCAACCCCTACTACATCTGCCTTTATGATATTTACTATATTTCATACGTTTCGGATATAACACGTCCCCTTTCTTTTTTACTATATGAAATCCACACTTTGACACCTGAGATTCCGTAACGAGTAGATACTTCCGGCTCTTCCACCGTCCGGGCTCCCTTTCCTCCCTATGCTCCCCCGGCGCAAGCCTACCACGCTTCGCGCTTGCGGCGTTTTCGCCAAACGGTCCAATCGTCTACCCCTAGTCCCTGACTAGGAACACCACCAAAACATGCTGAAACAATACTCAAAAATACCGATTGCAAATTATGCCCAATTCCTAAATTCGAAAATTTGTGCCCCAAACTGCTCTCAGGAGCATATTGATGGTCCATCCAAGAATTTCACATTGCATCCAAATCCCTTATCAGCTCAGGTGTACATCCACCTGATAAATCACTCGATACATTTACAACATACGTCATGACTTGAGCTTCCATAACTGATACCCAACATCAGTAAACAAACTTCAAATAAATAGCTCGCACTCAAACAGGGTTCCTATTACCACCATTCCGCAAGAGACTTCATATGTACAGTTATTACATCCAACAACCTTTAAATGTCCAAATGATCCACTATAAAATATGTCATTTCCCAATTACCACATTCATTTGAAATTATGTAGCTTTTCAACTATTTTTTTAATTAATACATTAACTTCATTCTTCCTCTAATTTTAATATTAGTTCTTTATTTTTTCATTATACTATACTTTTCTGTTAAAATATATATAATTTTAAATTAAACTATATTTTTTATGTAATTAATTTGTTAATTTATAACCCCCACTTTATAATTCTTAATTTAATACATCTAATTTGTTGACTCAAATATAGTGTTAAATTCAATACACTAATCAAAATTCCAAATAAACTTAGAAAAATATTCAAAATCTATTTTTTTATGTAGTTAAAAAGCTTAAATATAATTAAAAACTTTTTTTATAATAATAAACTTTTTCAAAAGAGATAGTTTTATAATTATTGAAAAATACTAAAGTTTAAATCTAATCTTAACTATAAAACTTACATCAAAAAATAGTTTTAAAATTATTTACAAATAATAAATGTTTAAATATAATGTTAGATATAAAACATACATCGAAATGTCACACACAACATATGCATATATTTTAATGAAATGATATGATTAAAAAATATGCATCTTAATTGTTTAGTCATTAATAGTTAAAAATAATTATAAATCAAGAAATAAGTTTGTTTTTATTTTCATGCATAATTTGCGGGTAGTGACTTGTAACACCCATAAAAATTCATGTCAATTTAAAACTTTTCAAATCATTCAAAAACCAATAATTATTACAAATTTGTTTTCAAAATGGTTTCATGTCAGAGTAACCCATAATCAAATCATAAAAATATAAGCAGGTGCACGATCACGCCTTCGCCTTCCCGCGATCATCTGAAGTACCTGAAACATAATCAAAAACTGTAAGCCCGAAGCTTAGTGAGTTCCCCCAAAATACCAAAACCATGCAAACCATAACCATATCATATAAACATCATGCATAATGAGCCATCAGCCTGACTGGACCGCCTCGTAGGGCCATCAGTTTATCTGGACCGCTCTCCAAGCCATCGGCACGTCTGGACCGCCTCTCAGGGCCTTCAGCATATCCGGACCACTCGTCGGGCCTTCGACCTGACTAGTACGCCCTAACCGGGTCTACAGTCTATCCGGTCCACCTTAGCTATGTTGGCATAAGCACAAAGCATGACCGCATCAACCCAACTCCTAATCAAACAATCATGTGCACATAAATATCATACGTTAGCATATACAACAGTCAAACCGATCTAACAGATCACTGATCATGGCATCATCCTATATATCAAGATACCGACCTAACAGGTCACTAACATAGCATCATCCTATATACCAGGATACCGACCTAACAGGTCACTAAGCATATCATCATGCAATAAACCCAGATACAAATCTGAAAAGGGACGGCATTGGTGCCTTCGACCCTGTTAGTATAGTGAGGACAACTCACCTCACAAGTAGCTCAGGATGATAACGTCAAACTCCCCAAATACAGCTCCAAACTCAATCACCTACATCAACCAATGATCCACTTCCATAAATTTCTAAATTACTAAAATACCCCTAGAAGTCAAACTAGTCAACCATTAGTCAAAGTCAACGGTCAAGGTCAACAGTCCATGTTGACCCAACTCATCGAGTACAGCCACTGACTCGTCGAGTTTCTTCAGAATTCAAAGAATCCTTAAAACCCTAGCTGACTCGCCGAGTTTCCAGACAACTCGTCTAGTCCATGCAGTGTCCAAAATGTTGGGAAAACCCTAAACAACTCGTTGAGTTGCCCCTCCAACTTGCCGAGTTCATGCAAAATCCAGAAGACAGGAAACCCTCATTCAACTCGTCGAGTTCCTTCAGTCCATTTCTCATTTAGATGCTTTTAAGTGAAACCAAAGCTCCAAACTGTAGATCTAGCCTCCTAGGGTGTTCTTATCATGTAAAGTTGCTAACTTTACGTGCATGCAAGGATCCATGAGGCTAAAACACTCATAACTATCCTTAGAAGAAGTTTTTGGACATGGAGGAGGGCCAAAGCTTCATAAAGCTTGAGGCTTTATGTCTATAAGGGCCTAGAGGAGTCCAGATCTGAAACCATGCCCTTATGGCAAGCTCAAAGCCGAAAGTGACTCCATTTTGCACCAAAATGCCCATATTCCAACATAAGAAGAGATCTAAGAAATGGAAGGCCAAGGTAAAGACTTTTTACCTTATACTGGATGCCAACATGATGTAGATACTGGATCTACAAGCTTCCCATCATTCCAAGCTTCTTAATCTTCAAGCTTCTTCAACAAATGCACCAAAAACACACTTTTAGCCTCTCACACACTCAAGAATAGGGTTTAGATCAATTAGGGTTGCTTCTAGCCATCAAAAGGTGGTAATGAGGCTGGAGGAAAGGACTTAAGGTCCTTTAAATAGGGGGCAAACCCTAAAAATTAGGGTTTTCATGCACAACCTCTACTCATCGAGTTGGGGTCCTCCATCTCGTCGAGTAGAAGCCATAAACCACGCGGGCTGACTAGGTTTGACACGACGAGTTGGGGCCTCAAACTCGTCGAGTTCCCACAATAAAATGAATTGAGAGCTTTTAAAATTTATACATGGGAGTCGGGATGTTACAGTTCTCCCCCACTTGAACTAGACTTCGTCCTTAAAGTCTGCTGCGGCGAACAACTCTGCATAATGCCCCCGCATCTCTGCTTCCGGCTCCCAAGTACACTCAGGTCCCCTCCGATGCTCTCATTGTACCTTGACCAAAGGTAATTCCTTGTTCCGTATAACCTTCACTTTCCTCTCCAGAACGACCACTAGCCTTTCCACGTAATTCAGGCGCTCGTCGACCTGTATATCATCCAATGACACCACTACCTCCTCAACTAATATGCACTTCCGCAACTGTGAAACGTGGAAAGTGCAGTGGATCTAACTAAGCTCCTCCAGGGGATCCAATCTATATGTCACCTTGCCAACCCTGACAATGATCCTGAATGGCCCAATGTATCGGGGACCCAATTTTCCCCTCTTTCTGAAGCGAATCACACCCTTCCAAGGTGATACCTTAAGTAATACCATGTCGCCCACCTGAAAATCCAGCTCAGATTGGCGTCTATCGGCATAACTCTTCTACCGACTCTAAGTGGTCTGCAGCCTCTATCTGATCTGCTGTATCCTCTCGGTAGTCTACAGAACTTCCTTTGTTCGTTCCATCACCCTGTGACCAATCTCACCCCAACAGACTGGGGTGCGACATCTCCGACCATACAATAGCTCATATGGTGGAGTACCAATATTGGAATGAAAGTTGTTGTTGTCGGAGAACTCTGCAAGAGGCAGGTAGGAGTCCCAGCTCCCACCGAAGTCAATAACACAGGCTCTCAACATATCCTAGAGAGTCTGCATTGTCCACTCACTCTGACCATCTGTCTGTGGATGATAGGTTGTATTATAGTGCAGTCACATACTCAGTTCCTTGTGGAACTTCTGATAGAAACGGAAGTTGAACCCAACATCACGGTCTGAGACAATAGAGACTAGTACCCCATGGCGAGCAACGATCTTGCGGATATACAAATCGGCCAGCTTCTCGGCCGATGAACTCTCTCATCGCTAGAAAATGGGCGCTCTTGGTCACTCGATCCACGATGACCCAAATAGCGTCAAAACCCCCAGCTGTCCTCGGTAGCTTGGTGATGAAATCCATCTCTTTAGTTTTTGGTTTTGTAAAAGTCCTTTTGCCTTATATATTTAGTAATGGTTCTAATATTTAGTATTGTTATTTTTATTTGGCTTATTCAAATAATCAAAATTGTATGGAAGGCAATCTTGATTAATCATTCAAGTTAAATTAAAATATATATATATATATATATATATATATATATATATATATATATATATATATATATATATATATATATATAATTTATGGAGATCAACCCAAAAATATAAGTAATATGAAGTTATCCATTTACCTTAATCATATTGTAAGTATTGTAACGATCCAATTTTCAAAAGAAAATTTTCATTTTTAAACAGTCAAAAACATTTCCAATAAACCATAACATCTCAAGTACATTTGTTTTCAAATTCATAACATCAACAATATTATTCCAAACATCAGAGCGTCCCATAAAAATGCCTGAGAGAGAGTGCATGCCGAGTCATCAAGCCTTGCCCTTGCCATTAGGCTCAGATGTACCTGAAACAAATCCACAAAATTGTAAGCTAATGCTTAGTAAGTTCCCCATAGCATACCCCACACAATCCACATAATCACATAATTATATTAGCTATAAAAGCTACATAAACCACATAAGACATGCATACAACATATAGGGATGCCGTGGGCTCGTCCCTAAGGTTTTACTCCAGGATGTCATGGGCTCCCCACACGGTCTTACACCTAAGTGCCATGGGCTCTCACATGGTTTTTAATAGGAAAGCTATGGGCTCTCCACATGGTCTTACATCTGGGTGTCATGGGCTCTCCCATGGTCTTTACTACGAAAGCCATGGGCTCTCCACATGGTCTTACATCTAGGTGTCATGGCCTCTCCCATGGTCTTCCATACAAGCATACCGCATATAAAACTAGCATACTTCCATGATCATAACCAACTATCACGCCACATAATACAACTTCAGCTAGTGTACCACATATCATAAAATGGGTCGGCCTTGGTGCCTTAGACCCATTGGTATGGTGAGCATACTCACCTCTGTCTGCTGAATCTGAAAGTTGCTCTCCTAACACTCTGTAACCACCCGTGCTGAGCAATAATACCATTACCCAAGGTTAGGGATGAACATAATCCATTTGAAGAACCCAAACCCCAAGTCCTTTCACAATGGCCCAAAAAGTCTTCCTTTGCTAATGGGCCCAAAGTCCAAGTCCAAAATCATTAATGGGCCTCATGGCCCAATAAAGCCCGATCATAATATCCTTAGCCCAAAACATATAAGCTTGACCACTAACTCAAAACATGACCATGCCCAATGACTAATTAAGGCCCAAAGGCTTACAAGCCCAAAACAAATCTGAGCCCATCTGAGGTGCGTACGCCTTGCGTACCACCCTGGTACACACAGCTTACTGAGTCCCTGAGTTATATGTGTTGCGTACTCTAAGTTACGCCCAACGTACAAACAGATTAAGCACCTTCTTCCATTAAGTGCTAAATACTCGATGTTCTAACATCCAATATCATATCTGAGCTTAATAAAACGTCCTAGGGCATAAAGTTGGCAACTTTATGCCCTTGCATGCTATATGTGACTTAAAAACTTCATTCTTCACATTAGGACTTCATATAAGGCTTCAAACTCATGCATGTAGTTTAGATACTCTTCAAGCTAGCACCTTTATGCATCTAGCGTGCTCACAAAGCTCAGATCTAACCATTTAAGTCTTTGGAGTTGCTCAACTCTCAATAGAAGGTCCAAAACCAACTAAAGGGACAATATAGAAAACCCTAGCTAGATCTAATGAATGAAATTGAAAGATCAAATCTTTTTACCTACAAAAGCTCTTCAAGGTGAACTAGATGTAGATTCTTGAAGCTCAATGCCACTCCAAGCTTGCTTAGCAATTCCTTCTTCTTGAATGAACTTTAAAATGGTCACAAATACACTTCTTAAGATCAAAAACACTCTCACAAGCTATCTTTGGTGTAGAAGGGCGAAATGAGACTATGGAGGTTGATTAGGGTTTGGTCCATGAGGCTTAAGGGTGTTTAAATAGGTGCTAAGTCCGAGAATTAGGTTTTTGGCCCTCTGTCGCATACGCCTCGCGTAGCTACACGTACGCCCTACGTATGCGGACACCCTCCGCGTTCATGCGTCCTTAGTACGCTAAGCGTACTCCTGGAATACGCCCCGCATATTAAGGGACCTTTTATGCCATCTTTTCCTTTTCAAGGGTCTAAAGAGTAATACCTGATTTGGAGTGTTACAAGTGTTGGATTAGTGTCTAAGTCCATAACTATTTTGGTATGTACTTGACCCGATGGTGCATGGTCCTTTTGGGTTGCCTTCACCAAAGCAACTTGATTGGAGAAATAACTAGAGAGAGAGGTTATTATGATTTATTAATATGTTATAAGAATAATATATTAAAGGAGAAATCATATTTGTTTAATTAATATTGGTCAATAATTAATTAAGAATTAATTTTGTGATCAAGTGTAATTAATTAAACTAGAGGGACTGAATTGTAATTATGTGATAGTTACAAAATAAGGTAAGGATTATCTTATTAATAGGTTGGAAGAATTTAAGGTGATAAGGCCTTAGAATTCGACTAGGATAAGGGTTTTCAAGGTTTATCTTATGGTTACTTGATGGGCAAGCAACTAGATAAGGATAAGGACTAAAACCCTAATCTCTACACCTATATAAAGACCCCAAGGCTCATGAATTAGTCCATGCCTTCCCAAGAGGTCCTAGAAACGAATTCTAATACCTCTACTCTCTCTTTATACCTTCTCCATTTGCTCTTGGTGTTTGTAAGCCATTAGAGGAGTGACACTTGTGACTCTAAGCCTTCCAAGGTCAATTCAAGGAGGAATTGGGATTGTTATTGCTACATAACAATCAAGGTAATATCATAAACCTAATTATATGTTAATATCGATTTCTATATGCTAGAATTAGGGTTTATAGTCTTGGATTCAAAGCATGTACAATAGAGAAACCTAGATCCAAGCATTAGGGTTTGTATAAGCACATAGGATGTCTTATGTCCAAAACCCATCAGTGGTATCAGAGCCTAGCTTGGTTTCAATTGTATTGACGCATTACATGTTCAAAAAATTCGATTTTTGGGTTTCTGGAGGCTAGACTCGCCGAGTCCAAGGTGACTCGACGAGTCCAGGCTTGACTCGACGAGTCAACTCGTCAGATGGAGGTTATCTCGAGATTTCTTGCTGTTTTTGCATTGGGATAGTTACCTTATCATGTTAGATCAATATTAATCCGATTATATGATATATTTGACTATAATTTTGATCTAACTGAAGATATTTATCAATTAATAAGATAATTGTTTCCTTATAAGATAATTGATTAATTATTTTGACTAAATTGATAAATTGTTTTGCAAGAAATCATTAAACAAATCAAATATGAATAATTATATGATTAAATGTTAATTTAAATTATTTGTTATTTGATCCTTGTTGTTATGAAAAGTTTCATATTTTTCCCTTTAGGTTTTATAGTTTAAATTTGAACCCAAAAGTTTTGTTGTTTTGAAATTTAAATAGTTAAAACCCTAATGTTTTTGAAAAAGGTTTCAAAACTTGCCCTCAAGTTTTGGAATTTAAATTTTGATTAAATGGTTTAATTTTGATGTATATTTAAATTCTAAACCCTAATGTTTTGAAATGTTTCAAAACTTGTCCTCAAGTTTTGGAATTTAAAAGTTGATTAAAAGTTTAATTAGGAATGTTAAATTCTAAAACCCTAGTATTGTTTTGAAAAAGTTCAAATCACACCCTTATGATTTTATTAATTAATTAAGGTGTATAATTAAAAAAAGTTTAATAAATACATAAAGTTTTTTGTTTAAAATTTAACTGAATTAAAAGTATAATTGTTAAGTTTGACCACCTAATATTTTAAAAGTGTAAAATACATCCTATACTATATATATAACGTTAAAAGTCTAACATTATATATATGTATGAGTAAAATTCAGTCTTACCGTTAGTAGGCCTCATTCACGAAGCTGGTCTATAAGGTGTGTTTAAGGAAATTGCCTATAAATGGCGATTGAATGGGTATCCACTCTTACCCACTGCACTCTTGACTAGTGGAGGGTCGTTAGCCGAACGGGTAGGATAGGACGAAACCTTCCATTATAAGTATAATGAATTATAAAAGTAACTAAATGTTTTCATAAAATTCCCAATCTTAGTTACTTAGGCAAAAGTGAATTGATGTAATTCCATGAAATTACACTTTGTGCCCTTGCGAAGACGTTAGTGGAGCGTGTGTGGTTTACCGGCACACTAAATGGGTCTAAGCAAAGGTAGCGAAGGGTGACTCAAAGTTTGTCATAGTTAGGTGGAGCGTGTGTGGTTTACCAGCACATCGAATTGGTGACTGTAACATGTGAGGGCACAATGTAAGTTTGCATGGTTATTCACACCCGCTTTGTGATCCTCGGCATCCCAGTCACAAACAAGAGGGGCATATCGAGATTTAAACATGCCATTGAAAGTTCAATGAATCTAAAAGGATCTAGGAGTTTTCATAGATTTAAAACTGAAATTTCTTTTTCGTTTTTCGTGGTGGAAATTAGTGAATCGTCATTCACTTACCTTCAAATATTCTGCAATTAGGGTTACGGCATCCCTCTCCCGAGTTGTAGAATATTGTGTTGGGTCCTAGCCTTAGTATTTCATTTGGGTGATTTACTAAGGACTCAATCTTTCAACTAAATTGAATTCGTTTTCTCCCGTATTGTAGATGTCAAAGTTCGACAACTATGGTCTTCCCAAATCCCGTGGAACAAGCATTCCACATGAAGATGATATTCCACGATTCGATCAAGGAACAAGAAATCATGCTTCACTTCCTCCACCTCCTCCAATTATTCTCCCTAAACCACAAGTTCAAAGGCTTGAAAAGTTCAAGCTCACTCAAGCCCTTTTGGCAAGTAAACATAAAGAAGGAAAGTCGGTGTGTGCACACGTCCTAGGGATGAAGTCACACATTGATAAGTTAAGAATGTTGGGATCCGTTGTCTGTGAGGAAATGGCTGTTGATTGGGTTCTTCAGTCACTTCCTAACTCATATAGTGAGTTCGTAAGAGAGTACTATATGATGAACCGCGACGTGACCCTTATAGATCTCACGTATATGCTTATTGTTGCTAAATCAGCAATGGTTTGGCGCAAAAGAAAAGCAAAGTTGATTGGTGAATCTGCCTTCAAGACCTTTATGGATATAGACAATGGCAATGAAAGACATGCTATGATCGAAAAGTTTGATCATAAGAGAAAGGCAATGTCTGAAGTAGTTCCATGTGATGTTCCAAAAGAGTCAATTTGCTTTTATTGCCAAGAGAAGGGGCATTGGAGACGAAGCTGCCCCATTTACCTAAGAGATCTAAGAGATGGGAGAGTCGAAACGTATGGCTCTAATATAGGTAAAATCCATTAACTAACTCTTTTAAGCTTCTATTCTAGATTCTTAATACATAATGTGATAGGATTACAATTGATGTTTTGTAGGATCGAAGAAAAGAAAGGAAGCTTAAGGGAAGAAGTGAGCAGAATCTAACCGTGAAAGAATGGATTTCGATCGCATTTCTAGAAGATTAGATTCTTGAGCTACTACTTAGAGTTAGAATTAGATTGCTAAGAAAGATGTATTAGCATAAGTTTTTCAATGAGTTGCATTGTAAGGACAATTTTTCCGCAATAAAATAAATTTTGATTTTAAATTTTATTTATTTATCCTTACAATGGCGTGTATGAAAAATTGATGTTAAAATGTTTCTATTATTAGCAATAATGGATTTGGTTCTTATTATGTTATTTATGGAAAGTCGAGAATTTACCAAATAGGGAGAGTTTCTCATCGCCCAAGTTTCAATTGGACAGAAATTTGGAATCATGCAACTTGGTTGCACGATGAATGAAAAATTTCATATTTGGAAATTAGACTAATTCGTTGACAAGGTATCAAGTGAAGGACTAGGAGATAGAGCACACAAAGTTGTGTGTTGATCAAGTTCACCATAAGAGTAACAAAGATATTCGTTATGATTTACTAAAACTTTAGTAAATGTGATTATACTTACAAGATTAAGTGTAATTCTAGATTGATTGAAAAAAAAAGGTTTAAATCAATAGTAGAACGAATAAGAAAAATCAAGTAGGCAGAAAGATAAAAGTTTCTCCATTCTAAGAAGAAGGGAGAGTACCTTTTATGCTTTATGATAGGTCTTAATGATTAAGAACCATATCTCAATTGATCCTCTAAGTGAGTCTTAGTACAATTGTATGTCTAAGAAGAGGAATCAATAATTGAAGAAATGGTTAAATCAAGAAGTCAATCATACTTCGTTCCAAAACAAGTTTTAGAGTTAAGATTGTGACAATGAGTGACAAGTATTAAAAGGTTTATAACATTCATCAAATGTGGAAAGTTGTGATGTCTTGGATAAGACAAAGACCAACTAGGACCAATTTATGAAGAGTTTTTGATAAAAGCTACACTAACTCTTGAATATTTGTCAAGAAATGTTTTGACAAGAGAATCTTATATGTCAAGAAGTTAGTGGGAGTCTTAATGGTCTTGAAAGGTTTCAAGAACAAATCAAATAAACCTTATCGATCATCACTAGCACACGAGTTGAGGTTTACAACCTATCGTGTTGACATTATTTTGTTTATGTGCCGTTCCAATCGAATTAATTATGCATGTGAGTCCTATGAGTTCTCATTTGAATGCGTAAAAGGCAAGGACCTTAATCAATGAAAGGTACATTGATAGGAAAAGGTGAGCTGATTAACTACTTGGAAGACGTGGTGGGCAGCTGTGCTACCATAAGGCAAGAAATCGAGATTAAGAAAGTTCGATCCATATGAGTTTGAATTTGTCGTAAACTTTGGTTTTGACAAATTCACATGGATAGGAACAAATACACCGTTTAAATCTAAGTGTCATAAGATTTCCTCCTTCATGAAAATGATTGTGAGGAAATGCTTTCACTAAGAAAGATTTTAAGAAGATAGTGATTGTAAAATTGCATTCTCGAATTTGATTATGGTTATGGTATCCCTTTCCATAATTTGAATTGTGAGGTTTGGAAATTGTTTACACACATATGAACTATCTAAGGCAAAGGTGTATAAGTTCAAGAAGCCTTGATAAAAGATTATCAAAGCATTAAGTATTAGAAACATGGACTTAAGAAATTCAATAGGTATTGTTTTTCTGAAAGTTAAGCTGTTTCTGAATACATGTCAAAGCTAGTAGGAGCATAAGTGTTATGTTTTATAGTAATCATCATGATAGTGGGAGCATAAAAGTTATGATTGTATGATTATTAAGGAAAGTATTGCAAGGTTAGCAATATTAATTATAGAAAACAAGAGTCATACTTTGCAAAGTTGTAAGAGTTGAAAGGTTGTTTTGCTATAATTAAGGGAGAGAATATTATGCTTCATTTCAAATCTAAAGGCTTAGGTTGTGGAATGTTAATAAAATTTAGTCAAAGGTACATAGTGTGTTCTTAAAATTTCAATTATGATTACGACATTCCTCTTCACAATTCGAATTTTGAGAACATAGCAAATAAAACATTTTGCATCGTGTCCCATACGCTTCGGGTATAGGATCGATTGCAAATGTTTTAATGTATGACCATTCTAAAATTTTCCAAATGTCTAGCGCATTTAGAGGGAAAAAGGACTAGAATCGGTTTTGACTAAAATAATTAAACAACTATCAAAGGACAATCCAAAGTTCGACGAGGATTTGTCGCTTGTGAGTAGTTGGAAGTATAGTATTGGAAAATATGGAAATGTTTCCATATTGGATGGACCATATCGACATTATTTTGAATAGATAAGATTCTATTAAGAATGAGTTGTCAAATGGAAAATATGGAAGCGTGTCCATATTGGGAATGAATATTGAAAAATCTATGTCTAAGATTAGAAACTTTTATGCAAAAGGATGTTCAAAGGAAAGTACTTTGAGTGAGAGACATCATATCTAAGGAATTGTCTTGTAACAATCTCCGATAGAGGACTTTGTAATATCATTGGCAATAGTCTTTGTGACTTTGGTGTAGTGACATTACAAAAGGACCATTGCATAGAATGTTAGAATCTAGCATATTTTATAAGTAACAAGAATTTGATATTCTCACACTTATGAAAAAGGATTTGGAGTTGTGAAATGAGAATGATTGGAAATGTGTTCAATGTGATCTATTTCACAAAGTAACCATAGGTAAACATTGTGTGCATGCTAAGAGCATGGGACAAGTGTAATAATTCAAGTAAGAAGTTGATTACCTGAAACGACAAATAATGAGTAATCAATATTGTGATAAATAAAAGGTGTTTTATTTATGATCAAAGGGTTGAGGCCATATGGGATTATTATTATTCTTGTGTTTCACATTTGCATGTTTTGACTTCCAGAATAATTGAGTTTATTAAGAATAATCGAATTATTCAAATGGGCCACAGTCGTTCATATGTTGGAAGTAGATATGAATGAAGACTGTCGTGAATTGGTGTGTGGATTGTCTAAAGAGCATTAGACATAAGCAAATGTTTGCTGCAACGTTCATGAGTGCTTATGAATGTGATTTGAGCATTGGATTAAACCCACGCTCACTTGGATCGCTCCATGAATTGTATCACGAGTGATTGGTGAGACGATAACATCTTATATTCTTGAAACTGAGATGTGTGAGTTGTATCTTGCAAATCGGTTGCACATTGATAATATGTAAACGCACTAGTAACTTGGTGTTATAAAGCATATTGTTGTGTGTGATTTGGTGAGTGAGTGCAAGCAAGCATTGTATCAAAGTTTATCCGTTCCTTTTATCCAAAGTAGGATAAAAGCGATATCTTTGGGCCCCTCGATGATTTTGTGATGACAAACGTAAATGCTCGGCCGGGCTAGGGCTAATTTGATTTGTTCAATTAGTCAGTCGTCATAAATCGGGAATCGAGATATAGTACAAAGAGAATGATTTGAAATCATATCTCATATGATATCTAGAATGGAGGAATATATGATCCCTTTTCTAAGGACACGCGTATCTGATAGGATCAGAGTTGACAACGGCTTTGGAAAGCTACGATTGCAGATCAGGATCTGAAGTCATACGCAGAATAGTTGTTAGACTTATCCAAGTGGGAGACTGTTGGATTAGTGTCTAAGTCAATAACTATTTTGGTATGTACTTGACCCGATGGTGCATGGTCCTTTTGGGTTGCCTTCACCAAAGCAACTTGATTGGAGAGATAACTAGAGAGAGAGGTTATTATGATTTATTAATATGTTATAAGAATAATATATTAAAGGAGAAATCATATTTGTTTAATTAATATTGGTCAATAATTAATTAAGAATTAATTTTGTGATCAAGTGTAATTAATTAAACTAGAGGGGCTGAATTGTAATTATGTGATAGTTACAAAATAAGGTAAGGATTATCTTATTAATAGGTTGGACGAATTTAAGTTGATAAGGCCTTAGAATTCGACTAGGATAAGGGTTTTCAAGGCTTATCTTATGGTTACTTGATGGGCAAGCAACTAGATAAGGATAAGGACTAAAACCCTAATCTCTACACCTATATAAAGACCCCAAGGCTCATGAATTCGTCCATGCCTTCCCAAGAGGTCCTAGAAACGAATTCTAATACCTCCCCTCTCTCTTTATACCTTCTCCATTTGCTCTTGGTGTTTGTAAGCCATTAGAGGAGTGACACTTATGACTCTAAGCCTTCCAAGGTCAATTCAAGGAGGAATTGGGATTGTTATTGCTACATAACAATCAATGTAATATCATAAACCTAATTATATGTTAATATCGATTTCCATATGCTAGAATTACGGTTTATAGTCTTGGATTCAAAGCATGTACAATAGAGAAACCTAGATCCAAGCATTAGGTTTGTATGAGCACATAAGATGTCTTATGTCCAAAACCCATCAACAAGTATGTGAAAAGATAATTTCAGGGCGAATCAATATTTTCCTAAAAATATAGATAACCCAAAGTTATTTATTGTATTCATGAACAATGGATCATGGATCATTAGGTAAGAATGAATATTTCGTACTGATTTATTTAACTTTTATATTATATTTATTAGAATTAATCTATTTCATCTAAACACTACAATTTTTTGTAACTTTTATTTATGTTTGGTTGGTGTTGCAGATATAAATGAAGACACGGTGACGGAGGGAGGATCACCTTGAATTTGTATTTTGTAGAAACCCTAAATTAATTATGAAATTGTAAAATGTTTTTAGATTTATGTTTTGGAATTTATTATTTGAAATAAATGATTAAAATTATATAACTAGTTTTAACAAAACGAATGATGGAAAATAGTGTTTATCATCTATCATTATTTAAATAATTAATTAATTAAAGTGTGTGTATATATATATACACACACACACACACATATATATATATATATATATATATATATATATATATATATATATATATATATATATATATATGGCTAGGTTGTGGATGGACAACTATTGTGTAGACGTGTGGATAATGTTATTTTATGAAAATTACTAAGAGAATATGTTGTTTAGTAATGTGAATACGTTCAATCTCACATAACTATTGTTATTTTAATGGATTCTCACCAATTCTAATTCATTTTTTTCTCATTCATCGTTTTTTATTTATTTTAATTCTTACAGAATACGACTCAATAAGCTTTCTGATAACATTTTGACAGAATGAGAATAATTAAAAAAAATGTATAATAACCTTATGGACGATTTAATTAGTGAAAATGATTAATAATTAAAATAATTATATAAGATTGAACGTATTCATATTATCAAACAACATATTTTCTTTGTAATTATCACAAAATATCATTATCCACACGTCCACACAATAGATGTCAATCCACATTTAAACCTAACTCTCTCTCTCTCTCTCTCTCTCTCTATATATATATATATATATATATATATATATATATATATATATATATATATAATATGCATTTTTCATTAAACCTTAAGCATTTCAATTTTTTTATGACTTTTCATACTGCAGCTCAAAGTAGCTTTTAACTAATGATGATTATTTGATTAATATAATGACGTTTTTTAAACATTATCATTTGAAACTTAAATGACTCTTCGCATCACTACTATAAGTCAAAATACTTTTTAACCAATGTTTAACAACCTATTTTTCACATTTTCATAAAATACAATACAAACGACCACATGTAAATAGATGTTTTTGCTAGAGGACTATCGTAGTAATCACAAAACCGAGAGCATGTATAAAGAGAATGTCTGAATCTGCCTTCATAAGAAGAAGTTATGATTTTTAGAAGTTTCAACGCAACAGTCAACGACATAGAAACCGAATTAGAGGTCGGTCGATTGTTAGCAAAAACAATCTAAACAAGAGTTTAAGATCTCATCCATATGATTATGTCGATATAAAGACAATCAAGAACGAAATTTATATGTGAAACTTATGATTTTTATACGGGCCTTAACAGTCTAAGTCTGTTAAAAATATAGTTTTAGAAATAAATTAAGAATTATCCGACTGGGTCTAAATGAAAGTTGTAGATCTCGTCGATATGGATATAAAACGCATCGAAAACGGACCTCTTATGAGAAAGATATGAAATTTTGAAGAAACATAAAATCATCGCGTGCGCTCGCGCGCAACGACAGAATGTGCGGCACGCATTGAAATTGTTATCTGCCACGTGTCACACGACTATTGGAGCCATGTTATCATGTTTGACCAATTGTGTGACACACTTGCAAAATTTCCCCTATATACCCTTCGAACTTCAGTCCATTCCCATGCCTATTTAACCACTCTCTCTCTCTCTCTCTCTCTCTCTCTCGAATTTCTTGTTGCTTTAACTCTAGATTTCCCTTAGTTTTAGTCTTCAGCGAATTCCTAAGATCCCTAGAATCCTTGCAGTGTTAGATAGTCGGTGAATAGAAGCTACCAGATCAGAGTTATGCCCGCATAATTCCCGGTTTCACGAGAAACTCTCTACAAGTTTGGCTATACTTACTATGCTTTAAGTGTAGCTGGTATTTATATACATAGTCATTGTTATGAATATATAAATAGGATTTATCAGTAATTCATATTATAATGTTGATTGATCTATTTATGAGAGTGGTGTCTAGAATGATCTTGTTGACTTGGTTGTTGGATTTCAGAAAGGCTATGCGCCAAAATGATCTTGTCTTCCAACTGTTCGGCCTAGATGATCCTTATTTGATAGAACTCTTGGTATTCATTAGGATTAGTTATGGATCCAACTTTCATTATTAGATTGTCATAGGAATTGAGAAGTTATAGTATTCTAGGTTAATATCTGTGGTACGTGTTGCCGGTTACGTTGAAGGGATATCTGTCAATCGTCAGAGTAATTATCGAGGTGAGTTCTCCTCGCTATGTTGTATACTCCAGTATGTATCCACTATATGTTAGGATATAGTTACCCTATAGTATGCACTTAGGCAATTAGACTAGGATAGTTAGTTGCCTGTTATGTATATTGTTGCTATATGTTTACATGTATATATGGAGTTTAGGGTGGACCAACCTTGTGCTAAAGGCCAATAGACTCGGGAGGACTAGCATTATGCTAAAGGTCAAAGTGCAGACCAACTCTATGTCGAAGGCAAGGGGCAGACCAACTTTATGATGAAGGTCATTATATGTTTTATTAGTGGATTGACAAGAAGTCATGAGTTATTATGTGTATGTATTGTTGATATGATATTATGAAGAACTCACTAAGCCTAGCGCTTACCCAGTTGTTATAAATGCTTTTTAGGTACTTTGTGAGAAGGACAAGGTTCGACTGTACACACGGGCATTTGCAACATGTTTTCGCATAATGTAATTATAACTCTGATATATTTAAATAAATAAAAATGAAAAATTTGGGTTGAAAATTGGGACGTTACAAGTTGGTATTAGAGCCCTGGTTTGAGTGAACTAGATGAACACTCGTGGGATTCCAAACTCAAACTAAGAATTAGAATATCTTAATAAATCTTTTTAGAAAAAGAACTTTATATAAAAGGAAAGGATGTGATGCGTACAGTAAGCCAAAGCTTAGAAAGGAAAGTGATTCCTAAAATATTCATATTTGTTATGTTTGTTGATAATGAACTGTTAGAAATACAAGCTAGTATGTAAGCTAGAAAATTGTTTGTTATTTGTTGCTTATAACCTATAATGACATTACTTAGTTATTTGAAAAGTGCATTAGGTTGCATGCTCTTAGAATTAAATAGTTTTAGATTGCCTGATTTCATGTTATTCCGTAGCTCTCGTATGAGTCTAACAATTGTAGTGTCGGATCTTTTAGTCGACAGACTATTTGGTTTCAGAGGCATGCAATCATATTTGTTTGGTAATCAGTTAATATTGGTAGAAATTTTTCCTCAGAAAATAGTAAGGCAAGGTGGAAGGAATCCTAGAAGAAGTCTTTTAGGAATTACATGTTAGAATTACCTGATAAATAAGATGCCTTATAGCCTAGGGATTTGTTTGTTAATTGTTGGTTAGAACCTATATTGATATTAATTAGTTATTTGACAAATATGTTAGGTTGCATGTTCACATAATTAAATAGTTTTAGATTGTCTGATTTGACGCTATTTCACAGTTCTCGTATAAGTCTAACCGTTATAGAGTTGAATATTTTAGTCGACATACTGTTTAATTTTAGCGGCATGCAACTGTATTCGTCCAATAATTAGTTGATACTGGTAGAAGTTCTTCCTCCGCTTAAAGTATGGTAAAGTAGAAATGAATCTTAGAAGGAGAGTCTAAGAAGTTTAATATATGCTTGTTAGGGCATATATTCATAAGATATGACATCGGTAAAGATGCAAAGTCCAGTGGAGTTTAGAAAAAATATGTTGTATAATTAATGATGGCTAATTGATTCATGATGTTAATTATAAAGATTATATTGGTTAATCCCGTAAATAAATAAAAACGACAAATGAACAAAAAAAAATTAATCAAAAACTACTTTTTATAATAATGTTTTTTAAGAGTTAATTCTTTTGAATTTTATGCATTTAAAATTATGCAACTCTTCATCTTACTATAACAACTTAAAAGACTTTTTTAACCAATAATGATTAATTAACGCATTGAAATATGATAAAAATGATAATATTTACATGTAAAGCTTAAAAGGAAATCTTAAATTATCAAAAAAGAAAATTGATCGAAAACTATTTTTTATAATAATATTTTTTCTAAAAATAAGTAGGTTCTTGGTTATTTAAAATAACAAATAAATAAATATAATATAAAATATAAAATCAAAAATCAAAATGTCAAATGTGCATACTGTTGGAAATAATATCCAATGTCATTAATTGTTTTGATAATATTTCTAATAATAACAATGTCTTTTTGGGTTGGCCTCATGACCCAAATACATAAAAAAAAATGGAGATAAATAAGTGGTTAATTTATTAAGGATTTAATAAATTAATTAGAAATTATTTTGATACTCAATAAAAAGATTTTAAATAATTAAAGGGCTTGAATATTAATTAATCAAAAGGATTAATTGGAATATTCCAGAAGCTCCTAGAGAGCCTGTAGGGGACGGTTTTGATAGCTCCCTGGATAAGGATATGAAATGTTTGAATCAGATGATGATTAACCTTATAGTTTGAATCTTTTGAGGTTTCTATTTGTAGCCTATAAATAAATTGTTAGTAGTAAACCCTAGAGCTACTTAATCACTCCTAGAAATCATCCATACTATGTCTCTTTGGCTCTCTCTTTCTCTCTCTCACTCACACACACACACACTCTATCTCTCTCTTCATATAAAAATTCTTAACCTCTCTCCTAAGGGTTAAAGACTTTCATATAAACCCTAGTTTAAGGTTTCATTTTTGGTGTTGTGGTTCAGACTTCATTAGATGGGTGCTATGTTGGATCCTTTATCCATAGAAACAAACTAGCACTTACGAGATCGCAATCAACCAATAAAGAGGTTAGCAATTCTTTCTTTTGTTAATTATTAAAGTATGTTGCTATAACTAGTAAAACCTAGATTCTAAGATGCATGTGCACTTAGGTAAATCTCTTGATTGTTTATGCTACCTTTAGATGACATGCTTGATGCTAATAATCCCTAACAGTGGTATCCGAGCTTAATTGGTTTTAGTTAATAAATCAAACTTTTTAAAAATCGAAGAAACAAAATAAACCTGTTAGTCACAGTCATGTTGCGACAACTTACTGGTCGTGACGCGATTGGTGAACTAAACAGATTTGGAGTTTGATAAAATTTTGAATTTTTCAATGTAGGAATGTCTTGCCACCAAACAACCGCCTCAATCAGACCTATCAAAGGTTTGAGAAATTATTGTGTTACTTGAATGATATTACAGAACTTTATGTAGCCATTTATAGGCCTTTTACAACAGAGTAATAGAGTAATTACAGGAGCTATATTTGGTATACATATTGGGACCAATATATGATGATACACTTTCCGTATATTGTGATTGTGTGGTCCCTATAATGGTGGAGTCTTTGGAGTCTCTTATACGCCCCCGCAAGATGGAGGATTCATCGGATACGCCAATCTTGGATCGATTACGAAGAGATGGTGCTTTCGCTAGTGGTTTAGTGAGCATGTCAGCAAGCTGGTCTTGAGAGTTGACATGGAGGACTCGAAGAAGCCCAGCTGATACTTGTTCCCATACAAAGTGATAGTCAAGAGCGATGTGCTTCATTCGAGAGTGATATATTGGATTAGCATAAAGGTACGTAGCGCCTGTATTGTCACAAAATAAGGTCGGTGTTTGCTCATTTGCAACACCTAGTTCTTTAAGTAAGCTTTTAATCCACATAAGTTCAGCAGAGGCATTAGCTAAGGCTTTATATTCTGCTTCGGTAGAGGAGCGGGAGACCGACTTTTGGCGTGTAGACTTCCAGGAGATAATGTTGTTGCCGAGGTAGAGAGCATATGATGTAGTGGACTGACCGACATCATTAACCCCACCCCAATCAGAATCAGAGAAGGCCGAGAGAGTGAGAGGGGAGTGACGTTGAAGAAAAAGGCCATGATGGATGGTACCTTTTAAGT
Organism: Lactuca sativa; assembly: GCF_002870075.4. Lineage (NCBI taxonomy): Eukaryota > Viridiplantae > Streptophyta > Magnoliopsida > Asterales > Asteraceae > Lactuca > Lactuca sativa. The sequence goes on from NC_056624.2 coordinate 206,824,082, forward strand.
ATCGAAGGACACGTTTTAAGGATTGCCAGTGAGTTTGTCTAGGGTCATGCATAAATTGAGAGAGTTTGTTGATGGCGTAGGATATATCAGGACGGGTGAAAGCAAGGTATTGGAGAGAGCCAACAAGTTTACGGTAAGGGGTGACATCGACTGGTGGAGATGGGTCATTAAGAGATAGAGGTTCTGTGGCACTAAGAGGAGTGAGAACATCTTTGGCGCCATCCATGTTAAATTGGTGAAGGATTTCTTGTATGTGACGATGCTGAGATAGAAAGAGACCAATGGAAGTAGGTATGACTTCAACACCGAGAAAGTGATGAAGCATTCCTAGATCCTTGACTGAGAACCTGTTGCTCAAGGCTTGAATAAAGTGATCAAGAAATTTGGAATCATTACCGGTGAGCACAATATCATCAACATAAACCATGAAGTAGCAAGTAATATGATGGCGTTGATATATGAATAGTGAAGCATCAGCTAGAGATTTACGAAAACCAAACTGAGTAAGGAAGGTGGTAAGTTCCATGTACCAAGCTCTCGGAGCTCGTTTGAGTCCATATAAGGATTTTTTAAGTTTGCAGATGTGGTGTGGGAATTGAGGATTGACATAGCCAGGTGGTTGGATCATGTAGACGTCCTCATGAAGTGTCCCGTGAAGAAAAGCGTTGTTGACATCAAGTTGCCTTAAGGACCAGTTTTTGGAGAGAGCAATGGAAAGAATGGTTCGAATAGTTACTGGTTTTGCAACAGGACTAAAGGTGTCAAAGTAGTCTTTGCCGTATTGCTGAAGAAAGCCTTTTGCAACAAGACGAGCTTTATATTTTTCAATGGAACCATCGGGTTTGCGTTTAATACGAAATACCCATTTGCAACTGATTGGTTTGTGTGAGTTAGAAGGTATAAGATCCCAAGTTTGGTTTTGAATAAGGGCATTAAACTCTGAGTCCATGGCAGCTCGCCAATGAGGATCTTTAAGGGCTTGAGTTGGAGTGCTGGGTTCAAGGGTAGGTGGTATAGGATGAAGAGTAGTGGTGTTGATAAGGTTTTCATTAAAATATTTTGGGTTTTGTTTTCTGGCTCGCTGAGGCCGTGGGTTGGATGGCGAAGGATGTTGTGGTGCATTTGCGGTGGAGTTCTCGGTGGTTGTAGAGGGGGGAGTGGGTGAGGTTGGAGATGAGGGAGCGGTATGGGATGGTATGGAAGTGTCAGGGTCATTGAGAGTGGTGGAGGAAGAAGGCGAGTTGTGAGTGGGAGATGGTATGGGTGAAACAGGTGAAGTAGAGGGCTGATTTGTAGGAACAGGTATGTGTATAGAAGGTGTAAATATTTTAGTGGTCGGATGGACGATAGATAAGAATGATTCAGTTGTAGGTAATGGCGAGGTGGATTCAAGATCGGGTGCGAAAGGGAACTCATGTTCAACAAACTCAACATGACGAGAATGATACAGGCGATGAGTAGTGGGATCATAACATTTATATGCAGATTTGGACGAGGAGTATCCAAGGAAGATACATTTAATGGAGCGGGGATGGAGTTTGGATGATGCATATGGTCGTAACCATGGAAAACAAAGGCAACCAAATGGTTTAAATTTCGTATAGTTTGGTGAAGTACTGTATAACTTTGTGTATGGGGATTTAAATGCAAGGATTTTGGTAGGAAGGCGGTTTATGAGGTGAACTGCAGTTTCAAAAGCATGTGACGAGAAGGATAATGGTAATTTTGCATGGTGGAGGAGAGAGAGGCCAGTTTCAATAATGTGTCGATGACGTCTTTCGGCGACACCATTTTGTTCCAGGGTATGGGGAGGGGTGGTGAAGTGGGAGATTCCATGTTGTTGAAGATAGGGAAGAAGTCCAACATATTCACCACCATTGTCTGAGAAAAGTGAGACGAGAGGCGTGTGGAAAAATTTCTCAACCAATGTTTTAAATTGGGGAAATAAGATGGAGACATCAGACTTTCGTTTCATAGGATAGAACCAAGTGTATTTAGAATAAAAATCAACAAATATTACATAGTAAGTAAAACCATTAAGTGATGTAACGCCCGGGTTTCAGGGCTAAGCATTTTTGTCAATGTAATAGTCTAGGTCAACTCTTGTAACTCTTTTTGAAGTAATAAAGATGAAATATTTGAGTATTATGTGAATTATATGTGTTTATTATTTAATTATAAATGTATAATTAATAAAGAATAAAAATGAGCGTCAAAATTAAAGTGTGAGATAATCCCGATATCTCTACATAAAGTTGTAGAATATGTCTCAAGGTTTCCGTGCATATAAGGAACGCCGAAATCCGAGTTATAACGAAGAAGTTATGACCCGTCGAAGTTTCACGACAGAACCAGCACGATACCGGGAAGCGTGAATAGTGAATTTACGATAGAGCGAGATTTAGCCTTAGTGATCTAAACGAAAGTCGTAGAATATGTTAAAATAAGAACATCGATAAAAAGAACGCCCAAATCTGACTTCGTATGAAGAAGTTATGAGATTTTAAACAGACCAATCCTGACCCGGCTTGTTAAAAATATAACTTTAAAAATAAAGTCAAAATTAGCCGACGGAGTCTAAACGAAAGTTGTAGAGTACGTCTTCACCTACGCGTGGATATAAAGAACGTCAAAAACGAAGTTCGTATGAACGAGTTACAAATTATAATAGCATATTTACGTATTAAAATAAAGTATAAATCATGTATACGTACACATATATATATACATATGTATATATCATTAGAAAAGTATCGACGATGCGGTCATTATAAGACTAATGTTGAGTTCTTTCGACATTAGTTTAGTACAAATATCATTAAATCCATTTATAATAGTATTATAGAGGGGTGTTTAGTTGTTTATATAACTAAAAGGTCATTAAGTAATTATGGAGGGTAGTTTTTGAAAATTCAATTAGTATAAATAAGAGCCTTAGGCTCTCATATTTCTTGCACCATTCTCTTGATTCAAGAGTCTTTCTCTCCTTATCCCCCGAGCATTTCGGTCCCTCGTGATTCGACTTCTCTTTCTGTAGCTTAGTATAGTAAGGTGAGCGCTGAAGCGCTGCACGAATCTTTCTTAGAAAGATTCAGCGACGAAGTTCTGCCCCTGCAGAGCCCGACTCCTAGCTAAAACCCCCTTGTAAGTAAGTTATGCTTACCTTATTTTAATATAGCTTATATTTAAAATTAGTATTGTTATTATGAACTTATAATAAATACTTGGGCTATTATTATGGGTTATATAAGTATTTTTTTAACGCTTATATAATAATAATAATAGCTAGACTATTAATTAGTCTCGGAGAATAATAGACTAAACTCTAGTGGTAATAATACTAGGTTTCGTCGAAGAAAATTCTATTTAAGAAGCGAAGCGCTGTCTGAGTTCAGAATCACCACATTTTCAAGTGAGTGCATAGTTACTTTCATCTTACACATAGATATGAAGTATTTTATATATTACGTGCTATGTGTGCATATTATCTGTATACTTGTTATCTATGCTAGATGCATGTTTTTATACAAGTTTTAAATGATTTAAACTGTATATGTATTTTATATCTACAAAAATGTTGGGGTAAAACATGGGTAGATGTAATAAGACGATGTGTGATAAAATGATGAGAGGCCTCAATGTTGTTGTTGTTGATCCAGTCATCTAGCGGAGTATAGATGACGACCACGGGCTCTTCTAGACAGTCCGGTGGAACGCTGGCAGGCTCGCAACCTGTAGGTGTTGTGAACGATGTGTTCACCGGTGTACTCCATCCCCCACATGGTTGCCTTTAGGAAATTTATTGCTGAGGAATCCCCTTAGCAGTAGTGTCCGTCCCGATGATGATCCTTAGGCTAGGTCCCTTATGATAGGTGTTTAGGGACGTAAAGTGAGGATAACGGGAACGGGTAATCGGGTTATTGTTGATCGATGAAATTAATAAACTTATTTATTGTGGGTTGAAAACCCTATGTGCTCACCAGGCTCCCAAGCCTGACCCACTCAGTTTCTTGTATTACAGGTAGTGGCGCATGAGCATAGGTGTGATGTTTTAGACGAGGGATTACGGATATAGGCCTGTAGATATGAAATAATGTAGTAAGGCTTATATTGTATTGTTTATGCTTTTGATCTGTACGAACATGACATCCCAAGTCTTTTAATGAAATACATTTCTATGGAAATGCTTTTGATAAATCTTTATCATATTTTGTTTTGGGACAAATTCCGCAACACTTTCATTTAAAATGTAACTCTGATTTTTAAACAAAGCATAAACAAACCGGTTTTTTCTGGCCGTGATTTTGGGGATGTCACAGTTGGTATCAGAGCATTAGTTTAAGCGAACTAGGAATTTGTAGGATTTCTAGACTTAAACTTAGAATGCTAAGCGATGATTGTGAGGTGTGAGCACTAGCTTATTTTAGGAATTGTGCCTAAAATGCTTTTATGTGCTAAATGCTTTGTGCATAATATGCTGTTAATTGTTCGGATCTATGGTCTGTTGCCGACCGGATCTGGAAACCTTATGTGTTTAGGATTCTAAACGTACGACTACGATATTAGAACTAGCATGTAAACGTTTCGGAGTGATAAGGACGATTTAAAACGTCTATCCTAAATAAAGATCTAAATTCACCTTATTCGGTGTATAGATCAAGATGGCAAGGATCCGTAGTGGAAACGTGAACGCAAATGGAGGTAGGAACCAACCCCCAGTGGTTCAGCAAATACCTGTTGTTGAAGAAGTTGCACCTGAGCTAGTCACCATGGCTGGAGTTCAAGCCATGATTCGGGCTATGCTAGCTGAACAAAGGGAAGAAATGAGACGGATGCTCCACGAAAATAGGGACGAACCTACCATACATGTTGAACCGACGGAACCAGTTCCCAGGCCATCTGAGGAAGGGAACTATAGCCGCCAAGTGAGTCAAGTAGGGACTCAAGGTGAGCAAAAGGATGGCCCAGAAGGGAGAAACAACAAGGATGGGCGGATGTACAAAAATTTCTTGGGTGCGAAACCACCAAGTCTCTCAGGAAGCCCAAAGCCTGTTGAGATCATGGACTGGATCTCCGAGATGGAGATGGTGTTTGAGAGCTGTGACTGCAGCGAGAAGCAGAAGACTGTCTTCGCTATGAGACAATTGAAAACTGGAGTCTTGAGCTGGTGGAAGCTATTGGCAGATACAATGCCACGGGGAGAAGCTCTGAAAATGTCATGGGATGAGTTCTTGGAACAACGGAAGGCGCAGTACTGTTCAGAGATAGACCTGATTGATCTGAACAATGAGTTCCAAAATTTGAAGAAGGGGAGAATGAGCATCGATGACTATGCTGCTGCATTTACGGAAAAGATGAAGTTGTTTCCATACCTAGTGCCAACCGAACTTTCCAAACTTGAGAAATTCGCAAATGGACTGCCGGCTGACTTTGGCCCAACAGTCAAGATGGAAACCACTCTGAAATCAGCTGTTCGAGCAGCTAAGAACGTGGAGACCCAACAAAAGGAAAGAGGTCTGGAGAGGGCTGAGGTTGGTGAGAAACGGAAGTTCAATGGATCCTCGAAGTCCAACAAGAAGAGTAGATTCTCGAAGTCTGGTTCGAGGGGAGGAGGATCAGAAGCGAAGTGGTGTGACAAGTGCAAGAAGAAGCACTCTGGGAAGTGTGACGGAGGGGTCACTTGTTACAAGTGCGGAAAGCCTGGGCACTACGCCAATGAATGCACCCTCAACCAGAAAGCTTGTTATGGGTGCAATGAAGAAGGGCACATTTTGAAGGATTGCCCGAAGAAGAAGGAGACAGGAAGACCCAACATACCACCGAAGCCGAAGGCGAGAGCCTTCCAGATGACGCTCGAGGCTGCAAAGGAGGCAGCAGACGTCGCTTCAGGTACCTTTCTTGTAAATGGTTTGCCTGCAAATATACTATTTGATTCCGGAGCCAACTACTCCTTTGTGTCGCATAAATTTGGTGCGAAATTAGCATTGCCTGTAGAAAAACTAGATAATGCCCAGATTGTAGAAGTTGCCAGTGGCAAATTCGTACCTGTTAGTAATCGTATTAGGAACATTGTCATTGACCTAAACGGAAACGAATTCCACGAAGAGCTATTACCCATAGAGTTAAACGGTTTCGACATCGTTTTGGGTATGGATTGGCTTAGCGCCAACGATGCTGATTCAATGCCGAAAGAAGATAGTAAAGGTAAACCCACCCGGAAAAGAATCATTTATGGTGTATGGGGACAAACGCAGAGTGAATTCTGGAATCATCTCCCTGATGAAAGCCAGGAAATGTTTGTCCAAAGGATGTGCATCATACTTGGCATTCGTAATCGATGCCAAGAAGGAGAAGAAAGAGGTGCAGAATATACCGGTTGTGTGTGATTATCCGGAAGTCTTTCCCGAAGATCTTCCCGGATTACCACCTGATAGGCAAGTGGAGTTTCGTATAGACTTGTTACCAGGAACAACACCGATAGCAAAGGCACCTTACCGATTAGCACCGACGGAGATGAAGGAGCTCATGACGCAACTTCAGGAGCTGTTGGACAACGGTTTTATTCGACCTAGTTCATCACCCTGGGGAGCTCCGGTGTTATTCGTGAAGAAGAAGGACGGAAGTATGAGAATGTGTATAGACTACCGAGAGCTGAATAAGGCAACGGTGAAGAACAAGTATCCATTGCCGAGGATTGATGACCTATTCGATCAGCTGCAAGGTTTGAGCTACTTCTCAAAGATCGATCTTAGGTCAGGATATCATCAGCTAAAGGTGAGAAAGCAGGATATTGAGAAGACTGCATTCAGAACGAGATATGGACACTACGAGTTCTTGGTTATGTCATTCGGGCTAACCAATGCTCCCGCAGCATTCATGGATTTGATGAATAGGGTTTGTAAACCATTCCTCGATAAATCTGTGATAGTGTTCATCGACGACATTCTCATCTACTCGAAAAGCCAAGAGGAGCATCTCAAGCATCTACAGGAAGTATTATAAGTGTTGAAGAAGGAGAAGCTTTTTGCAAAGTTCTCCAAATGCGACTTTTGGATACGGGAAGTCCAATTCTTGGGTCATGTTGTTAACCAGGAGGGAATAATGGTTGAACCCGCAAAGATCGAGGCTGTAATGAAGTGGGAACGTCCAAAGAGTCCCACGGAGATTCGAAGCTTTCTAGGATTAGCCGGATATTATCGACGATTTATCCAAGGCTTTTCTTCGATAGCTGCTCCATTAACAGCTTTGACTCATAAAGGAGCTACGTATACGTGGAGTGAGAAACACGATGAGGCATTCGAGAACCTAAAGAAGAAGTTATGTGAAGCACCGATACTTTCTCTACCCGATGGAGTCGAAGATTTCGCGGTTTATAGTGACGCTTCTGGAGTCGGGTTGGGTTGTGTTCTGACCCAAAGAGAAAAGGTGATAGCATACGCATCTCGACAATTGAAAGAGCACGAAAAGAACTACCCCACTCATGATCTGGAGTTGGCAGCGGTAGTTTTTGCCTTAAAGATATGGAGGCATTACCTCTACGGCACGAAGTGCAAGCTCTTCACTGATCATAAGAGTCTCCAGTATCTCTTTAATCAGAAGGAGTTGAACATGAGGCAACGACGTTGGCTAGAACTTCTCAAGGACTACGACTGTGAGATACTTTACCACCCAGGTAAAGCAAATATTGTTGCTGATGCTCTCAGTCGGAAAGTCAATCTGGAAAGGAAAAGGCCAAGAGCGTTAAGAATTGAAGTCGTCTCGACGATTGTGGAAAGTATCAGGAAAGCTCAAGAAGAAGCTTTAGAGAAAAATGACCGAAAGGAAGAACGTTTGGGAAGAACGTTAGTGTTTGGTACAAACAGTCGAGGACTGAAGGTATTCCAAGATCGAATTTGGGTACCTAAGACGGGAGGAATAAGGGATCTTCTAATGGAAGAAGCACACAATACCATGTACTCGATTCATCCCGGTAGCACTAAAATGTATAGGGACCTAAAACCCTACTACTGGTGGCCGACGATGAAGCTCGATGTTGCGAAGTATGTGGCCGAGTGCGTAACATGTGCGAGGGTTAAGGCACAACATCAGAAACCGTATGGGATTTTAGAACCTTTACCTGTACCCATGGGTAAATGGGAAGACATCACCATGGATTTTGTGACTAAACTGCCCAGGACGAAGAACGGTCACGACATGATTTGGGTAGTCGTGGATCGTTTCACCAAGAGTGCACACTTCATAGCAGCCAACAAGAAGTGGTCTATGGATAAGCTCGCAAATGCTTACGTGAAGGAAATTGTAAGACTTCACGGTGTCCCTCTTACGATTGTATCAGATCGTGATAGTCGTTTCACGTCAAGGTTTTGGAGGAGTCTATAAGAGGAGTTAGGTACAAAGTTGTGTTTGAGTACTGCTTACCGTCCGCAAACTGATGGTCAGAGCGAAAGAACGATTCAGACGCTGGAAGATATGTTGAGAGCATGTACCCTCGAATTCCAAGGGAATTGGGACGAGCACTTACCTCTGGTAGAATTCTCCTACAACAATAGTTTTCACTCGAGCATCAAGATGGCACCTTACTAAACTCTAGTGGTAATAATACTAGGTTTCGTCGAAGAAAATTCTATTTAAGAAGCGAAGCGCTGTCTGAGTTCAGAATCACCACCTTTTCAAGTGAGTGCATAGTTACTTTCATCTTACACATAGATATGAAGTATTTTATATATTACGTGCTATGTGTGCATATTATCTGTATACTTGTTATCTATGCTAGATGAATGTTTTTATACAAGTTTTAAATGATTTAAACTGTATATGTATTTTATATCTACAAAAATGTTGGGGTAAAACATGGGTAGATGTAATAAGACGATGTGTGATAAAATGATGAGAGGCCTCAATGTTGTTGTTGTTGATCCAGTCATCTAGCGGAGTATAGATGACGACCATGGGCTCTTCTAGACAGTCCAGTGGAACGCTGGCAGGCTCGCAACCTATAGGTGTTGTGAACGATGTGTTCACCGGTGTACTCCATCCCCCACATGGTTGCCTTTAGGACATTTATTGTTGAGGAATCCCCTTAGCAGTAGTGTCCGTCCCGATGATGATCCTTAGGCTAGGTCCCTTATGATAGGTGTTTAGGGACGTAAAGTGAGGATAACGGGAACGGGTAATCGGGTTATTGTTGATCGATGAAATTAATAAACTTATTTATTGTGGGTTGAAAACCCTATGTGCTCACCAGGCTCCCAAGCCTGACCCACTCAGTTTCTTGTATTACAAGTAGTGGCGCATGAGCATAGGTGTGATGTTTTGGACGAGGGATTACGGATATAGGCCTGTAGATATGAAATAATGTAGTAAGGCTTATATTGTATTGTTTATGCTTTTGATCTGTACGAACATGACATCCCAAGTCTTTTAATGAAATACATTTCTATGGAAATGCTTTTGATAAATCTTTATCATATTTTGTTTTGGGACAAATTCCGCAACACTTTCATTTAAAATGTAACTCTGATTTTTAAACAAAGCATAAACAAACCGGTCTTTTCTGGCCGTGATTTTGGGGATGTCACAAGTGAGGGTTGGACCGGGCCCCAAACATCAGAATAAACAAGTTCTAGAGGTTTAGATGCATGGAAGGAGTTTTCACCAAAAGGCATTTTATGACTTTTATTGATAGAACATGCATCACAATGAAAAAAGGTACTGGACATTTTATTGTGCGAGAATCCTAAATTTTTAAGTAAGAACTTTAGAATTTTGATTGAAGGATGTCCAAACTTATGGTGCCAGTATAGAAGAGACCCAGTGGCTGTTGTGGTAGAATTTATTTGGGGCAAACGACGGAGAGAGTTGATGATTGCATAGTACACATCATTGACGTTCGTTCCCCGCATGAGAGGCGCCCCCGTGCGAAGATCCTTAACCAAAAAATGAAAAGGAAAAAATTCAACCGACACATTATTAGATTTACAGAGTTTTGCAACAGAGATAAGATTATTACGAAGTTGAGGGACAATAAGGACATTGTGTAAATTTAAGGGTCGAGACCGGGATGGAAGGGAGGTATGACCAGTGTGAGAGATGGGTAGATTTGTACCATTGCCAAGCATGATTTCATCTGGCCCTCCAAAGTCTAATATGGTGTGCAATGAGGACCGATCGGAAGCTACATGATGAGATGCCCCACTGTCAAACATCCAAGGTGGGTTTGGTGCAGAAGTGGTAGCTGTGGAGTGGTTAATAATTGGAGTTGATGGTAGACCTGATGAGATGATGATGTTGTCTCGTAGAAGTCGTGCTAATTTTCTGCAATCTTTGGTGTCATGCCCTGGAATGTTACAGAATTGACAAAACAGAGAGTTACGAGTGTTAAAATTAGAATTGGGCCCAGAGTGGGAAGGCCTGTTATTTCGTGGCCCAAAATTGTTGGATCGATGATTGTTTCTCTGATCATAATTTGTGCGGCCTGTGGAGCGGGTATTTGATTTTTGTGTATAATTGACAGTGGCGATGGTCGGCATTGAAGTAGCTTCATGAAGGGAGCGTTTATAGTCAATCAGTTTAGCAAAGAGATCTGAGAAGGTAAGTGGAGTATCTCTGACTTGTAGGGCTACAGTTATATGCTTGTAATCATCCCCTAATTGAGCTAGGATGTGAACAATTAGGTCTTCTTCCTGAACCGGAGATTATGCTAGGGCTAATTCATCAGCAATAGCTTTCATTTCATGAAGAAATTCAGCCATTGATTTTGAGCCTTTGGGGTTCTTTGCCAATTTGGATTTGAGAGAGATGATGCGAGATCTGGAGACACTAGCGTAGCTATCAGTGAGACTTTTGAAAGCCTGTTGAGCAGTCTCTGCGGAAGAGACAATGGGTTGAATGATGTCCGAGCAACTACCTAGAAGAGCACCCAGTAGTATTTGATCTTGACGATACCAAGCCTGATAGAGAGGATTTGGTTTGCTGTCAATTGTTTTTGGTGGTGGGTCGACTGAATCTTTGACATGTTTGTCAAGACCGAGACCAATGAGGGTGGAGAGAACTTGTTTTCTCCATACAGGGAAGTTGGTTGATGTGAGTTTAATGGGAAAGTGAGTGTGTGTGGTGATTTCAACAATGGTGGCCATGTGGGTGTTGAAGGATCGTGAAGGCTCAGATGAGCAAGAAGTGCTCTGATACCATGAAAGTTTGAGAAATTATTGTGTTACTTGAATGATATTACAGAACTTTATGTAGCCATTTATAGGCCTTTTACAACAGAGTAATAGAGTAATTACAGGAGCTATATTTGGTATACATATTGGGACCAATATATGATGATACACTTTCCGTCTATTGTGATTGTGTGGTCCCTATAATGGTGGAGTCTTTGGAGTCTCTTATAGGAAGCGGTAATGAATGTATTCATTTGGTGATATGGAACTTTCGCAATCACGTAATGCACTCTTGCCACCCAAAAAACCACCCAACTTTGGCAAACAAGGTACAATTGTTATCCCATTTGTGGATCAACGCTAGGAAGAAGAAATGTATCTCTTTGAGGTTCACAAATTGGTGTTGTGATCCTATTGATGAATGTAGCTCTAGAATTTAATTTTTTTTTGTTTATTTATTTTGTATCTTTAGCTTCTTGCTAGTTTTTTTTTATCAAGTTAATAAATATCTTTTGCCGTTAAAAAGAAAAAGAAAAAGAAACTAAAACCAAATGGACCATATAATTTATTCTGATTAAAATTATACAATCTCATAAATTTTTAGCGTTTTTTTTTTCTAAATTTTAAATGACCCTATTAAAAAATCCGTTATTAATAAATACTAGATTACTTAAAAAAACCTAGTCACTCAACTTTATATAGTATTTTCCTAGTCTAGAGAAAAGGCTATGCTAAATTGTATTATTATATAATTTTGATTTTAAAATGAGACGATATGATTCATTTGTGAATGGATTAAACTATTACGTTTGTCTACCGGTACCAACCCGTGGCATATAGACAACAAGAAGAAAACATGCAAACAAATTTATGGATTTGGTGTCCCAAGGTTTGGTAATTCAGCATATTGACAAAATACTTTGAAAATATTCAACTTTTTAAAATTTATAACCAATCAAGTCTTCTTTAAATGTTCTGTTTCATGTTTGTCTTATTATCCTTCTTCCTTCTTATATCCGAGATAAACATATGAATTTGGTGAAATTTGCTTTAAGAAAAAAGATACTTGAACTTTAATATCCAATTAAAATACCATGAGTTGTTTTTGGACCTCCGTAGGACACAACTATGAATTGCATCAAAAGAAGATCTATAAGTGGGGGTTACTTTTTTTCGCATATGATCGAACTATGGTGATATTATCATCCTTTAGTTGTGTCGTGTTTGTTCTCGAAGAAAAATATCATGTTGTTCAAATATATAAAACACTCAAAATGAATCATCATATTACAATTGAAATCATGAAACCTCATTAGGGTTGCCAAAACGGCAAAACCGTCCTTTAACCTATGGTATAGGATTCCACCAAAGAGATCTATATTATTGAAATCCTTGATTTAGGACCATGGTGGACGTAGACTCCTAGAGTGTAAACAGAGTAAGTATTTGGCATTATCGGTAAAACTAAGAAAGGAAGAATAGCACGGTGGATATTAGTAGTTTTTATCCGTAAAATATCATTTTATTTGTTTAAATTAAAATATAAGACAATCCAGACTAAAGGTGTGAAACGAGAGAGTTTTGCCATTGACAAAAGTCTATGTGACACTTTTAAGGGTGGTGAACACCACATCACTTAGTATACGATATTTTAGTGAATATTATCTATCTCTCTCAATGTAAGCTATAAATCTCTTGTCTAATGGTTTTAGATAACATTATTTTAGATTTATAAGAAATGTTATTTATTGTTGTTTACTTTATGACTTTTTTTTTGTTTCGTGGAGTCGTTGTTAAACTTACGGGTAATAGGTACATAATTTCTACTTGATTCAAAATTCAATCATATACTTGATGTCAAAAGAATGGAGATGTGTCGTGTTAGAATGAAAATCCAATATTTATATTCTCTTTATCAAATGAAAATAGCCATCTCTCCTACTTAATTTTCATAATCAATGACTAATTGGGTAAGAATTCTGGAAACTTTTTGAAAAGAGTTTGTCCGACCAATAAAAGCAAGACTAATCAACCACTTATTATAATAAACAATTTGTTAAGAGAAGTAATAAAGTATTAAAGAGGCTTGTTTAGAAGATGTGTGTCTTTAACGGAATAATCTTGACTTAAAAAGATAAGTTTGGAATAAGTTAAGTAGGTTTATGACTAATGGTGTACTACACGAATAGTCTAAAGATAAATCACCCCGATCTTTTTCATATACGTACAAACATTGTGAACCTAGGATTTTAGCATCATTACACACATATTTATATAGGATTAATGATCTCACTAATTATAATATGTTCTATTTACATATTTAATCATAAATTATTTTTTTTATATATTATTTATCATTAAACCAACTTAATCCATTCAAAAACTACTATGACCGCACTAGATTAGTAGCGAGGATATGTGTCAATAACTACCATTATGATGGCACTAGATTAGTAGCGAGGTTATGTGTCATTATGGTAGCCTTGTCGAAAATACTCGATACCCGAATTACCCATCCGATTTTTTTAGGTATCGGGTAAAAATTTTCAGGTAATCAGGTAACCCATTTTTTTTCAGGTCGGGTAAATGGTAAGTTTAGTGGGTTTCGGGTGTACCCGAATTATTTTAATTTTTTTTTTGTTTTTTTCGTAGAGCGTATACTCTGTAACAAGTATATTTGATCACGCTTAAACTAACTATCGTTATTGTAAAACATGGATCTTTTTTATTATATGCATATTCTTTAACACTTAACTGTTTTCTAGATTATAGTTTTTATTGCAACTAACAAACTCTTTATTTTGACGAGACTTCAGAAAATGACAAAACTTATGGCTACAATTATCTTAAACATTTTAAACTTTTAAATTAAGATCTTTAAGTATTTGTTGTTTTAACATCTTATTAGATTAGATTAAGTTGTTAAATATCTCAAGTATTATTGACTAAAAAATCTCAATGTTCAAAGTTTGAGTAACTCCGTTTATGTCTCGTTTGTTTGTATAAACAAGACTAATAAAGCACGACGTATTTATTTCATTAAATTTATTTTCAAGTGAAATTCAAATATATATATATATATATATATATATATATATATATATATATATATATATATATATATATATATATATATATATATATATATTTCGGGTAGTACCCGAATTACCCAAATTTAATTTGGGTCGGGTAACGGGTATTTTTTTTAACATGAAAAACACGAATTACCCGAAACCCGAAAAAATTACCCGATCAACACCCCTACATTATGGTGGGTTAGGCATGAGCAAACGGACCGAACCGGACCAACTTGGACCCGAACCGGGAACTAGCTCCGGCCAAAATCAAGAACCGAATCGGCCCGACGGTTCTACCGGTTCCGGTTTCAGGTCCGGTTTTGCCGGGTTTTAGATTTTGGAACCGATCTGATTTGACACGCTTCCTTGCAGGGCTTGTAACTCATTCAATTTTTAATCAAATCAAACGTTTTTATAGTCTAAACTTAACTACAAAACCTAAACTAAGTGTAGGAAAAAGATTCATGTAAAAAAAACTTAAATTGAGTGAGTTATGCACATTTGAACAATAAAGTCAGATTACGCTTAATTGTTGTAACATAATTTTTTTTGATTTGACACCCTTCCTTGCGGGGCTTGTAACTCATTCAAATTTTAACCAAAACAAATGTTTTTATACTCTAAACTTAACTACAAATCTTAATCTACATGTAAGAAAAAGATTCAGGTCAAAACAAGTTAAATTGAGTGAGTTATGCACATTTGAACAACACAGTCATATTACATTTAATAGTTGAAACATAAAAAAAATTCTAATTTTGACACTCTTCCTCGCGGGGCTTGTAACTCATTCAATTTTTAACCAAATCAAGCGTTTTTATTGTCTAAACTTAACTACAAACCATAATCTACATGTAGGAAAAAGATTCATGTAAAAAAATTAAATTGAGTGAGTTATGCAACTTTCAAAATTTGAATGAGTTATCCGGTCCGGTTCCTGGTTTTGTGCCGGTTCCAATGACAGATTCTTACCGGGTCCCGGTTCCAAAAGTTGACGAAATTATAGTATCGGTCCCGGCCCGACCGGTTCCATCGGGTTCTGGTTCCAGTACAGGTTTCGGTTCCGGGACCGGTTATGACCGGTTTCCCGGTCCATATGCTCATCCCTAGACCCTATATATTAACCTGCGTAAGATATTTGATTACCATTACTTGAAAAATAACATGAATGGATTTCACACGCATTCCAGATACCAGGTGGATACATGAATAGCATTCCAGATACCAGGTGGATACATGAATACATTAAAACATAATCGCTTTTTACTTTTAAATAACATTTGTATATATTTTTATGGATTAAATAGATATATTATTACACGAAAATAAATGTTAATCTTTTTCGTTCTTTCAACATACGATCACACACAAATGCATACAAAGGGAGAAATGTCGAGGGAATGTAGCAAATACTGGAACTAAGGTACAAAATCATGAAGCATGAGGGCTTAGAGGGGGGCAAAGTGGGCAGTTGTACAGGGCCTAATTTTTTTCATTATATATATATTTTTTAAAAATACAAAATTATAATAAAGATAATGGCCATTTTTTTCTTGTTTGTCCCGGACCCTTAAGAATATTTTATTTTTCAGGACCGACCCTGTCATGAAGGAAGTTAGCCAAAAATAAAATCGAATGCGGTTTCAACTTTCAAGTATTATTTTTATCTTTCTTATTTTTTAAGTCCTAACAACTTGTTTTATCTCAATAAATTATAGTATGTACTTTTATATTAACCAATTAAATATCATTACTACTAATTAAATACCATAAATTAAAAGATTCTTGAATTGTAATGATAAGATTGTTGAAAGTTGGAGGGTTTTAATTTGTGATTAACCGACATAATTAACCTTAGATAAACTACCTTGAAGGCTTGAACCATATCAAATCAAATTGAATAATAAACAAAAAGATAAATCTTAGTAATTAAGTCAATTTCCTACTTATTATAATAGCATAATAGCCTAATAGATCGGATTTTATGTAAACTAAAAAATATATAATTTGTAGGAATCATCAAGTTTCTATATACTATAATAGCATAAATAAATAAATAATAGTTACACCCGATATATTTTATTTTAAGTCACTTTTTTCCAATATACAATTTATTTTTGCTTTACAAAAAAAAAAGACTATTATCAGTGTGAGACTAGTCTACTTGATAGAGACTTTGCCTCTTAGATTAAGGGTTTCGAATTCTAACCTTGACATGAAGAATTTCGTGATACTAACTTCTATCCATTAACCCTGTCGTTAAAAAAACAAAAAGACTTTTTATTATAACAAAAAATAATTTAGTTATTTGCAATGGTTAGCCTATCCTTAGATTTATAAAGATAAATCTTCGTAATTAAATCGAATAAGACAAAAGCTTAGAGCCCTAGAAAATTTATGTTCCGTTGTTAAAAAAAAAGACTTTTTATTGTAACAAAAAATAATTTAGTTATTTCCAATGGTTAGTCTATCCTTAGATTTATAAAGATAAATCTTCGTAATTAAATCGAACAAGACAAAAGTTTAGAGCCCTAGAAAATTTATGTTGTTCCCAACTTGATCATAGAAAACAAACATACACTTGATCATAGAAAACATACACGTCCTTTCCCAAGCACCGATTAGAGTAGAGTGGTGGTGGTACTTTATAGGTGATCACATGGATTCTTCAAATCTTAGTTCAATGTGTTTGTAAAAATTTGGTGTCAAAGTAAATTAAATAGGTTTATTTATACGAATGATTTAAATTTGAGAAATTTATAAATTTAGACAAACACATTAATTATTTTTAAAAAATAGTCAAAAATTAACAATTTTCAAAAAATCTTAAAATAGCCACTCATTTCGTATATGATTAGCCACAACTACGAAATCCTACTATTCTGCTCCTATTTGAGTACGTGGGCTTTAAATTGGGCCCAATAATAGCCCACGGGCCGGAAGAATAATACCCTAATTTTTTAGGAATACCTTCATTTTCTACTTTCTAGCTTACCAAAATTCTCTCAACGATACGTACTCTTTCGAGAATTTTATAAGATATCTACTTATTTAAAGTTTTAATCATGTTTTATTATTAAGTTTTATACAATAGGATATGTTTATTTATGATTTATTTGCAAAAAATGAAAATATATGAAATCAGGTGACCAAATCACATCTAGATAAATGGTATCAGAGAGAACAAATCGCATATGGAGGATAACAAATAGGAGATGTATGTTGGGTTTTGAGAGCATTCTCGCATCTAAAGTGTAATGTATAAGTATCTGATGCGTAAATTATACATAAGGACATATATATAACCCGCAGGGTTTTGAATAATCAAACTCATACCCTTTTAACAAATTTCAAAATCCGATCCAAACCCGCTCCATAACCCGCAGGGTTTTGAATAATTAAACCCATATCCTTATCCACCGAATCAGCAGATATCCAAACCCGCCCCGTAACCCGTACGTTTTTTGAATAATAAAACACATTTTTACTTAAATCATAAAATCATATTTATTAAATAAAACTAAGTTTTGATTTAGAAAACACATTATGTACTCGAGGACTTTCTATTGGAATTAAAATCATTATTTTAATTACTTCCGGTTTTTTTTGACCGTCGATTGCATTGATAGAGAATAGAAATTACAAACTTTCTTCCGGTTGATAAATAACCTTATTGATTTATAAATGAAATTGGTGATTACATGATGAAATATAAATGAAATGAAATCATGAATCTTGGGAGAAGAGTAGAAGACTGAAAATCTAGAAGTTGAGTCCTTGACTCCTATGTAAAAATAATTTAGTCTTTGGCCTTTTATCTTTAGATTTCTTATTGGAATTTAATGTAAACTTTAGGCAATATAAAATATAAATTTATATTTCTAAAATTTATATGGGGCGGGTTATAAACGGAGCGGATCGGTGTTGATCCATACTCGACCCTTTTAATAAAAGTGTTAGCGGGTACGGGTCGTTAACAGGTAAACGGATCAAAAACTATGCTCTAAACGCATATAATTGTTAAGGGTTTGGATCGGATCAGGGTCAAAACCCGCTCCATTGCCAGGCCTAACTAAGAGAATAAGTTGTTTAGTAATTTGACCACGTTCAATCTTATACAACTATCATCATTTTCATGCATTCTCACTAATTCTTATTCATTTTTGTTCATACACATCGTTTTTCTCTCATTTTCATTGTTACAAAATACGACTCAATAAACATTCTGACAACATTCTGACAGAATGAGAATAATAATAAAAGGCCTATAATAACTTTATAGACGATTTAATTACTGAGAATGTATGAAAATGACAATAGTGATGTAAGATTGAACGTATTTATATTATTAAATAACATATTTTCTTTGTCATTTCACAGAATAGCACTGTCCACACGTCCGCACAATAGATGTCAATCCACATTTGAATCTCTCTCTCTCCCTCTCTCTCTCTCTCTCTCTCTATATATATATATATATATATATATATATATATATATATATATATATATATATATATATATATATATATATATATATATATATATAACGTACAAGCTGTTGATGCACATATCATGTATCAGGGACTTATACTTTCATAGAAGGATGGTCCTCATGAGAATGTACAAGTAGTTTATGCACGTCTTGTGTATTAGAAGCTTGTACCTGTGATTTTTTTTTTTTGCCAAATCAAGATTATTTTAGGGTAAATCGCAATTGGAGAATACCCGAATGTAATTTACTAAGAAAAAAAAACCTTTTATAAACACACAGTTTTGTTAGGCTATGGGCCGAAAATTGGGTCAAAATCGAAGACCAAGTAGATAGTAATTCGCAGCTCGAGGATAGAAAATAACAGATATGAAATGTCCCATTTTAACAAACAAATATTTTTCATTTTTAATTAAGGTAAAACATTATTTTCATAAAACCAAGTTAAGAAAACTTATTTGTTCCAAATACATTTGCTTGAAAATTAAAGTAATATAATAAATGCGGAATCACTAATGATGTTGATGATTATGTACAATCACGCCTTTGACTTCCCACGATCATCAGTGGTACCTGAAAAACATTTAATCCACAACTGTAAGCCAAAGATAAGTGAGTTCCCCTAAAATACCACACACCACAATACACATACAATGTATGCACACACGAGCCTTCAGTATGACTTGACCGCCTCGCGAGGCCTGCAGTACACCTGGACCAGTTACATGGGCCTCCGGTTAACGATTGGTCCCCCCTTTTGTGCTTATAACATACAGTTGATCCGCACCTGGCCGACAACATACATCTGGCTCGCCCGGGTATCTTGGCCTTCAACACAAAACATGATCACCTCAACCCACCACCCGATATGAAGACATATAAACCAATAATGCAATCAAAAAAGTAACATAAACACATACAAATCTCTATACTAGTCTACCTGTCTAACAGCTCACTACAACATACAAGCCTCATACAGTACCCTACGTCACTACTAGCATATCGTTGATGAATGCATAGTTATATGTAATCAAAGGCGAGATAGAAAATCGAACACGTGATCCGAATCTAGAGCCACAACCAAACAAGGAATAGGAAAGAAATCCTATATCAAGAGTTCTCATGCTATTTATCCTACATGATTGCATACAACCCCTAGGGCACTCAACTAGACGATAACTGACCCCTGGTACTCTAACTAGCATATCACTACTCGTATATCCTAACATACAAGGATATATACTGTAACACGTGGTATAGTAAGGAAACTCACACAAATCAAAGACCCAAGGAAATACAGCAACACCCTCATTCTCTATATTGATCGCCTCAGCGAACCCACTATCATCAAACAAAGATAGATTCTCAATCAATAACCAAATTCCTTCAAATTTTACCCAAGGCCAAACTAATTAAAGGTCAACGACCAACCAAGTCAATGTTCACCATGAAGTGGAGACCTATTGGCCACATCGTGGGCATGTCAAGACAAAACAGTCGACATGTGGGACCTTTCCATGTCGTGGATCCTGGCAGAATGTCATACTCTTTATTAAGTGCTTAATCCTTACAGATATAAACCCATAACTTTAGATATAATCTATTTCAATAATTTAATGGATAAAGTTTCCAACTTTATCGATTAGGAATCCACCACAAGGCATTATCTACAATTCTAAGTCCAGTAAGTCCTTAATGAGGCCAAATCCTCAAGATGGACACAAAGTAACTCTAACCATGACTCTTTCTTAATTACCAGAAGCTTATAGACTACAAAAACGACCATAACAAGCTATGAAGTTCCTCAAACTCCAAGAGCATCCATGGAAGGGAACAAAATGACTCAAAATGACCCCAAACATGAATCAAGAAAAAGAAATGCCAAGGTAAGAACTTTATAACTCAAATAGCTCAAAAATCATAATAGAATTATGGGTCCAAACCAACTCCTTGCTTCCTTGCACCAATATGAACTTCCTTCTTCCTCAAGCTCAACCAAAAATCCAAAGAATAAGCTCCAAATCATGAAGATACGATCTCAAACATGCATGGAGCTAGGGTTTTGTGATGAGGGTGGAAGTTGAAGAGGATGGCCTAATCCTTGAGATTAGGTGCATAAATATGGAAGAAACCCTAAAAGATCAAAGGCTTGGGCAGCAGCAGCTGCCACATCATGGCCTTCTTCTTGTCACGTCGTGTCGGCCATCCAAACACGTTTTTCATGTGTTTGGTATGTAACGTCGTGGTGCTCCATTCACCACATCGTGGCACAGGGTTTTAACCAAAAACCTTACCTTTGATCCCTCAAAGCCCTCTACCGTGCCATCGTGGAAAACGGGTGTTACGGTCCTCTCCTATTTAAATTAGATTTCTTCTTCGAAATCAGTCCTTACAAACTACCTCTTATATACACCACACACTTTTTGCAGGTTCTTCCAGTCCCACTCCAGTTGCACTAGCCGAAACCTCTCTCATACCATGGTATGCAGTTCCATCCCAAGGTCTTCACGAATAGAAGCCAAGTCTATTCTTGGACTAGACGCCTAACAATCGCTCTCTCAACTGCCGCAACACTGGGTCGATGCTCCACCATCTAACCACTTTAATAACCCTTGTCAATTTAATCTATTTTGCGAAATAGTAAGCCCTAGTGGAGAAATGAGAATTAACCCCATTGTAAGAAACTAATTCCTTAGCCATAACCTGAAGAATCCAACATACAATTTCATCCTATAATTAACCTTGCTAACAAAATATTCACAGATTCGATCTGACCCAAATTCTCCCCGTCCTCGCGTCGTCCTACTGATAAATCGAATTACAGAACCCACAGTTGGCCGCCGTCGCCACTAACCTTTCCTACAAACACACCAACGAAACCCTGAACATAAACCAATCGAACACATAGTAAACTAGACTATCTACACACTTGGCTCTGATAGACCTGATCCGCCGACCAGTAATCACTTTCAGGCTTACCCCCGATCTACCAACCATTAACTACTCTCGGGCTTTCCCCCGATCCGCCAACCACTAACAGCTCTCGAGCTTACCCCCAATCCGCCAACTAGCTACCGCTCTCCCCAAGCACTTGAACCCATGATGTTACACTACAATTTTAATTTACATAAATTAAGCATTCATTCATCATTTCGTACATGATAATAGTACACATTCGTTTCATTCATCAATTTCGTACATGATAAGAGTACATATTCGTTTCCGTGACCACAGGGGGAACACTGCTTCCTACCCGTTATGTGTTCCTTCGTTGAAACGACAACGATCGATAATGCATATTTTTTTTTCTTTTTCACCAATTGACCGTTGAAAAACAGTAATAATTTTAAAAAAAAATTGCTTTACCTATAAATACATACTATTATATTTAATTTTAATTACCACTTTTCTCTCTATTCCATAAACTTTCAATAACTAAAAAAAATCCGTTTGATGATAGTGATGACAATAATATGTTCATCTCTATGATTTACGAGTATTTCACGAACGTTCTGCTACAACCAAATCCAGCTCCTCTATTAATCAGACGTACGACGTTAAACATAGATCGTGAAGAAGGGCACGAACGTCTAGTTCACGATTATTTTGCAAATCATTGTGTCTACTAGCCACACGATTTCAAAAGAAGGTTTCGTTTGCAAAAAAAATGTTTTTGTTCGGGTAGCCAAGCCTTGGAAAACAGGTATTATTTCTTTCAAATATAGCTCTTACATAATTTAAATACATTGTTTCTTTCAAATATAGCTTTTACATATTAAATATACGTTTAGGTATTAATTTTTCCAAATGAGATATGATACTAGAGGTAAGTGAGGATTCACATGGTTATAGAAATGTGTTGCCACAATTAAGCTTATGGCAATAAGAGAGTCACCTAATTCGATTGACGATTATATAAGAATGTCTAAGAGAACTGCTAGAGAAAGTTTGTAAAGATTGGCAAGACATGTTGTCGAAACCTTCGGTAACGTTTATATGCGCAAACCTTCGTTGAATGATATGCAACAACTATATGCGACGCAAGAAGAAACACAGTTTTCCGGGTATGCTTGGAAACATTGATTGCACACACTGGAAATGGAGAAATTGTCCCGTGGCATGGAAATGTTAGTACGCAAGTGGTCATCATGGAACACCTTTGTTGGTATTAGAGGCGACTGCTTCCCAAGATTTATGGATTTGACATACTTTTTTCGGGGTTGCGGGTTCGAACAACAACGTGAACGTTCTTGATAAGTAACCAATATTTGACAATATTTTGTCAGGAAAGACATCAGATGCTCCTTTCACAATGAATGAAAATGAATATAAGTTTAGGTATTATCTTACGGATAGAATATATCCAACATATTCCACATTCATGAGGCATTTCGACACCCAATAACACCAAGTGAACAAATTTCAAGAGAAAACAAGAAGAAGCACATGAGGATATGGAACATGCTTTTGGAGTTCTGTAGTCGGAATGACACATAATTTGAACATGCGACACGGCCATATCAGTTAGACGTTCTACAAGATATTACGTATGCATGTAACATAATGCATAACATGGTGGTTGAAGATAAATGATGAAATATTGCGAAATATTCGGCTTCGGATCCTAGACACATACAATTTCAACGCCGGACAACGAAATATTTACATAGGGTCGTAGATATTAAAGACGCACGGAAACACAAACAACTTCAAGAAGATTAGACTGATTTTATGTACGATGGAAATGAAAATGAATAAATTATGGGCAAAATGTAACTTTTTTTAAATGTTACTTTTTTGTTGTAATGTTTTTTTAGATTTTTAAATGTTATGTTTAATTAAAAAAAATAGATTTTATTTAAATAACATGCTTTAATTAATTTTGTTTAAATATAAAAATTAAATCGAAAAAATAAAGTGTTAGGGTACAAAGTTCTCTTTGGATATGACTTATCCTCTTAGATTGTGTGATGAGTTTAGCATTTCCTATAAATAAGAAGTGAGTGACTCTGATTTTAAGGTGTTGTTGTGGACACTCCACCATACTCCACCTTACTCTAATATATTTTAGGTTAATCATTACTATTAACTAATCATTTTCTTTAATTAAGGATTTGTTTACATTGTTTTCCGAAAAAAAATATTTTTTTATTTTTGTTTTCTTTAATTCTCTTATATATATATAGGGTTAGGTTCATTTGAGACCACTTATATTTTGTGAGACCGTGAGACGCATTTGTTTATTATTTTTTATTTTTTTTATTTTTTTTTAGTTAATTCATGTTCCAAAAATAATATTTAAATTTTTTTTTTTTTTGATTTTTCCATTTATTTTGCATTTTAAAATTATTTTTAGAATATGTACAGTGTAATATTCTATTTAGAATATTTCACGTATTTTTAAAAAAAAATAGATTTTTTTTAATTTTTTTTAATTTTTTTTAGTTAATTCAAGTTCCGAAAATAATATTTAAAAAAAGAATTTTTAGATTTTTCCATTTATTTTGCATTTTAAAATTATTTTTTAGAATATTTCACGTATTTTTCAAAAAAAAAACGGATTTTTTTTATTTTTTTTTATTTTTTTTTATATTTTTTTAATATATTTTTTTAGTTAATTCAAGTTCCGAAAATAACATTTAAAAAAAGAATTTTTGGATTTTTCCATTTATTTTGCATTTTAAAATTATTTTTAGATTTGGTCTCACGGTCTCACAAAATTAGAATGGTCTCAAATGAACCTGAACCTATATATATATATATATATATATATATATATATATATATATATATATATATATATATATATATATATATATATATATATATATATATATTCATTAACTGTTAACTTAAACAAATAGAACATATATATTTTTTTATTTTATAATGTTATTATAAAAATCTTTCACTTAACTTAAGAGATAATTTTGTATAAAGAATAAATATAATTATATGAAAAAAAAATTTAATGTTATTCTTTTAAATTGATAAACTTGTGGCTAGACCTAAAATATGTAAATAATATCAAAACAATGAAGCTACTAAACCCCAACCTCAAACTATAATAAAATTTATAATAATGAAAGTTTTCAAGAAAAAGAATCAGTGGCTAAGAAAACCAAAAAGAAAAAATAAAAACAAAATTATTTATGAAATTTATCTTGTACTAATATTCTACGATATATCTTTATATAAATTAATAAAACTAAACAAATCACATTTATAAAAATATATATTACAATTTAATAAAATAAATAAATAGTTTCGTTATTCCCATTAAACAAAAAAAATCAAGCTGCAAAAAATCAATATTGAACCTAAATAAAAGTAAACAGTGAAATACTTTTTAAAATCAGTTATAAAAAAAGAAAATTACTTTTGCCGAGATAAATAAGAGCATTGGGTGTGGACAACAAGGTGTAACACCAAGTTGTGCCACTTCACATGCCACATAAGCAAATTGTGTTATAACACATTGGTTATAAGATGCAAGAAGATGAAACACCAACTTTTTGAAAATAAATATTTTTATTTTTGTATTTTTTTTTTACTATTTCGTTTTTTTTTACTTTTTTTTCTTTTTGCGTTTTTTTAATAACTAATATATTTTTTATAAAACATATAATTTTAAAAACAAAAAAAAGACATAATATTTAAAATCTAAAATTCCAATTACAATTAAAAAAACAAAATTTTAAACCTAAATTAATAACTAAAATACCATTCAAATTACTACTAAAACCACACACCAATCATAATTAACCCAAATATTTTTTTCTAATTTGTTCCTTCATCGCTTGTAGCACCGCTAGATCAGTAGGAGTTAAACCCTCCTCGTTTGTCCGAAGAATTGACAACTGATGTGTCATTAGTTCACTCTCTTTTTGCTTCTGCTTCTCCCGTGTCTGCCTTTCCAGAAACTCCAAATGACGACGTTTCAAGTCATTTTTTTCTTTTATTAATAAATTGTGCTCGTCGAATTTCGCTCTCATTTCCACCGTATCTTTTGCTCTCGTCTCCACCTCCTCCGCATGTCTTGCAGCGCGCCTCGCTTTGTCGCGTCCGGGCGGTCGTCGTGGTGGGGATATCTCTTGGATATCATCCGGGATCTCATCGTCATCGGCGTTTAGGCTAATGTTAGTCCGTGCGTCCGACACGTCGACCGGGCTAGAATTGCGAGACATTTTGGATCGAACCTCCGACGATGTAGGCATTTTATTCCACTTTGGATCCGCTCGCAACAATTCCCATGATTTTTCAAAGTCGAAAACATGACCCATTTCGACCCGATATTGTTCCTTAGCAGATTTGAACAAATCGAAGTCGTTGGTTCCGCTTTGTTGTTGCGCCTCAAGCCGGTTGTAAATATCGTTGAATTTGCTGAACCGCTTAGTTATCATACCCCATTTGCTGCTCAACATGTCATTGTTACGATATGAATTTTTCTTTAAAATAACGTGAAACTTGCCGAGCACCGCCCCCCAATAAGCTCATTTTTTTCATTCCATTTCCGCGAAGTTCGTTTTTTGAAGTAGCACACCAAGCCGCCGTCAAAGCGTATTCCTCCTCCAGTGTCCACCATTGTGGAACGTCTGCATTTTCTGTTTCTACCGCTATTGATTTCCCTTTCCTTTTCCCTTTCTTACTACTTCCCGCTTCCACTTGAATTGATGGTTGTGTTGTAGGCGATGGTTGGTTGGTTGTTTGTTGCATCGAACCAAAAGTAGAGAAAAGATTTTGTTGTAAATTTGGGTTTTAACCAAATTGATTTTGTTGAACGTAAGGTGAGTTGGGAAATTACAGTGGCGGTGAAACGGGATTGAAAGCGACACCTTGGTATGAGATTTGTGGTGAACCTTGAGACGACAAAAGGTTGAAATAATTTTTGTACCCCGCAAATCCGAGAGGCAAGGTTGTGTTTGGGTTTGATGATGGAGGGGGGGGGGATGGGTGTTTGGGTTTTGCTCCATTTTTTGAAATCATAATGAAAAATGTGTATAAGATATAGAGAGAATGAGAGAAAGGTATATAAAAATTTGAAATAAAGTATATATATATATATATATATATATATATATATATATATATATATATATATATATATATATAGAGAGAGAGAGAGAGAGAGAGAGAGAGAGGTAAAAAGGTAATTTTTTTTTTTGAATTTTACCGTTATCAAACGGTCTAAATAACAACGGTTATTTGCGCGTTACAATTCGTCTCCACGACAACGAGAACCCACGCAACGAGGTGCAACGAGATTGGGGGCAGTGTGCTTCTCATCGTAACGCCGTTGAGGGGTGCCACCTCACTCACATTGTATCTCGTTTGTACCCATACCGATTGCTCTAATTTTTGGAAAAAGATAGAAAAAAATAATGAATAACTTGAATAAGATGAAAAAAATGCTCCACATGGAATTAGTGAAAAGTGGAGAAGGTGAGAGGAAATGTAGCTTACACTAGGACAATATTTATTGGAGATTCAGTTTTATAGTTTTCATAGTATAAAAGTAGACTAGAGTGTGCATTTATTACAAATAGTGTGGAGTAGGGTTGTATACGAACCAAACGAACACGAACAAGGTCTTATTCACGTTTGTTCGTTTAATTTAGCCGAACAACAAACAAACACGAACGGATAAATGAACGAGATTTTTTTGTTCGTGTTCGTTCGTTTAACAAATTACTTTGTTCATGTTTGTGAACATGCTAAACGAACATAAACGAACAAACATAAACGAACAAAGATAAAAAAAACGCAATTGAGCATATATGAACATAAACGAACATATAATATAGCAATATAATAAAATCAAATTGAATATAAATGAATATAAATAAACTTAAACGAACATTATAGACAAACGTTCACGAACATGAATGAACGAACGAGACCATTGTTTATGTTCGTTCATTTAACTAAATGAACGATAATTTTTGTTCATGTTCGTTCATTTATTAAATAAACGAACATAAACGAACTTCCCGCCGAACATTTCACGAACGGTTTGTTGAACGTTCAGTTCGTTTACCGCATTCGACATCATAAAAGGTCACTACAAAAAGAAATGATGACATAGAGTGTTATAACTAGTTGTCTATTTCCTTCATTTGATGTTATAACATCATATTGATATGACATGTGAGGTAACAATTTTTGAATACGATAACACCTTTTAACTAGTTGTCCACACCCACTAATCTAACTCATTAGATTTATATAACCAAAGAGAAATTAAATATCCTCGTATTTTTCTTCCTACATATTCTACTACCCATTTGAAATCATGATAAGTGTATTAAATTAATGATAATTTTATCCAAACATGACACATGTCACCATTTTACATGGATAGAAAGATAAATAAAAAGAAAAGGCAGGAGATATTTAATTTCTTATAACCAAAAACACATTTGAAGTCACATTTGACTTTATTTGATTATTTCTATGTCAATCATTTTCATTCACGTCAACTTGACATAATTATAACAAGGCAGGACAGGTTAGGCCCTCTATGGATTTTGTTGGGCCTAAATTTTCTTATTAGGCTCGAGGGAGCGGTGTCCCCGAAACCACACTCTCTCCCCCGCCACATAAGCGTCATGTCACTTTTTACCACTCAATTGTGGTTTCTTGCCACACCAAGGGTGTGGTGCGACACTTTTCATTTCTTTTATTTTTTTTTTTGTTTTTTTAAGTATTTTAATTTAATAAAACTTCCTTTTTTTTTAACTATTTTTATTTAATATAACTTCTATTTTAATAAAAAAAACATAATTTTTCATTACTTGAAAATTAAAAAAAACAGTACATTGTGTTACCAAAAAAACCCACACACATGACATTTAAATAATCCTAGAAACTTAAAAAACATAAATAAAATAACTAAAGCAAACTACATAAAGTCGTTCTCCGAGAACTCGTCTTCGGGGTCATCCGGTGGATCCAAATTAAGGTTAATGTTTTGAACCCCCGTAAATGTGTTCCACTAAGTCATTGCGAAGATTGTGAAATGTTTCAGTGCAACGTATCTTTGCTCTCCTGTTTATATAGTCTTCGCCACCAATTTCTATTGATTGTGTCTCTGGTATGGTTTCTTCCTCGTCAAACGCACATATCATTCTTCCTTCGTCTTCAATAATCATGTTAGGCAATATAATACATGTATACATGATTTCTTGAAGTTTTTCCTCGTCCAAATAAGCTGGTGGTTTTTTCAATATGAACCACCGTTTCTTCAGAGCTCCAAAAGCACGCTCAACATCCTTCCTAGCTCTTTTTTGAGCTCTCTTGAATTTCTTTCGTCTAGAACCATGTGGAGCTGAAAACGATTTAACAAACACAGCATACTCAGGATAGATTCCATCGACCAGATAATAACCATACTTATATGGCATTCCACGCACTTGAAAAGAAGAATCTGGTGCCGATTCATCATATATGTTGTTAAATATTAGTGAACGGTTAAGAACGTTGATGTCGTTAATCGAACCAGGAGAACCAAAAAAAGCATGCCAAATCAACATATCTTGTGATGCAACTGTTTCAAGTATGACCGTTGGGTGACCATGATCACCTCGGGTAAATTGCCCATGATATGTTGTAGGGCAATTTTCCCATGCCCAATGGAGACAATCTAAGCTTCCTAGCATTCCAGGAAACCCATGCACACTAGCATGATGGGCTTGCAATTGCAGGATGTCATTACGTGTAGGCTTACGTAAATATTTTGGACCATAAAACTGAATCACAGTTTTGCAGAAAAAAATGGAGACTGTCTCGTGCAATCCTAGCAGACATCCTAAAACTTTCGTCTAACGCATCAGGCGGAATGCCATATGCTAACTGAAGAAGTGCGGCCGTGCATTTTTGTAAGGGAGTGAAACCGAGTGTACCTCTAGCATCGTAGCGTTGTTGGAAAAAAATGCACTCCCTCGTTACATCTTCAACTATACGTTCGAACAAACCTTTGAGCATTCTGAAGCGCCTACGAAAATAATACCCTTGGTAAGTGGCATTATTTGCAAAATAGTCTTGCACCAAACGTTGGTTGGATTCTTCACAATTTCTGTAAATATATCTTTGTGTTCTCTGTTGAGAACTTGCAGCTGCGTTGTTACATACAACGTTGTATGTTTGTTTCGTCATTTGAACACACACAATAGCGGTATCAAAAATAGTCTGAAATTCTTCAGAAAATGACATTTTTGAGAGAGTGGTAATTTTTTTTTAGAGAGAGAGAGAGGAGATTGTGTTGTGAAAAAAAATTAAGTTAATATGTATATCTATAGGAAAGAAAAAGCAAAGGAAAAAAAATTAAATGCTCAACGGCTCAATCCTTTCCATGTTGCCTCAACCAATCAGAATACACGGCTTTGGAGGACCACACTGCGCCCAAGACCGCACCAAACGACGGTCTGGGGTCGGTGTTCCTGTCCTATGTGGCATGAAGTGCGGTCTTGGACCGCACCCACACCGTGCAGTCTTATGGGCAAGAATTTTGTACTTCTATAATCTATAGACGTGTTTTATGTTATTATTATTATATGATTTTTGTTGTTTTAGTAGCCTGCAACCGCAAGACCATGAATAAAAGTCCAAGTTTGGTTTGATCTTTTTGAGTAAATTACACGAATGATCCTTATGGTTTAGGGAAATTTGCACATTTGGTCTCTAACTTATTTTTTTTACTCGGAATATCCCTACTGTTTGTTTTTGTTACGCACTTGGTCCCTGTCTTACCTAAAAAGACTATTTTCCCTTGATTTATTTATTTATTTAAATAAAAACACCTGTAACTCCACCCCTCTCATCTTATCTTACATACCTCATCATTTTTCCCTATTTAAATAATAATATTTTTAGGTAAAACAGGAACCAAGCGCGTAACAAAAACCAACAGTAGGGACCTAATGCGTAACAAAAACAAACAATAAGGACCTTCCGAGTTAAAAAAACAAGTTAGGGACCAAACGCGCAAATTACCCCTAACCATAGGGACCATTAGTGTAATTTACTCTATCTCTTTTCAAATAAAAACTATTCGACTATAATCAAAACACTAAAAAACATTTTGTTATCTACGTATGTTTATTTCACATAGCGGAAACATAGATTTGGTTAAGAGAAGGAAAAATAAAATGCTCGATTGTTTAATTATGGTGAAAGTTGATTACTTTTTGAAGATCAACATGATGGTTGAAGTAGGGTTAAAAAGTATGAAAATTTTGAGAAGCTTTATAAAACAAAACAAATAGAATGAGATATAGATGTTAATTATCGAAAAAATAAAGTCCCAAAATTCTCTGTGTTATAGGAGGTTTGTGAAGATATGTATATTAAAAAGGAAAAATTATAAAAAATAACAATATATAGTATAAAATATATCATACATAACTTTAATAAGTAAAAATAAAAATTATTTATTAAAATATACAGGTATAGTGCTTTTACGGGTACAAATATGATCATTATAGATAAAATAATAATAATAATAATAATAATAATAATAATAATAAAAATAAAACAAGAGAAATAAAAAAGGTTTGTCAAGTTTCACTTAGACAAAACGATCATCTCCATATTTTTCAATGTCAATAGTCTATAATTTATATTAAAAAAAACAAACAAACAAACTATATGTATTAAATTTATTTATTTTTATATTTATTATTAATTTATAACATGATCATGATTATAAAATTAATTAAAATTTTATATTAAAATTTCAAAATTATTAAACAATTAAGTTAAATAAATTAAAAGATATTTTTTTAGTTATATAAAATTATAATTATTGATTTAAATAAATACGTGAAATTATATAATATTATAATATATATTAATTTAATTTTAATTTGAATTTTAATGTTATTAATTAATTTTAATTAGAATGAAAGTTTTAAAATTTAAAATTAAAAAAAAATCAATAAGTTAATAAATGATATCATATTAATTAAAATACATAAAAAAAAACCTATTTTTTTTAATAAAATATTTGATAAATATATACAAAAATATTAAACAAAAAAGCTAAACGGCCTAAACCCTTCGGCTTTGGACATAAACATAAACTCAACATCCTCCTTCCGGGTTCAACTTGACAGCCGCCGTGCGAATCAGCGTCTTCGTTGCCATCATGTCCGTCGCCACCATTGTTTCAGCCCCTCTCACATCCTCAAATATTCGATCACTTTCCATCATATCTTCGTCCTCCTTTTCTCCAATCAATTCCTTTAAATGCTCTTCTGTCGCTCTCAAACTGACAACTACTTCTCTCCTCCGAAACCCTAACCTCCGATTCTCTGTCTCAGCAATGAGCGTAGCAGCTCAGGAAAATCTCTCTCAGACTGCATTCCTTGATCGAAGAGAAACTGGAGTTCTTCATTTCGTCAAGTATCATGGCCTCGGTAACGACTTTATCATGGTAAGTACTAAGAAACTTATTTCTACTTTCAGCCTACATGGACAATTGCTACCAGTGAAGTTTTTAGATATTTTGATGATGTTCTGTTACTGTTCGTTGTTCAAAGTATAATAACGATTGCATTATGTTACTCATATACCTTATAGTGGCTCGGTTTAATGAATTTGATTGCTAGTGGTTGGGAGTGTCATCCATTGTTTACCTAAAATTGGCTTTGATCAGGTTAACAATCTCGATTCAATGGAGCCCAAAGTTACTCCGGAGCAAGCTGTTAAGTTATGTGATCGGAATTTTGGCATTGGAGCAGATGGAGTAATCTTTGCAATGCCTGGATATAATGGGACTGATTATACCATGAGAATATTTAATTCAGATGGCAGCGAGCCTGAGGTGATTTTCTTTACTTCGCAAAGCACAAATTCTTGATATGTCCATTGTTGTGTAAACTGTAATCTCAATTATCTGCCTCCTCTCACAGATGTGTGGCAATGGAGTTCGATGCTTTGCAAAGTTTATTTCAGATCTCAATAGCTTACCTGGAAAACAAAGGTATAAAGAATTTATTAAATTCTGCTCTCCTCTAGTTGATTTGAGTACCATTTAGTTGTTGTACTCTTACAGTTTTACAGTACATACTGGTGCTGGATTAATTGTGCCCGAAATACAAGATGATGGAAAGGTAGTAAATTTTGCTTATTTAGTTCATTGAATTTTTATCCTTGTGGATTGAATTTCAACATTGTTGTTACTTCAGGTTAAAGTTGACATGGGTGAGCCAGTTTTGAAGGCTTCAGATGTTCCAACTAAAATAGCACCAAATAAAGATGAATCAGTTGTGAAAGCAAAAATTGAAGTAGATGGAGTAAACTGGAATGTGACATGTGTCAGTATGGGAAATCCTCACTGTGTCACTTTTGGTACACAAGACAACGAGGTATATTCAATATTCATCAAACTTTTATAAAATATATATTCTTGTATATCAAAATTTGCCTTCTACTTTCTTTTTTGATTTTTGTGGTATAACTTGTAAACAGAATTTGGTGGTTGATGAATTGAATTTGGCAGAAGTTGGTCCAAAATTTGAACATCATCCACTGTTTCCTGCCCGAACTAACACAGGTCAGGTTTTATTTACCTTTATGATTTGTTATACAATCATAAAAGCATAAAAGAACTTGATATTAGGATATTACCTATTTACTTATTTTATTTAATCTTATAATATGTTATATACTTTTTCAGAATTTGTGCAAGTGTTTTCTCGTTCACATCTAAAGATGCGTGTTTGGGAGCGTGGGGCAGGTTATAGCTTATTATAAAATGATTATATCTTGTTATAATTTTTAGTTTTATAACTTTGGATTAAAAAAATAAAAATAAAAACTGTTTTGTATAGGAGCAACATTGGCTTGTGGAACTGGAGCATGTGCAGTAGTTGTTGCAGCAATCCTTGAGGGTTGTTCTGAGAGAGTAAGTTTTTTTTTTTTTTTTTTGGATATATAAATAAAAATGTTTAATTTTTATTTTGATATTAAAATTAATGTTTTGTGATTACAGAAGTGTAGGGTTGATTTACCTGGAGGGCCATTGGAGATAGAATGGAGGGAGGAGAACAACCATGTGTATATGACAGGCCCTGCTGAGGTAGTCTTTTATGGATCTGTTGAGCTCTAAACGTTACAATTTTAAATAATTTGAAGATTTTTATCTGATATAAACATGATTTGGTGTGTTGTAAACATTATTTATTTGATGCTTCTGAATTTGGAAGACTTAATGTAGTAATATTAGTTTTGTTGTTGATGGCAATATAATCATGTCGATAACAGAAAAAACAGATTCCAAACCTACTATAAAAGTTTGGAAAGATAGTAAATCACAAAATATAGTCACCAAAACGAGAAAGGTTTACTTTTACATTTGATGATATGATATTGTCAAATATATGTGGCCTATTTATTGCATCACGCTTTATTGCCATTTTCTGGGTTTGATTTTGTAGGCAATACTTTAACAGTCGTTATAACAATGTAAAATTGCAAATGGCCACAATCAGATGCCCACTATTTTACATAAAAAAAAGATTGAAATATGGGGATTGAGATACATGAAATATAACGAGATTACCTCATAACTAGAGTCGAAATTATCAACATATTGCCAAGAGATGTTAACAAAAACAAGTTAGCAGAATTGCAAAAATAGTCTATTTTGTGAGAGTATATAGCGTTTTACCAACTGCTAGTTTATTAAACCGGTTTTCCTCAACCGGTTCAAATGAATAGATTACCAAACCGGTAGATAACTAGTGGTTTGGATAAAGCAGACGAAGCCAGGCCCAAACTAGTTGACTTGTTTTGAATGTGCACCACTAACTAGATGAAGTTACTTTGAACAATTGGTTTTCCGTATTTTTAAAGAATTGAACAATGAAAGTATATGACGAGTGCCCAATTGAATTGATTGGGTCACTATTCGGAAATTTGGTAAATCTCAATAAAAAATTTGGTAACTTAGTGCCAACGGTGTGAATAATTTAAACTATTATATCAAAATACATCTTAAACAATTAATTATCAAATATAGGTTTTGCTGTTTTAATAAATGTACATTGCTTTGCATTTTTTTTTTCTTTCTAAATAAATATTTTAGAATTAAAATGGATAACACTATGAGTCTATAACAGTAGGGGGATGACACAATACTGTTTATTAACTTATTATGATTAGTCTTCACATCTATCGTGTTTTGTTACAAATTTGATATATTTTATTTGCTAAAATAACAAAAACGATCAATTCATATCTACATAAAAGGACAATAAAAGGATTTGATTATGTGTTTGGAAAACCCCCCCTACCAATCAAATAGGGGCCTATACCCTAGAAGATTCTTCAATGTCAAAACGCACTAAAATAAGACCACTTGCCACTCAAAAAAATAGAAAGGAAGCACAACAAATATTTTGATTATGTTATGTATGACATGTATAGATGATACAATGAGAAGAAAAGATGATATTGACTTCTCTGTTTTATAGAATTATAAACAAAAGACACTATTGCAACTTGCATTTAACAAGGACATAACTTTCCCGTCAACATGGAAGGTTTATTTCTCTAATCATATAACTAATAAAAACCATTATCATATGTGAATTTCGTTCACCCACTTCTTTCCATCTTATTATTTTATCAACTACTTTAACTAAACAATTAATCCAATAAAATGGGATAATTAAAATTTAAGAGAAAATATTGCAATGATTTGGTTATTTACAACCATTTTTTTGTTAGAAGATAAAAGATTAAACTTACATTTATGTATTCTAAATGCATCAATCAATGAATTCATTTTAGTTATTTCTTAAGCATAACTATGCATACAAAGTTGACTAGACAATGAGTCGGAAGAAAGGGTTAAATAAGATATATGAAAAAATTTGTATATATAGACATACATTTTTAAAACAATGATGTCTTTTAAAGTATGATGTTTTTATGGTATTGAGTTGTATAGAATGTCTCATATAAAAAGTATTTTAGAATCAATTGTTGTTGTTGTTATTATTATTATTATTATTATACCAAATGATTTCTAGTCTAACGATATAAATGTTACATCCCCTTTTTGAGATCAATAATTCAAGTTCTGTCGAGACATAGATGAAATTAGAAATAGATTAGAAGTGGATTAAATTTGTTGTTTTAAAAAAAAACCAGTTCTTTCATATAACATAGAAAAATGTTATCATAATCAAATTCATTGTATTTTAATGTTGGATCTTTAACATAAGCCAAAACAAAGATATATTTTGAAACTTGTTTGTCAATTTCTTCTCTTTCATATATGAATACATTAAAGATTCCCATAAATCACACTTATAAATCAAATGGTAGTTGAAAATCCACAAAACACCTCTTGTTTTTTTTTTGTTGGGAATCTAATAATATTTAAACTATTTAATTTGAAGAAAAAGAAACATCTTCTTTCAACTCTATTAATTACTTAATTTTCATATTTACAATCTTAAAAAAGATGGCAATTTTAAAGTTAATATATAATAAACATTAAAGTTACATTTAAAACCAAAATAAATAATTATGTAAGAACACTAAATTAGACCTAAAGCTGAGCCATTAGAATAGAAAAACTCAAAATTTACGACTTTAAGTTTTTTAATCAATATCATATATTTTTGTATTGCAAACCAGCAAACCTGATGCAGTGGAAGCTACTACGTGTCGCAACAGTAGACGAGTGAGCAATAAAAACAACCATGATATTTATATATAATTTTAAACTTTCTAACTAACAGCCATTTATAATTATTTTGATTCGTTTTAATGTTTCATCATAAAGAGTGTAGTGGAATCGATGCATGTAGTCATTTATTTTTATAAAAAAAAAAATCAGACATCGACATATACACGTACAAACGCGTTTTACACTATTAAAAAACAATACCAATGGAAATTACCGACTAAAAGAAAATCCATTGGAGAGACCGACAAAATACCAATGCCCAATGGGAGAAAAACTGTAAATTGGCAAACGACAGAAATTCGTCGGAAAATTGTATCAAATTACCGATTTAATATCAACGGACAACAATTCTTTTAATTATTAATAGTTATCCGTCGGAAATTAACAATGGAATAACTAGACGAAATAAAATTTATTATCATTTTGTTTTCTAAAAAATTATATTCCCTTAAAAAACCGTCAATTTGTTATTATTATTGTTACCATCATCATTATTACTATGTGTATGCATATGTATATTTAAATGTGTATTTATGTGAATGAAAATGAGAATGTGTATGTATGTATATATCAATGTGTGCATGTCTATGTATTTATTGTAATCTCTAATATTTTAGAGTGAGTACCTTTCATTAAATATACTCAAAACATATACACAACGTACAATACAAAACATAAACGGGCCAAACCTAGAATGGGCCGGCAATAGACATAAGATACATGCATAACAATATACATATGCTAACAGCCCTTCAGTTTGAATGATTGAGAATCATGAACGTTCAAGCTGGACTGAAACTCAAGGAACAATGGAGATGGAAGACTCTTTGTAAAAATATCTCTATATTAGGATGAAGATGGGACATGAAGAGCACGCACCTGACCTGTGGCTACTTTGTCTCAGACAAAGTGCAAATCAATCTCCATATGCTTTGTACATTGATGATGGACCGGGTTGGATGACATATACACAACACTAACGTTATCACAGTAAACAATAGTAGCTTTGGCAGGCATATAGTGAAGCTCGAGAAGAAGATTATGAATCCAACATGTTTCAGCCACACCATTTGCAACACCCATGTATTCGGCTTCGACACTGGACCGGGAAGTCGTATTTTGACGTTTGGAGGACCACGATAGAAGATTGTGTCCTAAAAAGACACAATAACCAGATGTAGAGCATTGGGTAACAGGGCATCCAACCCAGTCAGCACTAGAGTAGGCAGTGAGGGTACGAATAGGGCAGGCATATAAGTGAAGACCATGGGAAGTGGTACCTCGAATATATCGCAAGATACGCCTGCGAGCAGTGAAATGGGGCTCGTGCGAGTCATGCATGTATAAACATATCTGTTGAACAACGTAGGTAATATCTGGGCGAGTGAATATAAGATACTGTAATGCACCAGCCAGACTGCGATATAAGGTGGGGTCAGCAACAGGAGGACTAGTGGCATCAAACTTGGCAGGCAAGTCGGATGGAGTTGATGTTAGTTTGTAGTTGGTCATAGAAGCCCGTTCAAGAATCTTAGTGGCATATTTGTGTTGAGACAGAAACAAACCGTCAACCGATCGAGTGGCTGAGATACCTAGAAAAAAGTGAAGATCCCCAAGATTTGTCATAGAGAACTCTACACTCAATAAGGAAATGATGTGAGCCAAAAGCTGAGAAGAGGAGCCTGTAAGAGCAATGTCATCAACATAAAGTAACAAATATGCTATGTGAGTGCCCTATGTGTAGATGAATAAGGATGAGTCACATCTGCTATGAACAAAGCCAATACAAGAGATAAATTTAGAAAAACACTGAAACTATGCACGTGGTGCTTGCTTGAGACCATACAACGATCGCTGAAGCAAACAAACATAATCAGGGCGATAAGGATCCCGAAAACCCGATGGCTAGTGCATATATATTGTTTCGTGCAGATGTCCATGAAGAAAAGCATTCTTCACATCTAGTTGTATGATAGGCCACTTATGAGTGACAACAATATTGAGAACTGTGTGGATAGTAGCGGGTTTCACAACAGGACTAAAAGTCTCGTCACAATCAATACCAGGTCGTTGACTGCGACCATTAGCAACAAGACGCGCCTTATAGTGCAATAATGACCCATCTGCATTGAATTTCTTCTTGAATAGCCATATACAATTAACTAT
Organism: Lactuca sativa; assembly: GCF_002870075.4. Lineage (NCBI taxonomy): Eukaryota > Viridiplantae > Streptophyta > Magnoliopsida > Asterales > Asteraceae > Lactuca > Lactuca sativa. The sequence goes on from NC_056624.2 coordinate 206,862,680, forward strand.
GTTAGCAACATGTGGTCTTGGAACAAGTACCCAAGTGTTGTTAGAGATAAGAACAAAATATTCATTTATCATTGCATTAAGCTAGTTGGGACTTGGGATCCTTAAAAGCTTCTAAATAATTTTTGGGGATAGGGGAAGTGGTGTCAACATGTAGGTTTAATTTGTAATTGGGTTTAAAGATGCCTTGTTTAGTACGAGTAAGCATTGGATGTTGAGAGTGAGTAGAGGTTTGAGGAATACCCTGTGATATAGGAGAATGAGGAAATTCGGTAGACTCATTGGATATGAGAGAGGAAGGTGAAGGTGATTGAATTGAGCTGGTAGGAGTGGGAGAAGAAAGGTCTAAGGAAGGTAGATAAGGCGAGGTTTGGGTTGAATGAGTCGTAGATGGCGACATGGGGGCGACCATGGTTGGACTAGGATGTGTTGGCATCGGTGTTGAAGTAAGAGGGTGAGAGAAGTTGGGATCATCAAGAAATGAGTAGGAAGGAGCTTTGTTTGGTGTCATAGAGCCAAATGGAAAAACAGTTTCATTAAATACCACATGATGAGATATGATGATTTTGTTCGTGTCAAGATTGAGACAGCAATATCCTTTGCCGTTTGTTGGATAACAAGAGAGATGCATGGAGTTGATATTGGGGAGAGTTTGTAGAAGGAACAATGTGAGGAAAACAGAGACAACCAAACACATGAAGATGGTGTATAATTTAAAAAAAGGAGTGTCTTTATTGAGGGTGATGGATGGAAGAATGTTTAGAAGATGAGCCGCCATATGAAGTTCTTCGGTCCAAAAAGTTGGAGGAAGCCGAGCATGAAATAAAAGAGTACGAATGGTGTTATTTAAAGTGCAAAGCATGCATTCGACTTTTTCGTTTTGTTGAGAGGTATAAGGACACGAAAAAAGAAAGTGGATACTGTTTTGAGAAAAAAATTGATGAAATTTTTTATTGTCATATTCACCTCTATTATCACATTGAAAAGATTTGATATCAGTTTGAAATTGATTATTGAAAAAATTTCGAAAATGCACAAATTTGTCAAAAAGATCAGATTTAACATGAATAGGATAGACCCAAACATAATGAGAGAAATCATCTAAAAATATGACATAATATATAATACCACTCAAACTTTTAATAGGAGACATCCAAACATCATAGTGTATTAATTCAAAAGGAAATTGTGAAACAGAAATAGATGAACTAAACGACAACTTAACATGTTTGACCATTTGACATGCATGACACAAAGTAGAGTTTTTATGAGATGAACACATAATAGAACGATTATGAACTAAATGCTTGAGAATGTGTTGACTAGGGTGACCAAGACGTTGATGTCATATGGATGGAGCAACGGAGATGAAGTCTTGAGTTTGTGGAGAAGTGACTGGGTAAAGATCACCAATGCTGTCACATCGGATGAGAATTTGTTTGGTGCAGAAATCCATCACATAAAACCCAAAAGAGTCAAATTCAATAAAACAATCATTTTTACGAACAAAACTATGAACATAAATCAGGTTTTTAATTATAGAGGGAGTAATTAAAACATTTTGAAAAGTCAAAGTACTATAAGTATTAGGAAGAGGAAGAGTAGTGTGACTAATTGTGGTTACAGGTATTAAAGATTCATCACCAACTAATACAAATGAAGAAGAATTACTGATTTTATTAGAAACAGACTTGAGTATACATGAATTTGAGTGAAGATGCAAGGTGGCACCAGTATTCATGTACCATTCGACTTGACCTGGATCATTTAACATCATAGCATTGAACATCTGTGGAAGTGTTGTGGGCTAAGGATTTTGTTGTTGAGCTTGCTGATGAGAGAAAGGCTGTTGGGCTGGAGAAAAAAGTTGATGTTGTTTTTGCATATTGGTCCGATGGGATGATTGAGACCTCGGCCCAATTCCGTGTTACTGAAAGTTGTGTGGGCTAGGCAGCAAACCTTGCTGATTGGATCCAAGGGGAAACTGAAGGGAATAGGCCCACCCCTAATTAACTTATCATTGATTTTGTTTCCGTCGCTGACTTCCGCTGGAAAAAATTACCTCCGATGCCTCCATTATTTAGACGACCGCCATATCGCCCTCCTCCATGGCCGCCACGACGTCCACTGCGACCCCCACGATAGCCGCTTCTATTGCTGTTGATGCCATTGAAATTAGTCGCCTCTAGTACAAGGTACATGCATACACCATATTAAACAACATAAATTTCAATATTTGAACATTATTTTATTAACCCACACAACTCACGTACATTCATTTAGTTTAGGTATATGTTTATTATCTTTGTGGTGAACTTATAAAACGTAAGTTTTTGTTTATTAATACATGGGATTTTTTTCTACATTTTGGGCAATGAAAAATCTTGGCTTTTTTTTTTCTCTTTTTTGATTGCCGTTTTACCGACTAGTAAAGCAAACATCAGTAAATTAGAAAACTTTTGCTAATGAAACCTGTAGAAAATATGCAGGCCCGACCCAAGGGCAGGGCGAGCTGGGCCGTCGCCCAGGGCATCAATATAGCAAGGGGCATCAGATTATGTCCAACTCGTATGGGTAAGGTAAGGGAACGACCTAAGGGATGTTGAAACATAAATGGAATGGGCGGCAATTCTCGATTGGTAAAAAATCATGGTGAAGACGAAGAGACTGTGAGAACTACGAGGAGTTTGAAAGACCGAGGTATTTGAGTATTTCTAGTTTTGTCTTTTATACCAAAGATTCCATGATTGATTATTTTCTTCTAAAGAAAAAAATACATGTTGATTTCTAATTCTTTCTTTCATACAGAGAGCGAGGGTTGAAGTTTTTCTAATTCTATCTTTCATATCGAGGAGGCTAGGATTAAGGTTTTTCTGATCTTTTTCTTCTAAACAACATTAAAAATCGCATGACTGAAAGCTTTTCTGATACTTCTATTTTTCAAGGATCGATGCAATTCCCTTTTCCAAAATTTTGATATAAGATTTAGTGTTATAAGTCCGTGTTTCTATGTTTTTTTCTTGATATATGCATGTCTGATATTTTCTGAAGTTCTAAAAATTTTATATACGCATTTCTATAATCTGTCAAATATTTTGGTTGGCGGTCCTTGTTTTTTTATCATTGTTGTTTAAATCTCATGTTTATATAGGATATGAATGGCTTTAAACACAAGTTTATAATAATAAATTATAAGTTAGGGTTGTTTTTTTACATTTATATTTATATATGAATTAGGATTTGTCACTTTTTAGAACACTTTGTTACAGAAGTATTTGTCTCAATCTTAATTGCTTGTGTATACTCATGAAAATGAGTTATTTACATACGGATTCAACTAAATCATGAAAGTCAAAGCTCAAATATCACTTTTATGTGTTCGTCTCAATCTTCATTGCATTGCTTGTGCAGAGATGTATGATTTGTGTAGTTGTTGGAGTATTTTTTGTAAATACAAAAATAAATGAACAAAAGGCACAACATTTGTTGTTTTTGCCTCTCTCTTGATTCAGGATTTTGGGGCTACATTAGCAGTTTTATGATATGGATTTGATGATGAAGCAAATCTCTTGTTAATGCATAAAAACTTGCATGTTATACTTGGGGTTATGGAAGAACTGGTTTGGATTTCATGAATTGGCACCTAAAGATTTAGCCGATGCAACTTTGACCAAGGTTTTTTGTTCATGCCATTTGTAAATATACATGACTTCCCTCTTTTGTAGATTGGTCTTGTTGGAGAAAATTTTTTGCCTATTCTTTGAGCACTAAAAGAATATGATTCAATTTTGTTTAATAAATTTAAACTTTTTTTGAGTTCGGTACAAATATAAGGGCATATAATGGCATTTTTAAGTATCTTCGCTCAGGGCATGGAATATCTATGGACCGACCCTGAAAATATGATCCATTGGTAGTATGCGGTAAAAGAAGAAAATTGTACCAATGCATTCCATTGGTAATCGGTCAAGACTACGACATGAAAAGTTTGTGGAGAAGTCGCAAAATTTGTTGGGAAGATTTACTCTCGTGTTTTTTCCGACATATTTTTTCATTCGGAATTCTGTCGATGAAACACATGTCTGATGAATTACTAATGGAGACAACGTGAAAATTAAACAAGTTTTCTAGTAGTGAATTACATTAGTCTTAATTAGATACTATGTGTGAGACCCGTGTATTACACGAGTTTATTAAAAGGACCAAAAATAACGGTGCGAGCAAAAAAATATCACTCACACACGTTTTGGTAACCACAAAGACAATGTTTATAAAAAAAATAAATAACAACTGAGTTTGTGACATTTGGTAAACTACATAGAGTATTTATGTATTTTAGTCTTAATTAGTTTATACTAATAAAAGCAATTAATATGAATTCACAAATGGAATATATTATCTACATTAATATACATATACATTAATTAGTATATTAATAGAAAGAGGAATTGGCAAATAGAAAGTTATTATGTACATTAATTAATATATTTATAAAATTAATTAATATGAGGTGACATTTAATAGGTGAAATTTGAATAATAAAAAACTATAAAAATGACAAATGAATATTATATAATTCAAAAATATCTAGAAAATGACAAATGTTAAAATAAATGATAACATAACATGTGGCAAAATCATTTTTATTTATTAGTATAGACTAGATATAAAACTCGTGTGTTACACGAGTTGATTAATGAAAATAAAATATTAAAATATAAATAATAAATATTTTTTAAATAAAATTTTAAAATAACAAATGAAGAAACATATTAATTGCAACTTTTTGACATGAGAAAATCGTCATTTATTGTTAGAAGAAAATAACAAGACATATCACTTTAAATCATTGAAAATATTATTAAGAATATGTCATTTGTTGTTTTAATATTTTTGCCGGTGAAAGAAAACATTAAATATTACTAGTATAATATAAAAAATATATCCTATTAATGGGATATCCAACTCCAATCCAATACAAGAATTTCGTGATTAATTTTTTGAGAGATTTAAGTTATGAAATTGGCAATGGTATCATCATCCCAATTGGTCCCCAACCAAGTGAAATTAAAATATATAGAGTTCTAAATAATTGAGCCTTTTCTCTTTTCAATTTTTTTTTCATATCTATATATATAGTTCCCAAAACATATAAAAACAAAATTATAATGTAGCATGGCATAAGCCGTCAACTTAGGAGAAGAATAATGCCGTTCAAAAAGAAAAGGAGAAGAATAATGTCTTCTAATAAAAAGAAATATATGATTGGGATTAAAACAATACGGAATAATGAAAAACATTGTTTAATTATCAAGTTTTGACAACCTTACGTATTGGAAATGATTATTGTTTAAACAGACATGAATATATAATTTTGCAATCTTAGACAAATAAAAGTGTTGATGAAAGTTCTATATGATGATTACCCATTATCACGCCTTTAAAGATCCATTGTCGAAGGTTGTTTTGCAATTGATCCTCCACCAATGACATAATTTATATAGCCCTTTAGCTAATTAAGATGTATTACTTGGACATGGACAATGCTGATCGAGAGAAAAGACTAGTGGTGGAGGATCTCCTCACCAAGAAAATGTATTACAGCTCCTTTCAAAAGCTTCAAAACCAAGATATGAACTCGAATGGAGAAATAAAATATTCCGCAGGCTTCAAAAATACATATTTGAGAAGAGTAAATCGACTTCCTAGTGAAAGAAAATCCACCTTCTATCTCGAGAGTTTCGGTTAAAATTTCAATCACGAGAATCCATGCCTCTTGTCTAGACATATTATGATCAACCAGTAATTCCAAGCAAGTAAAAGACAATTTTCTAGCCTTACAACCGTATAACATGGCAACATTGGTTACATGTTCCATAGCAACTGTACATTAATGCGAAAGACAATATTTTTGGCAAATTAATCTGAAAACGAGACGCCATAAAAACTTGCAAGATTTCTAATCATATTGAGGACATTTTCTGAAGACCTTATATATGAAATGATTGTTTTACTAATACCAAATCTTCTTTTATTTGTGATACTTATTGTACGTACCTTTTTTATACAGTTATAGTTTCTTTTTATAACTATAAAATATACTAATTTGGGAATTACAAGTGACTAATGGGAATAAAGTGAGTATCAAATAATTGAAGACCCCACAAAATGCTTGAACATATAATTAATTTCATTCTCTCCACTTTTGATCTCATGAATCACATGATTAGTACTCTAAACTCTCCCCTTAATCATTCTTACAAAAGTACAACGATAGACACCATCCAGTTTGATTGGACGCAATATTATATAAAATGCAATTATTGATCTGACATATATAAAATAAAATAAAGTTATAGACTACAATTGATGTCACAAATTTCTTATAATGACCGGTAATTAATAAGTAACCAGGTAAATTTGCAAAAGAGTCATTAAGTGAAAGCAAATGTTAACCACGACGATATATAGAGATTTTGCACACATGCAGACATGTAGAAACAATAACTTTTGTCGCCCTTTTAAGTTTTAAAGATGTAAGAAATTAAAATGCAGAGTTATATATGAGTGTCAAAGACATGTACATTTGAGCTTACAAATATTTAATGATTTCTTTTTCTAACACATTTAGGTGCAGAGATTAAGCAAATCATTTACGTACAGTTTAATCAAACATCTAAGGGTAAATGAGATGTTGAAGAGCTTCAATGCATGCGAGCTTAATGAATGAAAATCAAAATGCATGGTAACCTTTTCTACACAAACACAGCCATTAAATTACATCTTAGATGATAAGTGTTTTTTACTATTTATTTATTTATTAGTATATTTATATAAAAATATATCATTTATACTAATAACATGTGTTCTATACATATAACACAAATCAATCTATCAAACAATGATACCATACATGATGAAAACAATACATTTATTTATTATTTATTTTGTGGTCTAGTGGAATGTAAAATGATTATATTAACACATTAATCTCGATATGTTCTTATATAATAATAAAGAAAAAAAAGAATATTAATTCTAATTATGATTAATATATAGAAACAAATTTGTGTGGGTTTGTGGGGTGATCGAAGCTAGTCTCATGCAATATTATGATTAGGTGCATGTACATTCACATTCAACGTGCTTTGCATGTGGCATTTTTATTTTAATTTCTCCTTTCCCAAAACAAAATTTAAGTGCAAATTAAAGGGGCGACGGATCTCCCCCCAATACATAAAAAAAAAGTCGCAAATGATGCATTTAGCTAATAATACTTCGTTGCTCGGATGTCGCCCCTAACAGCATAGCTTTGCCGTTATTGCTTGTTGTCGCCCATAATGCTATTATTTTAATGCAGAAAGCGATCCATGTAAATGCAGATGCAGAAACATTGTATACATAGAAATGCAAAACACTGTATAGTAAATGCAAGAAAACAGCTTTACAAAAAACGCATGAACTCCATTAAAACGTGTAATAGAGTCGAATAAATATGTTGATATAATGCAGCTTGAACTAGTAGTGGTCGTAAAGGCAGAGTAAGCCCAAGATATTTCATTATAAGCCAAATATAGCATGTCGGATATCTGTGTCCCTATATAAAAAAGCCACCACCCACCTCATCCGATGTGCTTTTGTTTCTTGGATCCTCATTGAGTTAATATCATGTTCTCAACAAAACTCCCTAACATATGATATATCTTTATTTTATGTCACACTATAACCCTCTTGATATTTACTAAGATGTATTTCATCATGCTGGACCATTTGTTGCTCAAGTATCACATATATATATATATATATATATATATATATATATATATATATATATATATATATATATATATATATATATATATATATATATATATATATATATATATATATATCTTATCTAATTGTTAGTGATTAGGGTTTAGGTCCAAGTCCTTTGGGATTTAGATTAAGTATCTTATGTATCCTTGTTTATATGAGGTTTAATGTAGCATACCAAAATTTAAGGCCAAAAATTTCATTTTTAATATAAGAAAACCTTTAATATCTTTGCTCCAGACATTGAATACATTTCAATTAAAACAAATACCAGAGTCTAATCCCAAAGATCACATAATGCGGAATAACATAAGTGAACACACTGCGATCGTCCCGAACTCCTATTTCTTGAAAACTGAAGATACCTGAAACCAAAAGTGTAAACCGTAAACACAAAGTTTAGTGAGTTTCCCAGATACCATATACCATACATATCAACAGGGCCATACATGTCATACATACAGTGAGCCATACATATCAAATATATCCATAATCAAGTAAGGTGCTATGTGCCAAACATAGTCTTGCCCTTATGCCACGAGCCGCACGTGGTCTTTCTTGCCAAGCCTGGGGCCACCCCCTCGGTCTTACAGACAAGTGCCAAGAGCCACCTCCTGGTCTTCCATGCAAGCATCACAAAGACAACTATCATACATATTACTTTACTTAGTTAATCAACATATAGTGTGCCAGGAGTCACATCCTGGTCTTTTATACATAATAACATACTGTGTGCCAGGAGCCACCTCCTGGTCTTTCATGCATAATGCCTAGGGCTAACCCCCGGGTCTTCCTATCATACATAAACAAAATGGGCCGACATTAGTGCCTTAGACCTATACAAACAGTGAGGAGACTCACCCCTTTCTTTTCAAAGTTTCTTTCTCTTTTCAGACTCCTTTCAAAATTCTTTTATAAAAAATGATTTTTATTTTGAAAATGTTCATACTAAGTCCTCAGCTTGAGTCCAGGCACGCCTGAGAGTGTGCCGGAATCCCTCAAACCAAGGCTCTGATACCAACTTGTAACATCCCAAAATTTAAGGCCAAAAATTTCATTTTTAATATAAGAAAACCTTTAATATCTTTGCTCCAGACATTGAAAACATTTCAATTAAAACAAATAGCAAAATCTAATCCAAAAGATCACATAATGCGGAATAACATGGGTGAATGCGTTGTGATCGTCCCGAACTCCTATTTCTTGAAAACTGAAGATACCTGAAACCAAAAGTGTAAAGCGTAAGCACGGAGTTTAGTGAGTTCCCCAAATACCACATACCATACATATCAACTGGTCCATACATGCCATAAATACTGTGATACATACATATCAAACATATCCATAATAAAGTAAGGTGCTATGTGCCAAACATAGTCTTGCCATTATGCCACGGGTCGCACGTGGTCTTTCTTTCCAAGCCTGGGCCTACCCCCTCGGTCTTACAAACAAGTGTCAAGAGCCACCTCCTGGGCATCCATGCAAGCATCACAAACATAACTAGCATACATACTACTCTACTTAGCTAATCAGCATATAGTGTGCCAGGAGCCACTTCCTGGTCTTTCATACATAATAACATATTGTGTGCCAGGAGTCACTTCCTGGTCTTTCGTGCATAATGCCTAGGGCTAATCCCCAGGTCTTCCTATCATACATAAACAAAATGGGCCGACATTGGTGCCTTAGATCCATACAAACAGTGAGGAGACTCACCCCACAAACTGACTGTAGAACCCTGCGAATAACCCTTCGCTGCTAGCTGGCGGATCCCCAAACTGTTGGTCTCTCGAATCCCCGAGCTACCATTACCTAAAATGACAATTAGCCCAAATCAATAATCCTTCTTAGGGTAAAATGACCATTTTGCCCCTATTCTAACTTGGTCCATATCTAAGGCCCAACACTAGGTAGGCTTTCGAAGCCCACTAGTGGCCCACTAATGGCCCAATTTGCTAATTGGGCCCAATTCTTCTAATGGGCCTTACCCTAAGCCCAAACATATTCTTGGACCAAAACATCCGACTTCTGATGGCCCACTAAGGCCCAAAGACCTAAAGTCCACTGCTTGGCCAAACTCGAGGCCCAAAACACATCGAGCCCATAACTAATGAGTATGTGGGGCGTACTCTTCTATACTCTAAGCGTACTAGCTGAAGGTGGTGTACGCTGCGCATACCTGCATGTACGCCCATCGTACTCCTCTGTTAAACTACTTTTCCCATTAAGTGCTTAATACTCCATTCCAGAAGCTACAGTTACAGATCCAAGTCCTCTTCAATGTCTTAATCCATAAAGTTGGTTACTTGGTGGCTTGCAACCCACCAAATGAGCCCAAACTTGAAATGTGACAACAAACTTCCATGAAAAGGGCTAGATCTCATGCATGGTCACAAATGAGCCCTAAAGATTGAAACTTTACTGAATATGGGACTTATATGACACTAAGGGTGGCAACCCTGGACCTAGAAAATGAGTTGAGTCATAAAGGTCCATTCTTGGGAGCTAAAAGGTCCAAAACTCCATTAACATAGATCTAAGAATACTTGAGGAAAGTTTCAGAATTTAAACCTCAAAATGATCTGAAATGGAACCACAATCTTGGATCTACTGCTTCCCCTTTGATCCACCACCTTGCTATACTCTTCACTTGCTTGAAAAATGGCTTCACAACACCAAAATGCTCTCTAATGGCGTCCAAAGCTCCAAGAACACTCAAGGGAGGGTTAGGGTTTCATGGTGGCTGTCTAAAGATGAGATGGAGGCTGACCCCTAAGGCATATTATTCCTTTTATAGTGACACAACCCTAAAATTAAGGTTTTAGAAACATTGAGCGTACGTTGGACGTACGCCTCTCTACACCTGCGACCATATAACATTATACGTTGGGCGTAACCCAACTTACGCTGGGCGTACCCAGCTAAACACACACATGCATTCCTTGCATGCATGGGTTGCCTTGTCACAAAACTCCATTAGGGGCTAAAATTGATAATAACGTAAAAGTGTCATAACTGTTTCACTCTAAGTTTGTTTCCGACGAACTTTATATCCATGAAAAGGTGACGAGAATCCACTACTAGAAAACAGGCCTTTAAGGACACGCAAACAATGACACGCGCTGATAAAGGACACTCATTTGTGTGTGCCCTAAAAAATAATGTCAGTTTTCAACATTTTGAAGGATAGAAGACACGCATTTGTGCGCGCCTTAAAATTACTGTCGGAAAAGAAAAAAAAAAGAAAATGCGGAGGGCGCCTTTCATTAGATGTGTGTCATCTAAGTATGTCGCTTTATAATTTTTTAATGAAACACGCGTTTTAAGCGGGATTTCACCCACCTATTGGATCCCAAAAATTAACCCCCCCGCCTCTTCCGATTAGCAAGAAAAAGCCCTAGGGCCTTCGTCTTCATAGCATAATTGCTCTGGCTTTCATGATCAAATGCCTCACGCCAACGATGATAACGATCAACATAAAGAATCCAAATACGTGAAATAGAGGCAAGGGATGATTGAAGGGACGATTCTACTTCTTTTTGCAAGAACCATATTCAACATATGCCAGACTCTCACATACGCACAAACTTATCGCTGTCTCTATCTCTCTCTCTCTCACTCTCTCTCTCTCTCTCAAACACACACACAAAATTGAATGGACGATTCTAGGGCTTTTTTCAAAACGTGAAGTAGTGCTCTCTACAACATAAGCATCATTGACGTTTTTTCCTTTGTTATGATTCATCATTGAATTGAGGTGGGTAGGGTTAGCGAGAATATGACCAATGTTCAACCACCACTACTACATAAGTATGAAAGCACTATATATGCCTGTTCAGATTTTGCGTATCACAGTCTCTTATTCTCCATTCTTATTATTTATCTTTTTTTGATTTACAGGTGAGGCTGTAAGGTGGTGTTTGAAGGTTGTTAAGGGGTTGTGAGGATATCAACCACCACATCGATTATCAAACATTTAAAAGAAAATGGGGTCATGATCCATGGTTTGAGACCTTATACAGGAAGGATCGTGAAGCTTTATTAAATCAAAGGTGATTTATTTATTTATTATTATTATTATTGTTTACTTTTGTAGTATATTGGTGAAGCTAAAATATTTTGTTTCTATTTAAGGGTTATTGTGCTCCAACATCACCAAACAGTGGTCTGGATTTTCTAGGACTCATGCCATCCGTTCATCACCTCCCTACCACAAGATCTTACAGTTCTGCCCAATCCACCCATTCACTCATCTTTTCTGTCAACATCTTATGCCTCCACTATTCCCTTGAAGGTGATTTCATTTCGGATTTTGATTATGTGCGCTCTAATTTGTATTATGTTTTAAATTTGCTATCAACATCGTATTGTTTAATTAATATAAGTGTTTTCTCTAATTTGGGTGATTTTTAGTTGCATGCCAACTGTTTGTTAAATGTCTACACACCGATTTCTTTAGTGAAAAAGGAAGTGGATAGCATACACATATGGTAGCTCATATTATTGATTATTTGTTTGTATGTAGTAGGATTATGAAGATTCTTCCAATCAATGCAAGGGTACATAGATTTTGGACTATCAGTTTTTTTTAACCAGGTACCTGGAGCATGACAGATGAAGAAGATGTCCCATGTGACCAACATTGTTCTCTTCGGGTAATTGTTATTTCTCTCCATTTTTTTAGCATTACACATGTATTAGTATGAATTGTGCAAAGCTGTGAAAATTTCATCCGCATCATGGTAAAATAAATAGCCATAGAAAGCTTATGTTTTGGCTCTTTTGCAGTTTAATAGGTGTCAACTGCTGGATATAACTAGGTGTCGAATATAACTAGGTGCCGGATATAACATACAGGCAGTAGCTGATCATGTAAATATTTAATTCACATATAATTTAATAAAGATCATTAGATTGTTAATTTTTTTATCATTCTAAGTAACTACAGGGAACAATGTTGAATAATATACACCAAAAAAGTGCTCATTTACGATGCCTAATGGTGTTTTGAAGTTATATTTTGAGCCAAAGGTAGAAACTGCTTGTATAATAATAATATATGTTTAGTGAAATGAACATTTTTAACTTAATTTATTCATATTGCTGATTTTGGACTTGCTCGATTCACTTCTGAAACCGATACCCATGTGCCCTCGGAACCGACGAAACCGGTTCCGGTTCCGGATACACACTTGTTAAAAAATTTCAAACTAAATTTAGATATAAAAAACAAGTTCAAGCTTATGGAGTGTTTAGATATAAAAAACAATATCCTACATCCATCCCTTCCTTTAACAACATTTTATTTCTCAAAATATCTTGAGGTTGTTTGATCAAATAAGTCATTTATGGAGTGTTCTGTTGATGCATCATTTTAAAAGGGAATGCTGGAACACACAGCTGCAGCTCTTCAGCAAACCGAGTCAACTCATTTTCCTCTAATAATTGCTTTGAGGGTAAAAACTAAAAAGTCATGACCTTCATTTTTGTTCTTTCTGTAATCATTATTTACTATTTTACCCTTTTGACTGTTCACATGACACAATCAATTCGGCATCCTTCATGACTCAAACATTAAGCGGTAAACTAGCTAATAGTCAGAGGAAGTTGGTAGCCCTTTCACTTGCAGGGGAAAATTCGGAATCAGTGAATCCTTTGATCTCCTAAATCAACAACGGACCTTTAGACAGTTTCCATGATAAGGTTAGTTTACTTCTTTTGTTACCTTTCTAAATTATTTATATAAAATCACTAAAGAAAATAGAAGAAAAATCTCAAAAATGAACTTTTACCTTGGATTCATTTGGTGATACAGTATTGTGTATCATTCTAGACACAATATCAAGAGAACGAATCGAGTATCTACCTTTTGTTTTTCCCCTATTTTGTTTCGTTTAGAAGAAACCTGTGAAATAGAAAACCAGTTAAAGGAAAAAGTGTAGACCAAAAGAGGATATAGACTTAACGTCCTTTTTTTTTAACAAAACGGGCCAAAAAAGAATTATTCCTTTTGGATCATATACAAAAAATACTATAGAACAGGGATAATGAAATCCAATAAATATATAAATCTACTTTTTTGCAAGGTGAAGTTGAAGAAAGGGAATAATTACCCTTGCAACTTTTCCACTTGAAATAGAATGAGAAACTTTTAATATTGTTACCTGTAACTGCAATACATACAGGCAAGTGGCGGCTTTAGAGGATACAGCTCTGACTGGTCAAGTGGTTATGGCAACATATGGTCAAGTGCATTCTTGAAATCTGGTTTGGGTTCAGACCGTTTAACATCTAGCAGTGGGCATTTTGGTAATATTCCTTTGCTTCTTACTACCAACCCACCTGGCCTACACCCACACCATACCGTGCCTTTTTGCTTATTTATATACAACCATTCTCTACCAAATACACTAGTCTTGATCAATTCCTCTAGCTGTGCTTCACTAATTCATCATCTCAGTAGCTACATGCCTGATGCTCAGGTTTTTCTCCCTTTTAGATGTTGCAGACATGTCTTCCTTCTTGTATCATGTTATTTTGTTTACATTATAACCAATTACATATGCTTAAAATAATATACATCTTTTTAATTTCCTCCTCTAATGATTAATATCATTGAAATTTAACATTATGTTCTCATAATTAGATCCGGCAACTACTATATACAATAGTTGTTCATCATTCTAAGTCAGATATTTGTTCATGTGATAATTCAGGTGATTTTTTGTGAAAATTTGTATAACAATCGTTAATCTCATACTCCTTTATTATTTCACTTATGATAATTCAAGTCTTTGATTTTTTATATAATTTTAACAGATAGCATCATTGGCTATTAGAACCAGAAATGGGCTTCTACTTAAAGGGGGAAAAGAAGCCAAACGATCCAATGCTATCTTGCACAAGGTTAATTTAGTAAATTCAATCAGTCTAAATTTCTAAACTCATTGTTGCTAATTTCTTTTTTTTTTCAAATTTCATGATTATTACTTCAGTAATCCCGAAAACAATTGGTAAAGAGCTTATTACACTTGTGACTTCTCGAGAACAAATTCCTCAACTCCTTAAGGTTTGAAATCTTATTTATTTATTTAAACGGAATACATGATTCCAATTCCAATTCCGTTTCTGATTCCACTGCAGCTTGATGATGTAATCGATCTTGTGATTCCAAGAGGCAGCAACAATCTTGTTTCCCAAATTAAATCTTCAATCAAAATTCCTGTTCTAGGCCATGCTATTTAGATCTTAAATCTTAATTTCTAATGATGACATCATCGATGATGTCATAAATCTTTTTTTTAACTTTCCATTTGAATTTGTCATGTCTGTCTTGACAAATCTGTCGTTATAGAAATGGCAGAAAACATAGTTTTGGATTCAAAAACAGGTTACCCATCTGCATGTAACGCTATGGTATTCATTTTTTTTAAAAACACAGTATGATGTTTTCTATTTTCTATTTTTTAGTTTTCATTTTTTAAAATAGGAAACACTTCTTCTTCATAAGGATTTGTTGCAAGATGGTATTGCTAATCAGCTTATGAAAGATCTTTACACAAAAGGTAAGCATTATAATATATAACCCAAATTTTAATTAATGATTTTAGTTTAATGATCTTTTAAAAGCTTCTAGAGCTGGAAACATTGTTTTGATTTCATCTGTTACAAGTCTTATTCACGTTTCCGTTAGGTCTGTTTATAGTGTCACCAAAGGTATGGTTTGTTTGGCTCCATATTTTATATCTGATTTCATCTGGAAACAACTAGCTGTTGTATCTATTCAGACTAGGCTTAGAGCAATGGTTTCAAGAGATGAGTTCAGAAGAAGAAGAAACAAGGCTGCAACTATAGTTCAGGTACTATGGATGAATTATGTTTGTAAAGTATTTAAGAAAATGATTAGAAACAAGGGTGAATTTGTACAGATTAGTTAGCTACTTGCAGGTTGATCTTAAATAAGCAAAGGGGCAATGGATTGTATTTTTTGTATCTAATTCGTTTGTAAATTTTTGTTATAACTTCTATTGATTTGTTTTATCTTTCCATGGAACGATTATTTGTATGACGTTAAATTTATGCAATGGATTCTATTTTTTGTATATGATATTTTATTTTCTATTATGAAACATTAAATACAAAATTAATTTGAAAATAAGTAAATCTATAAATAATATTTTTTTAAACATTTAAAATTATGATACGCAAAAATGTGTGTCGTCTTCATTTATGACATGGCCTTTCTTGACAGTGGCTTTCTTGATACGCATTGCGTGTCATTAACACGCGCGTCGTAAGGTTACGACACGCAAATGCGTGTCGTTTTCCTTTATGATAGGGCCTTCCTTGATACGCATTGCGTGTCGTAAACGCACGTCCTAATTGCGCGTCGTAAATGAGTGTCGTAAATGCGCGTTGTCTCTCTTTATGACAGGGCCTTCCTTGACGTGCATTTGCGCGTCGTCTGAGCCTTTTACGACGCGCAATGAGTGTCGTAAAAGGCTGTTTTTCTAGTAGTGATCCCTACACTCCTATCCACATCCCCAAGCCTAAAACCTTTCGGATAAAACCCGAGACCCATAAAAGACCGAATCGCCCCTACCTTTTGGCTTTCGGGACCACAACCGAGTACTTTCAAAACGGGGTGTTACATTTAACCTCACTATTTATCAATAAAAATAAACTATTATCTTACATTGTATTGGAGAATGTGTAACAAGGGTGCTCAATTGCAAACCAACTCGCACTCCTATGGTCTTAGCCCGATGATAGGGATTTGATACCATGCTGACAAATGTTTTTCCCGTATTATACAATATTGCATTCCACCAATATATACTACAAAATATGGTATGGGCTATGATTGTGTGCAAAATATAGAAGGGCCACAGAAATACTAAAAATACAAAGATAATGTACAATACACAAATAATTATACAACTAACATCCCGTTGCAGTCAAACGGGAGGTCTTGAACGGAAGTTCAGACTGGATCTGAAGTCAAGGAACAATGTGGAAGGTATCCCTTTGGTGAAGATATCAACATACCGAGACAAAGACGGGACATGAAGAACACGAATCTGCCCCATAGCGACTTTGTCTCGCACAAAGTGAATATCTCAATATGTTTTGAGCGTTGATGCTAAACCGGATTAATAAACAACACTGACGTTATCACAATACACAAGTGTGGCAGAAAGAGGTGGGTAGTTGTGACATCCCCAAAATCTCGGCCAGAAAAGACCGATTTCATTTATGTTTTTTAAAATAATTTCAGAGTAAATCCTTTTGATTTAAAAGTGTTGCGGAATTTGTTCCCAAAACAAAACATGATAAAATAATATTTATCAAAGCATTTCATCAAGAGATGCATTTTCATTATATAGTCAAAACTCGGGATGTCATGTTCCGATACAGAACATAAAGCATTCAACAAATATATACATATATAGACTTGTAAACAAAACAACTCGATGATTCATCCATCTTACACCCTTGCGCCACTTCCTGTAATACAAATAAAACTGAGTGGGTCAGGCTTGGGAGCCTGGTGAGCATATAGGGTTTTCAACCCACAATAAATAAATTATATTTAATTTCACCAACCAATCACTATCCCGATTACCCATTCCCGTTATCCTCACTTTACGTCCCTAAAATAACATCTATCTCAAAGGACCTAATCTAGGATTTTCATCGGGACGGACATTACTGCTAAGGGGTTTCCTCAACAATAGATATCCTAAAGGCAACCATGAGGGGGATAGAGTACACCAGTGAACACATCGTTCACAACACCTACAGGTTATGAACCTGCTAGCGTTCCACAGGACTGTCTAGAAAGAGTCCGTGGTCGTTATCCATACTCCGCTAAATAACTAGATCAACAACAACAACAACATCGAGGCCTATCATCTGTTTATTACACATCAACTATCTACCCATGTTCTACCCAACATATTAGTAAATAAAAATATATATTTTCATACATAGTTTAAAACTTGTATATCATTTTCATTCAATACATATTCCACATAACAGATGAGGCACACCCACATAACACGTATTTCATAGAAAGTAAATCAGATCTATGAGATAGTAGAGAATGAATATACATTCACACTTATAACAACAAAATTATACACATAAACAACAATATACTTAATACACTCAAACCATACTTGTATTATTATCGTGTTTATGAAAGGTAGTATACACTCACTTGATCAGAAGACGATCGGACAGCACTACAACTTGCAGAAGTAGTAATCCTCAGCAGATCTGGAAGATCTCTACAAAAATCGAACTTCTCGCGGGCAGAGCGTCGGCTCGGGAACCGCACTTCTCGGGATCTTCGGGATCTCGGGACTTGCTTCGGGGCTCGAGAATATTACCGGAGCTTCGGGGTATTTCTAGCACGCAAATTGATGCAAAACGGGAGAGAAAAGAGAGAAAAGAGCAAAAGAACTCGGCTGCCCTCGCATCCTATTTATAGGAGGCTGGAGCCTCGGAGTACGCGGGGCGTACGCCTGTACGCGTGGCGTACTCGTCCGAAATCATCATGGCGTTCGTCATCCGAAGAACTCGAGTGCGAAGGTCGTCATGCTTCGCTGTACACGGGGCATACAGCAGTACGCTGGGCGTACTTCGGATATGCCCGGTGACTCCCCTTCGGATAATGCCGGATTTAATAAATAAATTTAATTATTAATTATTTAATAAACTTCGAAAATTCATATCTTCTTCATACGAACTCCGTTTTCGACGTTCTTTATATCCACGCGTAGGTGAGACTACACTCTACAACTTTCATTTAGACTCCGTGAGCTAATTTTGAATTTATTTTTATTATTTATTTTTAAGAGGCCGGGACAGAAAAACTTCGTTATAAATTCATAACTTCTTCGTTTGACATCCGTTCTCGCCTAACTTTTCATCGCTTCGATACCAACAACGAGACCTTTGATCCTTGTTTAGATTGCTTCGGCTAAAAACCGCTCGATCTCAAATCAAGTATTTCAGGTTGCATACCGCTAAGTCGAAACTTCAATAAATCATAACTTCCTCATACGAAGTCAGATTTGGGCGTTCTTTATATATTCGGAAACCTCGTTTCAACTACTACAACATTATCCAAAGATATCAAGTTTATTTTACACTTAATTTTTGACGCTTATTTTTATTCTTAATTAATCCAACCACATAATTAAGCAATTAAGCACAAAACACATAATACTCAAATAATACACTTCTATTATTTCAAAACGGGTTACAAAGGTTAACCTAGACTATTGTATCAACATTAATGACAGGCCCAGAAACACAGGCGTTACAGTAGTGAAGCTCGTGAAGCAAGTTACGCAACCAACGGGTCTTAGCAACTGCGTTTGCAACTCCCCAATACTCAACCTCATCACTGGATCTCAAAATGGTACGTTGTCTCTTGGAGAACCAAGAGAAGAGGCTTTGACCCATAAAAATATAGTATCCGAAAGTGAAGCGATGTGAAGTGGGGGCATTCAGCCCAATCAACATCAGAGTAGGCAATAAGACCACAAGATAGGGGATACATATAGTTGTAGACCATAATCAAGAGTACCATGAATATATATCTTAAAATGCGCTTGAGAGCGATGGAGTGAGGCTCTTGAAGATCATTCATGTAAAGGCAAACCTGTTGAACTGCATAAGTGATGTCAGGTCTCGTGAAAGTGAGGTACTGGAGAGCTCCTGCAAGGCTCCTGTAAAGAGTCAGATCAGTGACAATAGGTCCTATGCCATAAAACATAGTTGATGTATCGGCAGGAGTGCGAGCTGGTTTGTAATTGAGCATCTTAGCTCGCTGACACCAAACTAGAGCCATTTGATCGTCTTTTCTACTACCTCGTCTACTTCTGCCTCCTCACCTCCCGCATCCTCCTTGGTTGGCCGCTTCTTCAGATCTCTTTTCCGATCCAGTCTCTTATGATGTTGAGGCTGCCTCTATCCGATGGCACCTTCTCCAACAAGTAGTATCCGATCTATAGTCATCTCTTTCTCTATCAGCATTGCAGTCGCCGATCTCGCCAGAATTGGCTCCGTCTGCCGCAGCTCGAGCCCTTTTCCTTCTTACTACCTTTCTCCAGATTCCTCTTATAACGACCCAATTTTCACGACCAAAAATTTTGTTTTAAAAAAAACATTACTTTAGAAAATATTAATAACTAAAACATCGTTTGATCAACCATAACATAAAGTGAACCATGTCTGAAACCCAAAACATACAACTAATCAAATATCAGAGTATCAATCCCAGAGAATCTCATAAATGCGGAAACCAGAGAGTGTGTGTGTGACATGCTGCTACCGCGTCGGCTCCTTTCCTCTAGCTGAGGAGGTACCTGAAACCAAAACTGAAAATCGTAAGCACAAAACTTAGTGAGTTCCCCCATAATACTCCATACCATACAAACATATAACAACCAATGTTCAGCTAGGAGTTACGGGTCTTGCCCACCCTCGGGAAGATACGGGCCCTACCCACACTTCGCTAGCCGAGAGATACGGGCCTCGCCCACACTTGAGAAGATACGGTCCCTACCCACACTTCGCTATCTGGGAGATACGGGCCTAGCCCACACTCCAACCTCGGAGAGATACGGGCCCTGCCCACACTCAACCGCTAACCCATAACATACAAGTATCACGCAGACAACAAGTATAAGCAACTCTATCATATTAACACATATATCATACTTGACTAAACCTAGAGATACGGGCTCGACCCACACTCTAGTACTAGCATCTCATCTACACGGGTCGGCCTTGGTGCCTTAGACCCGTTCCTACTGGAAAGGAAACTCACCTCGAAATAGGCTGCTGGTCTGTGTGGGAATTGGCTGTCTACTGCTGCTGCTGCTGCTAACGTCCCTCGACTGTAATTCCCACAAAAACGATCAGTCAAACACGCTAGATGTTCTTAGGGTAAAATGACCCTTTTACCCCTCACCAAGTCAAAGACCAGGTCAAAGTCAACTTCCAGTTGGCTGGACTCGCCGAGTCCAGAGAGCAACTCGTCGAGTCCATCTCTCACTGATCCGGTCCCTCTCACCAGGCCCCTCTTTCACTCACTGAGTCACCCCTGACTCGCTATCCGGGACTTTGGGGCCGACTCGAGTACCAACTCGCCGAGTTCCTTGAGCAGGTGCTCTGCTTGCTTCCAATCCACACCAAAACACCCCATTCGAGGGTTTGGGGGTTTCGGGACTACGATATACGGTTAATTTCGTGCACAGGTACGAAGGGTTGAGCCTTCGACGCCTAAACCCATCGTTTTCTGTGGATGTTCATATTACTCGCCGAGTTCGAAGAACTACTCGGCGAGTTCCAGGCAATCTTCATAGGACTCGCCGAGTTTGTTCACCCAACTTGCCGAGTCGATGACCATCTTCATAGAACTCGCCGAGTTCCAACTTGGGACTCGCCGAGTCCTTCGACCCACTTCCTGAGTAGGCCAGATCTAGGACATGCAACACTTCCAGACCACAGATCCATGGTCCTAGGGTTCATTTACCACGTAAAGTTGTAAACTTTATGTGCATGCATGGCCCTATGAGCTCAAACATGCACTTCCAAGCTATACAAAAGGTCCTATGCTCATTGGGGACTTCCACTACCTCAACCACAGAGACTTTATGCTACCATGAAGTCCAAAAGGTCCACATTCGAAGTTCTTGCAGAACATTAGCCATAAACACATAGAGATTTAGGTTCTTAGGGCTTAAAACCTCTTTTCTTAGGGACAAAAGGGGACTAACGAGCTAAAGATCAAGTTAGGGTCTTTTCTACCTGAATAGAGGCCTTTCACAGAGTAGATTCTGGATCTCCTTCCCTTCTTGCACTCTTCAATCTTCTCCTTCTTCTCTTAAGCCCCAAATCACCTTCAAAATGTTAACAATCACCCACAAGGACACAAAGGAGGCTAGGGTTTCGTTCTACAGGTCTTTGGGAGTGCTAAGGGAAGTGGAGGCTGGATTAGGTCGATTAAATAGGGTGCAAATACCCGGGTTAGGGTTTAAGTCCAAACAGGGTCTACTTGCCGAGTCCATCGGACCTACTCGCCGAGTAGACCGAGTAAATCCCGTGTCTAGTCCCGCTTCTACTAGGCGAGTCTGTCCCTCAACTCGCCGAGTCCAAGGCTAATTATGCAAAATAAAGAGATTTAATAACCACGAATACATACCAGGAATCAGGTGCTACAAATCTCCCCCACTTATTTTAGACTTCGTCCTCGAAGTCTGCTGCTCGATCCTGAAACAGCTCGGGATAGTGCTCCATCATCTCGTCCACCGGCTCCCAAGTCCATTCCGAACCCTTGCGGTGCTGCCATTGCACCTTCACTAGCTCCACCCTCTTGTTCCTCAAATCCTTTGACTTCATGTCGAGGATTGCGACTGGGCGCTCGATGTAATTTAGGCTGTCATCAACCTGAATATCCTCCAATGGCACTACCGCTGAATCGTCCACCAAGAACTTTCGCAGCTGAGAGACATGGAAAGTGCTGTGGATCTGGCTGAGCTCGGCTGGCAGATCCAACCTATACGCCACCTTGCCCACCCGGGCTACAACCCTGAACGGTCCGATGAACCTCAGGCCCAATTTGCCCCGCTTCCTGAATCGGATGACGCCTTTCCAAGGCGACACCTTCAGGAGAACCATATCCCCGACTCGAAACTCCAAGTCGGATCGACGCTTGTCGGCGTAACTTTTCTGCCAACTCTAAGCTGTCTGAAGCCTGCTCCGGACCTGCTGAATCCTCTCGGTCGTCTTGAGCACCACTTCGGTGCTCCCCATGACTCTCTGGCCAACTTCACCCCAACATATCGGGGTCCTGCACCTTCGTCCGTACAACAACTCAAATGGAGGACGATCAATACTCACGTGGTAGCTGTTGTTGTATGAGAACTCGGCCAGGGGAAGATAGGTATCCCAGCTACCACCGAAGTCTAGCACGCACGCCCGCAGCATATCCTCCAGAGTCTGGATGGTCCGCTCGCTCTGACCATCCATCTGCGGGTGAAAGGCAGTGTTAAAATGCAGACGAGTGCCCAACTCGTCATGGAATCTCTTCCAAAATCTGGAAGTAAAACGCACATCCCTATCCGAGATCACCGATACTGGCACCCCATGCCGTGCCACAATCTCCCTGATATAGATGTCGGCCAATTTCTCGGCCGATATGCTCTCCTGAATCGGAATAAAGTGAGCACTCTTGGTCAATCTATCCACGATGACCCAAATCGAATCCACTCCACGTGCGGTCCTAGGAAGCTTCGTGATAAAATCCATCGTGATATCTTCCCATTTCCACAGTGGAATATCCAACGGTTGCATCTTGCCATGCGGTCTCTGATGTTCGGCCTTGACCTTCCTGCAGGTCAAACACCGTTCGACGTACCATGCCACATCCCGCTTCGTACAGGGCCACCAGTAATCCAGATGAAGATCCCTATACATCTTCGTCGCCCCGGGATGAATAGAGAATCGGGACTTGTGCGCCTCCTCCATCAAAGTCTGGCGCACACCCCCGTGATACGGCATCCATACCCTACGGTGCAATGTCAATAATCCTCGGCTATCATAGTCAAAGGAGGAAACCTGACCCACCACACGCTCGCTCTTCCGATGTTCCTCCTTGATAGCCTCCTGCTGAGCCTCCCGAATTTGCTCCAACAGGGGGGTCACCACGGTCATCCTCAAGCAGACGTCCCTGATCGGCGCCGCCTTGCGGCTGAGCGCATCGGCCACCACGTTGGCCTTCCCCGGGTGGTAAAGGATCTCGCAATCATAATCCTTCACCACATCCAACCACCGACGCTGCCTCATGTTCAGATTTGGCTGATCCATGAGGTACCTCAAACTCTTGTGGTCCGTGTAGATGGTACATCGAACCCCGTAAAGGTAATGTCGCCAAATCTTGAGGGCAAAAACCACCGCCCCCAACTCCAAATCATGCATCGGGTAGTTCGCCTCGTGAGGCTTGAGCTGCCTCGAAGCGTAGGCAATAACATGCCCCCTCTGCATCAGTACCGCGCCCAACCCAGAAATGGATGCATCACAATAAACCACAAAATCCTCCACGCCCTCTGGCAGGGCTAAGATTGGCGCCTCGCACAATCTTTGTCTCAGTGTCTCAAATGTAGCCTGCTGCTCAGGCCCCCACCGAAAGACCACGGCTTTCTTCGTCAGCCGCGTCAGGGGCACGGCTATCTTGGAGAAATCCTGAATAAATCTCCGATAGTAGCCTGCCAATCCCAGGAAACTCCGAATCTCAGATGGAGACTTTGGAACCTCCCATCTCATCACGGCCTTGACCTTGGCCGGATCGACCAGAATTCCGTTCTGGTTGACGAGGTGTCCAAGAAATTGCACCTCGCGCAACCAAAACTCACACTTGGAGAACTTGGCATACAAGCTCTCCCTCCTCAGGGTCTCTAACACCTCCCTCAGATGCTCCTCATGTTCCTCCCGAGTCTTGGAATAAACCAAGATGTCATCGATAAAGACTATCACAGACCAATCCAGCATCGGCCTGCATACGCGGTTCATGAGGTCCATGAACGCGGCAGGAGCATTGGTGAGCCCAAACGGCATCACCAGGAACTCATAATGGCCATAGCGCGTCCGAAACGCGGTCTTCTGCATATCCTCCTCCCTGACCCTCATCTGATGATAACCCGAACGCAAATCAATCTTGGAGAACCAAGATGCTCCCTGAAGCTGGTCAAAGAGGTCATCAATCCTCGGAAGTGGGTAACGGTTCTTCACCGTTACCTTGTTCAGCTCCCGATAATCTATACGCATCCGATGCGACCCGTCCTTCTTCTTCACAAACAGAATCGGGGTTCCCGAGGGTGAACTGCTCGGACGAATAAACCCCTTGTCTAGCAGCTCCTGCAGCTGCATAGACAACTCCTGCATCTCGGGAGGAGCCAACCGATACGGTGCCTTGGCTATCGGAGCCGCACCAGGAACGAGGTCAATCCGGAACTCCACCTGTCGCTCCGGAGGTATCCCAGGAAGCTCCTCTGGGAAAACATCTACAAAGTCTCGGACCACCGGAACCTCGCTCACTGTCGCCTTACCCGCCTCCCGGGTATCCATCGCATACGCGACATATCCTGTGCATCCCTGCTGAAGGTAGCGCCTAGCCCTCGCTGCTGAACATACAGCGGGTCCATACTGGGGCCTCTCACCATGAATCACTAACTCTCCCCCGCTTGGGGTCCTGACCCGCACTAGCTGCTGCGCGCAATCTATCACAACCCCATTAGGGCTCAGCCAATCCATGCCTATAATCACCTTGTTCCCACGCAACGGTATGGGAACCAAATCTACCAAATAGCGCTCCTCGAACAAACGCAACATGCAATCTCGAAATACCATCGATGCTCGCACCGATTGATCATCAGCAATCTCCACCTCCAAAGGGCAATCTAACTCGCCTGATGGCTCATGAAACTTCTTGCTAAGCGCAAGGGAAACGAATGATCGGGATGCACCCGAATCAAATAACACCTGAACTGGGAGGTCGTTCACATGGAACGATCCTAATGCATACATATACATACAGAGCACATATCAATAACATAACATCATAAAAATAAGATAGAGGGAAAGAGTCATACCCGTCACCACATCGGGTGCGGCGCGTGCCTCCTCGGTAGTCAGCTGGAATGCTCGGCTCCTCACCACTGGAGCCTCTGCCTTGCCCTGCCGGCCATCCGTGATCCGCAGGGTCGCTGGAGCTGGCGCCTTCACCGGCGCTGAAACTATCAACTGGGGGAAATTGGCCTTCTTGTGGCCCCTCTGGTTGCAGTGAAAACACAGCAACTCCGATGTCTGAATAATTGAAACTGGAGTAGTACAATCCCTGCTAAAGTGCCCTGCCTTGCCGCACTTGCAGCAGCCTACTGATCCCATCCTACATGCCCCCACGTGCGTCCTGCCGCATTTCCCGCAGCGGCTCGGTCCTGACTGGCCTTTCGGCCTACTATCTGATCCCTTGGGCTTCTTCCCCGAAGCCCCTCCTGCCTGACCCTCCTCTAACTTCCGTTTCCGGATGTGCTCCAAATCTATCTCCCTTTCCCTTGCCCTGGCAATCATGGAATCCAAGGTAGGGCAAGCCGAAAAGCTAACGTGCTCCCGGATGTCAGCTCGTAGCATATCATGATAACGAGTCCTCCTCATGTCCTCGTCACCAGCATACTGGGGCACCAACAAAGCCCTCTCCCGGAACTTGGCGGTGATCTCCGCCACAGTCTCCGTCGTCTGCCTCATGTCTAGAAACTCCCTGGACAGCTGCTGAAGCTCGACAGCCGGCGCAAACTCTGCCCTGAACCTGGTCACAAAGTCCGACCAGGTCATCGCGTCGATAGCTGAGGCTCCCAACGAGTCACCCATGGACTCCCACCAATCCCGGGCTCGGTCCCGTAAACATCCTGCTGCATACCTCACCTTCGACCCCTCGGGGCAGAAGCTAGTCAACTGGGCAGACTCGATGTCTGCAATCCATCGCCTGGCAGCAATGGGGTCCTTCACCCCATGGAAATCCAGCGCACCACTTCCCCTGAAGTCCTTAAAGGACAGTGTGCGAGATCCCGACTGGCCAGATGCCATGTCACTCCTGAACGCCCTGAGGCGATCCTCCATCAACTCGATGATCCCTTCCTTGATCGACCCGAAGATAATGGGAGTCGACTCAAGAATACCCCTGGTGATCTCTGACGCGATGAACTCGCGTAGTCCCTCATCAACCGGCTCGGAACCTGATCCCGAACCTGACCCCTCTCCTGAACCGCCATCTACCGGCCTCGATCGAAGTACCACCATTCTGCAATACATAAATGTCAATCATTAGTGATACTGACACTCCTTGAGGGATCGCATCTACCACAAGTTCCCTGGTCTCATCTTGGCCTCCTTTGGTTCGGGTACGGATCCTCTGCTTTCAGTAGTACGGGCCCATACTACCTTCCACATCTATCCGTACCTTTTCCAAGGTATGCCTTGACTCTACCAGATCCCTCTCACTATTGCTGATCACTGTTATACTCATCCTAGGATTGCCCTAGGGAAATCTCTAATTCCACCCTAGCCAGTCCTCAACTGTTGCAGGCCTCCTTGTAATGCCAATTAGCCATTACCCAAGTACCATCACATGTGACGAGGCTCAGATAATCCTTCGAGTACCCGACTCGTCCCTACAACGGTTGGACTCAAACAAGAGCTGCGCAGTAGGATCAAATCTGGCACTCTAAGATTATTCAACCCTGATTACATGTGACGTGACGCATTCGCCTAATGGCTAACTCCCATTATTCAGAGTCCCACGTAGCACAAAGCAAGCAGCATTCAGATAAGGGTAACAAGCTCAATCAACTCTATCTGCTTTCAAGAACTGAGCTAGCATAAAGTGCTAAGCTCATACTACCAGGCATAACCTAATCAGGTTATCCTACTTACTGTCTACTCAATAACTAGCATGCAATTTCTCATACAACTGAAACACCAAAAAGCAGGCACATAAGGCATCACCCCTAGATCCTTAGTCCTATTCTAGCATGTTGTTCTACAAAAGCTGATAAACACAACATAAACCTGTATGGGTACTTTGGGGAATACTTACTTGAGCTCGGCCGGTCGCGCACATCACACACTTCGTTCTTTCTCAAAACTCTTTTCTCAATTTTAGAAAACATTTTCTTATTAGAAAATCTTCTAATCCCTCGATTTGAGTTCAGACACTCCTGAAGGTGTGTCCGAATCCCTCAAACCAGGGCTCTGATACCAACTTGTAACGACCCAATTTTCACGACCAAAAATTTTGTTTTAAAAAAAACATTACTTTAGAAAATATTAATAACTAAAACATCGTTTGATCAACCATAACATAAAGTGAATCATGTCTGAAACCCAAAACATACAACTAATCAAATATCAGAGTATCAATCCCAGAGAATCTCATAAATGCGGAAACCAGAGAGTGTGTGTGTGACATGCTGCTATCGCGCCGGCTCCTTTCCTCTAGCTGAGGAGGTACCTGAAACCAAAACTGAAAACCGTAAGCACAAAACTTAGTGAGTTCCCCCATAATACTCCATACCATACAAACATATAACAACCAATGTTCATCTAGGAGTTACGGGCCTTGCCCACCCTCGGGAAGATACGGGCCCTGCCCACACTTCGCTAGCCGAGAGATACGGGCCTCGCCCACACTTGAGAAGATACGGGCCCTACCCACACTTCGCTATCTGGGAGATATGGGCCTAGCCCACACTCCAACCTCAGAGAGATACGGGCCCTGCCCACACTCAACCGCTAACCCATAATATACAAGTATCACGCAGACAACAAGTATAAGCAACTCTATCATATTAACACATATATCATACTTGACTAAACCTAGAGATACGGGCTCGACCCACACTCTAGTACTAGCATCTCGTCTACACGGGTCGGCCTTGGTGCCTTAGACCCGTTCCTACTGGAAAGGAAACTCACCTCGAAATAGGCTGCTGGTCTGTGTGGGAATTGGCTGTCTACTGCTGCTGCTGCTGCTAACGTCCCTCGACTGTAATTCCCACAAAAACGATCAGTCAAACACGCTAGATGTTCTTAGGGTAAAATGACCCTTTTACCCCTCACCAAGTCAAAGACCAGGTCAAAGTCAACTTCCAGTTGGCTGGACTCGCCGAGTCCAGAGAGCAACTCGCCGAGTCCATCTCTCACTGATCCGGTCCCTCTCACCAGGCCCCTCTTTCACTCACTGAGTCACCCCTGACTCGCTATCCGGGACTTTGGGGCCGACTCGAGTACCAACTCGCCGAGTTCCTCGAGCAACTCGCCGAGTTCCTTGAGCAGGTGCTCTGCTTGCTTCCAATCCACACCAAAACACCCCATTCGAGGGTTTGGGGGTTTCGGGACTATGATATACGGTTAATTTCGTGCACAGGTACGAAGGGTTGAGCCTTCGACGCCTAAACCCATCGTTTTCTGTGGATGTTCATATTACTCGCCGAGTTCGAAGAACTACTCGGCGAGTTCCAGGCAATCTTTATAGGACTCGCCGAGTTTGTTCACCCAACTCGCCGAGTCGATGACCATCTTCATAGAACTCGCCGAGTTCCAACTTGGGACTCGCCGAGTCCTTCGACCCACTTCCTGAGTAGGCCAGATCTAGGACATGCAACACTTCCAGACCACAGATCCATGGTCCTAGGGTTCATTTACCACGTAAAGTTGTAAACTTTATGTGCATGCATGGCCCTATGAGCTCAAACATGCACTTCCAAGCTATACAAAAGGTCCTATGCTCATTGGGGACTTCCACTACCTCAACCACAGAGACTTTATGCTACCATGAAGTCCAAAAGGTCCACATTCGAAGTTCTTGCAGAACATTAGCCATAAACACATAGAGATTTAGGTTTTTAGGGCTTAAAACCTCTTTTCTTAGGGACAAAAGGGGACTAACGAGCTAAAGATCAAGTTAGGGTCTTTTCTACCTGAATAGAGGCCTTTCACAGAGTAGATTCTGGATCTCCTTCCCTTCTTGCACTCTTCAATCTTCTCCTTCTTCTCTTAAGCCCCAAATCACCTTCAAAATGTTAACAATCACCCACAAGGACACAAAGGAGGCTAGGGTTTCGTTCTACAGGTCTCTGGGAGTGCTAAGGGAAGTGGAGGCTGGATTAGGTCGATTAAATAGGGTGCAAATACCCGGGTTAGGGTTTAAGTCCAAACAGGGTCTACTCGCCGAGTCCATCGGACCTACTCGCCGAGTAGACCGAGTAAATCCCGTGTCTAGTCCCGCTTCTACTCGGCGAGTCTGTCCCTCAACTCGCCGAGTCCAAGGCTAATTATGCAAAATAAAGAGATTTAATAACCACGAATACATACCAGGAATCAGGTGCTACACCTCTGCAGCTGGTCGCATGATCGTCATCGTCTCCGTCGCTCCTCTCTTCTTATACAAAGAGACCGCTGCTAGCCGCCATTTCTTCTCTCTCCTTCTCTGACGAGCAGTTTTTGCTAACTGTCATCGTTAGAGCTCTGTCACCGCTGCGGCCTCTGTCTTAATTTATGTTATGTTATGTTTTTGTTTTTCGATTTTAATCATCCCCTCCCGATCAAACTGCGGGGGATGTTAGTGATTAGGGTTTAGACCCAATCCCTTTAGGGTTTAGATTAAGTCTCTTATGTATTCGTCTATATATATATATATATATATATATATATATATATATATATATATATATATATATATATATATATATATATATATGAGATTTAACCTTACTATTTATTAATAAAAAAATCTATTATCTTTCATTGATCACTTCATAATTTATTCTAGGCACCTTGAGAAAATTGTGTTTCCAATTTCCCGACTTCATAGCTGATGTAGAGAGTCGGATCAGTGACAACAGGTCCTGTGCCGTCAAACATAGTTGATGTGTCGGTAGGAGTGCGAGCTGGTTTGTAATTAAGGATCTTAGCTCACTGACACCAAGCCAGAGCCATTTGATCGGCTTTTCTCCTGCCTCGTCTACTTTTTCCTCCTCACCTTCCGCCTCCTCCTTGGTTGGCTGCTTCTTCAGATCTCTTTTCCAATTCAGCGCTTTATGATGTTGCGGTTGCCTCTCTTTGGTGATACCTTTTCCAACGACTAGTCTCTGATCTACAGCCGTCTATTTCTTTATCAACATTGCAGTCGTCGTTCTCGCCGGAATTGGCTCCGTCCACCGTAACTCGAGCCCTCTTTCTTTCTCGCTGCCTTTCTCCGAGCTCCTTTGCCGCCGGTTGCACGATCGTCATCGTCTCTGTCGCTCCTCTCTTCTTATACAAAGGAACCGCTGCTGGTCGTCGCTTCTTCTCTCTCCTTCTCCGACGAGCAGTTGTTGTTAACTGTTATCATTAGAGCTCTGTCACCGCCGCTGTCTCTGTCTTAGTTTATGTTATGTTATGTTTTTGTTTTTCGATTTTAATCGTCCCCTCCCGATCAAACTGCGGGGGATGTTAGTGATTACGGTTTAGACCCAATCCCTTTAGGGTTTAGATTAAGTCTCTTATGTATCTATATTTAGATGAGGTTTAACCTTACTAATTATCAATAAAAAACAATCTATTATCTTACACTGATTACTTCATAATTAATTCTAGGCACATTGAGAAAATTGTGTTTCCAATTTCCAATTTCCCGACTTCATAAGGTGATGATAGTCAGGTTTCTGATTTGGCTACCCCTAAAATAATTGGTTTTTAATAATATAAAACTAAACACTTGTTTCTATTAGGGACTTAGGGTAGAGGTTGTCGTTGGCTAGCTCCGATAGGTGGAGTGTGGTACTTGCGGTACCATTGTGGCAACGGATCCGACAAGGCATGGTACCGCCAAATGAAGACAATTACAGGTTAGTCTACCCGCTCTCTCTAGATTCTCCCTCCATGCTTAGTTATTCGTACTCAATGCATATGTAACACCTTATTTTTCGTTTTATTATTTTTAAAAGAGTTTAGCAATTAAAAATTGTGATTATACAATTAAAAAGATAAGTGAAATACTGTAACAACCCGTCCCCGGTATGATGATTCCATGGTATTTAATTAGAAGTTTGCAAAAGGGACTCGGCGAGTTCATAGCCTGACTCGCCGAGTAGGGACGGGATTTCGAGCACGTGTTAGTCGGGGACTCGGCGAGTCCATATTCGGGACTCGGCGAGTCTGCCTGCCTGGAAGAAACCCTAAATCCTCGGGTTGCTCACTATTTAATCCACCTTATAGCCCCCAATCTCGCCTCCTTCACCCTCAGAAAGCTGTGAGAAAACCCTAATCCATCCTTGAGTGATCTAGGTGTTCTTGTGTTAAATTTTGAAGGCTTGAAGAAGGAGAAGAAGAAGGGAGCAAGGAGAAGAGGTGTAGAGCAAAGATCCAAGGGCAAATCAGAGTTCTTTGAGGTATTCTTCGGATTCCCTCCTGTTTTATGCTTTTAACCTCCATTAGAACTCTTCTAGATCTAGTTTGATGCTTCTCTCAAGCCTTATGATTGTATGGATGCCCTATTATGTCGAGATATCCTTAGATCTGTTCATTTAGGAGTTGTAGAGCCTAGATCTATTGCCTTTTTGAAGTTACCTTGCATGAAAACCCTAGATCTAGCCTTTATTATGCTTTTTGAGCCATTTTAGCTTCATGGATGAATATGGTCACGTAAAGATAGAATCTTTACGTGCTAATCGAGTTAAGGGAGTCCAGATCTATTAGTTTTATACACCGGATTCAAGCAGAATCAAGTTTTGAGTTGCTGCATGCAAGCGACACAGCGAGTCGGAAGAAGGACTTGGCGAGTCGAGTCGCGAGTCCACGTTTTTCCCCTTTTGAGTGATGACGAGTAGAAGCCTGTGAGTAGTAGAGTGGACTCAGTGAGTCGGAGAGCAGACTCAGTAATGGAGGGACTCGGCGAGTTGTTCATACAACTCGGCGAGTCCAAGGCAATCTTCTTAAGCTCAAGAACAACTCGTCGAGTTGTTCATATGACTCGGCGAGTCGGATGAAGATTGTCTGAGTTCTTGGATCGAGAGAGTACTCGTCGAGTCGATGCCATACTCGACGAGTAGCCACGAGTGGGGTTGTGAAATGAGATTAGAGACTCGGCGAGTTAGCGGCCCAACTCGGCGAGTCAGGTCAACTGTGGGTTGACTTTGACCGGGAGAGTTGACTTTTACCAAGGGTAAAAGAGTCATCTTACCCCAGTGCAGTGTTTAGTATTTGATTGAGTGTGTTTATGGCCTTGTAGCCGGGGAGATACTGGAGCAGCAGCAGTTAGCTTCCAGAGCCATTCACACAGCAGCCAGTTCACGAGGTGAGTTTCTTTCTAGTAGTAACGGGTCTAAGGCCACAATGCCGGCCCGTTTAGCTAGCAGTCCGCTTCGGACCTCGATCCGATGTAGTAGTTAGTATGTTTGATGCCTTCGTGGTTCAGACAGGGTTATGTGTTTATGCTAGATGATATGTTTATGCTATGTTCAGTCAGCTTCGGACTTCGATCCGATGTAGGGGACAAGGTCCCAGTCAGCTTCGGACTTCGGTCCGATGTCAGCTTCGGACTCCGGTCCGATGTAGGGGACGTAGGTCCCAGTCAGCTTCGGACTTCGGTCCGATGTCTCAGTCAGCTTCGGACTTCGGTCCGATGTCCTAGTCAGCTTCGGACTCGGTTCGATGTAGGGGACGAAGGTCCCAGTCAGCTTCGGCCTTCGGTCCGATGTAGGGGGCAAGGCCCCGGTTAGCCGGACTTTGGTCCGATGCAGTGGGCAAGGCCCAGTATGTGCTTTATATGTTATTGTGTGGTATGTGGTAGTTTGGGGGAGCTCACTAAGCTTCGTGCTTACAGTTTCAGTTTTGGTTTCAGGTACTTCCGCAAGCAAAGGGAAGGGCTCGGGATGATGACATCGCACACACCACAACCACGGTTTTTATCCTGGGAGTTGATCAGTTATCTTATATATGATTTGATACAGTCGTGACACCGTTTTCTCATTTGTATTTTAGTATGGTTTTGAGATTTGCAACGCATGGTTTTATTATGATATACTCCGTTTTATGATTTTGGTTATATTAAAAATGAAATTTTCGGGTTGTATTTTTGGGTCGTTTCAAGTTGGTATCAGAGCCCTGGTTTGAGGGATTTGGATACACCTCCGGGTGCATCTGAACTCAAACTAAGGGCAAAGATAAAAAGATTTTCAAAAAGAAAAATGTTTTCGATTGAGATTTTGAAAAGCACTTAGAAAGAAAAGAATTTTTAAATAAGATAAGGGTGTGGTGCATGCGATCAGCCGAGCTCAAGTAAGTACTCCCAAATTACCAATACAAGTTTTATTATTATGATTAATTGTTCCAGCTTCAGTAGAACAGCATGCTAGTATAGGACTAAGGATCTAGGAGGATGCCTTATGTGCCTGCTTTATGTGTTACAGCTTTATGAGAATTGCATGCTAGTATTGAGTAGAAAGCAGTAGGATAGCCTGTTTAGGTTATGCCTGGTAGCACGAGCTTAGCATTGTATGCTAGAGTAGCTTCTCGTTACGAGAATAGTTTTGCCTGAGTATGTTTCCCTTATCCGAATGTTGCTTGCTTTGTGCTTTGTGGGACTCTGAGTGGTGGGAGTTAGCCATTAGGTGAATATGCCACATCACATGTGATCAGGGTTGAATAATCTCAAAGTGCTGGATTTGGCCCTATTGCGCAGCTCTTGTCTGAGTCCAACCGTTGTAGGGACGACTCTTTTACTCGAATGATTATCCGAGCCTCATTGCATGTGATGGTATTTAGGTGGGGGCTAATCAGCATTACAAGGAGGCCTTCGGCAGCTGAGGACTGGTATGAGTGGAGTCAGCGATTTCCCTAGGGCAAGCCTAGGATGAGAGTAGCAGAGATCAGTGGTAGTAGAAGTGACTTGGTGGAGTCAAGGCGGTTCTTGAGGAAAGTACGGATAGATGTGGAAGGTAGTATGAGCCCGTACTACTGAAAGTAGAGGATCCGTACTCGAATCAAGGAAGGCCGAGACAAGACCAGGAAGCTAGTAGTAGTATCAATGATCCCTTGAGATATTTTAGTTTTCTGATATTGCTATGATGTGTTTCAGTATGGTGGTTTTGCGTCCGAGGACAACAACCGGCAGTGGAGGTGCCGGGGAGGGATCAGGATCAGGCTCGGGGAACGAGCACATGGATGAGTAGACCAGAGAGTTTCTTTCTTCAGAGATTACTCGTATCATTTTAGAGCAGACTCTTGTGATCTTCGGTTCGATCAAGGAGGGTATCCTAGAGTTGATGGATGAGAGATTGGGCATAGGGATGAGCAAAAGGACCGAACCGGCCGGAACCGGCCCGAACCGAACCGGACCGGGGAACCGGCTTCGGCCAAAATCAAGAACCGAACCGGCCCGGCGGTTTTACCGGTTCCGGTTCTACCGGTTCCCGGTTTCTACCGGTTCTTGTCGTGTCTTCAAATGTTGGAACCGCTCCTTGAAAAATAGCATCATACGGTTCCGGTTTTTGCCGGTTCTACCGGTTCCGGTTAAATCGGTTCCGGTTCCTACCGGTTCCCGGTTCCAAAAATCCACAAAAATAACGTCCCGGTCCTGGCCCGACCGGTTCCATCGGGTTCCGGTTCCGGTGCCGGTTCCGGTTCCGGTACCGGTTCCGGCCGGTTCCCCGGTCCATATGCTCATCCCTAATTGGGCACCTTCCTTGCCGAGGTGGCGGCCATGATGGGGTCGCACACACTTACTTTCAGGGAGTTCAGGGCATGTGGAGCTCCAGACTATCATGGGGCGCGGGACCCCATAGCGAGTACTAGATGGTTGGTGGATGTGGCCAATGCATTCCGCACTAGCAGGTGTCCCGAGGGGGACAAGGTCAGATTGGCGTCCTGTCTTCTGAAGGACAGGGCACGGGATTGGTGGGAGGAGGTCGGACATACTATGGGAGATGATGCAGCATTGGATGCCATGACCTGGGCTGATTTCTCTACCAGGTTCAGGGCTGAGTTTGCACCAGTTATTGAGGTACAGCAGTTAGCCAGAGAGTTTCAGGACCTCACCCAGACTACGGAGACCGTGGCGGAGATCACCGCCAAGTTCAGGGAGAGGGCTCTTCTTGTTCCTCAGTATGCAGCCGATGAGGAGATGAAAAAGGCCCGTTATCATGAGATGTTGCGGAGCGATATCCGCCAGTTTGTGAGTCGGTCCAACTGTAAAACGTTGGACGACATGATTGCTAGGGCTCATGAGAGGGAGATTGATCTCGAGATGGAGAAGAAGAGGAAACTGGAGGCGGTTTCGGGTTCAGGAGGTTCGGGCAAAAAGCCAAAGGTTTCAGATCACAGGTCCAGGTCTCAATCGAGCCACAGCCGATGTGGCAGGTGTGGGAAAATGCACGATGGGGTGTGCAAGGCAGGGAGTTCCGGTTGTTTCAAGTGCGGTCGGACTGGGCATTTGAGCAGGGATTGCACGGCCCCTGATACTGCCGTTGCAGCATCAGATCTGATTTGCTTTTAGTGCAATCAGAGGGGACATAAAAAGTCCCAGTGTCTGAGTTTAGCTGCAGTAGGGAAGGTGGTTGCGCCTACCCCTGCTACCTTGAGGATTACAGATGGCCGGTAGGGCCGAGCTGAGGCGCCAGTGGCGAAGAGTAGAGCGTTTCAGATGACAGCAGAGGAGGCACGAGCGACTCCTGATGTGGTGACGGGTATGTATCTTCCTTTCATCTCTTTATTTTATTGATTGATTATTGCTTATGATTGTATGTTTTATATAGGGCCGTTCTCTGTGAACGACATTTCTGCTATGGTATTATTCGATTCAGGGGCTACCCGATCATTCGTATCGCTTGCGCTTAGCAAGAGATTTAGCAGAGCTCCAGGGGAGCTGGATTGTCGATTAGAGGTTGAGATAGCAGATGACAGGACCGTGAGGGTCGGCAGAGTGCATAGAGGGTGTTCTCTTCAGTTGTTTGATGAGCAGTTTTCAGTGGACCTGGTTCCTATTCCCCTGCGCGGGAATAAGGTCATTGTGGGCATGGATTGGCTAAGCCCCAATGGGGCGGTGATTGATTGTGAGCTTCAGCTAGTGAGGGTTCGCACTCCCAGTGGGGGAGAGTTAGTGATTCAGGGCGAGAGGCCACAACGCGGACCGACCTTTTGTTCCGCCGCAAGGGCGAGGTGCTATTTTCAGCAGGGTTGCGCTGGTTATGTAGCTTATGTCTTGGATGCCCGGGAAAAGGGCAAGACGACAGTTGATGATGTTCCGATAGTGCGAGACTTCCCGGATGTATTTCCCGAGGATTTACCGGGGATACCTCCTGAGAGGCAGGTTGAGTTTGGGATCGACCTGATTCCTGGTGCGGCTCCGATAGCCAAGGCACCGTATCACCTAGCTCCCCCTGAGATGCAGGAGTTGTCTATGCAGCTGCAGGAGCTGCTAGACAAGGGTTTCATCCGGCCGAGCAGTTCGCCTTGGGGAGCGCCTATCCTGTTTGTAAGGAAGAAGGATGGGTCGCATAGTATGTGTATAGATTATCGGGAGTTGAATAAGGTGACGGTGAAGAACCGTTACCCACTTCCGAGGATAGATGATTTGTTTGACCATCTTCAGGGAGCGTCTTGGTTCTCCAAGATCGATCTACGCTCCGGGTATCATCAGATGCGGGTTAGGGATGAGGATGTGTAGAAGACTGCTTTCAGGACCAGGTATGGTCATTATGAGTTTGTGGTGATGCCATTTGCGCTCACCAATGCCCCAGTCGCGTTCATGGATCTCATGAACCGCGTGTGCAGGCCGATGCTGGATCGGTTAGTGATAGTATTCATAGATGATATCTTGGTATATTCCAAGACACAGGAGCAGCACGAGGAGCACCTGAGGGAGGTGCTGGAAGTTTTGAGGAAGGAGAGACTTTTCGCAAAGTTCTCCAAGTGTGAGTTCTGGTTGCGCGAGGTGCAGTTCCTTGGTCACCTCGTCAACCAGAAGGGTATTTTGGTGGATCCGGCTAAGATAGAGGCCGTGATGCAGTGGGAGGTCCCGAAGTCTCCATCTGAGATTCGGAGCTTCCTAGGGTTGGCAGGGTATTACCGGAGATTCATTCAGGATTTCTCCAAGATAGCAGTGCCGCTCACCCGACTGACCAAGAAGTCGGTGGTATTTTGTTGGGGGCCTGAGCAGCAGGCAAAGTTCGAGACCCTCTGACAGAGGTTGTGTGAGGCTCCGATCCTTACCTTGCCAGAGGGAGTAGAGGACTTTGTAGTCTACTGTGATGCCTCAATCACAGGTATGGGAGCAGTGTTGATGCAGCGAGGCCATGTGATAGCTTACGCCTCGAGACAGTTGAAGCCTCACGAGGCTAACTATCCTACCCATGATTTAGAGCTGGGGGCGGTTGTGTTTGCCCTCAAGATTTGGAGGCATTATCTTTATGGGGTCCGTTGTACTATCTACACGGATCACAAGAGTTTGAGGTACCTTATGGATCAGCCGAGTCTGAACATGAGGCAGAGGAGGTGGTTAGATGTGCTGAAGGATTATGATTGTGAGATCCTTTACCATCCAGGGAAGGCCAACGTGGTGGCCGACGCCCTAAGCCGCAAAGTGTCGGCAGCCCCTATCAGAGATTTGTGTTTGAGGATGACAGTGATTACTCCGTTGTTGGAACGGATCAGGGAGGCTCAGGTCGAGGGCCTCAAGGAGGAGAGGCAGAAGTGTGGGAGGATAGTGGGCCGAGCATCTTCGTTTGATTATGACAGTCAGGGATTGCTGACACTTCATGGGAGAGTGTGGGTACCGTACTGGGGAGGAGTACGGCAGGTGTTGATGGATGAGGCTCATAAGTCTCGATTCTCTATCCACCCAGGGGCGACGAAGATGTATAGAGATCTTTGACCCGATTATTGGTGGCCCTGCATGAAGCGGGATGTCGCTTGGTATGTTGAGAGGTGCCTGACCTGTAGGAAGGTCAAAGTGGAGTACCAGAGGCCTTACGGCAAGATGCAGCCATTAGACATTCCCGTGTGGAAATGGGAGGACATCACCATGGATTTTGTCACCAAGCTTCCCAGGACCGCACGAGGAGTGGATTCGATATGGGTAGTAGTGGATCGGTTGACGAAGAGTGCTCATTTTATCCCGATCCAGGAGAGTATATCGGCAGAAAAGTTAGCCGATATCTATGTGTGCGAGATCATGGCACGTCATGGAGTGCCGGTATCGGTGGTGTTAGACCGAGATGTCCGTTTTACATCCAGATTCTGGAAGCGGTTTCACGACGAGATGGGTACTCGTCTTCATTTCAGCACTGCTTTCCACCCTCAGACGGACGGACAGAGTGAGAGGACGATTCAGACTCTCGAGGACATGCTCAGGGCATGTGTTCTAGACTTCGGTGGCAGTTGGGATACGTAACTTCCGTTAGCGGAATTTTCGTATAACAACAGTTATCATGCTAGCATTGATCGACCTCCCTTTGACATGCTTTATGGGAGGAAGTGCAGGACCCCGATTTGTTGGGGCGAGGTAGGTCAGTGAGTCATTGGAAGCATAGAGGTGGTGCTCAAGACGACCGAGTTGATCCAGGAGGTCCGTAGTAGACTGCAGACTGCGCAGAGTCGGCAGAAGAGTTACGCCGATAGGAGACGTTCAGACTTGGAGTTCCGGGTGGGTGATATGGTCCTTCTGAAGGTCTCACCTTGGAAGGGTGTTATCAGGTTCTGGAAGAGGGGCAAGTTGGGTCCCAGGTTTATTGGTCCTTTCAGGGTTTTGGCCCGGGTGGGTCGGGTTGCTTATCGGTTGGATCTTCCTGAGGAGCTTAGTCAGATCCACAACATTTTCCATGTATCTCAGTTGAGGAAGTGTTTGGTGGATGAGTCAGCAATCGTTCCCCTAGAGGATATTCAGGTTGATAGCAGCCTGAATTATATTGAGAGACCGGTCGCGATTCTGGACCGGAAGACAAAGACCTTGAGGAACAAGGAAATTCAGTTAGTGAAAGTGCAGTGGCAACACCGAAAGGGGTCTGAGTGGACGTGGGAGGCTGAGGAGGAGATGAGAGAGCACTACCCGGAGATATTTGCAGATTCAGCCGTATCAGACTTCGAGGACGAAGTTTGAGCCATAAACACATAGAGATTTAGGTTTTTAGGGCATAAAACCTCTTTTCTTAGGGACAAAAGGGGACTAACGAGCTAAAGATCAAGTTAGGGTCTTTTCTACCTGAATAGAGGCCTTTCACAGAGTAGATTCTGGATCTCCTTCCCTTCTTGCACTCTTCAATCTTCTCCTTCTTCTCTTAAGCCCCAAATCACCTTCAAAATGTTAACAATCACCCACAAGGACACAAAGGAGGCTAGGGTTTCGTTCTACAGGTCTCTGGGAGTGCTAAGGGAAGTGGAGGCTGGATTAGGTCGATTAAATAGGGTGCAAATACCCGGGTTAGGGTTTAAGTCCAAACAGGGTCTACTCGCCGAGTCCATCAGACCTACTCGCCGAGTAGACCGAGTAAATCCCGTGTCTAGTCCCGCTTCTACTCGACGAGTCTGTCCCTCAACTCGCCGAGTCCAAGGCTAATTATGCAAAATAAAGAGATTTAATAACCACGAATACATACCAGGAATCAGGTGCTACACCTCTGCAGCTGGTCGCATGATCGTCATTGTCTCCGTCGCTCCTCTCTTCTTATACAAAGAGACCGCTGCTAGCCGCCATTTCTTCTCTCTCCTTCTCTGACGAGCAGTTTTTGCTAACTGTCATCGTTAGAGCTCTGTCACCACTGCGGCCTCTGTCTTAATTTATGTTATGTTATGTTTTTGTTTTTCGATTTTAATCATCCCCTCCCGATCAAACTGCGGGGGATGTTAGTGATTAGGGTTTAGACCCAATCTCTTTAGGGTTTAGATTAAGTCTCTTATGTATTCGTCTATATATATATATATATATATATATATATATATATATATATATATATATATATATATATATATATATATATATATATATATATATATATATATATATATATGAGATTTAACCTTACTATTTATTAATAAAAAAAATCTATTATCTTTCATTGATCACTTCATAATTTATTCTAGGCACCTTGAGAAAATTGTGTTTCCAATTTCCCGACTGCATAGCTGATGTAGAGAGTCGGATCAGTGACAATAGGTCCTGTGCCGTCAAACATAGTTGATGTGTCGGTAGGAGTGCGAGCTGGTTTGTAATTAAGGATCTTAGCTCACTGACACCAAGCCAGAGCCATTTGATCGGCTTTTCTCCTGCCTCGTCTACTTTTTCCTCCTCACCTTCCGCCTCCTCCTTGGTTGGCTGCTTCTTCAGATCTCTTTTCCAATTCAGCCCTTTATGATGTTGCGGTTGCCTCTCTTTGGTGATACCTTTTCCAACGACTAGTCTCTGATCTACAGCCGTCTATTTCTTTATCAACATTGCAGTCGTCGTTCTCGCCGGAATTGGCTCCGTCCACCGCAACTCGAGCCCTCTTTCTTTCTCGCTGCCTTTCTCCGAGCTCCTTTGCCGCCGGTTGCACGATCGTCATCGTCTCTGTCGCTCCTCTCTTCTTATACAAAGGAACCGCTGCTGGTCGTCGCTTCTTCTCTCTCCTTCTCCGACGAGCAGTTGTTGTTAACTGTTATCATTAGAGCTCTGTCACCGCCGCTGTCTCTGTCTTAATTTATGTTATGTTATGTTTTTCGATTTTAATCGTCCCCTCCCGATCAAACTGCGGGGGATGCTAGTGATTACGGTTTAGACCCAATCCCTTTAGGGTTTAGATTAAGTCTCTTATGTATCTATATTTAGATGAGGTTTAACCTTACTAATTATCAATAAAAAACAATCTATTATCTTACACTGATTACTTCATAATTAATTCTAGGCACATTGAGAAAATTGTGTTTCCAATTTCCAATTTCCCGACTTCATAAGGTGATGATAGTCAGGTTTCTGATTTGGCTACCCCTAAAATAATTGGTTTTTAATAATATAAAACTAAACACTTGTTTCTATTAGGGATTTAGGGTAGAGGTTGTCGTTGGCTAGCTCCGATAGGTGGAGTGTGGTACTTGTGGTACCATTGTGGCAACGGATCCGACAAGACATGGTACCGCCAAATGAAGACAATTACAGGTTAGTCTACCCGCTCTCTCTAGATTCTCCCTCCATGCTTAGTTATTCGTACTCAATGCATATGTAACACCTTATTTTTCGTTTTATTATTTTTAAAAGAGTTTAGCAATTAAAAATTGTGATTATACAATTAAAAAGATAAGTGAAATACTGTAACAACCCGTCCCCGGTATGATGATTCCATGGTATTTAATTAGAAGTTTGCAAAAGGGACTCGGCGAGTTCATAGCCTGACTCGCCGAGTAGGGACGGGATTTCGAGCACGTGTTAGTCGGGGACTCGGCGAGTCCATATTCGGGACTCGGCGAGTCTGCCTGCCTGGAAGAAACCCTAAATCCTCGGGTTGCTCACTATTTAATCCACCTTATAGCCCCCAATCTCGCCTCCTTCACCCTCAGAAAGCTGTGAGAAAACCCTAATCCATCCTTGAGTGATCTAAGTGTTCTTGTGTTAAATTTTGAAGGCTTGAAGAAGGAGAAGAAGAAGGGAGCAAGGAGAAGAGGTGTAGAGCAAAGATCCAAGGGCAAATCAGAGTTCTTTGAGGTATTCTTCGGATTCCCTCCTGTTTTATGCTTTTAACCTCCATTAGAACTCTTCTAGATCTAGTTTGATGCTTCTCTCAAGCCTTATGATTGTATGGATGCCCTATTATGTCGAGATATCCTTAGATCTGTTCATTTAGGAGTTGTAGAGCCTAGATCTATTGCCTTTTTGAAGTTACCTTGCATGAAAACCCTAGATCTAGCCTTTATTATGCTTTTTGAGCCATTTTAGCTTCATGGATGAATATGGGCATGTAAAGATAGAATCTTTACGTGCTAATCGAGTTAAGGGAGTCCAGATCTATTAGTTTTATACACCGGATTCAAGCAGAATCAAGTTTTGAGTTGCTGCATGCAAGCGACACGGCGAGTCGGAAGAACGACTTGGCGAGTCGAGTCGCGAGTCCCCGTTTTTCCCCTTTTGAGTGATGACGAGTGGAAGCCTGTGAGTAGTAGAGTGGACTCAGTGAGTCGGAGAGCAGACTCAGTAATGGAGGGACTCGGCGAGTTGTTCATACAACTCGGCGAGTCCAAGGCAATCTTCTTAAGCTCAAGAACAACTCGTCGAGTTGTTCATATGACTCGGCGAGTCGGATGAAGATTGTCTGAGTTCATGGATCGAGAGAGTACTCGTCGAGTCGATGCCATACTCGACGAGTAGCCACGAGTGGGGTTGTGA
Organism: Lactuca sativa; assembly: GCF_002870075.4. Lineage (NCBI taxonomy): Eukaryota > Viridiplantae > Streptophyta > Magnoliopsida > Asterales > Asteraceae > Lactuca > Lactuca sativa. Next base: position 206,905,446 of record NC_056624.2, read on the forward strand.
AATGAGATTAGAGACTCGGCGAGTTGGCGGCCCAACTCGGCGAGTCAGGTCAACTGCGGGTTGACTTTGACCGGGAGAGTTGACTTTGACCAAGGGTAAAAGAGTCATCTTACCCCAGTGCAGTGTTTAGTATTTAATTGAGTGTGTTTATGGCCTTGTAGCCGGGGAGATACCGGAGCAGCAGCAGTTAGCTTCCAGAGCCATTCACACAGCAGCCAGTTCACGAGGTGAGTTTCTTTCTAGTAGTAACGGGTCTAAGGCCACAATGCCGGCCCGTTTAGCTAGCAGTCCGCTTCGGACCTCGGTCCGATGTAGTAGTTAGTATGTTTGATGCCTTCGTGGTTCAGACAGGGTTATGTGTTTATGCTAGATGATATGTTTATGCTATGTTCAGTCAGCTTCGGACTTCGATCCGATGTAGGGGACGTAGGTCCCAGTCAGCTTCGGACTTCGGTCCGATGTCTCAGTCAGCTTCGGACTTCGGTCCGATGTCCTAGTCAGCTTCGGACTCGGTTCGATGTAGGGGACGAAGGTCCCAGTCAGCTTCGGCCTTCGGTCCGATGTAGGGGGCAAGGCCCCGGTTAGCCGGACTTCGGTCCGATGCAGTGGGCAAGGCCCAGTATGTGCTTTATATGTTATTGTGTGGTATGTGGTAGTTTGGGGGAGCTCACTAAGCTTCGTGCTTACAGTTTCAGTTTTGGTTTCAGGTACTTCCGCAAGCAAAGGGAAGGACTCGGGATGATGGCATCGCACACACCACAGCCACAGTTTTTATCCTGGGAGTTGATCAGTTATCTTATATATGATTTGATACAGTCGTGACATCGTTTTCTCATTTGTATTTTAGTATGGTTTTGTGATTTGCAACGCATGGTTTTATTATGATATACTCCGTTTTATGATTTTGGTTATATTAAAAATGAAATTTTCGGGTCGTATTTTTGGGTCGTTTCAAATACATAAATAATTAAAAGAGTAAATGAAGGTTAAAAATATTAGTTTATGTGAACTATTATTTTTAAAAAGAGTAAAATAAAGAGTAAATGAATAAAAAGAAGGTATTTAATAAATTTTGATATTTATTAAAAAGAAATACAATAATAGTAATAATAATAATAATAATTATTATTATTATTATTATTATTATTATTATTATAATAATAATTGTAACATCTTGTTCTTCTAGGTATTCACCATTTATCCCCTTAGTAAGTGATTATTGTGCAAAGCGGCCCTTTATAGTATTTTTGTATTGTTTGGTGCAGCATGGGTACGTTGGGCGCACCTGTGTTGCGTGTGTACGTTGAGCGTATGCTGGTACACAGGGCGTAGGCAGTTTGGACCAAACACTAATATTTAAGGTTTGTGCGGTATATAAGCACCATTATAGCCCCCCAAACCCTTCCTCTTATAAGCCTCCATCCCAAAAATCGACCCTCCTTTTAAACCCTAACCTATTTTGAGCATTTTGAGCTTTTAAGTGAGTTGTGTGCATTCTTGTTTGTGAAGGAAGATCATCAATGAAGTGGCTTTGCTCTTAAGACCTTGGATCCGACATTTTCTCTTCATTATGCACCATTTGGAGGTATAAAGCTCCAACCTTGGCTCACGTTTCTCTAGATTTTGATTAAGCTTAGATTTTCTTGCCTTTTGTCCCAAAACCTAGGTGTTTGTGAGTATGAGGTACTCCAAAGCCTTTAAGATGTCATTTCAGACATTTTTAGGGTATGTTAAGTCATAAAAATGCAAGCTTGGATCTTGGTTTGTCCCCATGCAAGAGTTATGGTGTAGGAAATGTTTTAGCAAGTTAGGTTCTTAGTGTTGGGATCCTTGTAGCCATGTAAAGGCATAAAGTTTGCAACTTTATGGCCTTATAGGTTTTAATAAGCTCAGATTTGAAGTGTGGACGTAAGGTGTTAAGGCATTAAGACCATAATGGGAGTTTAGTATTAGGGTGCTGGTGGGATGTTAAGTCTACCAAGCAAATTACACCATTTGTTTGCAAATAAAAAGTAATATAATGGTAAAAAGGGTACCGATCCTTGGGGAAATAGTTGTATTCAATCACCAATGCAATCCAATAGAACTAGTGTAATAAAACTAACTAACTACAATAAAACTAAAAGGGGGGGGGGGGGGGTGGGGGTGTGATTGCTTAAAACTAAAACACTAGAATAACTAAAAAGCTTGCAAGTAAGAAAGATGGTGAGATGCTCAAATATTGAAGAGAATTGGTCAACCAATGCAATTCAACACAATGCACATTTGTGTGTTTATCATTAGGATTCAATATGAAGCTTATCATTCATCCCAAATTGGTTATAACTATCATGAAGCATGATATGCCAAGATTCCTTATAGGTAATATGGAGGTTGGGTAAGCCAACAACACACCTTCTTAATTAAAATCAAGGTTTCAATTGAAGTAATTGAACCCAAGAAAGTTGATTAGCCTTAAGAATGAAGGAATCCCTAATTCCTAGAGGATGCCAATGCTTACACATCCATAAATGAGTTATGATCCATAAGCTAGAGATGATTTCTACCATCATAAAGCCCTTGTTCTAAGTAAATTCAATGATTCAATGCTAAACCAAAGAAATAAACCAACAATTGCTCATTCAAGTACCAAGCTCATGATCAAAGTATTAAAAAGCATAAGAAATATGAAATAGAATCATAAACATAAGATAAATGACAATCAAGCATGAATCCTTGAAAACCCACAAATATCCAAAGGTTTTAGCCAAAGTTTACCAAAAAAAAGAAACTAGCCACTCATGGCAACATGATAACAATCATAAAAGTATTTTTGCATCAAGAAACTAACAATTGGAAGAAAGATGAGAAGAATGTGTATCAAGCGCCCAAAAATCGCATCCAGTGCTCTCTAATGATGGAAAATCGAAGTATATGCTGCTAGACCTAACCCCCAAAGTAAATCATGTGCAAAAAGACCAAAATCCCCCAAAGTGTGCAATTGCGTGGGTACCCTTGCAAGTTTTGCGCGACTGAGACTCCACCCTCGCAAGTGTCGTTGGAATGATATTGGCTCTTTTTTCTCCACTACACCACCCCACTACTCATTATTCCCTTGGTTCTCTCCACACCTCACATGATTCAAATTTGGCCAATCATCTTCAAGCTTCAAATGTGGATAGTCCAAGCCCAAAATAAAAATCCAAGACTCATCTTCATAAGCCCACTTCATCCAAGTCTTCAACTTTTTAAGCCCAATTCTCCTTTGATGGACCCATAAAGCCATATGACACCTCAAAAGCCCATAAAATTCATCTCCAAGATAATACAAAACTGCAACGAGCTCCAAAACCCTGCAAAATACCTGATACAAAATAGAAAGTACCCGACACGATCCATGATAAAGAAAATAAAGAATATACAATGCAATACTAAAAAAGAGATAAAATTACTAAAATAAATCAAATCATCCCAAGCTTAAACCTAACTTGTCCTCAAGTTAGAACAACACCAAAATGAACTCGGGATGAGCTAAGCTAAAAATGTAAAAGAAAGATACCATAAAACTTGGTCAACATCATGTAACATCCATAAAAAACATGATAAATTTAAACCTTTTAAATACACTCCAAAACCATAAAGTGTTTACTAAATAGTTTTCAAAACATTTTCGACATCCGAGTTTCCCCAAAATCATAGATCATAAACAGAGGATGTGTACATTCACGCCTTCGCCTTCCTGCGGTCATGCAAAGTACCTAAAACTGTAAGCCAAAGCTTAATGAGTTCCCCCAAAATACCATCACATAAACAAATAACATATACGATAACAACATGATATTTGCATATTTAGTCTTATATTACGTATAGATTTTTATCATTTATTAGCTAATTAATTGCATATCATGGACAAAAGATACCTAAATGTGTTTGAATTGTGTTTTCAGGCCAAAAGCGAAGCTCGTAAGCAAAAGGAAGCAGGGGAAGCAGTTGGGAGCTCAGGAGTTGAGCAAAGAAGAAAAATGCTAAAAACACAAGGTACTTGGCGAGTAGGGTCGACTACTCGGCGAGTCGATACGAAGATTCGAGAAGCTAAGGACTCCTTAACTTACCGTGCACGGGAGTTAAGTGATGGACTCGACGAGTCGGTCATGGACTCAGCGAGTCAGGTCGAATCTATAAAAACGGCTTTTCAGATTGACACAAGGAATTTGAGAGAACCCTTGGGGAGAGAAGCAGCGAATAAAAGTCAGAAAGAACCTAGACAACGAAGATCCAACCCTAAATCCGCTTCCGAAGGAGATTAGAGGCAATTTTCATTATTCTTAATTCAATCTATTGTTTTTCATCATGTTTAGACATTTAGATTTCGTTTTTATGCTTTCAATTACCTCAATCATGAGCTAAAACGTTTTAACTTCTGCTTGGGGAGACAATATTGATACTATGGTGTGATTTATGGTAGGATTAGTTTGATATTGGTGATTTTGTTAATCTTAGCTTTTTAAAGAACCTTATGTGTGAATGACAACTGTTTTTTTGTTAATAGGAAGAGAATTAAGCTGCATGAACATCTCTTGATTGTTACGTCATATAATTTATGTGACCACTTTATTATATGACTAGGATTAGCGAATGTGAAACTAGAATTAATAGGAAAATAGGTAAATTCACGTGTGAGCTTGTGTGATGACCATCAACAAGAGGTTAACTAAAGGACCAATTTAATTGACCATTACAAGTCTTAATTAACCCGAATAAATAACTTAGGAAATTAAAGTAATTTAGACAACTGGCCACTGCTTGAGTTAGTTTGTTTTCTAAGGATTAGTGTAGCGAATGTGAACCTAATCACTTGAATCGGTAGCCAATAGAACAACTAATCCATTGCACTATTACCATAAAATCAACCATAGGATTAATTGAGTTGAACCTAAACAGACGTTCCCTTCATTATTGAATTTAGTTGAATCTTTTCTTATCTAGTTTTTAGTTAATTAGTCCAAGTACTAGTTAGTAAGTTTCTAGTCTTGGAAAACTAGAGAAAACCCTCTTTATTACTTAATTTTTAGATAATATTAGCTTTTAGTTTTAATTTTCCATTCCCTGTGTTCGATACCCTACTTATTTAGCTTTACCACAATTGATAGGTCCACTGCCTTTGTGTGTTTATTTTATAATTAAAAGTAGGATTAAAACTAGCTGAGTTTCACACACATCACAACATGTAATGGGCCCATAGCTAAAAGACTGGATTACCCCTAAGCCCACAACATAAGTCTAGCTTGCCCTCAGTACAAGTCTGACATACCACCCGATCCTCAACTCGTATCTAGAATGACCATGAGCCCTCAATATGAATCTGGCATGCCCTACTCGGCCCTCAGCTCATACCTGGATTGCTCCAGGGTTTATTAGCTACCGCACAGAGCAGTACAACCTCAACCCAACACAATATGCTGACATATATTAGATAATAACATATACAAATAATCATGCAAACAAAATCACAGGTATTCCTATAGGTCTAACAAACTAGCATGTCAATAACTAGCATCATCATGCATATATATTCAATACTTAGCATATCAGTGAATAACAAACCAATGGGTCGGCCTTGTTGCCTTTGACCCGCAAGTACATTGAGGAAAAATCACCTCGCAAACTGGATAAAAGTTGATGAGGTCTCGACTCCGAATCTCAGCTCTAACCGCCTCCTTTTCCAATCAAATGACCAATCTTAATCAAAATTCCAAAATAACCTAAAGGTCAAACTTGGTCAAAGTCACGGTCAAACTATTCAGCCAACTAAGTCAACTGAGTTAACCCAACCGAGTCAACTCAGCCAAATCGACTCAGAGTGAGTACACGAGGCGTACACCAAAGGTATGTTGGGCGTACTGATATGTGCATATTTAGTGTGTATTTAGTATAGTTTTTTATTCATATATTAGCTAAATTGTCGCATATTATGGACAAAAGGTACTTAAAAGTGTTAAATTGTGTTTTTCAGTCCAAAGATGAAGCTCGGAAGTGAAAGGAAGCAAGAGAAGCGGTTGAGAGCTCAAGAGTGGAAAGAAGAAAGAAAACAGCCAAAATAAGGCTTCTACTCGTCGAGTTATCTCTTGACTCGACGAGTCCGGTCGCGGATTCAGAGAGATAAGCATTCGGAAGTCAAGACAGTTATCAGGTTACGTAGAATGTGAGAGGGACTCGACGAGTCGCCATATGACTCGACGAGTCGAACCGCTTATTTAAAGATAATTCCACAGATCGAAAAAGGAGAATTCTGGGAAAATTTCAAAGGTGTTAAGCTGCTAATAAGAAGCCAGAAGAACCCTAGAAGTCGACCAAAGAAGCTAGAATCCAATTCCGGGAGTAATTAAGGCGTAATTTCATCATTCTACTTAATTCTCTTGTCTTGTCAATATGATTAAGCAACTTGAACTTATTTGTTTGTTGTTATTTACCTTAGTTATGAACTAATTTCTTTATACTTCTGTTTGGGGATACAAAGTTGACAATATGGTTTGATTGATTGGTAGGATTAATTCTAAGTTGGTGATTAATTGTTATATTAGCTTGCTAAAGAACCTTGTGTATGAATGATAATTTATTTTCTGTTAATAGGAAGATAGTTAATTAAGCATGAACATCTATTAATTATCGACCTCATATGATAAGTGACCACTAAATCATATGTCTAGGATTAATGAATATGAAACTAGGATTAATAAGTAAATTGAGTAAATTCATGTGCAAGCTTGTAAGATGACTATTGAACAAGAGGTTAATTAAAAAATAACAATTTAATTAGCCATTGCAAGTCTAACTTAACCCGAATAATTAAGCTAGTAAATATAATTAAGTTAAGCAACTGGCCACTGTTTGAATTAGTTTATTTGCTAAGGATTAGGGTAGTGAACACAACTTAATCACTTGAATCGGTAACCAACGAAAGAATTAATCCATTGCACTATTACCTTAAAAGCAACCATAAAGTTAACCGAGTTGAACTAAACAGAAGTTTCTTTCCCATTATTGAATCTAGTTAATTTGTTCTTTTCTAGCCTTGCATTAGTTTTGTTTAATAAGTTTCTAGTCTTGTAAAACTAGAGAAAAACCCTTATCTGCTAAAGAAATTTAGATAGAATTAGTTTTTAATTTAATTTGCCGTTCCCTGTGTTCGATACCCTACTTGCTTATTTAGCTATACCACAATTGATAGGTTCACTGCCTTTTGTGTGTTATTTGATAATTAAAAGTAGGTTTAAAACTAGTGGGTTTTACACACATCACGTACTCAATTCCTCACATGTTGACCACCATTGGGGTGGTTGACCTCGTGCATAGGGCGTACTCCGAGTATGTGGGGCATACTCCCAGAACCCTAGAACTTCCATTAAGAGCTTAATGGCTAAAACTCTTACGTCCATATTGCAGATCCATGGCTAAACTACTCTTAGGAGTCATAAAGTCTCCGACTTTATGACTTAGCATGTCCAGTAAGAACTTAACTCAAGGTCTTAATCCATTAAGAATTTCTACATGATGTATAGAGAAAAACTAACCATTTGGGACCCATTTTTATGACTTAGGACCCTCCCAAAGGTGTGAAAGGACGATTTAATGGTCAAGAACATGATTTGTTCAAGAATAATCATTTTAGGACCAAAAAGAGACTTTAAAGAGCAAAACTCTAGATCTAAAAGATAGAATGGAAACGATGCAAGATTTATACCTTTTGAGGTTGCAAACAAGCTAGAACTCCCAGATCTAGAATGCACTCCACTCCAAGGTCTGCACACCACCTTATTCTTTCTTTAAAACCACTCCAAACTCTCTTAAAGGCTCATAAATTTGCTTCTTTATGCTCTAGGGTTGCTTAATGGTCGAAAGCTCTTAAAGACGTTGGATAAGAATAGGGTTTATGTCTATAAAGATGCTTAAATATAAGCCAAGTCCCCAAAATTAGGGTTTTGCATGCCACGCTCATACGCCCAACGTACTAAGGTGTGCCTTAGTATGCTTAGCGTATTCTCACGTACGCATGGCGTACTCATCCGACCCAAAATCCACCAAAAGCCACATTGGGCCCCTTTTCACAATTTCTCAACTTATAGACCAAAATGCAATGTACTAAAATCATAAAACCCAAGATTAGAAGTACCTTAACATCAGAATGTTACACATCAGTCAACATGGTCAAAATCAGTCTTGCATGGACCCTACGCATCTTTAAAATGCTCCTCACTTTAGAGCCAAAAACCATATTCTCGAACGACTGGAAGGGCGAACAGATCACGTCTGGATGTAGAAACGGTGTGCAAGACAAAGGAATCAACAATTTCTCCACATGTAAGTTCTGGTTGTGCAAGGTGCAGTTGTAAGGGCATATCGTCAACCAGAAGGATATCTTGGTCGACCCAGCCAAGATCGAGGTTGTGATGTGATGGGAGGTTCCGAGGATCACATCTAAGATTCAGATTTTCTTAGGTATCACGGGGTATTATCAGAGATTTATCTAGTATTTCTCCAAGATTGCAGTGCCTTTGACCCATTTGACAAAGATGAATGTGACTTTTCGGTGGGAGCCTAATTAGCAGTTGTATTTTGAGACTATGAGGCAGAAGCTGTGCGAGGCCTTGATTCTTGCACTTCCTGAGGGTTTGGATGATTTCGTGATTTACTATGACGCCTCTATTTTGGGATTGGGAGTTGTTCTCATATAGAGGGGTCAAGTGATTGCTTTCACTTCAAGGCAGTTGAAGCCTCATGAGGCGAATTATCCTACGCATGATTTGGAGTTGGGGGCGGTGGTTTTAGACCTCAATATTTGGAGGCACTACCTGTATGGGGTTAGGTGTACTGTTTACACTGACCACAAGAGTTTGAGATATTTGATGGATCAACCACATTTGAACATGTCGTAGATAGGGTGTAAAAAAGTTGAGCCCAACCGAGTACTATAAAGCTCAAAGCTCGAATCGACTAAAATACTCGAGCTCGAAGCTCGGCTCGAACTCGACTCGAGCCTTGATTTTAAACTCGATTCTGGGCTCGTGAAATACTTGACAGGCTCGAGCTCGGCTCGGCTCGACTAATATATATATATATATATATATATATATATATATATATATATATATATATATATATATATATATATATATATATTAAAATCACTAAATTGAGTAATAATTATTAAAACATTCCATATTCTAATGTCCAAACTACCAAAAAAATCACAAGTAAACATCTAATATCAATAATTCTATATAACATCAACCATAGTCCATATATGTCATAAGTTTTACATACTTTCAAAATACCAAAAATAAACATTCTTCAATGCAAAATAGCATCAACCATTCAAACATTTATGTCATTTTTGCATACTTTCAAAATAATAATAAAAAGAAGCATTTTTCAATGCAAAACAACTTCTAAGACTTCAAAAATATACCAACTCATCACCAAAACAGCTTCTACTTGTTGAAATAACAACATACAACAATTATTTAACAACTATTTAACCTAAAAACAAAACAAAAATCAGTAAAACAACAAAAACTGCAAAATAAACAACAAAAAAAAACTGCCAAAAACCATAAAAAAAACAGGAAAAAAAACTGCAAAAATATACAAAAAAAGGGAAAAAAAACAGCAAAAAAAGTTCTATTTTCAACATTTTAAATAAACTTACTTGTCAAGGAATGGGAAGATTGATCTCCATTTGTTGCTTCTGTTTCTGAAATGTATAAACACAAGAACAATAAATACAATTGAAATTATAAAAACACATTAAAGGTGATGAGAAACAAATAATCATGTATTTTTCTTTCTTTTCAAACCATAGAGGCTTCGACACCAATCTCCACCACAAAGTAAGACTTCTAACGTTTCAGTGGCCAAGGATGCTCTATATGTGTCTATAACTCTACTACCCGCACTAAAAGTAGCTTCCGATGCAACAGTGGTGGTAGGAATTGCAAGTATATCTCAAGCCATGCGTGACAATATACGATACTTTAACGAATTTGACCGCCACCATTGTAAAACATCAAATGGTATTGGATCCTCTTCACAAATGTAACAACTCTCTTCAAGATAATTATCTAAATCGGATTTTTGTGGTTGTATATTTTCAACTGTTCTTACAAATTGAGCAAACTCAAACCAACCGGAAGATGAAGGTTGAATAGTCACATTGTTTCCTCTTAAACCAACACTTTCTGCATTTTCTTCAAAGACTTCTCTAGTATGGGCATATTTTACTGAAGTTAAGATGCCCGATGGGACTATGAAAGCACAATGTAGATTTTGTAAAGGTCGACTCGCCATAATATCAAGCTCGCGTACTAGTCATTTGAAACGACACTTAAAGACATGTGCCCCAAAAGCAGCTCATGACTTGAAACAACAAAAGATCAGTTTGCAAGCAGTTGATTCAGGATGCGAAAGTGTTGGTTTAAGAGGAAACAATGTGACTATTCAACCTTCATCTTCCGGTTGGTTTGAGTTTGCTCAATTTGTAAGAACAGTTGAAAATATACAACCACAAAAATCCGATTTAGATAATTATCTTGAAGAGAGTTGTTACATTTGTGAAGAGGATCCAATACCATTTGATGTTTTACAATGGTGGCGGTCAAATTCGTTAAAGTATCGTATATTGTCACGCATGGCTTGAGATATACTTGCAATTCCTACCACCACTGTTGCATCGGAAGCTACTTTTAGTGCGGGTAGTAGAGTTATAGACACATATAGAGCATCCTTGGCCACTGAAACGTTAGACGCCTTACTTTGTGGTGGAGATTGGTGTCGAAGCCTCTATGGTTTGAAAAGAAAGAAAAAACATGCAATCATGAAAGACCGTGAGACGTCATCTAAAAATAAATTTAAAATACAAAATAAAAGGTAAAATCGGAAAATTCTTTTTTTTAATTATTATTTTTGTCATTTTATTTACCTAAAAATATATAAAAAATTACGTGTAATTTTTTGATAGCTTATTTTATTTCCTTATTTTTATTAGTTTACTTTAGATTTTTAGCTCTTTTTATTAGTATTGCATTGTATATTCTTTATTTTCTTTATCATGGATCGTATCGGGGACTTTTTATTTTGCATAAGGAATCTTGCAGGGTTTTGGAGCTTATCGCGATTGTGGATTAGAGTGAAGACGGACTTGTGGGCTCTCGAGGTGCTATTGGGTTTGGCGGATCCATAAAAGGAGTTTTGGGCTTAAAAAGATAAAGACTTGGATTATTTGGGCTTATGAAGACGGATCATAAATTTCTAATTTTAGGTTTGGAGCATCCATTTGGTAGCTAAATGATGATTGGTGGATTCAAATTACATGGACAATGGGGGACCAAAGGAATCTTTGTTAGTGGAAGGGTGGAGTAGTGGAATGGTGGACAATGGCAACACAGCAGCGTTTGCGCGGGTGGGATTTTAGTTGTGCGGGTACCCGCGCAACTGCCCAGTGTGGGCATTTTGGTCATTTGGCACACCATAACCTTGGGGGATCAGATCTATCAGCTATATTGACGATTTTTCACCATTGGAGACCTGCAAGAGGCGATTTTGGGAGCTAGAAACCATTTCCTTTCATCTTTCCAAATCTTAGGTAGTTTCTTTATGCAATTAGATTATTGTTCTTGTTAATTTGTTGCCATGAGTGACTAATACTCTTATTTGGTTGACTTTGGCTGAAAACCAATGAATGTTTGTGGGTTTTGAAGGATTTATGTTGATTATTAATTTATTCCATGTTTATGATTCTAGTTTGCAATTCTTATGCTTATTTGATGCTTTGATCATGAGCTTAGTAATTGAATGAGCAATTGTTGATTTGTTTCTTTGATTTTGCATTGGATCATTGAATTTATCTAGAACAAAAGCTTTATGATGGTAGAAATCATCTATAGCTTACGAATCATAACTCCTTTATGAATGTGTAAGCATTTGACATCCTCGAGGAATTGGGGATTCCTTCATTCTTAAGGCTAATTGATTTCTTGGGATCAATTTTTTCAATCGACCACTGATCTTCTTAATTAAGAAGGTGTGTTGTGGGCTTCCCCAACCTCCATACTACCTATGAGGAATCTTGGCATCTCATGCTTCATGATTGCTATAACCAATTTGGGATGAAGGATAAGCTTTGTATTAGATCCTAATGATAAACACATAAATATTCATTGTGTTGAATTGTCATAGTTAACCAATTATTCCCAACCTTTGAGCATCTCATCAACTTGCTTAATTGCAAGATTTTTAATTATTCAAGTTTTTTTTAGTTTTCAAGGAATCAAACACCCCCCCCCCCCCCCCCATTTTTTTAGTCTAATTGTAGTTAATTAGTTTAATTACATTAGTTCTTTTGGATCGCATTGGTTATTGAATACAACCATTTCCCCGAGAATTGATGCCCTTTTTTAACATTATATTACGTTTTATTTGCAAACAAAGGGTGTAATTTACTTGGTGGGCTTGACATCCCACCAAGTTTTGGCGCCGTTGCCGGGAAAATTGGTTAAATATAAAATTAAGTATTACTTGCCATACGCTACTTTTAAAAACCTAGAACTCAATCCGAACAACACATCAAATTAAATATAAATAAAGGGATTTTCTAAGAAACATAAATTAATGACAAATATTACTATAATTAAATATAAAATACATTAATTATAAGGAATATTATCTTAATTAAATGTGACATGCATTAATAATCTCCATAATAAATGTATTTTGAATTTAATTATAGTAATATTTTTCATAATTAATACCTTTTATATATATATGCTCTTAGGCACATATTAGAAAATCTCATAAATAAAAGCTATGAATAAAACTTATTTGTAATTTGACTTTAGTTAACCTCAAGTTTGACTTCAATTGGCCCCTACAAATCATCTTAAGCATTACATCGTGTTTAAAGTTATAACCAGTGGACTATAAAATATGAAGATTTATCCAAAAACAACATTTTTTTAATACTTATGTTGTCATTTTTTTTTAAATTGTTACGATCATCGTAACGCGTCTCTAGAACAAAAAACTATATGACTCATTAATTTTTTTATAAAAAGTTTCCCTTATAAATTCAAAGATTTTATGAATAAGATAGGTCCTAAATTATTTTAAAGTAGGTCAAAAAAAAAATTTTATAAAAAATTTAGATAGATAAAAAAATAGGTGGGTCCTATACCTAGACTTGATTATAACCGTTGTTATATAGTATTGATTAATCATGATTACCAAGTTTTCTCAATTGTATTGTTCATTATTTTTTTTTCTAAGTTTTCATTATTAGTCAAATACTTTTATATATAATATACTTTATAATAACTTAGATGCTATTTTTTTAAGTGAAAAATAATTTTTTTTATATATCATGTGTCGAATTTCTATAATAATAAATTTTGAAAGGCTTAGGAATTAGGATTTGTGTACCATATGTAAACCGTCACGTATTCTACGAAGAAAATTAGCATGCCATTTTTTTTTTAATTTCACAACTGTTAACCTAATACTGGTGTGCTATTTTCGATTGCCTTAAGTAAAATAATATTTTTTTCCCTCTCTAAAAGTTATTATTTATATAGATTATAAGCTTAGAAAAAATATGTTTATGAATATGATAGATCGAAAAATCATGAAACGACTTTTAATCATGTAAATATTATTTTAAGCCATAGAAAAAATTGTGTCACTACATCTATGCAAAATTCATAGAAAAACATTTAGTTACTTGTTTAACTGAAACCCGATAGGTAGGGTTGACTAATCGCAGGAAAAAATAAGCAATACAAATACATGTCAAGCCAAGAATCATAAAACTTAATACAATGGGATAAAAGTCATATAAAAAGCCGTTATGTCACTACGTCAGAATCAAAATGAAACTTCAATTGTCTTGTCTCTCCCTAAAAACTTAGTCACTACTACACATCCATATCAACCAAATTGCGGGATTGACAATTGTGTCAAAACAGTGGCCTTGTAAACCTACTAAGCGGACAAAATAAGATCACCCGGGTAAAGATGCCCAATCCAAAGGTGGCACGTGTAGAATTCACCACAGGTACCTTACCTTTGATATAAGATATTAAACAACACTACAAGAGCGAAAAATACGAGAATGTGGTTTGATCGCCTACTCATGATACTAACATGATGAAAGATCACAAACTTTCATACTAAACACATTGTTATTCTAAGTTATTCCAAAACATGCTACATGCATATTTATAAACAATATTTACATTGATAGTTTGATTATAAAAGACTGGATACAAACCGATTAAGTTTTAGTATATTACATAACTACTCAAGATATTATAATTTTATACATACATGAACACTAATTACAAAAGTAATAGTATTATCTATTCAAAATTTTCTAACAGTATATGTCTATACTGGATGCTTATTACCTGCAATTATTAAACACTGAGAGGGGTAAACCGTGACGCTTAGTGAGTTCAATAATAGATACAATATAACGTTATGTCATATATATACTTCAATATGGCAGAAGCAAAGAGGAACAAGGAACAACAAAGACATATGCGAATCATACGACAAGATTTCCATGTCAATCAATGATTTGATTCAAGGATATACAATCATTGAGACATAACAATTTCAATACTTGATATACATCAATAACACTTCGGCCCAAATGGCACAGAAGACATACAATTTCTGATTTAAACATTTTGGTGGATTTAAGGCTTTTAGCCCTATCTAACATTCTGCCAATGCCATAGGGGTAGAAGTCATTCTTTTACGAGACATGCTCTACACGGCTAGAGGCTACATACCAATACCACTGTGAATCTAAGTCCTTTCACTGATCACATGCCCAAAGGTACCGCTTTGCTATCAAAATAGTAGAAATAATAACACGAGATGATAAAACGGAAAAGCAGATAACACATATAACACATAGTATACAATTGTTCCTATATATTGAACTCACCGTAAAATAACCGAATGTTGCGGTGAAATTACCCCTTAAGTGCGATTTTTGCCGGTAGAATCTGACTAGACACTGTCAGTAGTTAACGATCGTCGGCTCGGAAAAATGGCTTAAAATCAGCAATACGGGAGAGAGGGTTGCGTTTTTATGTAAACGTAAACAAGAGGGTTGGCCCTCTAGTTATAGTCGAAATTTTGACTCTCACATCGTGAGCCTTATAAGCTCACGTCGTGAGCTCGATCCTGGTCAGCTCGCAGACTTGACATGTGTGTACTAGGCTTGAGAGGTGTCGATCAACTATCTCACGTCGTGAGTATTACTTGCTCACGTCGTGAGTTTTATCAGATTTCGAAGTTTGTGTTACGAACTTCAAACATTCATATCTTTCGTATACGAGCTCCATTTTTGACGTTATTTATATCCACGCGTAGGTGAGATTATACTCTACAACTTTCGTTTAGACTCCGTTGGCTAATTTTGACTTTATTTTTAAAGTTATATTTTTAACAGGCCGGGACATGATAAGTCTGTTATAAATTCATAATTTCTTCATCTGATGTCTATTTTTGTCTATCTTTTTACCGTTGTGCTACTATTAACGAGACCTTCAATTCTCATTTAGGTTGTGTCGGCTAAAAATCACTCGATCTGTATTTCGAGTTTTTAGTTGTCTACTGTTATTCCAAAACTTAGAAAAATCATACCTTCCTCATATGAAGTCAGATTTTGACGTTCTTTTTATGAAAGTTCTCGGTTTAACGAATAATAAAACTTTCATTTAGATCATATAGGCTAAAAAGTAGTTTATCGAAAACTCACTTTTTACGTCATATGGCGTCAGGCCGGTTACGTCGCGAAACTTCAATAAGTCATAACGTCTTCGTTATAACTCGGATTTCGATGAGGTTTTCGCCTAAATGTTTCTAACGAGATTCTTTACAACTTTAAATAATATAATTTTACTTATTTTCAATTTTATATTTTCGTTAATTTCAATAGTTAACTTTTGTTTAAAATCTAATAAGACTTCCAATACATTCTGAATGATTCTAAACATAGTTTTACTTCAATTCTAGTAAAAACTATATGTTAGAACTCAACGCTCAAATTCATATAATATTTCATTGTATTATTCACTTTTAAAATTACATAACACGATAACCGAACGTGTATGTTACACATGACACTCATGACAAGTCTATACCACATTTAAACAAGTTATCTCTTGTTGTCAGGTGATTTAGAAACACCCGCTAAACGAAGATGTTAACTTTTATCATTAGCAATTTGTTGAATTTCGTTAATCCGTTTCCCCGTTGACAAAACTACTATCAGGCACATAAAACCGAGAAACAACCTGGTCCTCCTAGATCCTAAAACCAAGAATCATCAAAATATGTGAGTTATACACCTTCCAGAAGCTTATAAAACTCGTTGAAAGCCGCCCCTCATGCCATTTATGCAAAGGACTCATCCAAACAAAGTCCCATACATGTCATGATAAACTAATGCAATTGACAAGCTTTCAGAGTCTATAATGCATAAAGCCTCAAGAACCAAATGGCTAACGACTGTGACCCGACGACACATATTCCAAAAATCCACGTGAGTCTCATTACCTACTTTTCTTATCATCAAATCATGTAAACTAAATCTATGATCCTACAAATCTCAAATTGTTAGGTCAAAAATATGGTTTATACTTTGCTTTTCTGGGCAATTATATTTTTCTTTAATATTTTTGGAGTTTACAGTCATGTTTACGGTTGAGTTTACGGCCGTAAACACCTTACGGTCGTAAACCCATTTACGGCCCATGTCCACCAAGCCCATGTTCCCCTTGTATAAATATAGGTGTTAGGGTGTGAGGAATAAATTGATGAACCCTAGAGAGTTTACGGCCAGAGAGAAACATGAGCTTTTATGTGTGTGTGAATCTTTTGTATCTGGATCTTCATTCATATCAATACATACAAAGATTCATATTATTTTTATTCTCCTTCTCTTCTATTTGATTTGACATCATCCGTTTGATTGGGATTCCGCACCATCAAACGGATCTGATTGATACACAAGCAGATTAGGGATTTACAATTGGTATCAGAGCTTTGTTGTATCAGTCAATTTTGTCAGATTTGGAGCATTATTTGATCTTATTTTCGAAATATTCTTGCGTTTTTGGATAGATCTTTGAAAAATAAGGAGGGTTTGTTCTTCGTGTTTTTCATAAAAAAAGGTTTTTGATCGAGTTTTGGAACAAAAAAGGGCAAAAATCATTGTTTTTGGTCGTAACCTGCGAGGGGGTGGCGGCCAACAGCTAGGGTTTCCGAGGAGTTCACGGCCCGAGGTTTGCGGCTCGGAGTTTGCGGCCTCGGCTCGGAGTATACGGCTCGGTCTCGCACGTTTCCGGCTTCTGAGTTCTCGGCCTCGCACATCGCAGCAGCTTCGCCTCGCAGCAGACTCCTCGCATAAAGCATCAGCAAAAATAGGATTGGATTTTGGAGCAGGCAAGGATCGAACCCGGGCCGTTTGGGAAATCAACTCAGCGCCTCATCAATTCCTCCAACAACACCTTTGTTACTTTCCTTCGAAACTTTTACTCCAAAACACTCCTTCTCGGTTCTTTTTTGCATTTTTTACACTTTTAACCCCAAAACTAAATTTCTTTTAATTTCAAATTCCTTTTTCATCCAAAAAAATAAATAAATAAATAAATAAAATTAATAATAATAATAATGATATAATAAAAAAATTAATTAATAATAAAATTTTATTTTTTTTTACTTTTCTTTTTTTGACTTTTTATTTTAAAATTTTGACTTTGACTTTCAGGTTTGACCTTTGATTTTAAATTTTGACTTTCTCGTTTGACTTTTAAAATTTCAAACTTAGCTTTTCGGTTTGACTTTTAAGTTTGACTTTTTTTTAAAGTTTGACTTTGAGTTTGACCTTTTAAATTTGACTTTTAAGGTTGACTTTAAAAAAAGGGGGCATTTTTAAATTTGAAGTTTAAGTTTTATCTTAGCTTCTAGTTGTGCTTTTTAATTTTAAGGTCCATGAGGGAGTTGAAAACATGAAAGAGAGTCGTCAGGATATGTTAAGACAAAATTTCAACATTTTCGATTATATCCCTAGAGAAACCCTCGAAACTCAGTTGCAGCGATTTACTACACTTACTACTGAGATGAATATAGCTGGGATCTTCTTGTCCAACTCTGAGATAAACAAAAAAATTGTTGAATTCACTTCCAAAATCGTGGGATATGAACGTGGCCATCATCAAGAAGACAAAAGATCTCAATCATCTTAGTCTTGCTGATGTTATTCAAGAACTTGATGCTTTGAAGTGTAGAGAAACAATGAGTTCTGAAAACAGTCCGGTCACTGAAGTTACATGTACTCCAGCTTATGAAGCCACGATTAAATTTCTTCGAGAACAATTTGATTTATTTAAAAGAGAAGTTGAAGACCTGAGATATGAAGGATATCAACTCAGGAAAGGACGAAAACCCCTGAAGGCTGAATTAGAAGCAAAAACCAAGGACTTTAGGAAACTTCAGGAAGAGTATAGCAACAAGTGTGAAAATTATGATTATATTAAGAGACAACTTGCTGCCGTAACTGAAGAACTTGATGCTTTAAAAATTAAGTGTGGAAAAACAGATGTCAGTTTCAAAAATTATACCGCATCAAGTCAGACAGTCGAGTCCTTATATGAAACCCAATTAAAATTCAAAGAAAATCAAAACAAGGGTCTAGGGTATGATAGTGCACCTCCTCCTTATAATCATAACTACACACCCATCCCTATGACACAGGAAGAAATTGACAGGGAGGCACATCTTAAATATGGAAAACCAGCTGGATTTGTGTCAGGAGGTATTCAGGTTGAAAATACTGATGTTTTTGTTACATGTGCAGGTAAAGTAGCAGAAGATGCGAACAAGGAGAACACTAACGAACAAGCCAATGACTCTTTGAACTCAGAATCTGTTACTTCGAATTCTATTGCTCCTAACAAACCTGCTGTTGAGAAATATAGGCCTCCAATTCCAGCGCAAAAGAGTGCCTATTGCAAGTGTGCATCTGAGATCAATAAGAGACAAGACAAGGATACGCCACCAAGGGCACGAATAAATAACTTCACAGTGAAGAAAAAGACTTGTTTTCACTGTGGAACACCTGGACATATTGCCCGAAACTGTACAAATCGTGCATATGTTCCCTACTACGCACAAGGGTGGCAGAACGCGCCAAGAGGGAGATACTCCAACAGAAATCCCTCAAGGTCACGTTCTGACCATGATGACTGGAACACGCAGAAGGCCAAGAATCAAACCCAAAAGGCCAAGAATTCAACTCCCAAGGCCAAGCATCCGAATCCCAAGGGCAAGAAGGAAATGTCAGCCAACAAGCCCAATCCAAGAGATGATCCAATAAAACAAAGACCGGTTAGGTCAAAGTCATCTCAACGGCCGACATCAAGATCAAAAGAAAGCACTGAGCTACCCATCAGATCGAAAAAAATGGGTTAAACCTAACTACAAATGGGTTCCGAATGCTCAATCTCCCAAATCTTCTAACGATTCTAATATTTCTATATGTTCTGTTTGTGATAAACAGGACATGTCATGGGAGAAAGTACCTTGCGTTGATGACAAAGGTCGACCCAGTTTCAAAATGGACTGGGTTCCAAAGACCAACTAATCCCGCTCTGTGCTGGAGCAGCTATAGAGGCATATCATCAGACTTCGGTTTGTTGGTAATGGCTGCTCCTGGCATATGATTGGGGACATCTCTCAATTGTACAACATTCAGACCTTTGTTGAGAGTATGTGTCCTTTTGCGGGAAAGGAAGAAAGGAAGAGATCACAAATGGGGTTAGTGCTTAATGATATGAAGAATTTTCGGATCTGTTCTGAGATTATGCTTGTTGTTCTCAGACCTTCTGAATGCAGATTCAATCAGTGAATTACGGTTTGCGTTTTCTTCTCTATACTCCTAGGTTTTTCTTAAGCTGATTCGCTTTAAAGACTAATTTTTGTTTTAGCATAGTTTAAATTTATGCATTTACTTTCGTTTCTCTCCTATGCACAAATTTAAGGGGAGAAATAAAAACAAAACAAAAATTAAAAAAAAAATACAAAAACATTACAAAATCAGAAAATCCAAAAAAAAATGGTGTAAATGAAATGTGCTTGAGGGAGATGTTTTGGGAAATGAAATTAGCAAGTGATAACGGACAATCTGAATTGGTGTAACGTACCTAAGTTGAATCGTCTACGCTCTGTGTTCCATGCGCTGGTAGGCACGAAAGATTTTAAATGGACTTGACTAGGGAGAGTTGAACCTAATGAATTTAAGGACTTGACAAACTTTGACCTAGTTAGATCCGTTTAACCTGATTTCACGACGCTTAGACAGGTTGAGCAGGGAGATATACATGGAAATCTACTGGTCACATTAAATAACCCGTATCTAGAACTATGGATTCACTTTTCCTCGATGTGCGTATTATGTCCTTAATTCCGATTGGATGGGGCGAGTGGTAAATTCCGATAAATTAGGTCTGTAGAATATCATTTTCTTTCTTTCCGTCTGTTAGCCATATGTTGTCTTCTTTGCGTGACTTCCAATTCGACCTGGTACACAACATATGCAACTCTATTTCTCTGCAGGCTATATATATGAAACTCCTCTCATCTGTTAGCCATATGTTGTCTCCTTTGCGTGACTTTTAATCCGACCTGGTACACAACATATGCAACCTTCAACTTCTTAACCCCTCTGAAACAGTAAGTAATAGAATTCTGAATTTATCCTCTCTTTGAATGGTTGTCTGCTCACCCGGTGTAAGGAGTACTCTGGAAGTTCTTGATGGCTGGGGCATATCAGGAAGCGGGAAACATGGTCTAATACACTTAAAATTAAACACATACAGATTGTCTGTAGATCTCGCTGCTCGATTTAGGTGGACAACAATATCCCTGGTTGTAGTCAGTTAAATGGTCATAAGAATAATTTATTTAAGAATTAGGGCCAATCATGATAATAAAGTTATAATTAGATATATGCATGTATCATGTCATTGGTAAATTGTCCAAATCTTGTCACAAATGTTTCGTGTTTAAGTGGACCACAATACTAGCGATCGATCAGACGAAGATGTGAACATAAGGGTACTGACAAGTGGAATAAGGCTGTCCAACAACTTTGATCCCAAATCACTCTTAAAGTTAGCTATTACTTTGGTTTTTGTTAAGTTTGTTCATAGTGTTCTTCTAATTTAAATATTCGGGGAGAAATAAATTAAAAAAATTAGAAAATTAAAAATTAAAAATAGTGTTATTTCTGTTTTATTTCTTTTTTAGAAAATATGAAAAATCCAAAAATATTTTTGTTTCTATTTTGATTTGTGTGCTAAGTTTTCTTTTAGTTTTGTTTTGTCTTGAAAAGTGATTTCAGGTGAAGATGAAACTCATGGAGTTTGTGTTGAAGATTTCTGAGCCAAAGGCTTCGTCCGTGAGCATCGAAGAATTCTCATTCGAAGGAGCAAGAAATGAAGATTATTCTTTCAACATTCAATCTTTCAACCCCAGAAGCAAGGTGAAGCTGAAATTGAAGATTATGTGATGGATTGCATTGAAGCCTCCTCAATCAGTCTGCTGCTATCTTAAACCTATTGAAGCGATCCAGAAGATTATTTCCCTCTGATGTTCTCTTTGAAGATTCTCAAGCTGAAAGCGCCATCTTTCAAGAATCAGTGCGTCAAGCCTCCTCACCCAATGTGCGTTCAATGCCAAATTCTGAAGAAAACCTCAAGTGCTCAAGATGAAGTCATTCATTGAAGGTTCATATGTTCATCCTGATGTTGTGAAGAAATTGAAGGTTAAAGCTGAAGCCAAGCTCCTATTGAAGATTGACAAGAAGAGTCAGCTACTTTTTAGGGGGAGCTTGTTGGGTCAATTAAGAAAAGAAAGTTATAAACCAAGGGGGAGATTGTTGGGTCAAAAATATGGTTTATACGTTACTTTTCTGGGCAATTATATTTTTCTGTAATATTTTTGGAGTTTACGGTCATGTTTACGGTTGAGTTTACGGCTGTAAACACCTTACGGCCATAAACCCATTTACGGCCCATGTTCACCAAGCCCATGTTCCCCTTGTATAAATATAGGTGTTAGGGTGTGAGGAATAGATTGATGAAACCTAGAGAGTTTACGGCCAGAGAGAAACAGGAGCTTTTATGTGTGTGTGAATCTTTTGTATCCGGATCTTCATTCATATCAATACATACAAAGATTCATATTATTCTTCTTCTCCTTCTCTTCTATTTGATCTGACATCATCCGTTTGATTGGGATTCTGCACCATCAAACGGAGCTGATTGATACACAGGCAGATTAGGGATTTACACAAATTTATCAAATTTATAGGTAAGATATATGTGGAGTCCAAGATTATCTCTATAAAAAAGACATTATAAAAAAAACGAGACTCCAACACATATGACCACTTATAGGACTATGACGCACTGATGTGAGAAAAACTAATAATATATTCCCAAAATTTATATGAAGAGTTGGAGCTTGAAAAACATATTTTGAATATTAGCAAAGAATAAGAAAATCTAGACAAAATTACCTGGATGGTCATGTGGTTTGCTAAAACCGATGATTCTGCTCAACTATTGAAGACGTTATGTGATGGATCCCTGTGGTTTCATTTTTTGTGTGGGTAGTCCATTCAGTTTCACTTTTTTCATAATTGATTAGAAATTACGATTTTACCCCTAATTATATATATATATATATATATATATATATATATATATATATATATATATATGTGTGTGTGTGTGTGTGTGTGTGTGTGTTTTTGGTTTTAAAATATTTTTTATTAATAAAAGAAGCACTAACCCTATACTACCATCTTACTAACCCACTACCCTTAAAATTCATTTGCCATCTTTCTTTCTTAAAAAGTAGCCACCACACCTTCAACCACTGATATTGCCACCAACACCACCATCATCCATCGCCTTTAACGCCATCTTCGGTGCTTACTCTTTTGCTCATAATCTCTCTCTCTCTCTCTCTCTCTATATATATATATATATATATATATATATATATATATATACCTCTCTTTATCTTTCTTTCTCTTTCTCTTTTTATCTTTCCCTTTCTCTCACACTGCTACTATGAACCTCATCGGATATCCAAAGAGTTTGCCTGAACCACCATCATCCCCACCCTAAAACCACAACCATCATCTTTATGCATGTATTCTCTCCATCGAACCATAGTTGAAGCTCTCCAATTTTGTTCTCACCATATTGAACCATCATGAAGCTCCCGCCTCTCCAAATAGAACCACCGTCGTCCCACTGCCTTATATATCTAACGAATCACAATTGGTACAAACCATGGTTGTCATAGTTGTAGATATTGAGATTTTCAAGTATGTGTGTTTTGATTTTTAGGTTATGGATGTCAATTTTCTTAGTGTATGTGTAACATCCGTTTTCCAAGATGGATCAGTTAAGGACTTAGAGGGATCAAAGGTCAGGTATTTGGGAAAAACCTTGTGTCGTCACGTGGTGAATGGAGTACCACGACATGGCATGCCAATTGCATGGAACACGCATCTAACGGTCGCCACAAAGTAGCAAGAGGAATGTTATGACGTCCATGATTTTAGGGTTTCTTCCATATTTAATCACCAAAACTCAAGGACTATGGTATCCTCTTCAACCTCCAACCCTACAACACGAAAACCAAGCTTCCATGGATGGTTAAGAGCTTCTTTTCTTGATTGAATACCTTGTTCTTGGATTTTGGTGAAGCTTGAGGAAGGAATTAGATCATTTTGGTGCAAATGAGCAAGGAACCAGCTTGGATCCATCATCTTCTTCAAAATTTTGATTGATATGAGGTATAAAGTTCAAACCTTGGCATTTATTCTCATAGATTCATGTTTGGGATCATTCTGGGTTGTTTTGACCCCTTCCATGGATGCTCTTGGAGTTTGAGGAACTCCAGAGCTTGTTATGGTCCTCTCATGGTCTCTAAGCTTCTGATGATTGAGAAAAGAGCCATGTTTGGAGTCATCTTGTTTCCATGCACAATTTTGGGTCACATTAAGTACTTATTGGACATAGAGAATTGTAGATATTTCCTTATGGTGGAGTCCTAATGCATAAATTTGGAAACTTTATCCATTAAGTCATTGAAATGGACCATATCTGAGGTTATGGGTTTAGATTTGTAAGCATTAAGCACTTAATGAAGATTATGTATTCTTTTCGGAACCACGAAGTGGCCAAGGGCTTGCCACAACGTGGTGGTATCCTGCATGTCAATTATTTTGTCCTGACATGCCCACGACATGGACAATGGGTCTCCACGTCGTGGTGAGCGTTGATTTGGTTGACCATGAACTTTTGTTGACTTTTGACCAGTTTGACTTTGGGTCAAACTTGAAGGACCTTGGTTATGGATTAAGGATTTATCTTTATTTGGTGCTAGTGAGTTCGCAGGAGTAATCAGTGCAATGAGTGAAGGTGTTGTTGTGTTTTCTTGGGTCTTTGGTTCAAGTGAGTTTCCTCATTATACTATGTGTTACAGTATATATCCTTGTATGTTAGGATATAGGATAGTCTGGGAACTCTTGATCTAGGTTTTCTTACTTGTTTATTGTTTGGTTGTGGCTCTAGAGTGGGATCACCTGTTCAATTGTCTATCTCACCTCTAATTACATATAGTTATGCATTCTTTAGTGGTCTTCCAGTGGTGATGTAGAGTACTGTATGTGGCCCATTATGTGGTAGTGAGTCTTCTCAGTATATTACAAAAGTCATAGTGGTGTGCCTGCTAGACTAGCTTTTCTTATCGTTGTTATATGTATGATTGAGTTACTGATAATCCAGGACTACTGATAGTTTGTAGGGTTGTTGATAACTCATAGAGTTGTTGTGAGCCCATAGGACTGCTGATAGTCCACATGGCTGCTGATAGTCCCAGGGTTGATGATAACCTATAGTTGTTTATATTGATGTGTTGTGTGTGATATTTAGAATTGATGATAGTACTCCGGATTGTTGATAGTTCTCATGACTATTGATAGTCCCAATGTTGCTGATAAACCATAACTGTTTATTATGTTTTGTTGTATGTGATATTTTAGGTGAACTCATTAAGCTTTGGCTTACAGTTGTGATTAAATATTGGCAAATATTATTAGTGATCATGAGAAACGTGAATCATGACTGTACACACTTATTAACAATATTGTAGATTTCATGTTTATTATATTACTCTAATTTTCAAACAATTGTATTTGGAACAAATGAGATTTTATTAACTTGGGTTTTACGGAAAATGGTGTTTTACCTTAATTAAAATGAAATTTTTGCTTGTGAAAATGGAATGTCACTGTGAATGTGTGTGTGTGTGTATTTTGGGAGGGAGAAAGAGGGTTTTCTTTTATTTTTTATTTTTTAATAAAAAAGTAATATACGCAAAAAACTGAAATGGCATTGACCAAACGCATAGTCGACTTGATAGTTGTACTAAATCAACATATTTTGACATACCACTGGAATAACCACATAATTTTATGAAAACAAAACTGCAAAAATGGTCCCTGTGGTATTCATTTTTTCCGAGGTTTAGTCCAGATTATGTATCGACTGAGTTTATCCAAATCTTCATTTTCCTACATCACGATTGTTTCATTTCATATCCATTGGAGATAACAAAATACCAACTCTGCCGAAAACTTTCACGGATGCCTCGACAATGACAAGTTGCATAACCATGGCTACCAAGACTGTCCACGATCATCTCCGCCTCTCGATCTCGCACCTGCATCTAGCCTCTACCATCGGTCATCCTAGTATCTTAATTCCTACAAAACCCATGTCATAAATCAAGGTTTGTACAATCAGCCATATCAATTCCAAAACCCAAACTTTAAATCATCACTCAACTACATCCTTGCCAACGACATTACTGGAGATGGAGTTTAAAGAGGGGGAACTGAGCGTAGGTAGAGAGAGATCGATGAAAAGGGAAGAAAAAAGAAAGGGAGTTGTAACATCCAAAAAATACAGGTCAAAATTTTCATTTTTAAGTAGGTCAATTCATAAAAACTTCGATATAAAAGTTTCATAGTAATGCTTCATGTCTGAAAATCATCCACGTCATAATAATATGTCAGAGTACATCCCAAAATATCCATCATGCGGAAAAACAAGAGTGTGTTTGTGTGATATGCCGCTACCGCGCCAGCTCCTTCCCCCTAGCTGAAGAGGTACCTGAAACCAAAACTGTAAACTGTAAGCACGAAGCTTAATGAGTTCCCCCAACGTACCACATACCATACATTCACATAGCATTCATACTGTCGGGCGATTCTTGGGTGCCCGACCTACCCGGTACGGCCATTCTGGGGTGTCGACCTACCCGTGTCAAGCTATTATGGGGTGCTAACCTACCCATGTCAATCCATTCTGGGGTGCCGGCCTACTCGTGTCAAGCCATTATGGGGTGTTGACCTACCTATGTCAAGCCATTCTAGGGTGCTGACGTACCCATGTCAAGCCATTCTCAGGTGCTGACGTACCCATCGGTCCTCACAACCGATTCTCGGGGACTATTCACCTCTTACTACCGCTATCACATAATACACATCATGCCAGCATATAAACATAACAGCACATACTGTCAGACTTATCTGGGGTGTCCGACCTACCCTTCGGTCCTAACAACCGAACTTTACCACTATCACATATAACATATCATGCCAGCATATAACATATCATGTAGTAGCAAAACTAGATGATATCACAAAGACAATCATCTAACATACAACTCCTACTGGTGGGTCGGCATTGTGGTCGTAGACCCACCGCTACTAGAAGGTAACTCACCTCGAAAAGTAGTTGCTGGAAGTCTGCTTGCTAGACGTCTGACTGCTGCACCGGTAATCCTCTGGCTATAAATCCATAAACATAGATTAGTCACTCATAAATACCCTTAGGTCAAATGACTGACTTACCCCCGGTCCAAGGTCAACTCCTTGGTCGAAGTCAACTTCCAGTTGACTGGACTCGCTGAGTCATGGCACAGACTCGCCGAGTCCCTCTCCTACTATCCCAATACTAAATCATCAAGTCCCTCTTCCCACTCACTGAGTCACCCTTAACTCACTACTTGGGACGATAAGACTGACTCGCGATCCGACTCGCCGAGTCTGAGAACAACTCGTCGGGTCCCACGAGCAGATCTCCTACTCGCTTCCAAATCCTCACCAGAGCATCCATCTTGAGGATTTAAGTTTTTGGGACTATTGCTACACGTTAAATTGCTAATTCCGCGTGCAGCTACGAAGGGTTGGACCTTCTACACTTAAACCCCTCTTAACTCAGTAACAGTTCATATGACTCGCCGAGTTTGAAGAACAACTCGTCGAGTTCCAGGCAATCTTCATAGGACTCGCTGAGTCGTTCATCCAACTCGTCGAGTCTAAGACCATCTTCATAGAACTCGCCGAGTCCACTTCGAAACTCGTCGATTCCCATCAACCTTCCTCCCATACAGACCAAATCTAAGACATGCAATGGTTCCAAACCATAGATCTAATCTCCTTGGGCATGCTTATCACATAAAGTTGCAAACTTTACGTGCATGCATGGTCCTATGAGCTCCAAAAGGCAATTCCAAGCTCTTTATGAGGTCATACACTCAATAGGGACCTCAATCACTTCGACCACAGAGACTTTACACTTCTAAGATGTCCATAAAGTCCAGATCTGAAGTCCTTTCAGAACATAGAGCATAAACACATGGAGTTTAAGGTTTTAGGGCTTGAAAACCACCAATTAGGGACAAAAGGGGGATCTAATGAACTAGTGATCAAGGTAGGAACTTTTCTACCTGAATGGAAGCTTCTCACAGTGTAGATTTCGGATCTACTTCCCCTCCTTGCACTCTTCAACCCCCTCCTTCTTCTTCTAAGCTCCAAACTTCCTTCACAAAGCCAAGATTCACTCACAAGAACAATATGGGGGCTAGGGTTTCACTCTACAGCTCTCTGGAAGTGTTAGGGAAGAGGGAGGCCGAGTGAGAGTGTTTAAATAGGGTGTAAACACCCGGGTTAGGGTTTTACTCATCCAGAATGGACTCGCCGAGTCTGGGACCCGACTCATCGAGTCCCTCACTTAAATCCCGTGCCAAAATCGCTCCTACTCGGCGAGTCGAGCTTCCAACTCGCCGAGTCCAAGGCAAAATGAGAAAAATACATAAATAGAAATCCTACCAGGAATCCGATGTTAAAGGAGTTGTGTAAAACTGACACTGGGCAAATCAAGCGAATGAAGAAGGCAGTGGGTTTTGGTTGCTCTTCTACCGACGATGGGATAAAGAGAGCTCTGATTGCCAACGGCCACCCATCCGTTCTAACCACCGTACCACCCGAGTTAGCTTACTCGACTCAATTTCACAACTCAAATTGCCTTTCTTATCAAAATAAACTTCGATCTTCAAGAACTACGAATCGTAAGATGAAATTAGAAGCTTATCAAAATTCCCAGAAGAAGTTGTGGTAGAGTTCTTCCTGTTTACATCTTTTACCTCGAGGTGAGTCTTAGCTGCTAGATCGCTAACATCAATTTGTTGCATTCAAAGACATGTTTATTGCAGTTAGAACAAATAACACACATATTGTTAGTGATTAGATGAGTCTCCAAAGATGAAATCCGCAATAGAGGTTTGTCTTTTGAAGATGAAGCTCTACTCTGTGGTGGAGGCGATGAGGAAGGTGGGGTGAATGACGATGATGGGGGCAAATCGATGAGGTGTCTGGGTTTGTAATGGAGTAGAAAAAAGACCACGGTAAGAACATCATCTTCCTCATACATGATAATGAGAAAGATGAGGGAATAAAAGGAGTGAAAGAGTGAAATAGGATATATAACATCGTAACATCATCTGGGTTTGTGTGCTTATTAGAGAGAGAGAGAGAGAGAGCCTGTCTTATTTTTTAATTCTTTAAATAAATAAATATGTAACATCCAAAAATACGACCCAATTTTTTTTTGTTTTATAACATCAAAATCATAATACTGAAAACCATACTAATAAACATATTTCAAAATTCTCAAAACATAATGGAATGTGTCATATCAAACTGTATCAAACATGTGAAAATGTCCAATCAGACTCCCAGGAAAAACTGCTAAAGCTGTGGTGTGTGCGATGCTATCAACCCGAACTCTTCCCTTTTATTGCGGAAGTACCTGACACCAAAACTGAAACCGTAAGCACGAAGCTTAGTGAGCTCCCCCAAACTACCACAT
The DNA here is from genome assembly GCF_002870075.4 of Lactuca sativa. Classification (NCBI taxonomy): domain Eukaryota; kingdom Viridiplantae; phylum Streptophyta; class Magnoliopsida; order Asterales; family Asteraceae; genus Lactuca; species Lactuca sativa. Next base: position 206,934,788 of record NC_056624.2, read on the forward strand.
ACCATACAATACATATAAATCACATACTGGGCCTCGCCCACTGCATCGGACCGAAGTCTGAAAGCTGCACCGGATCGAAGTCCGGAACTGACTGGGACCTCGTCCCCTGCTTCGGACCGAAGTCCGGAACTGGCTGCATCGGACCGAAGTCCGGAACTGACTGCATCGGACCGAAGTCCGGAACTAACTGAGCATAGCATAGCATAAGCACATATCAACTATCACCTAGTCATACCAACCAGCATAAACAGATATACTGCATACTGCATCAGGCCATAGCCAGGGACACATACTGCATAAGACCTGTCTGAGCCACGAAGGCATCAAACACACTAACTGCTACATCGGACCGAAGCCCGGAACTACAGATAACTAGTCGGGCCGGCATTGTGGCCGTAGACCCGTTCCTACTGGAAGGAAACTCACCTCGTGTACTGGCTGCTAAATGAACTGCTCTGGAAACTATCTGCTGCTGCTCCGGTATCTCCCCGACTACAATTTCCATAATTACACTTAATTAATTACTGATAATTGTACTGAGGGTAAAATGACTATTTTACCCCTGGTCAAGGTCAACCTCCAGGTCAAAGTCAACTTCCCGTTGACCGGACTCGTCGAGTCAGGGCGCAGACTCGCCGAGTCCTTCCTTTACTGACTCTAATTTCTACTCACCGAGTCCCTCTTTCACTCACTGATTTACTCCGAACACTCGACTCAAAGAAAGACGGGGACTCGTGACTCGACTCGCCGATTCTGACGAACTACTTGCCAAGTCTGACGAACTACTCGTCGAGTTCTAACGTGCAAACTCCATATACTGCTTTTGAATCCGCTCTATGGTTCCCAACTCGTAGATCTGAATTCTTGGACTCATTTGAACACGTAGAGTTGCTAACTTTACGTGTAACTACGAAAGAATGAAGCCATTGATCTTTGACACACTTTATTTGGGAACACTCATCCAACTCGCCGAGTTGTTCATGCAACTCGTCGAGTTCTAAGGCAAACTTCATCGGACTCACCGAGTTGTTCTTCCAACTCGCCGAGTCGACAGCTATCTTCATACCACTCGCCGAGTCAGCCTGGGGACTCGCCGAGTTCTTTCAGTCCTTTTTCCATACAGCTCCGATCTGAGCCATGCAGCTGATTCCAATCATGGATCTGGACTTCTAGGGCATGCTTTTCACGTAAAGTTGCTAACTTTACGTGCATGCATGCCTTTAAAGACTTCATATGACCAAAATAAGCTCTTAATGGGGTTCTAGGCTCAATAGGTACTTCAATCACAATCACAACAAAAACTTTATACTTCTAGCATGCCATGAGTGTCCAGATCTGAAGTATAACCCGGCCTTAAGGCCTAATCATAGAGAATTTGGGATTTTAGAGTCTTAGAACCCACAAATTAGGGACAACATAGATCTATATGATCAAAAGCCAAGGTATAGAATTGAATACCAGAAAAGATGGCCAATGGAGTGTACAATCCGGATCTACTTCCTCTTTCTTGGGCTCTCCAACTTCTACCTTCTCCTTCTTGCTCCAAAGGTGCCTTTACAAGCAATGAACACACACACACACACACACTAAGAACGGCTAGGGTTTTGCTATCAGGTGCTCTGGGGTGAAAAAGGATGAGTTAGGCGCATAAGGGAGTTTAAATAGGTCCAAAACCCTGAAATTAGGGTTTCCTCCAGACAGGCAAACTCGTCGAGTCCAGCGTATGGACTCGCCGAGTAGCCGACTTAATACGCGTGTTCATCCCGTCTCTACTCGGCGAGTTGGGCAACGGACTCGCCGAGTTCTCCTCAAAAATGGAAACACTTATTTAAATACATACCGAGAATGGGGCGTTACAAAATAAGTATTAGATTTAAAAAAAATAGAAAATAAATACCTCAATGATATTACAGGCATTTCAGTTTAATGAGGGACCAAATCCACTACAAAACTAGGTCAAAAGGACCACGAAGCCAAAAAGTCAATATTTGGACTAAACCTCGGAAAAATACAAACCACAGGGACCATTTTTCCAGTTTTGTCTTTTATCAATAATCTATGTTTACATTTTATCCTTTATTGCTATATTTCTTTTTCTATAGTTCATATATGTATTTAATTTAAGAGAAATCTTTTTGGCATGATGTGTGGAAGGGGGATGCTCCCCTGGCTTTTTCTTTTCATTGGATTTTTGCTCTTGATCCTCATAGATCTCTGTCGGTTCGTGATAGAGTGCTTCTTGGATGGGACATTGTTCTTCTCAGGCGGACCCCTAGAGGTGGCATTGAGCATACTCAATGGGTTGCTTTTACTTCCTTGATGCGGGATGTTCATCTTCATTCGATTCCGGACCTTTGGGGTGGACTATTGATGTTTCCAATTCCTTTATTGTTTCTTCAACCAGAGCTTTTTTGGATAGTCATATGTTGTATACGGGTGGTTTCGAAACTCGATGGAATAATTGGGTGCCAATCAAGGTGAATATTTTTATTTGGAGATTGCAGTTACATAGTATTCCTACTAGAGAGAATCTTTCTCTCTGAGGGATTACTATGGATTCAATTATATGCCATGTTTGTTCCAATATCGTTGAGTTTATTAATCACATTTTTGTCGTTTGTAGCCAGCTGCTAGAGATATGGACTCGTGTTGCTATTTGGTGGGGCGTCCAAATTCCTCAACTTTGCTCTATTGATCATCTCCTTTCGTGGTCTGATTCTATTTCCTTAAAAAGAGGGCAACGCCAAGCCTTTGATGTGGTCATTTTGACTACGTTATGGTGTTTATAGAATTTTCGTAATTCTGTCATTTTTGGAATGGCTCAACCTAGGAAATCTTTTATTTTAGATGAGGTGATAGATAGATCTTTTTTTTTTATTTCCAATAGGTGTAGAAAAGCTAAAAATCGGTTGGACCTCTTGGTTACATAGTCATCTTTTAGCTTGTAATTTGTTGTTGTGACTTCCTTTTTCTAGCTTATTGCTAGTTTTCTAATCAAATTTCTGACGTTCAAAAAAAATTAAGGGAAATCTCCAACAAAGCCTACTATATTTGGTCAATTTAGAGTTTAATCTCAAATTTTATTTTTTGAATAGGGAAGTCTCGATTATCTAATTTTCTATGAAAATCTATCATTTTCTGTTGAAAAAAAGTAAGAAACGTTTCGTTAACTTAAGTAAAATATAAAATAATGAGGACTTTTTTATTCAAAAAAAATATTGAGATTAAACCGTAAACTGACCCAAAATATTACAACTTTATAGGGATTTTCTTTAATTAAATTTTTTTTAAATGAGAATTATAATTGTGCACAAAAAGTTTTAGTATTTTTATATTTTACAGATATTAGTTATTGTTCAAACTTTTAAAAAATAAAGTATATTGTGTTAATGGTAACAATCTGGTGAGCAGGATTTTACGTGACCTTTTCATACGTCGAAAGGGAAAGAAAAGGGTTAAAGAATTGAAAATGGAGATCTAAAATTGAACAGATGTACACCTACTTTTGCGTAATTAATATTTTTAATATAGTAAAATAATATATTTTGCCACCTCAAATTAGTTGTTAATTAAATAAAATATCCATATTAATGATAATCACAAACAATTTTTAATGGGGATATGACTGTGAAAAGTAAAAAAAAACAATTGTTTGGGACAAGTGTCTCCTGTATAATCAGATGATATCGTGTGTTGGAGATTGCCCTAATCGCGTGAAACAATTCCTGTTGCATTAAAGAAAACAATTCCGATTTAATTCAATGAACTTGATTATTTATATTGAAAAGGTAATCGTACTTTTATGTTTCTTAATTTCATCTGATGACTTAAGTAATAATCTACTGAATTTGGGGGATTGCCAGATGTTAGACGTGGGTACTTAATTATAATTTTATGTTTTTTAAGAGCTCTTGCTTTAAAGTAATTAGATTTTACAGATATAGTGACAACTTTTGCAAAACTAACATTCTTCAAGGGTCATACGTCATATCATCTTGTGTAAGTACGTAAAACGACCCACTCGATGGTTATGATAAAAGTAGTGTCAACCAGGAATTCAATCCATATTAGTACTAAAGTATACAACTTTCATTGTTTGTTGAGACCGAACGATTGAACATAAGGTGTCATAACCCTGGTAGCTAAAAAAACCCCAAAGATGTGGTGGGATCCATCGCGAATATCCCTACGGACCACGAAATATATAACTTAAATTTAATCATTTTTTTTTCATCTTTAGTTCATTTACTTGTTTTCATATGTAACTTATATTATAATTTTTGTTGTAATATGTTATGTTAAACGAGATACAATGAGTAAAATATGAGATTTGGGGTAAATAGGGTAAAAAGGAAGTAACCGGTGATTAATAGGGTTGTGGACATGCAAAGGGGGTGTGAATTTTAGAGGGGGGAGGAAGAGTAGGGATCGATGATGTTTCACTCTCCCATTTGGTTTCGTTGACTTGCCTACTCAAATGGCTATTTTAGTTCTAAAATAACATAATTCAATGTAATTGGTGACTCGCCTCATACCTTAGCATGAACCTGACCAAGTCCCTCCTGCATAGCTCAATTTTAAGCGAAAATAGTTTAGTTGTTGTCCAAATTCGTCTAAACACTTCCATACATTTCCAAATCACTTCTAATAATCCTTACTATCTATAATCTACCGGAATGCAATATTCTATCATTGTTTACCTCTATATATTCTCCATATAGTTCGTGATTTGTAGGCTCCCATTGCTCATAATTCTCAGTTTTCCTATTGTATTGTTTTTTGTATATAATCTATTTCCTTGTATTCTGTAATTTTGTGATCAAAATATTCAATAAAGAATCAAATTCTTTATGGTATCAGAACGGGTTCTACCGCTCAATTGATCATCTCTAACAAACTGATCAAAAAGAGTGAAGTGAGCGGACCTGATGTCAAACCCCCCCCCCCTCCATCTTCACCTGTAAGATTAATCACAAACAATGCACGTGAATGATGCATTGACGGATAATAATTATAACGACTGGGTTCAAGAGATGGAAAATTTCTTGTTTGCCAAGAACAAGATTGGGGTCATTGACGAATCGATAATAAAACCAGAAAAGACGGAAGCAGACGACATGGCGTGGATGAGGTGTGATGCGATGATAAAAGGGTGGCTCACCACCGCCATGGAAAATGAGATCCGCACCAGCATCAAATACGCCAACAATGCAATTGAGATGTGGTCAGACCTTCGTGAGAGGTTTGGAAAAGAAAGTGCGCCACACACAAACGGGCTGAAGCAAGCAATCTCAAATACTTAATAAGATGGGTTAACTGTTTCAGCATACTACATAAAGCTTCGAGGATTATGGGATGAGATTCAATCGGTCCTCCTTACTCCTCGTTGCACTTGTGATAAATGTGATTGTGGTTTGGGAAAATCACATGTTGAATTGAAGGAGAAAGAAAGGTTATATGAGTTTCTCATGGGCCTTGATAGTGAGTTCTCGATTTTAAGAACTCAAATACTGGCTTTGAAATCGACACCATCTCTTGGATTTGCTTATCATCATGTTGTTGAGGATGAACAACATAGGTCCATCACCAACACCAAGAGACCCACTGTTGAAGCAATAGCTTTCCAAGCCTACACCAAGACCAATACCAATCAACATGGAAACAAGGCAGTGGAGAAAATCACAAAGCAAGGAGCACATTGCAGCTTTTGTGACAAAGACGGTCACACCTGTGACGGGTGCTTTAAGCGAATTGGCTATCCAGATTGGTGGCCATGAAAGAACAAACAAGACAAAGTGAAACCAAGGGTTGCTTGTGCAATAGAAGAATCAAGTCCAATAAAAGGTTTAACTAAAGATCAATATCAACAATTCCTGAAGAACTTCACACCAGAAGAGTCCAAACAAAAATGATGCATCACCAGCAGCCAACATGGCAAGTAAAACAAGTCAAATTGACTCTTGGATTGTTGATACAGGAGCCACCGAACACATAACCAACAGAACCGATATTCTTAAGAATGTAATGCCTTCCATCGATGAGGATCTTGTGATCATACCTAATGGAGAATCTATTTCTGTCAAGGGAAGAGGAAATCACACTCTATCTAACGGGACAAAGGTGAAAGTCGTTTTGCACATTCCTGATTTTAATTGAAATATGTTATCAGTTAGCAAACTTTCATATGATTTAAAGTGTGTTGTAATTTTCTTTGTAAAAAGGACCTAACTTCGAGGAGTTTGATTGGAGCGGGTAAATGCAAGAATCATCTATATTGGATGGGAATTCTTGGAATGAAGATGAAGGATTTGATGTCGAAAGTTGAACAAAATAAGTTTTCTTAGGAACATTTCTTTTAAGAATAAGGAACACGTTTGTGATTCTTGTGCTAAATCTAAACTTACCATACAACCTTTTCCTTCTGGTATTACAAAGACGAATGCTTGTTTTGATTTATTGCATTGTGACATATGGGGTAAATATCGAACCCCTTCTTGTAACATCCCCTTATGGCATGTATAACAATATTGTCCGCTTTGGGTTCCCGGCACGAAAACTTCCCAGGGGGTCACCCACCCCTGAATTGTTCTCGCTCGGGCATGCTTAACTGTAAAGTTCTTATGAGATCTGCTGCTCTCACGACTTTAAAACGCGTTGTGACAATGAATGTATCCACACCCCTTATAAGGAACTGCTTCGTTCTCCTTCCAAACCGATGTGGGATCAAGTGCAACCCACCTTCACTCCCCATTAAAGGGTTTGGCGTCCCCATCGAACACATCGACCCATGCCCCAACTCTGATACCATTTGTAACATCCCCCTCTGGCATGTATCACAATATTGTCTGCTTTGGGCTCACAGCACGAAAACTTCCCAGGGGGTCACCCATCCCTGAATTGTTCTCGCTTGGGCATGCTTAATTGCAGAATTCTTATGGGATATGTTGCTCTCACTGATGGGTTTTAGCCATAAGAACTTTCCTATGTGCGCATGCAAAACCCTAATGCTTGGATCTAGGTTTCTATAATTAAACATGCTTTGAATCCAAGACTTCTAATGACTAATTAGGTATAAGAACAATACAAAATCAGATCTAGAAGTTTACCTTTGAATCTCTTGTTTGATCTTGTTGTCTTGGAGCTCTAGAGTCACAATTGTCACTCTTCTAATGGCTTACAAACACCAACTATCAAGATGATTTGAGAGAGAGGAGAGGGACTAGAAATCGGCCAGGGTTTCTTTGCTTTAGCAGAGGTGCCGATTTCCCTTGTCCTAGAGGTCTATTTATACTTGTAAGGCTCCTAGGGTTTCACCCTTAAACCCTAGTTGGATAATCTTTACTCAAAGCAACCCTAATCCTTACCATAGATAAGCCTTGGACGATTTTGAGGCTATCCCAAGCCCTAGAATTCGTCCATCCTCTATCCAAGAAGGATTTACAGCCTAAAGTGCAAATATCAAACAATTGGCAGTTTATACCCTCTTATTTAATTAATCTCTTTAAGTCACCAAATTAATACTAATTAATTTATGACTTATATTAATCAAATAACAATATTATTATTCCTTATATTATTCTCATAATATATTAATTATATTTATTCTCTCATAATAAATCATCATATCAAGTTGCTATGGTGAAGGCAACCCAAAAGGACCATGCACAATCGGGTCAAATATTTGCCTAATATAGTTGCAGCCTTAGACAGTATTCCAACAGTCTCCCACTTGGATAAGTCTAGTAACTATATGCACAAGTACAATTCGATTTGCAATCGTAGCTCTCAAAGACGCTGTCAAACTCTGATCTAATCAATCTTGTCCTTTAGATAAGGGATCGTACAGTCCTCTGTTAGATATCACGTTGACAATTCTATGGAATGATTAGTCAAGCATTTAGGTTTCTCGATCTCTGATTATTCGACATAGAACTTAATCAAACACATCAATTCAGTTCTGACCGGGCCCGGCACATAAGTCAAATCAAATCATCGAGCGGCCGAGATATAGCTTTTACCCTCTTGGGATAAAAGTTACAGATAAACTTCGGCTTATATGCATTTACTTATTCATTAATCAACTATACACAACAATGCGTTTTATAACACCGAGTTACTGATGTGTTTTCGCATTATCAATGTACAATCAATTAACAAATAACAAACCATATATCTAAGTTTTAAAACTATATGATATTATCGTCTTGCGATCACCCTTTTATATCATATTCCATAAGGTGATTCCAGCAAGTGCGGGTTTGTTCCAATGCTCAAAACTAGTTCATAAGCACTCATGAACATCGCAGCAATCTTTTGCTATGTCTAATACGATTTAGACAATCTACGCACCAATTCACGACAATCTTCATTCATATCTACTTCCAACATATGAACGATTGTGGACAATTTGAATAATTCGATTATTCTTAATAAACTCAATTATTCTGGAAGTCAAAACATGCAAAGTGAAACAATAGTTAAACAATTAACATAAGACAGTAACATTACTCATAAATAAAACTCCTTTATTTAATCATCTAATGTTAATTACATTTATCTATTACACGTTTCTAATACTATCTAATCTATGCTAATATCATCCTTCAGCCCAATACTCCTAGCATACTGCAAGTGCTTAACCCTACTCAGTCCCTTCGTAAGCGGATCTGTTGGGTTATCCTCCGATGATATCCTCTTCACTACGAGTTGTCCTTCTTCTACACGATGTCTAATAAAGTGATATTTTCTGTCGATGTGTCTAGATCTGCCATGATCCCTCGGTTCCTTGGTCAAGGAAACCGCTCCTTCATTAACACAGAAAATCTCCATGGGCTCCTTTATGGAAGGTACAACTCCAAGATCACCGATGAAGTTCTTCAACCATATTGCCTCCTTCGACGCTTCGCTCGCTGCAATGTACTCTGATTCACATGTTGAATCAGCTACGGTTTCCTGCTTGGAACTTTTCCAAGTCACTGCTCCTCCAATCAAAGTAAAAACCCAGCCCAACTGTGAACGGTAGTTGTCCCTGTCGATCTGAAAGCTGGCGTCACTATACCCTCGCACCTTCAAGTCATCACTCCCTCCGAGGACTAAGAACCATTCCTTCGTCCTCCGAAGGTACTTAAGGATATTCTTAACCGCAATCCAATGAGCTCTGCCAGGGTTCCCTTGATATCTACTAACCATGCTCAAAGCAAAGGCTACATCAGGGCGAGTACAAGTCATAGCGTACATGATTGAGCCAACTGCGGAAGCGTATGGTACTCGGCTCATTTCTGCTATTTCAGCTTCGGTACTCGGACTTTGAGTCTTTTTGTATCGGTAATTCTCCATTCTTCGAGTTTTCCATACTAAAACGTTTTAGTACCTTCTCTAAGTAAGTGTTCTGACTAAGTCCTATTAGTCTCTTACTTCTTTCTCTCACTATCCGTATTCCCAAAATATAGGAAGCCTCTCCGAGGTCCTTCATAGCGAAGCACTTCCCGAGCCAGGACTTAACTTCCTGCAGAGTCGGGACGTCATTTCCTATGAGTAATATGTCATTGACATATAGAACGAGGAAGCTTACTATACTCCCACTGGCTTTGACATATACACACGATTCATCTTCGCTTCGTACAAATCCAAACTCTTTGACTTTCTCATCGAAGCAAAGATTCCATCTGCGAGACGCTTGCTTAAGTCCATAAATGGACTTCTCAAGCTTACACACTCTATTCGGTTGCTTCGGATCCACAAACCCCTCTGGATGATCCTTGTAAACATCCTCAGCCAACTTCCCGTTAAGGAAAGCGGTCTTGACATCCATTTGCCAAATCTCATAATCATGAAATACGGCAATCGCTAGCATCACTCTAATAGATTTTATCTTCGCAACTGGTGAGAAGGTCTCATCATAGTCAACTCCGGGAGTTTGAGTAAAGCCCTTCGCGACCAATCGCGCTTTATATGTGTGTACGTTTCCATCCACGTCGGTCTTCTTCTTGAAGATCCATTTGCACCCAACGGTCTTACGTCCGGGCACATTATCAACCAAATTCCAGACTTGGTTATCATACATGGATTGGATCTCGCTATCCATTACCTCTTTCCATTTCGCAGACTCCAGGCCTGCCATGGCTTCCTTATAGCTATAAGGTTCATCAAGGTTTATTAGTGTACCATCACTAATATACGTGTCCCCTTCGGTAGTAATATGAAAACCATAAAACTGGGGTTGAACTCTAACTCTTTCGGAACGTCTAAGAGGTAAGGACTCGTCAATTGGTTCAACCGGAGTTTCCTCCTCGGGTTGAGTGTCAGTGGTAGAGGTTCCTTCATCTATCGACTCTTGAATCTCTTCAAGCTCGATTTACCTCCCACTGTTTCCTTGGCCTATGAGTTCTCGCTCTCGGAAAACTCCTCTCCTCGCAACAAAGACAACATTGTCCTTCGGTCTATAGAAGAGATATCCAAAGGATTTCTGCGGGTAGCCGATGAAAATACATCGCTCACTGCGAGGTTCGAGCTTGTCGTAAGTATCTCGTCTTACGAAAGCCTCGCAACCCCAAACCTTGATATGTGCTAACGAGGGAGCTTTCCCTGTCCACATCTCGTGAGGTGTTTTGGCAACCTTCTTAGTAGGGACTCGGTTAAGAATGTGGGCGGCAGTCTCTAAGGCATACCCCCAAAAAGAGATAGGTAATGAAGCACGACTCATCATAGAGCGAACCATATCCAATAAGGTTCGATTACGCCTTTCTGCCACACCATTCAATTGTGGTGTCCTAGGAGGCGTCAATTGTGAAACTATTCCACACTCCTTGAGATAATCGTGGAATTCAAGACTTAGGTACTCTCCTCCTCGATCGGATCGAAGCATCTTGATTTTCCTGCAAAACTGATTCTCCACTTCATTCTTGAACTCTTTGAACTTTTCAAAAGTTTCTGACTTTTGCTTGATTAAATAGATATACCCGTATCTACTATAGTCATCGGTAAAAGTCACATAGCAGCGGTTCCCATCCTTCGTGGTTGATCTAAACGGTCCACATACATCGGTATGTATTAAGTCTAATAGACCCTCACCCCTTTCGCAAGAACCAGCGAAGGGTGACTTAGTCATTGTTCCAAGCAAACAAGATTCGCATGTGTCATCTTCCCTAAGGTCGAATGACTCCAACACTCCATCCTTTTGTAGTTGGGCTATGCGTTTCTTGTTGACATGTCCAAGACGACAATGCCACAAGGATTCTTTATCCATACTATTGGAAGAATCAATGTTCAAAACATCATTTCCTAAGTTATCAACAATCATAACAGTTTCATAAATTCCATTACATGGTATTGCTTCAAAATAAAAGACACCATTTAGATAAGCTAAAATAGAACCATTCTCATTATTAAAAAAAATCTAAAACCTTGTCTAAACAAACCATGAAATGAAATGATGTTTCTAGCCATTTCTGGCGAATAGTAACAATTGTTCAAATCTAAACTTAAACCATTCCTAAGCACTAAAGAATACACTCCAATCTTGGTCACAGGCGATGATCTTCTGTTCCCCATGATTAGATTAATCCTTCCATGCTCCATATCCCTATTTCTTCTTAGTCCCTGCACATTAGAACAAATGTGGTAACCACAACCGGTATCAAGAACCCAAGAAACAGCATGAGATGAATCGTTAGATTTAATTGTGTATATACCTGCGAAAGACGGCTTGATCTTTCCTTCCTTGATGGCTTGCAGGTACTCTGGGCAGCTTCTCTTCCAATGTCCTATCTTGTGGCAGTGGTGGCACTCTGCCTCCTTTGGGTTAGGGCAGGGCTTAGCAGGATTAACTTTGGTCCCACTAGAAGAGGCACCATCTCGGGCTTTAACCTTGCGATAGTTCTTAGACGAAGCCTTCCTCTTCTTTCCCTTTCCTTGTCCAATAGCCAAGACAGGAGCAGCGGTTGGATTGGGAGTTGGTGCAACAGACTTGTCCTTGAAGTTACTCTCAGCGACCCTCAAGAGACCTTGGAGTTTGCTTAGGGTGACCTCCTCTTTGTTCATGTGGTAGGTCATCCAAAATTGATTGTAGCTTGGAGGCAAAGAGTGAAGCACCATGTCGATCGCCAAGTCTTCCCCAAAGTCAACATTCAACTTGCGAAGACGGTCGACATACCTTTGCATCTTTTGCAGGTGCACGGTAAGAGACTCTCCATGACCCATCTTAGCGGAAATCATGTTAGTGAAGATCTCATAACGCTCTTGTCTCGCGTTTTGGTGGTATCTCTCCAATAAGTCTTGATGCATCTCGTACGAGTACATGTCCTCATAGGACTTTTGGAATTCGGAGTTCATAGTGGCTATCATGATGCAATGTACCTTCGTTGCATCGCGCTCATGAGTTTCAAAAGTGGTCATTTCAGCCGGAGTAGCGATTTCAGGGTTAATTTTCTCGAGCTTCTCATCGAGGACATACTCCTTATCCTCATAGCGAGCAATAGTGTGAATGTATCTTATCCATTCGCTAAAGTTCGTTCCATCAAAGGTGACCTTTTGACAAAGGCTCATCAATGTGAATGAACTAGCAGCAACGTTGTTTGCGTTTGACATCTACAAATAGAAAGGACAAAGATAGATTAGAATATGAATCCCTAATTATCACCCAATAAGAAAATTAGGGCTAGGATCCAACAACAATATTTACATATTAGAAAAGGGATGCCGTAATCCAACATGCAAATAATATGAAGGTAAGTGAATGACGATTCACTAATTCTTCACCATAAAAAACATAACTTTAAGTCCTAAATGAATTTGAGAATTCCTAGGTTTAGATGAGATTCATTGAAACTTTTCAATGGCATGTTTAAATCTCGATAGGCCCCTCTAGTTTGTGACTGGGATACCGAGGATCACAAAGCGGGTGTGAATTACCATGCAAATTCACATGGTGCCTTCATTGTAACGATCACCTATTCGATGTGCCGGTAAACCACACACGCTCCATCGAACTATGATAAACAATGAATCACTCTTTGCCACCTTTGCTTAGAACCAATTAGTGTGCCGGTAAACCACACACGCTCCACTAACTTCTTAGCAAGGGTGCAAAGTGTAATTTCATGGGATTGCATCAATTCACTTTTCCTAAAGTAACTAAGATTGGTAAATTTTATAAAACATGTAGTTACTTTGTATTTCATATTATACTTTTAATGAGAGGATGAGGTTGCCCTATCCTACCCGTTCGGCTAACGACCCTCCACCGATCAAGCAAGCGGTGGGTGTGAGTGTACACCCATTAAGCGCCATTTTATAGGCCGCAACCTTATACCCACCTTATAGATCGGCTTCGTGAATGAGGCCTACTAACGGTAAGACTAGCATTTTAGTTATACATATATATTAATCTTGTAATATTATATTAGTATAGGGTTGTATTTTAAACTTGTAAAAATCTAGGGTTTGAAATTTAAATTGTCTAAATTAAAACTTTTAATCACAAAACATAAATTTCAAAACTTGAGGGCAAGTTTTAAACATTTAAAACATAGAGGGTCAAATAACAAATAATCTTAATTAACAATTAATTCTATAATTATCCATATTTGATTTATTTAAAGATTTCTTGCAATATAATTACCAATTTAATCAAAATAATTAATTAATTATCACATAAGGAAATTAAATATTTTATTAATATATAAATATCTTTAATTAGATCAATATTGTATTCATATATATCAAAAAATCGGATTAGGGTTGATCTAATATGATAAAGGCAAGTTTCCATAAGATAAATATCAAGAAATCCCGAATCTAGCCCTTCCTGACGCTCGGACTCGCCGAGTCAGGCCAACTCGCCGAGTCCACTATGGGACTCGCCGAGTTCATGACTCAGAAACATAAATTTCGAATTTTTCAAGTAAGATTCAAACAATCAAGCAACAATTTAATAGAAACCAATCTTGGCTCTGATACCACTGATGGGTTTTAGCCATAAGAACTTTCCTATGTGCGCATGCAAAACCCTAATGCTTGGATCTAGGTTTCTCTAATTAAACATGCTTTGAATCCAAGACTTCTAATGACTAATTAGGTATAAGAACAATACAAAATCAGATCTAGAAGTTTACCTTTGAATCTCTTGTTTGATCTTGTTGTCTTGGAGCTCTAGAGTCACAATTGTCACTCCTCTAATGGCTTACAAACACCAACTAGCAAGAGAATGATTTGAGAGAGAGGAGAGGGACTAGAAATTGGCCAAGGTTTCTTTGCTTTAGCAGAGGTGCCGATTTCCCTTGCCCTAGAGGTCTATTTATACTTGTAAGGCTCCTAGGGTTTCACCCTTAAACCCTAGTTGGATAATCTTTACTCAAAGCAATCCTAATCCTTACCATAGATAAGCCTTGGACGATTTTGAGGCTATCCCAAGACCTAGAATTCGTCCATCCTCTATCCAAGAAGGATTTACAGCCTAAAGTGCAACTATCAAACAATTGACAGTTTATACCCTCTTATTTAATTAATCTCTTTAAGTCACCAAATTAATACTAATTAATTTATGACTTATAGTAATCAAATAACAATATTATTATTCCTTTTATTATTCTCATAATATATTAATAATATTTATTCTCTCATAATAAATCATCATATCAAGTTGCTATGGTGAAGGCAACCCAAAAGGACCATGCACAATCGGGTCAAATACTTGCCTAATATAGTTGCAGCCTTAGACACTATTCCAACACTCACGGCTTTAAAACATGTTGTGATAAGGAAGGTATCCACAACCCTTATAAGGAAATGATTTGTTCTCCTTCCAAACTGATGTGGGATCATGTGCAGCCCACCTTCTATTTGTAACATCCCCCTCTGGCACGTATCACAATATTGTCCGCTTTTGGATCCCGACATGAAAACTTCCCAGGGAGTCACCCATGTTTGGATTGCTCTCGCCCGAGCACACTTAATTGAAGAGTTCTTAAGAGATTTGTTGCCCTCATGACTTTAAAACGAGTTGTGACAAGGAAGGTATCCACACCCCTTATAAGGAAACACTTCGTTCTCCTTCCAAACCGATGTGGGATCAGGTGCAACCCACCTTCACTTCCCTCCCCCCCCCCCCCCCCAATTATAGATTTGGACGTACTCATCGAATACATCGACCCGTGCCCTGACTCTGATACCATTTGTAACATTCCCCTCTTGCACGTATCATAATATTGTCCACTTTGGGCTCCCGGCACGAAAACTACTTAGGGGGTCACCCATCCCTGGATTGCTCTCGTTCGGACATGCTTAACTGCAGAACACTTATGGGATCTGCTGCCCTCATGACTTTAAAACACGTTGTGACACGGAAGGTATCCACACCCCTTATAAGGAAATGCTTCATTCTCCTTCCAAACTGATGTGGGATCAGGTGCAACCCACCTTCACCCCCCCCCCCCCCCATTATAGGGTTCGACGTCCCCGTCGAACACAATGACCTGTGCCCCAACTTTGATACCATTTTGTAACAACCCCCTTGGGAAGTTCTCGTTTCGAGTGACCCAAAGCGGACAATATTGCGATACATGCCAGAGGGGGTTGTTACACTTATTTTTCAAAGGCATGCTATTTTTTGATAATTGTCAACAAGTTTAGTAGAGTTGTTTAGGTTTTTCTTCTTAAACACAAACATGAGGCTAGTGCATGCTTGATTGATTTTCATAAGACGGTTAAAAGTCAATTTGACAAGAATGTTAAAAGAATAAGGTGTGACAACGGTGGTGAATTCACGTCGAATAAGATGGTGAGTTTCTATGCTGATAATGGAATTCTCCTGGAAACTATTTGTCCACATCCCCCGCAACAAAATGGTGTTGTGGAACGGAAGCACATGCATTTACTTGAAGTTGCTCATGCTTTAAAGGTTTAGGCAAATCTTCCAGCAAGGTTCTGTGGTGAGTGCATATTGAAGGCCACTTATGTCATAAATAGTTTGCCTTCGAAAGTGATAGAAGATAAAACACCATACAAGTTGTTATATGGTCATAAACCAATTTATGATCACATGAGGGTTTTAGGATGTTTGGTTTACTATCGCAACAAATAAAAAAAAGGTGATAAATTCAAAATAAGAGGAAGACCAAGAGTGTTTATGGGTTATCCACATGGAACGAAAGGTTACAAAGTCTATGACCCAAGCCAAAACAAAATCAATGTTTCAAGGGATTTCAAGTTTGCTGAAAATGCTTTTCCTTTTCGTACCACTGTGAATGAAAATGAAGAAGCACGTAACAGTGAGATAGAGTTTCCCTATGATGTTGAATAAATATGGATTGATCCAAGCGAAAAAATGATGAATCAGTCAATGAAGAAGGATCAAATGTCGATGATCCATCAGTTGACTTCACAAATGAAGAAGAAAGACAAACTGAGGAGAAAATCAATATCGAAAGTGAAGATGAGCATGTCAAATTCAACCAAAATCCTCATGTTAATGAAGGAGATCTAAATTTTGACCAAGTAAGAGAAAGGAGAAATAGGTCGAGACACAAGACCTTGGAAGATTGCAAAGTGAAACTCCATCCATCTATAGACCATTCGCAACCTGCTCCAAGTCAAGAACACGCAACATTATATCCCTTGGCCAATTTTGTTTCTTATGAAAAGTTTTCAAAATCTCACAAATCCTTTTTGGCAGCCATCACTTCCAATGATGAGCCAAATTATTTCAATCAAGTTGTGCAGGACCCGAACTAGAGAGTTTCAATACAAAGGGAAATAATAGATTTAGAAGAAAATAAAACATGGTCCATTGAAGAATTACCAAGTGGAAAGAAACCTATTGATTCAAATTGGATTTCAAAATAAAGTGCAATCCAAATGGTGAGATAGAAAGGTACAAGGCCCAACTTGTAGCAAAAGATTTCACCCAAATGGAAGGAGTCGATTATCATGATACTTTTGCACTGGTTGCAAAGTTGGTTACTTTAAGGACTCTCCTTGTTGTTGTTGTTAAAAGAGATTGTATCATCCACCGGTTAGATGTTAACAACACATTCTTACATGTTGAGCTTAACGAGGAGGTTTCCATGAAGATACCGGAGGGTTACGAGAAAGGAGGAGTGACCAAAGCATGCAAGTTAAAGAAGTCACTTTACGGTTTGAAACAAGCTTCAAGAAACTAGTACCAAAAACTTACATCGATACTAACTCAACTCAAGTTTGAACAATCTCATGCATATCATTCTATCTTCATATACAAACAAGGCAAATTCTTCATTGAAATCCTTGTATATGTTGATGACATTATTATTGTGGGAAATGACCTGCATAAAATTGAAGAAGCCAAGGTTTTCCTTGACAGACAATTTAGCATAAAGGATCTTGGACCTTTGAAATATTTTATTGGAATAAAGGTGGCACACACAAAGGTTGGTTTAGTTTTGAACTTCTTTGGAATACTCTGTAATGACTGGTGACAAGGTTTTGGTGACTTTGTGCATAATCATTACAAGAAGAACATTGCATAAAAGTTTAAAATCTAACAGATTTTTTGGTAAATGATAGGAATCGGGGATTCTCACATTTAGAATAAGGATTTGGGATTGTGAAATGAGTATCACTGGAATCATGTTCAATTGATCTACATCACAATGTAAGGATCATAGACAAACATAGTGTGCATACTTGGAGTATGGCATAACTATAGTTTAGAAAAACAAAGTGTACATGCTAGGAGCATGGGACGACTGTTGTTTTTATTCAATTCTTAAGTTGATTGTTTGAAACATTATACAATGAATAATGTGTAATCAATATGGTGATAAATAAAAGGTGGTTCTATTTATATTCAAAAGGGTTCTGAGACCATATTGGATTCGATTATTATTGTGTTTCACTTTGCATGTTTTGACTTCAAAAATAGCTAGGTTATTCTTTCCGAATGACTAAGTTATTTAAACATTCCACAGTCATTCATATGTTGGAAGTAGGTATGAATCAAGACTGTCATGAATCGAGTTTGTAGATGGCTAAATGGGTTTAGTCATAGCAATGGTTGCTACAACATTCATGAGTGCTCATAAGTAATGAGTATTGGAATAAATCCACGCTCACTTGTATCACTTCATGGAATTTATCTCGAGTGATCGTGAGACGGTAATATCATATAAATCTTCAAACCTAGAGATATGAGTTGTTACCTATGAGTTGGTTGTGCATTGATTGCACGTAAACGCATCAGTAAATTGATGTTATAAAACGTGCCTTTGTGTACAATTCAACAAGTAGTAGAACAAGCATATGAGTCGAAGTTTATCTGTTCCTTCTAGAAATAGAAGCGATATTTGGGCCCCTCGATGATTTTGTTGTGACCTATGTACCGGCCGGTCAGAACTAAATTGATGTGTTCGATTAAGTTCTTTGTCAAACAAATCGAAAATCGGGAAACAAATTACTGTACAATAAGTACGACGTTGTTCCATGTATTTGTCCGGCTGATATCATGAGAACAGAGGATTATTTGATCACTTATCTAAAATGGCGCTTCATAGTTCAACGGAGTTTTCGAGAGCTACGATTGTTGGTTGGTTCCTGAAGTACCATACGCAAATATAGTTATTAGACTTATCCAAGTAAGAGTCTGTTGGATAAGGTGTCTAAGTCCATAACTTATTTGGTATATACTTGATCCGACCCGGCATGGTCCATTTGGGTTGCATCTCACCCGAACTATTTATGGATAATTTTATGAGAGTTATACACATATGTTTATTAATATATTATAAGTTATAATATATTAATATGAAGTTATGTTATTTAATTAGTATTAGTCTTAAATTAATTATGAATTAATTTAGAGATTAAAAGGAAGATTAATTAGATTATGGGCTATTGGTTTTATATGGTGTGGGCTAACACTCATTTGTTAATGGGCTAGGCTTATATGGAAGTCCATGGATGATCCATGGAGCTTTTAACCCATGTATCCTTGGAAAGGAAAGGTCATGGGTTATTAGGGTTTCACCCTAACCATGCACACTATATAAGCATGCTTATGGAGCATGAAATGGCAACTAGTGGAACTAGTGTGTGTGTGCTTGTGTGTGGCCGAAATTAGTATGTGTATACACTCTCTCAAAGTTTTCCAAGAGTTTGTGGTGATTTGTGATTCCATTTGAGGCATTCACACTATTGGTGCTTGGCCCTCAAACTCCTTAGGAATTGAACTCATCATCAAAAGGTATGTAATCTCATCTAATTCTTTTATGTTTAAAAGTACCCCATGCCATGTTAGATAGGTTATGAACCTTGGAAAAATTATTATTTTGCATGTATTTAGACAAACATAGATCCAAGGTTTATTAGGGTTGCATGCACACTTAGGAAGTGTTAGATTGCTCAAAACCCAACAGTGGTATCAGAGCCTAGGCTTGCTTGTTTGATACTTGATGCAAAATAGTGAAAAAAGTTGAAATTGTTGCTGTCTGGCTGATGGACTCGCCGAGTCCATGGGGGGACTCGCCGAGTTCAAGGCAAAATTCATCCTACTCGGCGAGTAGGTTCGTGCACTCAGCGAGTAGAATGATCAGAATGCAGAATTTCGACTTTTGCTGCTGGAAATGGACTAGAAACATTACCCTAAACTGTTTTGGTGTTTTAAGAATTGTTTTAGTTGGTGTAATGGTTGTTCTAATCCATTTACAATAGCATATATCAAAATTCCATGATTTTTATGTGTTCATATAATTCTTGAAATTTTGATGATCATGTTCATGTTCTTATGAATTTAGAAGATGATAGGAATTATTTGCTGAATTGTTTAGAATTAATTCTTGATCATTTATGTGTTTTAATGGAGTCCATAATTTGTCCTCAAGTTATGGATATCCAAAGGTCACTTTTATTTAACACACACTTAAAACACATAAGTTACATGAAAATTAAGAGTCTTTATTTTTATGAACCTTTAATTCATAAGTTATGAAATGAAAAGTCTTGGATGGTTACAAAAGATGAAGAGTCTTGTCCTTAAGTTATGGAGGTTCAAGAGTCACTTCATTAATAAATATATAAATAAAGTGTAACCTTAATTAATTCCATAAGTTATAAAATAAAGAAAAGTAATTCTTTTATTAGTTTAAAGTCTTCCATAACTTGTCCTCAAGTTATGGAACTTAAAGAGTTTTTGGATTAAAACTACTTTAAACACATAAATCATGGAATTAATTAGTTTTGAATAGTTTCAAAACTTGCCCTCAAGTTTTGGAATTTGGAAAAGTTTCACACACTTTAATAAACTTTAATTCCAACACTTAGAATTTTAAAAGTTAAAATTCAACACTTATACTATTTATAACATTAATGGTTAATTATATATATATATATATATATATATATATATATATATATATATATATATATGTATGTATGTATATGTATAAGAACAAGTCGTTTTACCGTTAGTAGACCTCATTCACGAAGCCTGTCTATAAGGTGGGTATAAGGTTGTTGCCTATAAAATGGCGACTTAATGGGTGTCCACTCTCACCCACCGCTTGCTTGATCGGTGGAGGGTCGTTAGCCGAACGGGTAGAACAATGACTTTAAATCCTCATTAAAAGTATAATGATTATTATAAAGTAACTAAATATATTTTATTTAATTCCCAATCTTAGTTACTTTAGGAAAAATGTGAATTTGGTGCTAGCCCATGGAATTCACACTTTGTACCTTACCAAGTCGTTGGTGGAGCGTGTGTGGTTAACCGGCACACTAACTTGGACTAGTAAGGATCACGAAGGGTGACTTAATGTTTGTCATAGATCAATGGAGTGTGTGTGGTTAACCGGCACATTGATTAGGTGATAATATTAAGGGTACCAAGTGAATTGGTATGGTTATTCACACCTTGTTTTGTGATCCTCGGCATCCTAGTCACAAAATTTGAGAGGGCACACTCGAGATTGAAACATGCCATTGAAAAGTTCAATGAATCTCAAAAGATCTAGGAATTTCAAATCCAATTAAAACCTAATAAATTATTTCGTTTTTCATGGTGGAAATTGGTGAATCGTCATTCGCCTACCTTCAAATATTTTATAGCTTGGATTACGGCATCCCTCTTCCAAATTATAAAATATTATGTTGGGTCCTAGCTTTAATATTTCATATTGGGTGTTATATTAAGGATTTTGAATCAACTAACTTGATTTTCTCCCATTATAGATGTCTGGTTCAGACAACTATGATCTTCCCAAATCTCTTGAAGATGGTGTCCCTCAACATCATGCTTCACTTCCTCCACCTCCTCCAATTATTCTCCCTCACCCACAAGTTCTTCAAAAGTTTAAAGTCACTCAATCCCTATTGGCAAGCATAGTCCATGTGTGCTCACATCTTGGAGATAAAGTCACATATTGACAAGCCGGGAGAGTTGGGTGTCAAAGTCTCATGAAAGTTAGATGTTCAATCACTTTCTTAGTAACATAGTGAGTCTCTTTGGGACTACTATGAGACAGACTATGACATGACCCTTAATGATGTTATCTTTTTGCTTGGTGTTGTGGAATCAGCAATGATTTGGAACACCAGTAAAGCAAATTTTATTAAAAGAACAATTTCCCAAGTCTTAAATGGACATTGACAATGGTAGCATTGGATATCTAGAAAAAGATTGCTCTTCCAAATAGTAAAGAGAAAAGCAAATTATGAGATAGTCTCGTGTGCCATTACCAAAGGGTCCATGTGTTTTGTTGCCAAAGGAAGGGGCATTGGTTGCGAAGCTGCCCTATTTGCCTGAAAGGTCATAAGGTTGATCAAGTCAAGAGGTTTGACTCTACTTCGGGTAAAGTCCACTGTCTAACTCTATTAAGTTCCTATTTGGAGATTCTTATTACATAATGTGAATGCGTCACATGCTGATGTTTTAAGAATCAAAGAAAAGATAGGAAGCTTAAAGTAAGTATATGTTGATTCTGATTGCAAAGGTGGGTTTCGATCGCATGGTTCGGCAATCAGAATTTTGAGCTGTTGCTTAAGAGTTATAATATATTGCTTATGAATAGATAACAACAAGGTTTTCATGTTGATTGTAAGGATAAGTTTTTCCGCAAAGTTTTAAAATAAAAGAAAAAAAGGGTTTTAATTTTATTTATTTTAAAAATATCCTTACAATGGCATCTGTGGAAAATTGTTGCTTATATGTTTCCAGTAATAGCAATATTGGAAAGTGGATTTGATTCTTTCATTTGTGGTAGTGTCTGAATTTACCAAATGAAGAAAGTTTTTCATCACCCAAGTTTCAATTGGACAGAAACTTGGAATCATACAAGTTGTATTGTATGATGAATGAGAATTTTCATCTTTGAAAATTAAGACTAATTCTTTGATCACATGTATATGTGAGTCAATTGAAGGACTAAGGAATTAGGTACACTGGGTGTGCGCTGGTCAAGGTCCACCACAAAGATTGATTTGTCATGATTTACTAAAGATTAGTAAATATGATTATACTTATGAGGTTAAGTATAATTCTGTAACATTGGAAAGGTTACAATGTATGACAGAACAAATGAGAAGAATCAAATTAGGCAGAAAGATAAAAGTTTCTCAAATCTGAAAGGATGGGAGAGTACTTTAGTATCATATTTCATGATCATCTTAATGATTATGAAATCATATCACAAATTCATACTCTAAGGACGTCTTAGTGTATTGTTATGGCTAAGAAGAGAGGTCATGAATTGTTGGATTGGTTAAAATCAAGAAGATGAGTCATACTTCGTTCCAAAACAATTCTTAGAGTCATACTCCAAGATTGTAACCTTGAGTGACATAAAGTAAGATTTATTAACACTAGTCAAATGTAAAAGTAAATTGTTTTCTACTCTGGTACATTTGAGATTGGTAAGTTGTGATGTCTTGGATGAGACAAAGACCAAATAAGACCAATTGTGTGAAGTGTTAGTCTTGATAAGAATCCGCACTATCCCTTGAATATTTGTTTTGTCAAGGAATGGTTCTTGACTGGGGAAACTTATATGTCAAGGGGACAGTGGGAGCCTTAAAGATCCTGAAAGAGTTTCAAGATTTAATCAAGAGTAAAACCTGTAATTTATCACTAGCACACGACTTAAAGTTTGCAACCTATCGTGTTGACATAATTCTTATTTCTATACCTACTTCAAATAACTTGAATTTGCATGTGAGTTATCAGAGTTCAACTTGGAAGCATTGGTGGGCCTTGTGCTACCAAGGTGACAAGAAACTAAGATTGAACAAGTTTAATCCATGTAAGGCTGAATTTGTCACTAACCTTGTCTTGTGATTATGGTTTTGACAAATTCACATGGATAGGAACTCATACACTATAAAATCTAAGTGTCATAAGGTTTCTCTCCGATTCATGAAAATGATGGTGAGGAAACGCTTTCACTAAGTAGATTTTATGTAGATATCAATTGTGTTATTTGCATTTTCAAAAGTCATTAGTGGAGCGCGTGTGGTTAACCGGCACACGAACATGGACTTGTGAGAAATGGAAAATGCCTAAGCATTGAGACTATGATTACGGCATCCCTTTTCATAGTTCTGAAAATTGTTTAGACACACATGTAAGCTATCTAAGAAAGGGTGTATGAATCTAAATTTCAGAAGTCCAGCAAATTTCTGGAAATAAGTGTTATGCTGATAATCATCATGTTAGTGGGAGCATGATTATTACGTTTAGTGTTGCAAGTTAGAATTGTTAATTATAGAAAACAAAGTTTCAATTCGTGAAGTTGCAAGGGTTGAAAAGTCGTTTTGCTATAATTAAGGGAGAGGAAATTATACTTCATTTCAATTCTAGAAGCTTAGATTGAGGTTTTAATCATCTTTAGTCAAGAATATATATATATATATATATATATATATATATATATATATATATATGTTGGAATGGTTCAACTTGAAGAAATTTTATATATATTGCGTTTTCAAATTTTGATTATGATTACGGCATCCCTCTTCATAGTTAAATTTTGAAAACATGGAAAATAAAAAATATTGTAGCAAAAGACTGGTCTAGTATCATGTCTTTATGTCAAACATCATGAATCGTGTCCTATATGCTTCGGATATAGGATCGATTGCATGTGCTATAATATTCATCTTTTCTAAATTTTCCAAATGCTTAAGGCATTGAGAAGGGAAAAGTCTAGAACTAGATATGACTAAAGTGATTAAACAATTGTCGAGGACAAATCTGAGGTTCGCCAAAGATTGGTTGCTCAGAGAAAGTTGGAAGTATGATGTAAGTTGTCGGAAAGGACCATATTGACATATTCTGAAAAGAAGTAACTCTTGTTCGGAAGTGATAGTCAAAATGGGACCATGGAAATGTCTCCATAGGTGGAAGTTATTCAATCTATGTAAGATTAGAAAACCTTAATGCAAGAAGGATGTTCAAAGCAATGTACTTTGAATATGAGACTTCCGTTCCATAGAGGTTGAACTTCTTTGGAATACTCTGTAATGACTGGTGACAAGGTTTTGGTGACTTTGTGCATAATCATTACAAGAGGAACATTGCATAAAAGTTTAAAATCTAACAGATTTTTTGGTAAATGATAGGAATCGGGGATTCTCACATTTAGAATAAGGATTTGGGATTGTGAAATGAGTATCACTGGAATCATGTTCAATTGATCTACATCACA
Source organism: Lactuca sativa (assembly GCF_002870075.4). Classification (NCBI taxonomy): domain Eukaryota; kingdom Viridiplantae; phylum Streptophyta; class Magnoliopsida; order Asterales; family Asteraceae; genus Lactuca; species Lactuca sativa. The sequence continues at coordinate 206,959,459 of NC_056624.2, forward strand.
ATGTAAGGATCATAGACAAACATAGTGTGCATACTTGGAGTATGGCATAACTATAGTTTAGAAAAACAAAGTGTACATGCTAGGAGCATGGGACGACTGTTGTTTTTATTCAATTCTTAAGTTGATTGTTTGAAACATTATACAATGAATAATGTGTAATCAATATGGTGATAAATAAAAGGTGGTTCTATTTATATTCAAAAGGGTTCTGAGACCATATTGGATTCGATTATTATTGTGTTTCACTTTGCATGTTTTGACTTCAAAAATAGCTAGGTTATTCTTTCCGAATGACTAAGTTATTTAAACATTCCACAGTCATTCATATGTTGGAAGTAGGTATGAATCAAGACTGTCAGGAATCGAGTTTGTAGATGGCTAAATGGGTTTAGTCATAGCAATGGTTGCTACAACATTCATGAGTGCTCATAAGTAATGAGTATTGGAATAAACCCACGCTCACTTGTATCACTTCATGGAATTTATCTCGAGTGATCGTGAGACGGTAATATCATATAAATCTTCAAACCTAGAGATATGAGTTGTTACCTATGAGTTGGTTGTGCATTGATTGCACGTAAACGCATCAGTAAATTGATGTTATAAAACGTGCCTTTGTGTACAATTCAACAAGTAGTAGAACAAGCATATGAGTCGAATTTTATCTGTTCCTTCTAGAAATAGAAGCGATATTTGGGCCCCTCGATGATTTTGTTGTGACCTATGTACCGGTCGGTCAGAACTAAATTGATGTGTTCGATTAAGTTCTTTGTCAAACAAATCGAAAATCGGGATACAAACTGCTGGACAATAAGTACGACGTTGTTCCATGTATTTGTCCGGCTGATATCATGAGAACAGAGGATTATTTGATCACTTATCTAAAATGGCGCTTCATAGTTCAACGGAGTTTTCGAGAGCTACGATTGCTGTTTGGTTCCTAAAGTAACATACGCAAATATAGTTATTAGACTTATCCAAGTGGGAGTCTGTTGGATAAGGTGTCTAAGTCCATAACTTATTTGGTATATACTTGACCCGACCCGGCATGGTCCATTTGGGTTGCATCTCACCCGAACTATTTATGGATAATTTTATGAGAGTTATACACATATGTTTATTAATATATTATAAGTTATAATATATTAATATGAAGTTATGTTATTTAATTAGTATTAGTCTTAAATTAATTATGAATTAATTTAGAGATTAAAAGGAAGACTAATTAGATTATGGGCTATTGGTTTTATATGGTGTGGGCTAACACTCATTTGTTAATGGGCTAGGCTTATATGGAAGTCCATGGATGATCCATGGAGCTTTTAACCCATGGATCCTTGGAAAGGAAAGGTCATGGGTTATTAGGGTTTCACCCTAACCATGCACACTATATAAGCATGCTTATGGAGCATGAAATGGCAACTAGTGGAACTAGTGTGTGTGCTTGTGTGTGGCCGAAATTAGTGTGTGTGTACACTCTCTCAAAGTTTTCCAAGAGTTTGTGGTGATTTGTGATTCCATTTGAGGCATTCACACTGTTGGTGCTTGGCCCTCAAACTCCTTAGGAATTGAACTCATCATCAAAAGGTATGTAATCTCATCTAATTCTTTTATGTTTAAAAGTACCCCATGCCATGTTAGATAGGTTATGAACCTTGGAAAAATTATTATTTTGCATGTATTTAGACAAACATAGATCCAAGGTTTATTAGGGTTGCATGCACACTTAGGAAGTGTTAGATTGCTCAAAACCCAACAACTCGAACTATTGATTCTTCTCCTCCAACTCTTTGGAGAGCACCAAATGACAACTGAAGGCATCGTCTGCTTTGATCTGAAGATCAACATTCAAATTCTTCAGCTCATTTTGGCAACGGATACTTTCACTCAGATCGTTCACAAGAAGAACATTTTTTTCAAAAAGCCCTTTCGCCCTTTCCTGGAGTTCTTGTACTTTCTGTTCAGTTCGTTCATGAATCTTACCAAGATCTTTTAACTGTCGTAGGCCCTACTCAAGCTTAACCTGATGTTGGGCAAGAAGCTTTATTCGGACCTTGGTGAGAGTAGGTACTTCATTAAAAAGATGCATACCCTCCATTAGATGAGAACGAGCTTTGTCAAGGGTTTCTTAATCAGAAGCACTCGCCAGTTCAGGACTTCTAGGAACGGTAGTGATAATAAATGGACATTGAAACAGAGGAAGTGAAGCGGCAAGACTAACCAAAGTAGGAATCGAAGCTTCCTTACTAGAAGATGGGATCACTAAAATAAACAAACAAAGAAGAAAAAAAAGAACAAGACCAGATAAGTCGACTCACAAGCATATACATAAAAAGAGTAAAAAGAACTTACAATCTACGCCAGACGAAGGAGGATTCGATTCGGTAAAAGTTTCAGCAGAAGAAGTGTCTATAAGCATCAATGAAGACCTAGGGGTATCAGATTCAATGTTCAATGGATTCACAAACCACAACGGTAGCTTCTACAATAGTGGCGTGAAAACGACCAAGCCCAGCCCCAAATAATTTCTGGCGAAAAACCTCAGCATCAGACAAAGAAGAGGTAACAGAACCTCTTGACAAAGGCCAAGATACCTCCATGACAATCAGACCTACAGATGAAACAACAGAGACAAGGGGGATTTCCATTTGACTTAAGGAAGTGGAAAAAACGTTAGTGGAAGGAACGTCAAAGTCCAATAAGGGGATATTATCCTCGACATGTTTTAGCGTAGGGCCGGTGATCACAGGGCAGTCATGAAGAGCAGAGGATGGTTGGTTCCCTACTGGATCATCAGACTCAACCAGTGTAGGGGGAACCGGGATGCCAGATCCTTCGAATTCCTGTAACTTCGGTCCAGAGCACAAAATACCTCTTTCATTTTGGAAGGGAGGTCGTGGTTGACGAATCAGGACGACTCATTACCCCCTCCAAAGAAACCACTATTTCCAAACCAATTTTCCTTTTTCACAGACCTCTTGTATTAGCCCTAATAGAGGAGGATGAAGGTTTCTCCCTGCCCAACTCCGCCTTGACATTTTTCTTCGCCGGAGAAGAAGCGGGTGACACTAAAGCTTCTGAAGATGGAGGATTCATGGTGGAATCCATGCTCGATTCGAAGAGAGAATGGGAGTCTGGTACAACAACCTCTTCGACAACTACAAAGGAATCTGATAATCGTTTCTTATGCAAACGATCTAGCAGAGTTACTTCTTGACCGACCACAGTTTCAATCAGTTGCTTACCTAATCTTTTCCAAAGAGGACTCAGGCCAGCCATGCCTACGGTTACTTCAACTGGATCCACCCATTTAACATAGTTCTAAGCCAAACGGTCAACCCTTTCTCGCTCTTCAGTGGATCATTCGGGTCGAGCATCAGAACCTTTATCGACAGTGGCCCCATATGTCATGGGTCCAGAGAAAGCAGAAGCGTCAACAAAGAAAAATTCCACTTTCCACCCTTTATTGGAAGTAGGAAGCCCATCGCAAAGTTCTACCAAGCCATGGCAAAGGGAAAATGAAACTCAGTCGCCATTAGACATGGTAATACAGAAATGACGAAACAGAGTTACAGAGGGAGGGATATTTAGAGCAGAACACAGGAGCATGAAAAAAATCAACTTTCAAAAATCGTTCGGATAAATTTGAGTGATGTGCAGTTGGTAATAATCAAGAATCGCTTCTAGAAAATCAGGGGCAGGGAGGCGAAGCCCTGATTTGAAGTGAACTCTGTACACTCCAACGAAACCAGCCGATGCATCAACGATGGCATATCTAGGATCTGGAAGGTGAGGATAAAATTGGGATCAATGTGGTATTTTTTTTCAAGAGGGCATCCAAACTCTTAACAGAAAGTTTAGATCATACGGTCTCAATGTTGGAGATATCTTTGCTAGCCATGAGAAAAGAGAAAAAAAAAGTCGAATAAAATTGGGGGAGAAGTTCGAATGAAAGAAACTGAAATATAGCAAAATAGTATTTATAAGGAAATGGAAGTGAGAATGATAATAGGGGAGACAAAATGGAAGTTATGCACTTATACCTCTTAAATGGACAAGAAATGAAAGGACAGTTATAGGCAATGATGGTTTTTAGAGGTCGCCAAACCGTCTCGTCAGAATTCAATTCAGGTGCTTGGTCTTATCTATTTATAACGGTCCGTATTTAAAACCTCATTAGTTTGAATTATCACTTACAACGACAAGTAATAATCCAAACTTGGGGGGGGGGGGGGGGGGACTTAATAGGGTATAGGGTTAATCCATTGTTCTTATACCCTCAAAATGACCGAATTGTCGAACCTTACGTAACCCCCGAGTTATGTGAAAACCTCGAACCACATTTAATACTTAACCGAGCCTAAAGCACTGAACTTAGGCGAAGGGGCTGACAAAGGAACAAGACGATGTCGTCATAGTACACAAAGTACATGGGAACTCAAAGAAACAGGAACAACTGTGTAAGAATGATTAATTGAACCTTGTAGAGTTGTATAATGGTTTCCGAGTGTTCCTATTCGTACCTTCGGGTGTATGGCCATAGATGTGACAAGACCTCAGACCAGTTCGGTAGGAAGACGGGTCGGGATGTTTTCTACTCCAACTATAAATAGGGGATTCGACGCACCCCTGCGAGGTACGTTAAGAACCACTCTCTTACTCCAATTTAAGATACATTTTAGCAAACCCTATAAGGGTCTCAACTAACTTAATCATCGGAGCGTTGCCCCGGGACCCCTTCCCGGACAACGAGCTCACAAATTTGTGATTTTTTCTAGGTAATCCATTGTTAGAGGAAGGTAGAGGACGGGCCTAGAGATATATCAGTTGACAACATTAAATGAAATCCACACAAGTCCAAATCTATATTAAGTCAAAATCATAACCCTAAAACTTGGCTTGAAAATTTTCATTTGATAATTTTGGAATTATAAACAAATGGTGGATTCTTTAGCTTAAATATAGTTTCTAAATATGGTTAGAAGTAACATCCATTTATGAGAGAATTTTCAAACTCATATTCCACTATTGTTATAGCTTTGAAGTTCTAAAATATCATGTAAACTCAAAATCAAATCATAAGTGAGTAATTTCACTTTATATTAACAAACAAATAAAAAAGTGGAAAATCTACTTGAACTTCATAATCAAGCAACAAGTTTGGATTTGGGGAAATCCTAAACCCTAGATCCAACTTAAAAGAAGGAAAAATAAAAATTATACATTCTAAATACTCAAGGTAATGATTCTAGCTTCTAATCTTCATATATTCTTCAAATCTCTATCCAATTCATCCTCTACCACAAAAGATAACCTTATTCGTCTTCTTTAATCCCCAATTTTGTTTTTCTGATTTTCTCTACTAAATGGAGAAGATGGGGCTTAAACCACAAGTTTGGTCGTTTTAAGAACTTTAACCCCTTATTTTCTTTTTTCCTAAAAATTAGAAATTATATTCCTTCTGGTTTAAATCTTCTTTTGAGCCTTATGTTTGATCTTCTAATCAATCTTAATCATGTTAAAACTTACTAATAGTTAATTTTTTCATTTGTTGTTTTATTTATTTTATTTATATGATGTATTTATTATTTATTTTATTCTAGATTCAAAATTATACCAAAAATGATTAAAAAAATGTAGGTCTAAAATAAGGGTGTTACATAATTGGAGTACATGTTGGCATAAACACTTGACAAGGTCGTAGTAGTTTACTGTGTAAAATGGCCATCTAGGTTGTATGACTTTGTAACGATGGTCATAAGTATGTATCTCTTACTTCCCAAAATTCTCAAACTTTATGCTTCATTGTATATGATTTTGAAAATTTTCTCATGTCATTTCTTGGCATTATCTCAAATACCACAAGTTATCCGTACAACATTGTACAACTTTTATAATTTCCCTCAATGGCATACCAATTTTCTTCCAAATCATTGTTCTAATAAAGAATGGTACACCCTTAGGCCTTCTTCACGAGTTTTTATATAAATTCATTAAGGGAAGAAAATTTTTGACAGAAAGAAAGGGAGGTGAAGGAAAATATTCATTATTCTGTGTTCCCGAGTTCGAAGGAAATAAAAGAAAAGGAAAGAAAAATTATTAGTTTTTGTGTTTCCGAGTTATGAGGAAAAAGAAAATAAAACTTAAAATCTTCCTTCCCCTCACTTTCTTCCCAAATCCGCCCAATTTGGGAGGAAAAATTGGAAGGAAAATATGACTCTAAAATTTTTCCCCTCCCCTCACTTTCCTTCCATTAATGAAACTCGGGAACACGATTTTCCTTCGACATCTCTCACTTTCCCTCCATATCCTCCCATTTTTCTCCTTAAGTGGAACTCGGAAACAAGGCATTATAGTAAGGATTTCCAAGGTGGTAGCAAATTCGTACGAGTTTGTCATTGGAATGGTAATGTCGTTTTGTTTTGACAAAATTGTTGCCCAATTTGCAAACTAGCACAACTTGAAAAAACAAACAAAAAAAAACTCCATTATTCCATAACTATCGACTGGTAGGTCTTAGGAAATAGGTTTATAGTTGTCTCAATGACTAAATAGAATTGTCAAAGTGTTTTCCAATGCTATTAACATCTAAATCAATCCACACACATCAAAACAACATCGATCCACGTCTATATAAGATAGGATTAGGAGATTTCTATCATTAAGGTTTTAGAGAAATGATAATATGATATCTTACATCCACGTCGATGTTTTTTCATTCTTTAATTGCACATATATAGATTCCTACAATTATCTCATTGATTTCATAAGGATCAACCGCTTTGATTGCACAAAATCACCAATTTTGCATATGCCCTTCTTTTCATCGATCCCATATCAAGGAAAACCCTAAGGGGGCGTTTGGTTCGTGGAATTTATAAGAATTAGAATTGAATTCTGAAAAAATTCCGTGTTTGGTTTCAAAAAATAAAGAATTAAATTCCAGTGAAATCCTATAAAAATACCTCAAACTAAGGTTTTGTAAAACCTTGGAAATCAATTCCATACTTTTATTTACTGTCTTATTACTTATATAATCCTACATATCATATTTTTCATTAGTTACTCTGTCGACCCCACCTGTAACACCTATGCCTTCTAGCTCTCACGACACGATCCCACGTGGGTGTTTCACTATTCTTAAATTTCAACTCTCGATGCATGGTTTTGGTGGAAAATAAAATACAATATGGGATTTGATATTTTGATATTGCTTACTGACATGTGTTCTTCATTTCTCAATTTGGATCTTTTGATTTTGTCTTTCTGAAAATAAAATGTAATATTATATTTGACCTTTTGATCATGTTTCTTGATCTGATTGGACTTCAATTCCCAATTGTCAAGCTTAAATTCTTTGTTTCTTTGAGAAGTCACCATTACCCTAAAAAATTATAATCTATTTTGTATTTAGATGTTGTTTTTAACAAGATTACAATGAACTAATAATAAAAGTTTAAAACTAAAATTTTATATTGAAGGTATTAAAAAATTTAAATAAGGAGTTAATAAAGGACAAGTTTGTAATTTACATTAAATTGATTAAATTCCACGAACTGAATTCCATCTCACTTGTTTGAACCAAACACACGATATAATTTCAATTCCGTTAAAATTCAAATCCATTAAATTCCAATTTCTTTGTTAGAATCAAATTTCTTTAAAAACAATTTACAAACCAGATAATTAAATATAGGAACATATTTTAATGATTTTGAGTTTACCCACATTTACTACTACACTTCCTACATCCGTAGCTGTGTATTTATACGCTTAACACCCTTGATAACCTATTATCATTTTAATTGCATTAATAATTATTAAAATGGGTAATAATTATTTAAAAAAAAAATCGAAATGTCTAAACTTATTTTGCAGGTGTTACAATAACCATGGGCCTCTAGGCTCCAACAAATATAGGTTCGTCTATGTAAAACCCGAAAACTATAGTTTAGTCCCATAATTTCTATTTGTTTGTATTTATCACAATGTTTACATAAAATGTCCCTCAACTTAGGCCATAATGAGCATAAAAATCCCAGCCATGAAATATTAAAGTTTAGTCCCGTAACCAAAATAGCAACATACTTTTTAAAATTACAAACTATCCAACTTAAATCCATTTATTATTTTTCACCTTCTAGAAAACATTTCTAAACCGATTGTCATCACCCAAAAAATAACGCATAACACCAATTCTTATTGGAAATTTCGTGAATGTTACGACCTAGGTTGTGTGTTTTAGAGGCTATGAATCAAACAATTAATCTTGTACAAGTAAGCAAAGATCCATTTGAGAACAAAATGCACTATCTTACCTAAGAAATACATGGACAAAAACATATGTACTTCATAAAGACTATTGAACGTTTTTAAAGTCAAGTCCACAAGGGGAGCTTTGTAATAAAGTCCAAGTAAGCAAGATGACCATATATTACGAAATTAGATAACAAAATATTCAGTTACATATTCAAAAAATCAAAAATGACTTTCATACCCCTAATTCACTACCCCACTACCCCCACTCCCCCTCTCCTCTTTTTATCCATAAACTATAAACCAAATGTGTAATTTTATGTCCCACAAATTATACACAAAGAAACCATTTTATTATTCTTATTGTTTGATTTTATCATTTTATGTCATAAGGACAAACATTTTGTTTGTTAACTATTATGTTGTTTTTTCCACAAAATTACAAATGAGGAGTCAGAGAGCGTGTTAACAGTTTTAAAGGCTAACCAATAAAAATGACTGTTATACCCTCTGCCACGTACCCCACCTCCCTTCCATCTAACCGTGCTCAATTCAAATGTACAATCTATTTTAGCAGAGAGTACACACAACTCAGTAACTTTAGTTATAGACCAACCAATCAAATTGACCATTATACCCCCACCACTCTTCTATGTATATGACCATACACCAGTGTACAATTTTTTGTTGCACAGAGTACATGTCCTTTTTATCTCAGAAGGAAGCAGAAAGCACAACTTTTGTTATCGACACTAATCAACTAAATTACCATTACACCCCTGTTTCATACCCCACATCCCCCACTCGCATCCCACTTCCAAGGTACAACCTTTATTGCACAAAAAAACACCATGTTCTCATATGCATATTGGGTTTTGAATATTTAATCAAAATGACGATTATACACCTGCTCCATACCCCACCTCCTCCCCCATCTCTCTAAAATCTAAATATATAAAGGAAGCAACTGCCCTTTTTTCTTTTACGAGGAGAACGCCCACAAACATATACCAATCCACGCTCAAGAATCAATAATCAAGATTTTACTTACACACATCAAAAAGAAGAGACGACAGGGTCAAAACAGGAAAGAATCAAACTCTCTGCTTCAATTCTCTACAACATTTCATTTCATGTAAGTCTTCATTCATCTCAAATCTCAATCAATCATATGAAGTGGATTCAAACACTATTCACATTCTACTAAAACCATACTCTGTTTTCTTCTTTCTAGTTTATACAATCATAACATCAAAAAAACGAACCTTTTTCTTCAAGATTATAAGATGATAATCGTAACATTCTCTTGATATGTATGATCGATCATAAATAGGATTCAGTTTTTACTAATAATTTGACAGCTTTGTGATTAATAAACTAAAAAGATTTGAACTTTGTGTTTGGGTTTATGAAAACTTTATTGATTTGATCATCTGGAAGCTTGATAGATCTCGAAATCTTGTAAAAGATATTCCGAGTGTTTGTTCCTCCTTCTGTAAAGTCGTCTTCCGAAAAGGTTTTCATATTTTTTCATTATCTTCAAGAGAAAGTAACCATCTGACTGTTCTCTGTAAATCTATTATATAAATTTCTTCCTTCAATAAAAATACTTAATAAGTTTCAATAAATACATAATCACTTGAACATTACTCTACAATATTGTATAATTTAATATGTATATTGGAATATGTATTGCCATACATCCTGTCTCCATTTCTCCTGCAACTGGGTGTTTTTAATTTCATTTCACTGGTTGAATATTTTAACATATCTATTAAAAATAATAATTTGGTAACAAAATATCAACCACAATTCTGTCATTCAGTGTCATCTTCTTGCCTTCTTAAATCAAGTTTTCTCACTTCTTTCATGATCGAACTTCGTTTCTCTTTCGATCTTGTAGGTCAAACGCATAATCTCCACGTTGCAATAACGGCGTACAAATGAAAACAGAAAGTCTTCGACATACGAAGGTATGTATATATAGATATGTTTTACTATTACTTTTGTATTTTATTTTTAGATTAAAAAGGAGAATTTGTCATAATTAGATGAAAATGAAAATGGAAATACTATGTTTTTACAGCAGCATGGATCATGGCCAAAAATGAACGTGAGAAGATGGTTGAATTTAAAGAAAGGAACAGATGATTTTCATTCTGTAAATGGTATGATTTGATTTACAGTTTTTAAATTAAATATTTCTTGTAATTATGGGAAATGAGCTGTGAGCCTGTGAATATATATTTTATTTAAAATTTTTATTTATGGTATCAGTTGCACCAGATAGGAGCGAGAGAAGGAAGAGTTGTTCCGATGATGGTCGATACGCCGTCGTACCAGAGGAGTTATCAGGTACAACCACTTTAAATGATTTCCTTTATTTATGTGTGACGGCGCTTCAGATAACTTCCGTAGTCCTTCAGCCTTTTTAGCCGTCCGATCCAGGCAAGACTGCAATTTTTAGCCTATCACTCTTCAGAACTATCTAATCGAACGCCCTCTTTATTTGATTGGACTTTTTGGAAAGTTTAAAAAGGAATTTCTGAAAATCTCTTCCTAGATTTTTATTTTATTAATAAAATATATAGTTCAAAATAGGCTAAATTCCACAGTTTGGTTTAGCTACCATTTTTTTCCTGATTTAACTAACTATCACTTGCTATTATTTATTAAAAGAAAAAAAAAAAACTATTATAAGTTTGATAGTTTTTTTGAATTTCTGATTCAAGCCTAATAATTGTTTTATAATAATTGTTTTATTTTATGACAGAGGTATGGTTGACAAACGAGGAATCGAAACCAGAGAAATCGGATCTCAGGTATATTATTAGCAAGCAAAAAGCATCATTGTTTTATTTTTTAATATCAAATCTTTTTACCATAAAGAAATTGTTAAATTTATTTGAAAATAAAAGTGGTAATAATTACTAATATAAATTTAGATATTAATTCTGTTTAATAAGATTTATGTTTTGTTTTTATAGTATGTTTGTTGGGACATGGAACGTAGGAGGAAATTGCCCACATAAAGGTTTGGATGTGAGGGATTGGCTTACAACTTCATCCCCTGCTGATATTTATGTTATTGGGTAATAATTCATTTTCTTTTATTTTTTCCATTATTTAATTTTAAACAAATTCGTAAACTATTAAGTATTAACTATTGTATAAAAGATAAGATGCTCTTAACTGTTAAATTACCTTTTTACCCTCTTCATTTCCAGGTTTCAAGAGATCGTACCCCTAAACGCAGGAAACGTACTGGGCACTGAGAACAAAAGCCCAGCTGCCAGGTGGCTATCACTCATTCACGAAGCCTTGAATACTACCCCTGAACTTCCGCATAATTACAGTCCTACCACCACCGTCGACTCAACTCTCAAGTCCAGACCTAGCTTCTCCGATCTTCTGTCTCTTGAAGATGAACAAGAATTCCAACACTTGTTCAACACAAATCCATCAACCGGAATTGATGATTCCAATTCCAAACGGAATCCAGGATTCTGTTTGGTTGCAAGTAAGCAAATGGTCGGGATCTTTCTTTGTGTATTTATCCGCAAAGATTTGAGTCATCACGTTACCAATTTGAAGATATCTTGTGTTGGAAGAGGCATTATGGGGTATCTAGGAAACAAGGTGAAAATAATTTACAAAATTTTGAATACATTTTAATTTGTTTTCAACTTTTATTTTGGTCTGAATATATCTTATTATTATTTCCTTTCAGGGATCTGTTTCTGTTAGTATGACATTACATCGTACCACATTTTGCTTCGTTTGCACCCATTTGGCATCTGGACAGAAAGAAGGCGATGAATTCAAAAGAAATTCAGACGTGATGGAGATCTTAAAAAAGACAAGATTTTCTCGTTCATTTAGAACACTTGGAAGACCAATTCCTCCTGATAATATTTTGGGTCACGAGTAAGATTCCTTTTTTTCTTTTTATTTTTCTTAATTCGTTAATATATATATATATATATATATATATATATATATATATATATATATATATATATATATATATATATATATATATATCTTCCAATTATATTAAATATATCTTTGGTTTGACGTGTAGAAAGATAATATGGCTTGGGGATTTGAATTATCGTTTGTCATCGACCTCGGATGACATTCATGAATTACTACAAAGAAATGATTGGCAAGCGCTTCTAGAAAAAGATCAGGTGAATATACATCTGCAAATAAAAAATATATATATTCAATATTGCGAAAGATTAAAAGTTATGAATATATATATATATATATATATATATATATATATATATATATATATATATATTTATTAATATAATTTTTGATTTACAGTTGGGATTAGAGCAAAAGGCTGGACGTATTTTTGAGGGATGGAAAGAGGGGAAGATATATTTTGCTCCCACGTATAAATACATTACAAACTCTGATCGTTACGTGGCCCAAACTCCTACTACTAAAGAAAAAAGACGTACACCTGCATGGTAAGATCTTGAATATCTATTTATTTAATGTGTTTACTTCATGATAAAATAAAATATGATTTTTTTAATGCATGCGGGTTGAAATTAATGGCAACTACATGTAGACTTTATGGGTATTCTGTATTCTGATTCGGTCAACTCTCTGTTATCTCAAAATATTATTTTTTCTGTTATAGAAACCCAAAACCATTGGCTCAAATTTCGCATCATTACACGTTAATAGTTGACTTTTTTTTTATCATACTGAACCTAATTTGTTGACTTCTTTATGATTTTGATAGAGATATTGATCCATGTTTGTGGATGTGATAATATGATAGGTGTGATCGTATTTTATGGAAGGGAGAAGGACTAAAACAGAAGTCATATGTTAGGGGAGAATCCAAATTCTCAGATCATCGACCAGTTTCTTCTGTATTCTCAATACAAGTGAATCTACCAAATAAATCGATCGACTGTATGGATTCAGACACTTTAAAATCGTCAGTATTACCAGTTTGTGTAAAGAAAGTTCAAGTTGAAGATCATGAGTGGTTGGTAAACAAGACAAAGAGTTGCATAGAGACCATCCCTAGGTTTCCAAATAGCTAACATCGATCGACAAATTTAAACAACAAATGGATGTATATGATAATGATATGACATGTGGATAAGATCAATCGCACCTTGTTTTAGGCTTTCCTTTTTTCTCTAAAAAAGTTTGGGACATTGGAGCAATGAGTTGTGATGGCATGCATTAACTATGGATAAAAAGATGAGAGTGGAAGCATGGGCAATACACATGAGAATTGACGCAACTCTTTGGAAGGATTCCGAATGATCTTTTGCTATTATTATTATTATATTAATTTTCGGGTTGTATAAATTAATTTTAGTGATTTTGTGAAAAGAAGCTTTTTTTTTATTTAGGAAGGAAAAAACAATCGGGAGAGGTTAATTGTCAATGTACCCTCTTGTCAATTTTGTCAAATTGTTAATGGCTCAATATATCTTGTTTTGCATCTTTCACTCAATTCCTTTATCGAATCGTTGCTAGGAGCTCATATTCTAAAAACACTTTAATAGATTTTACAACAAAACTAGATTTAATTTTTACAAATTTAAACCAAATTTTTTATAACCCTAGACTAAGATCAGATCAGTAATCTATTCACAGAACTCAGCACAAGGAATTAAAACCAGAAAACTACAAACTCTTTTAGTAAGCGATTACAAAACGAAAGTTTGGAAAATTAAGAGAGTTTTGTACTTATTTGAAAAAAATGGAAAGTGATTGGTACACAACAGTTTTTTTGTTATATCTACCCTAATAAATAAGAATGATTTTGCCACATGTCTTTCTCTTATTTAATTTGCCACATGTCATTTTGTCATAATTTAGAGATATATTTATTTTCCACTTGTCATTTATTTCATTTTTCATTTCTAATATATTATTAATTAGTTTCCATAAATTAAACCTACCATAATGATATTAATTTCAAATGTTAAATTTTAAAATTCAAATAAATTTACAGTTTAAACCTTTGTGTTTAACATTTTGTTATAATTAACCTGTTTAGTATACGGTTCTGATAACTAAACAATAATTTTAATTTATTTATTTTTTGCATGTTTTTTTTCTTATAATTTTTATTTATTTTAAATTTCAAATTCAAATAAATTTCTCATTTAATCGTTTCTATTTAACATTTTGTTTTAATCAACTCGTATAATATACGGGTTTCACAACTAGTATACAACAATTCATTCACTATATAGTTGTACACTACAACATTTTAAAACACAAATTGTTGTGTACGGGGAAAAATTATTGTGTACGGATCAGCTTCCGAAAAAAATGAATGATAACCTGTCTATTGAATCATGACTTACGAAATATATATCACTACCTTCATAATTAAGCTTTGTTTGACTAATTAGGCCATAAGGTATATCTATCTTTTATCTTTTAGCTTTCCATTTATTCACATTTCACTTACCAAAACAGAAAAGGGTTACCTTTCATTATCTTTAATTTTATTTTTTTTATTTTAAAATTTTTATACAACTATGATATTTTTTTTGTAGGGAATTAAAAACCATGAGTTTTAATATATTTTTAATAACTTTTTAGTATGTATATAATTTAATAAATATTAAACAACTGAAAATAAATAAATAAATAAGACCGACCAATCACACGAGAAAAGACATGCAGGATGGGGTAACCTCCCCTCACCCTTTTCCCCGCACCCTCTAAGCCGAAGTGGCGATGTGTGCAGGGGTGCGATTGCCTTCTCCGCTCCATACACTACAAGAAAAACAACCATTTGGGACGACATTATTTGCGGCAACAGAAGGCATTTGGGACAACATCAAACAAAGTCGCGATTGCCGTCGCTATTGGTGGGGCGTCGCCGCTAATAGTGTCGTCCCTAATGATAGAAATCGGCGATCCGACGAACGTACGCTACACTCAGTTGTGGCCATATATTTCCTACAAGATCCAACAATCAAGATTGCTTCTCGCGCAATTATTAGGGACAACGCCTTTTGTGACGACGTCGTTGCCGCTATTACTAGCGATCTGTGTCATAGTCTTGAGAAGCATTTTATGCCCTACGTTATCGAGCATATCCGACGGTCAAAATCACCAGAAAATGCTACCATGGATTCCCTCCAACTTGTTGCCACTATTGGTCCCTTGTCGTCGCTAAAGGCGTCGCCGCAAAACGTTCTCACCTTTTGTCCCCTTCGTCCCAAATCAGATACTCTACGCAACTATTTTCCCAAATGAAATCCCTGACGTACACCGACGTTTATGCGATTCCTCAAGCGAATTTTCGGCCTTTTTTCAATTTGGAGCTTCTCCAACTTCCCTCCACCACCAACTCGTCCATTTCTGTCGACAGTGCTTCGGTTTCCGATGTTTCCGGCCAGTAGCTTCGACTCCGGCGATGGTATGGCCTTCTTTCTCTTTCTCTCACGATTCTGACCTTGATTCCTTTCCTGATTTCTTGAGTATTTCATGTTTAAGCACCACAACAGCTACCACTGTTTTGTCGAACTTTTTTCCGACGACCACCACTAACACGGACCCACCACCACCAGTGTGTTGTTCTCCGGCCACAGGTATTTGTTCATTAATTGTAACACCCCAAAAATACAGGCCAAAAATTTCATTTTTAAATACGTCATTATAAAACAAACAGTGTAATAAAACATTTGTAATCTCATGTCATGTCAAAAACCAAAGTAGAAATAATCAAACATGTTATCATAAAACAATATCAGAGTGTAATCCCAAAGATCTCATGTGCAGAAAACCATAGTGTGATGCGTTGCGATCAAGCCGGCTCCTTTCCTTTGAAAATGAAGTACCTGAAACCAAAACTAAAAACCGTAAGCACGAAGCTTAGTGAGTTCCCCCATCATACCACATACCATACAATCATATATCATACATATACTGTCAAGCATATTTTGGTGACCGACTTACCCCTTCGGTCCTCTCGACCGGATACTTCCTAGCATATCTGGGTGCTAGCCTCCCCTTCGGTCCTCTCGGCCGGATACTGCCTAGCATACCTGGGTGCTGGGCTCCCCTTCAGTCCTCTCGACCGGATACTGCCTAGCATATCTGGGTGCTGACCTCCCCTTCAGTATCTTTCAACCGGTAACTGGGGACTATTTCACCCCCTAACACTCCTACGTAAAAGCATAGCATAACACATAAGTCATATACTGCCTAGCATATCTGGGTGTTGGCCTACCCCATCGGTCATGTCGACCGGTAAGTGGGGACTACTACCACATAATATCATATCACATATATCATAATTTGTCTAGCATAGTTGGGTACTAATCTACCCCTTTCGGCCCTATCGACCGATAATCGGGGACTATTTCACCCCCTACTACCACTACCACATAACATCATATCATGCTAGCACATAAACATAACAAGTAGTAGCAAACATAGACAATTGTCACAAAAACAATCATCTAACAACAACTCCTACTGGTGAGCCGGCATGGTGGCCATAGACCCACCGCTACTGGAAGGTAACTCACCTCACACTGCTGAAGTCCCGTAGACACAGTCCCACACTGCTGAAGTCCCGCAGACTCAACCCCAGCTGCTGGATAACAGATTTTCGATCTGTCAATATCAAAACATCACCCAATTAATAATTGGGTCCCAACACCAAACCATAAACACTTACTTTGGATAATTACATTACCCCAAGCTTGGCTTATTCAAGCCCAAGGCCCAATCCGTAGGCCCAAAGTCAACTAGGAATCAAAGCCCAACACATGGCCTAATTTTCCAAATTGGGCCTAGGCCTATACATGGTCTCATTCTAAGGCCCAACATCATATACTCATTAAGGCCCAAACCTTGGCCCAATTTTCCAAATTGGGCCCAAGCCCCTTACATGGGTTCTAACCAACACACCACTGAACCTGAGTTCTAACCAAAACTCTACCCTAGTTCCCGAAACCTGCTATCACGTGATCCCACTGTATCGGTATCGCACCCATTCCCGTGATCAAAGCGTCACAGTAAACCATGAAATCATCTACACCCTCTTGGAGGATGAGAATCAGTGTCTCGCACAACCGCTGTCTGAGAGTCTCTAAGGCTACCTGCTGCTCACGCCCCCAACGAAAGGTCACCGACTTCTTGGTCAGTCGGGTCAAAGGAACCTCAATCTCGGAGAAGTCTCGTATAAATCTCTGGTAATAAGCCGCTATACCCAGGGAATTTCGAATCTCAGATGGAGACCTCAGAATCTCCCACTGCATCACGACCTCTATCTTGGCCGAATCAACTAGAATACCCTTCTGGTTGACAAGGTGGCCAAGAGATTGCACCTTGCGCAACCAAATCTCACAATTGGAGAACTTTATAAAAAGTCTCTCCCCCACTTAGACTCGACTAAGTCTTCACATTACATGAGAATTAAAGGATTTCCAATCCTTCTCGCTTTCTAATATTCCACCGATGACAACTTGTGCCTGCGAATGCTTACGTTTAATCGTGAATTAAACCATGAGATCTCCCACCCTCAGAAGTCTCGATGAGTACTCTTGAAATATGATCCAGTCTGACACCTCAATCCATTTAACATGCTATCAATTGAAGACCTTAATCTTCACTCTAGCTGACGAATCCTCGTTCCCACTGCCAATCTTGCAGTACCACTGAACTCTAATCGAACACAGCCCATGAGAAAACACAATTCTCTTGAACATCCAGTGACCAACCACTTATGCATCTAACACCCGCGACTGACACTACCCTCTTCCTGTCACCAGTTCTGTCCTAGCAACGCTAGTGCCTTGTACTCCAAAGTTCATCCATAAACAATTACCGACCATACTTGAACAATGATAGAACCTCTGTACGCTGACTTCATTGGAGGACAATCACTCCAACCCTGATCGAGTATCCTCTAAATAATACTCCTGCATAGATTCTGACAAAGATCCGAAATGATAACGGTATACGCGGAACCCACTCCGCAAGATGCGTCCCTATTTGGGTTCATCAAGGACCTTTCGGCATGCAGGATGGCATATATGATCCTTGGTAACCCAAACACTAGCAGAAAAACCGACCCGAGGTCTGACTTATCCAAACTCGCTCACAATTCCAAAGCGGTACGTATTCCAAACATCCACCTAATATCATAGAAGATGACATACCTGCAACCTTTGGAGGAATACTGACCCCCCTTCTATTGATATGACCAATCCTGCTACCCTGTAGCAGCCTAAACCCTTGGAGTGACAAACTCCCTCGTGTACTTTCTCGTATGTGCTGCACTGACTCAGGCCCTGCTGGCCTTTCACCCGATGATCATAAGTCATGGGTCTCTTCCTGAAACCCTCTACTATACCCACCTGGCATGCACCTCTCTTTCCAGGGTGCTCGCAAATCGATCCCGCCTCTGCAACTCTTGGAAATCATATCCTTCAGGTTCTAACACCCTGTCACGCTCACTAGCTCGCTTGCCAATGGCTAAGCTACAACAACTGGAACATCCTCTGTCCCCAAACTAGGTCACAAACTCTTCCCTGAAGCTTCTTAGATTCTCCAAGACTCTCACTGATTCGAGTATGGATCCTGTGCTTTCAGTAGTATGGGCCCAATACTACCTTCCACACCTATCCATACTTTCCTCAGCAATCCTCTCGGATCCTCCGAGTCACTTCCTCAACTGGTACACCCAAGTCTAACTGAGCCTCACTACTAACTCACTGAAATATATCCTAGGCTTCCCTAGGTTCCCGAACTCACCCAGTCCTCAGCTGTTGAAAGATTCCCTAGTAATGTCAACTAGCTACCTTATGAATATAGCCATATGCAACAGAGATCATATAATCCTTCAAGTATCAGACTCATCCCTATAATGGTTAGACTCAAACGAGAGCTGCGCAATAGGGTCGAATCTATCACTCTGAGATTATCCAGCATGTGCCACATGTGACTTAGCATATTCACTTAATAGCTAACTCACATTACTAAGAGTCCCACAAAGCACAAAGCAAGCAGCATTCAGACAATGGAAAATCTAACCATCATATTCCAATCAAATCATTCTATCCTCTAATCAGGAATCTGTACATGCTATTCAAAGGATCATACAATCAGGCATAACCTAAACAGGCTATCCTATCAATGACTGATTGGTACTAGCATGCAAGTCTACAAGCACATACAATAGGAATATAAGGCATCCTTCCTAGATCCTTATCCCTAATCTAGCATGCAGTTCTCATAATCATATCATAACATAACATATCATAACATGTATGGGTATCTTGGGGAAAATTTACTTGAGGACGGCTGATTGCACGCATCACACACCTTGTTGTTTTCTCTTTTAAGATTCTTTTCAACTCTTTTTTATAAAATGGTTTTACTTTTGAAAATTTTCATACCAAGCCCTTAGTTTGAGTTCAGACACACCCGAGAGTATGTCCGAATCCCTCAAACCAAGGCTCTGATACCAACTTGTAACACCCCAAAAATACAGGCCAAAATTTTCATTTTTAAATACGTCATTATAAAACAAACAGTGTAATAAAACATTTGTAATCTAATGTCATGTCAAAAACCAAAGTAGAAATAATCAAACATGTTATCATAAAATAATATCAGAGTGTAATCCCAAAGATCTCATGTGCGGAAAACCATAGTGTGATGCGTTGCGATCAGGTCGGCTCCTTTCCTTTGAAAATGAAGTACCTGAAACCAAAACTGAAAACCGTAAGCACGAAGCTTAGTGAGTTCCCCCATCATACCACATACCATACAATCATATATCATACATATACTGTCAAGCATATTTGGGTGCCCGACTTACCCCTTCGGTCCTCTCGACCGGATACTGCCTAGCATATATGGGTGCTAGCCTACCCTTCGGTCCTCTCGGCCGGATACTGCCTAGCATACCTGGGTGCTGGGCTCCCCTTCAGTCCTCTCGACCGGATACTGCCTAGCATATCTGGGTGCTGGCCTCCCCTTCGGTATCTTTCAATCGGTAACCGGGGACTATTTCACCCCCTAACACTACCACATAAAAGCATAGCATAACACATAAGTCATATACTGCCTAGCATATCTAGGTGTTGGCCTACCCCTTCGGTCCTGTCGACCGGTAAGTGGGGACTATTTCACCGCCTACTACTACCACATAATATCATATCACATATATCATAATCTGTCTAGCATAGTTGGGTACTAATCTACCTCTTTCGGCCCTATCGACCGATAATCGGGGACTATTTCACCCCCTACTACCACTACCACATAACATCATATCATGCTAGCACATAAACATAACAGGTAGTAGCAAACATAGACAATTGTCACAAAAACAATCATCTAACAACAACTCCTACTGGTGGGTCGGCATTGTGGCCGTAGACCCACCTCTACTGGAAGGTAACTCACCTCACACTACTGAAGTCCCGTAGACACAGTCCCACACTGCTGAAGTCCCACAGACTCAACCGCAGCTGCTGGATGACAGATTTTCGATCTGTCAATATCAAAACATCACCCAATTAATAATTGGGTCCCAACACATAACCATAAACACTTACTTTGGATAATTACATTACCCCAAGCTTGGCTTATTCAAGCCTAAGGCCCAATCTGTAGGCCCAAAGTCAACTAGGAATCAAAGCCCAGCACATGGCCCAATTTTCCAAATTGGGCCTAGGCCTATACATGGTCTTATTCTAAGGCCCAACATCATATACTCATTAAGGCCCAAACCTTGGCCCATCTATGGCCCCAAGCCCCTTACATGGGCCTTACCCTAGGCCCATTAAATTACTCTAAACCATTTGCTTGATCTTGGATAGTCCATTTAATAACCCAAATCATCAAGGCCCAATAGAAAGGCCCAACAATAAACCCAAGTGAAATTAGGATTTCACATAAAATGATGATTAGGGTTAAGTTTCCTACTTAACCCATTAAGGACTTAATCCATTAAGTCCATTATCGCTTAGATTAATCTTTGCCAAAGTTTATTATTTAATATCTCAAGTTATTAAATAATTCTTGTGTGTGACCCAAATAATTCTTAAAGTTAGGGTTTTATTGGCATTAGGGTTTTCCAATCCAAATATTAGCCCATTTATCAATTTGTTGGCCTTTTATGTCAATTAGGGCTTTATTGGGCCTATTAAACCCGCTAAAATATTATTAAGCCCATTAGGGTTTTATTGGGTTCATTAGAGTCCAGTAAGCTTCATTGGGCCCATTAGAGCTCCTTTGAGCCCATTAGGGTTTCTAGCACCCCAAACAAATCAATCTCAGAAGGCAAGCACACCGCCACCCGACACGGCGGCCGGTGGCGGCAGCCACCACCCTAGGGTGGTGGTTTCCAATTTCTTTCCATTATTTTGCTTTTGAGTTACAATTACAACGAAAATACCAAAGCAACACACACACACTAACTAAGCTAAACATACACACACAAAACCACCTTGGTTGTCGGCGGTGGTGAGTGGCGGCAGCCACCATCCCATGGTGGCGGTGATGCCATTTCCAATAGCTTCATCCATACACACACACACCAACTGGAACACAAACATCTTCACTTCTTTGCTCGGGAAAGGAAGCCAAAGACCCAATGACGGCGGCAGTGGTGATTTTATAATGGCAGCCACCACCTCACGGTGGTGGCGGTGGTTTTTGATAACTCCAGTTTTACAACCACACACACGAGATCCTTGAAATAGAATCATACCCATACGAACTCAAGGTCACCTCCCATGGTGGTCGGTGGCGGCGGCGATGACGGAAAAATAGAAAGAAATGGCAGCAGGAGGGGGCATAAGACGTCGAACCCATAAGAAGGAACAAAAAGGAGGTGTTGTCAACATTCTGAGAGTCTTCTGGTTGCTCATATCCCACACGACGACGTCACTAGCTCCGATCTCCGCTCTTCAGAGGCACCTCCGGTTGCACAAACGCCAGTGGTGGCAGGAGGTCACGAGTCGGCAACACCCACGACGCCGTATCCTTCTCCAATCTTCGACTGATGCAGTGCCTGATCTCGATTCTCGTCGGTCTCCTCTATTGCCGGCGATAAATGCCATTTGACGGAGCTAGGTGGTCGGAGGTAGCAGCGGCGCCGGAGATGGGTGAGGTGAGAGTGGCGGCTGCATATGATATTTGGTTTAGGGTTTTAAGAGGCCGGTGCATGACGATGGGTTAAATACCTGCACCCTATATAAACTTTCTACAGATTTGTCACAACCAGCCCCTCCTTACCATATCTTTCCAAACTAAGCCCAAATTTTACCTTTTCTACCCCAACTTGGAAATTCCCTTCGAATTTGATACCTGATTTACCAAACCGCCCCTAGGCCTCCAAAATCTCTTCAAAGAAATCCCAATAATTACCCTTTAGTCCCCACCTTCCATAATACTTACAAATTAAGTCCGGATTTAACACTTTTAACCCCCAATCTCCTAAAGTGTGACAATTAGCTCTACGAGACCATCATTCGATATATAGTTATTTATTTTAGGGCTTCTATTCATTCATTAATTTATTTATTTATTTAATAAATAAACGGGGTTTTACATTAATTTTAAATATATAGTGTATATGCATGTGTTTGTATTTGGTATTGAATTGGTATATATATTTGTTGTATATTTATATGTGTATATGTTGTAAATCTGTCAATGTATAAATCTATGAAATTGTATTCTTGATTGGTTTTAAGATAAGTAATAGCTTAGTTGCTAAATGTATGTGTGTATATGTGTATATGTGTATTTGGTATTTGGTATGTGTATATGTATAAAATATATTTGTGTATATGTGTATTTGGCATATGGTATGTCTATATGTATAAAATATATGTATGTATATGTGTATTTGGTATTTGGTATCGGTAATAGTCGCGTTATTTGTTTATATTTCTCATCTCTTTTATCATTGCAATAACCTTTATTTCACTTAGATGCATTTACTTGTGTTAAAACATGTGTATTCACAAAAAGAAATATAACGTTTAGAAATGACATTATTTACTTGTGTATATGTGTATTTTTATGTAAAATGTTATGATTGACAATGTTAATTCAAAAAACAAAAAAAAAATTACATGCTATAATTCACATTATCATTTAAAGTACAATGTTATAATAGAAAAACTATATAACTAAGATGCTAAAAATAATAAAAATATGCTATAATTCACATTTAAAGTACAACGCTATAATAAAAACACAACTCCCACTTGTGATATAATTTTTATTATATATATATATATATATATATATATATATATATATATATATATATATATATATATATAGTGTTATAATTTTTCAGGATGTCATTTTTTTGGGTTGCATTGGTTCATCTCATGGTTGTTGTGATGGGTCATGGAGGTGATGACGGTGACGAGCCACCACATTCGTTCGATGGAGATTTTGGTGTTCACCGCATTGATGATAATTAAGATGCATTCTAATTTATTGTATTTCATATTGTATGTATATATAACATTATCTTGGCTAATATTATTTTTTTTTTTTGCAGCTGTATCTCCCAGACGAGGAGGCATGGCAGTAAACAAGAAAATGCATCAACTATATGAAGCAAACGACAGACAGCCTCTAAAAATAATATTTAACAGAAATATTTTTGTGCCGATTGGGGATGTATACGAATGTTTCATTCGGGAGGTTGGAAGTTATATCTGCGCGACATAGCTTTGGATAAGAACACTTGGAAAGAAGTTCCTGAAGCCGATCAGAATGGCATGTATACATATCTTTTGGTAAATTATTTATAAAGTTATATTTAACATGTTTAATTTTTATTTATTTTTAACTTCTCTATTTTTTGAAGACATATTTTGATTTTCAATCCATTTCAAATGATCCCGATGCTAGAATTTTATGGGCATCACTGAACCATCGGATATGTCAGCGGTATAGTGGCCGCAAAAATAGGGCAAAAGATAAATTTATAGATATGCTAGAGGGTGCGGAGGCAGCAAGGGCTCGACCCTCCTGCCCCCCTCGGGTATGGATTCAGCGCGTTGGAGTGCTACTATTGACCACTTCTTAACTGATACGCATTGTAAACGATCCGGTGTAAATAAAGAATGCCGGAAGAAACAAGTAGTTAAGAATCGTGAAGGGATGTGCAGCTACGGTAGTGCTTCTTTCAAAAATGTAAGTTCCATTAATGTTTATTCAGTTATAACATATTTTGTAATGTTTATTCAAGTATAAGATATTTTTTAATGTTAAACAGAATTTGAATAAACTTGAAGTATTTCACCGTGCACATGTCAATAAACAGGGGGAATTCGTTGACCCATTAGTTGAAGAACAATATGTACGTTATTTTTACTTAAAAATGAAGTAGAATGTTGTTTTTTTTGTGATTGTTTTGAAGTATATTGACAATCTTCGTGAAATGCAGTATGCTTTAGTTGCTGAGGTTGCTTTACAAACTCAGCACATAGCCGGCTCTGGTGTTGATCCAAGTTCCATTGATTGGATAACCTTATTTAAGAAGGCATTAGGTGCTTAAAGGGGACATGTGGGAGGCATCGGGCCTAAGCCTTCCGTAGCGGGTACAAGTACTCCCTCCCAGTTGAAGTCACAATCACAAACACCGCAACCAACACAAGTACTTACTAATTTGTTGTGAATTTGGTAGTTTGTTAGTTTCTTAGTTTGTTAAATTGTTATGAATTTGGTAGTTTGTTAGATTGTTAAGGACTTAATGTGTTTGTGAGTTAATTGTTAAGTAATAATAATTTTTTATAGTTTGATATATTTTAACTTATATTCTTACTTTGTAGGATGTGGATGTTAATGTTTTTCTCCAAAACTCGGTGTTTGTGATGACAATTTGAGATATTATCCGCTCATTTATCAAGCAAGTCGACAATGCGACCAACAACGACGAGGAAAACGAAGATGGGGAAGACGATTAGTATATATTGTTTTATGTTATGGATGATGTTATTATGGATTTAGATGTTACTATGGATTTATTAGAGTATGGACTAGATCGACTACTATTTCATGTTTCGAGTATTATTTCATGTTTGTTAGATTGTTCGGTGCAAAGAGCGAGAGTGTTGTTGTGCTTCTTTGCTTCTTCGGTTCAACTAAGTCTTCTCACTATAACATATGTGACATTGTACATCATTTGTATATTAGGATAGTTGTACTGTTAGGGTAAGGTATGCTAGTTGACTAGGATAACTCCTTGTTATGCATGTGTTGTTTAGGACACTTAATGTCATGGTACGCTAGATTGATAGAGTCTTGCATACGGATTATATGATATGATATTGCTAGGTGTCGTAATTGGTTAGGGCAATGATAGTATTGTTTGTTTGTTAAATGATTACCCTAAAGGTTGTATGCAGTCAAGTTGGATAACTTGAGAACTTTTGGTCTAATGCCTGACTACATGGTTCTTCTTTGATTTATTTCTTTCGAGTGGATCATTTGTTCGACTGTCTAACTGATTCCTGACTATGTATGGTTTATGCATTGTATGTAAGACCAAGATTTAGCTATTGGCATTGCAGGGAAATAACGTGGCGGGAACAATGACAACTATATGAAAGACCAGAATTTGGCCCCTAGCAGTTGAGTTGGGCGGTTCCCGTTATGTATTTTTGGGTGGGGGTCGTAATGTGGGTTAGGTTTTGGCCCGTTATGTATGATGTATGAATGTGGATAGGATATTGGGTTGCTCGGCGTAGAGTCGAGGATTTTATGTGGATGCATTGTATGTATGGTGGAATATGTTGTATATTGAGAAACTCATTAAGCTTTATGATATCGTTCAAGTGTTCATTAAGGGTGTCGAGGTCGACATTGTCAATGGGGTTCAAAGAACTTGAAGAATCTGAGGACTAATAATGTGGTGATTGAAAAGGTTTTACATAAATAATCCTAAGTTTTTTTATAAGGATGTGACCGGGAAAATGAGGAATTGATGGCGATTGGTAGTATTATCTAATGAAGGTGGTTAATGCATCGTTAAAGGCACAGACGTTCCCTAACTTCAGATGTGGTGGAGCAATTGGTTGGAATATTTAAGGTGACTGTGTCATGGTAATTGTATCGACATGATAAATGAAAACAAAAAGGGGAGACTACTAGCTACCGAGACCATATGGAAGAATTTGGATACCATAAAGTATTGTTTTCTTTATTTTCGCCTTGGGGACAAGGTGAATCTTTAGGGGTGGGGTATTGCTACGTGTCTCGTTCAACGACTTATTTTACATTTTAAAGAAAATGATATGAGATACTTAGCAAACTAGCAAGCAATTAGGGGATATTTCAAGTAGTTGATTTATATTAATTTGTTACAACATAGTGCTTATAAGATGTAGTGGGAAATGTAGGTATCATTATCTTTATGTGATATATGGTATCTTATACCTTAGGAGAAACTAGCCTCTTAAAGCTAAGGTTTTTGTAATCTTGTTGTTGATAATTTTGAATATTAAATCCATATTTGAATATGTATTATGTGGATGTTCATGTTATATAAGTAGTTGTTTAACTAAATAAGTTCATATCATAATCTAACATTATAGATAATTGACCAAATTACATGGTTGGTCCATGTGGTTTGCCAAAAATAGGTAATGTCAGAACAACTATGATACCTATACCATAACCGCTCCCTCCTCTTCATCCCTACCATCTAACCGTAAAGACCAAATTTGTTCGCATTCATCTACCTTTGTGGGCGTCTACATTGGTCATGGTGATCATGAAGCTTCAAAAACGCATTCGACAACAGCCGGTGGTGAGACAAAGGTTGCAGGTTAAAACTCATCACATCCACTTCATCAACCTTCAAACCTACCCTTTATCCCCTCAGCTCCTCCTCTAGTTCATCAATATCGGTGTTTCTTACATTGCAGAAAGGGACGGCAACAATATTCTCGAGAAATGGGGTAAACATTGCCAGAAAGGTTCTTCTCTCTTATTCTGATTCATGCGCTTTTATTTGATCGAACTATATTCAAATCCAATCGAATCGGAAAAATCACATATCCAAACACAGCCTAACTAACTGCATAAAAAATATGAACAAATCCAGAAAGTGATGTGTAGTTCCTTGAGCATGTAATTAGTTTCTAGATTTCTGATTTTGTAATTTGATTGATTTGTTTTTATAGTAATTTTGGCATTAAATTAATGACGGTAGCTAGTGATCATGGAGGTAGACAGTGGCTCATGGTGGTGATGGACGACAGAAGAAGGAAGAGAAAAATAGGTGGGGTTGGTGGGTAGATGTAATGGGTTTTAATTTAAATTTCTATTTTTTTTAAATATGAAGTTAAATTAAAAAGAAATAAAAAATGATAATAAATCACATTTGTAACAACTAACAAAATGAAACCACAACAACTAACAAAATGAAACCACAAGGACCAACCACGTAAGAAACTAAAACCAAAAGGACAAGTGCGTATAAGTTTTATAGTTGTCCTCGACCACAGCTAATCTGGCAAACCACAGGGACCAACCGTGTAATTTTGTCAAAATAAATTTAATCCACACCAAATAAAATGCTGGTTTTATCCTTTATGCCTTTATGGATGTAACACATCAACTAAAACTTTGCATACCCAAAGCAAGAAACAATACATGAACATTAAAAAAAAATGACATAACATGATTTGATTGATTTCTCACAATAGGAACCAGCTTTTGAAACACAACTTAGTAAATAAAAATTTAGAATGCTGACAAAAATACAATCAACCTTAATGTTGTCATAGCAAGATTAGTAGTATAGAATCACCCTATCGACATTCTTCTTTTGTCAATGTGGCTAACCTTTTTTCAATTATTAGGACCCACAACACCCTGATTTTTGAGCACTTTCAGAAGACCCTGCACCTTGCCCTTGTTGATTAATCTTAATTGTCTGTGGCTGCAATTATAAATTTATAAACTCAATTTCATATATATATATATATATATATATATATATATATATATATATATATATATATATATATATATATATATATATATATATATATATATATATATATATATATATATATATATATATATATATATATATATATATATATATATTTTTTTTTTTTTTTGAAAAGTCAAATTGACAAATAACAACATACCTCAGCCTTTGTATCAGTTTCAGCAAGTCTTTGCTTTATATCCCTAGCTATAGAGAAAAACACCTCCTCCACATTCATATTCGTTTTTGCACTCTGTTTAAATTTTAATTTCACAAAAATAATAAAAAACAAATAAGAACAATCTCAATATATATATATATATATATATATATATATATATATATATATATATATATATATATATATATATATATATATATATATATATAAAAGGAACCCAAAAAAGCATATGTTTTACTTACAGTCTCAAAGAACTTAATGCCATACTCGTCTGCAAGTGCCTGACCCTTTGAGGTAGGAACAGCCTAAAAATTGAAATTACAATTTTGTTATAAACAAACAAAAAATAAATGAAAGCACGTTGCTATTTTTTTAATATATATATATATATATATATATATATATATATATATATATATATAGAGAGAGAGAGAGAGAGAGAGAGAGACCCTTTTGCTTTCATCCATGTCAGCCTTGTTTCCAACCAGTATCTTGTTTACATTATCAGATGCATGTTGTTCTATGTTACGGATCCAATTCCTGATGTCTAAACATTAAAAAGAATTATGATTTCATTTCTTTAAAACAATCTAAATATGAAAATGAGATGAGAGGCATAAGCAATTACTGTTAAATGATGATTCATCAGTTACATCATACACCAACAGAATACCCATGGCTCCACGATAATAAGCTGCAAAATACCAAGATTGATCAAGGATTACACAATGTTAAAAAAAAAATCTAACAGAAGATCAATAGAACATAAATTCAATTACAAACCGGTTGTGATTGTTCTGAATCGTTCTTGACCAGCAGTGTCCCAGATTTGCAGTTTGATTCGTTTTCCATCAAGTTCAATGGTTCTTATCTTAAAATCAATACTAAAGAATAAAAAGATTATGTTATGACTTATGAAGTTATGAGTATGAAGAAATACTAGTAACAAGGAATTGTGGATTTGAATGTACGAACCCTATAGTTGTTATGAAACTAGTGGTGAAGGAGCCATCTGAAAATCGTAAAAGGAGACAACTCTTACCAACACCTGCAGCAATTTATTAAAGGATGATCAGGCTGATAATACAATTACGCACGATTTTCTAGAGATAAATGTTTCGAAATAGAGCCCTAATAGCATCTTCTGTCTTTCTCATGCATTCGCAATTGAAAAAAAGGCAAAGTAGGAAATCACACACTCACTACACAAAATTCTCCAATGATTCGAGGTAATCGGTCAAAAAGTCACACACACGGAGAGAGAAATTTCGGTAAAGGGGATCAAAAAACAAAAGGGGGGAAAGGAAAAAGGACATAATAATGCATACCACTGTCGCCGATTAGGAGAAGCTTTATGAGGTAATCGTAATCCGCTCGAGCTCTAGCTGGTGGAGCCGCCATTTTGGTTGATTTAGATTAAACAGATTGAGCAAAACCCTAGAAAAATGGCAAATTCTTCGAATCTTCTTCCTCTGATCGTACAAAAAATTGGGGGGAAATTAAAAGAATGATATTGAGGAAAAACATGTATATATACAGTGATGATTTGTATGTATATTATTATTTACCAGATCACAGGTAACAGATGTGTGAGACGAAGATGAGAAGCCTAGACGTCGGCAGTCGTCGGGCCTTCAATTATGATTTTATATCTTCTCCCCATGATTTTTAGTACGGATAATAGCAACTTTTTAATTTTGTTCATCTTTTGTCATTCTATTTTTTTCGTCGTTGATTTATCCCAAATTATTCCAAAATTGTTTTATCCTCCCAGATTGTTCGATATTGTTATATTTTATCTTTATGATAGGTTAACCGGCTATAAAAGAAAAATATTAACAATTTCAAATAATTAATGGATAAATTAAGCATGAAAAAAAAAGTTTGATACATAAATATGAATAAAATTGAAAGTTTGTTACCTTTTCAAGTTATTATTCAGTAAATTGTTTTAAATGTTATTCAGAATTAGCACAAACTGAATATGAAGGTCACCAAAATAAAGACTATATATGAAAGTTCGTTGCCCTTTCAAGCTATTATCTTGCAATGAACTACAACATGGTTATGTGATACAAACCATGTTACGTATTATATTCTATAATACTCCTTATAACACAATATAAAAAAATAGTAGTGATTGAAATCAAAATTATTAATCTAAGTAATTGCTACCAATAAGTAGAATAAAGTAAGAGATGATTACAAAAAAAGGATAATAACTTGAAAGGGTAACAAACTTTCAACTATTTCATATTTAGTCACTAAACTTTTTTCGTGTTTGATTTACCCATAAATTATTTCAAATGTTCACATATTACCCTTATGACCGTTTATAAGGATAAAATGTGAACAGTTTTAAATAATTCACAGATAAATCAAGCACTAAAAAAATTAATGACTAAATATGAACAAAGTTAAAAGTTCATTACCTTCTTAAGTCATTATCCCTTTTTAGTTTTACCTCACCCATAGATTTACGAACTGTGGATTTTGCAACGTCTTGTGTTATTAATATATACTCTCCTTCTCATATTTCCGTGTTTCTTTTTTGAGTTGTCCCAAAATAATTTTTTATTTTTTCAAATAAATATTATTTTTATCAAGATATTAATCATTATTACTTAACCAGTCAAAACATTTAATAATGGAATTAAATGTATGAAATAGTAAAAAAATTTATTTTATTTGATAAAGTTAATGGTAATTAATGTTTTCTTAATTTATATATTTTTTATCTGTGGAGAATAATTTTAGGATAAAGAGAGTATATATTGAAGCATATAGGCTTAAGGAATAGTGTAGTTTAATCACTTTGGGTTTTTACCGCATTTCTTTAGTAATTTTAAGGTCAACTTTTGTAAATTTTTGCCAAAAAAGTTTCAATACTTTGCCAATTTTTGTGCCTCCTTTATTTTTTACACTTTGCCACTTTTGGACTCTCCTCAACTTTTTCAAAATTTTACCACAAAACTTTCAACACTTTCCCACTTTTGGTCCCTCATCAACTTCTTACCACATTAGTTTGTGGAGTTGGCTCTTTTGATCTCGCAACTTCGATATTCTCTACTGCTAACCACAAAAAGTTCAAGAGTTTCCCATTTTTGGTCTCTAACATTTACCAAATGTGACACCTCGAGTTTTTGCCACATTAGTTTGTAAATCTTACATTTTTGGTCCCTTACCTACTTCTAGAGTTATATTTTGTCTTAAAATTTTGTTATTTCTAAAGTTCGATTAAAAATAAGCTTAAAACAAAAGCTTATATGAATAGTAAAGTTTTATGTTTTTCAACTTTTGTCACTAAAGTTTTATTTTAATTTTTTACCATAATCCATAGTTTTAGAGTTTTACATTTTTACTTCAAAATTTTATTATGTTACACTTTGGTCATAAATAATTTAAAATTTTAGCTATGAAGTTTTTTATTTTAGACTTTAGCTATAAAACTTTCTTAATTTGGCATATTTAATCCCTAAACTTTCATATGTTCACACTTTCTACCACTTACATTTTCGAATGTCACTTTCTATCCCTTACTTTGTAAAATATCACTTTTACCCTCCCCCCTCCCCCCCCCCCTTAATTTTGAACACTGACATTTTCATCTTTTACCTTTCGTATCTTCACAATTTGTAGGTTTCATCTTTGTAGTAACTCTTTATAAATTCTTTATAATTATATTTGCAATCTAAACTCGATTATGAAAAAGGTGGCTTCACTAAGGGAGGAGGGAGTCATTCCCTCTCAACCTGCTGAACCCACCGCCACATCATTTTTTTCTCTTTTATTTTTCTTCATATTTTCCAACCCACAGCACACGGAAACCCTATATTTTTGAACCCATTCAACCCATCAATTAAAAATAAATACAAAACAATCAAGGTAAAATCTTAATTATCAATAGAATTACTGCCGGTACCACTCCTGCGCTCCCGTTTCAAAGGGTTGTTTAATTGGTTTCACTAACCCACTTCATCATCTCTCTCTACTTTCTCTCTCTCATTTTCTCTTGTACCATGTGTTTTAAAACGTGTACCTTAGTTGTTTTGTATTTTTTTTTAATTGAGTAAGTTGAAAAAGATAGAATTTCCGTATGTTGTGGGTTGGGAAAGATGAAGAAAAACAAGAGAGAAAATATGATGTGGCATTGGGTTCGGTAGGTTGAAAATGAATGGCTCCCTCATCCTTAAGTGATATTCAATCGGGCTTGAAGTTCTTAGCAAAGGAAACGTAAAGACGTCAATTTGGAAGATTTTTTAGCACCTCAAAGATGTAGATGACAAACAATGGACGCAATGTCACAGATGTATTGTAACCAAATTGTATGCTTTTGTTTATTAATAAAATTTGCATTTATACATATTATTGATTTATTGTTTTGAATCGTGGTGTATTTAATCGAGTATTTAAACGCAATAAAAAACTTATAATTTTTTTCCCCAAATAGACCGGGCTTTTAGGTAATGGGAAAAACTCACAAGCCTTAACGGGCTAGTTTTTCAGGGATAATCTGGGCTGGACTAGGTGCCAATTTGTTCACCCCTGTTACACATACTAATCACACTTATTTTAATTTGCATTCTTCCAAACCGGATGAAGTTTAAACCCATTTTCTAAAGGGTTTCCCTGGTTTATTTTTTCCCCTCCGATTCTTCGACTATACCATCTCTTTCATTCTACCTCTAAAATCTTGATAAACCCTCAGGGGAATCAAGATGAGTTCAAACACAAACCCACCAAATTTCGAAAATCTTCTCCTTCAAACCCTAATGGGTAGGCTTCAAGTCCGTCCACCAAACCCTCTTCAACACCAATCATCGCCATCTGTAAACCAAACCCTAGAATCCCTCCTCTTTGATACAATAAACAACCTACCTGATACCGACGATGAAGAAGATGGAAACAACTACAGCGGCAAAACCCAACTCGCGAAAGAAGAATCGAAGCTGGAAGAGGAGGTGATTAAGATCATTCTTAGTGGAA
The DNA here is from genome assembly GCF_002870075.4 of Lactuca sativa. Lineage (NCBI taxonomy): Eukaryota > Viridiplantae > Streptophyta > Magnoliopsida > Asterales > Asteraceae > Lactuca > Lactuca sativa. The sequence goes on from NC_056624.2 coordinate 206,992,884, forward strand.
ACACGGAGGAATCCCTAAAACCGAATTCGGGTGAAGCTGTTAGGATCCGAGAGCATCATATTTGCATCGGGTATCATGTGGAACCCGATTCGGAGTATCGGGTGTGGGAATGGCATGGTCACATCATGTTATTTGATGAAGAAAATGGGTATAACTATAACCCAGAGTATATCTATGGGAATTACTTCGAGAAGTTGAGAGTTGTGCCGGAGAAGATGAAAGTGAAGGCTGAGGAAGACAAAGTGGTGAATTCCGGGTTGAAGGAGCTGATTGAATCATGTGAGGATGCAGGATCGGGTCGGATACTCCGTCGCAACATGAATGTTGGGTCCACTAGGTATTACATCTAAACAACCCCATTTCTAATTCATATCTTATCAAAGTATGGAGAGAAATTTTCTTCCATTTTGACTTGATGTTTTGTTTTTTATTTACAGGGTCTAGAATAACGACAATTCCAGTCATAAGCGCAAACACACTTTGACATAGTTGTGTGGCTCGGGAGCTTTGAGACTTGCATACATTGCATTCATGGCGATATCATTTCGAACTATTATTCATTATAGATTAGTTAAGGATTTTAGAGTTTTAAACTTAATTTTATATTTATGTTTGGTTTAGTTATGATGTGTTTACTTTGCAAATATGTTTTAAATCTGTAAACTTTTTTCTTATATGATCTATCAATGAGAACAAAATGCAAAATCTAATTCAGAAATAACAAACTTAACCTAAAATTTTGAATCTAGAGTAGAGATGTAGATCATCAAAATCCAATTCAATTTCTGTAATACATGTTTCAAACTTTTAAGCAAACCTTGAGCAGATTATCAAAGTACAATCGTTCTCTCGCTTTCTAATAACAGATCTAAGAACTAGTGAATTTGGTAACGGCTTTTGTGCCCTCAGAGACGGCGTGCTTCGATAACTCACCAGGCAATACTAATCTAACAGCAGTCTGAATCTCACGAGATGTGATTGTTGGTTTCTTATTGTAACGAGCGAGACGAGACGATTCCTGAGCGAGCTTCTCGAAGATGTCGCTGATAAAACTGTTCATGATCCCCATGGCTTTTCCAGAGATACCGATGTCAGGATGAACCTGTTTCAAAACCTTGAACAGGTAGATCTTGTATGTCTCGACGCTCTTCTTGCTCTTCTTCTTCTTCTTCTCTATGCCGGCACTAGACACGCCTTCTTTAGGAAGCTTCTTCTCGGCCTTCAATGGCTTCTTATCTGCTGTCGATGGCTTCTTCTCGGCCGTCTTCTTCATTGGCGCCATATCGTAAGCGAAATCGGAGAATTTGAGATACGCAAGGAGATATTAGGTCAAAATTGACAAATTATTGGTGATAGAAATGTGAACCGACTGATGCAATTTATAGCGTTGCCATCTTGATTTCTATTGGTTGAAAAGGGTTCACGGGGATTGATGACGTGGCAAGTGAGTAAACCGTCTAAACTGTAATTGAAAAACATTATTTCCCGTTTTACAAATATGATTTTTTCATATTAATTTGGAAGATAATACAATAAAACATCAAAGTCGCCACTTTTTAAACGGTTTTTTTTATCTATTAAACTTTAATAGGTAATAACCCGTATATTATATCGTTGACAATAAAACAATTTATATTCTTAACTAGTTGTGAGACCCGTATCTTATACGGGTTGGATAAACAATAAAATTAAATATGTTAGGTTAAACAAAAATTTATTTAAATTTGAAATTTGGATTTAAAAGGAAACATATTAAATATAATATGAGTAATTTATTGGTTGCTTTTAATTTAGGCAATTATTAATTGAGGTGGGAATATGATTTGTTAATTAAGAAAATATTAAAAAAAATGAGAAAATGACAAATGGAAAAAACATTTATTTAAAAATACCAAAAAATGACATGTGTCCAAGTTAATGGGAGAGTGACATGTGACAAAATTATCTTTATTTATTAGAGATGATTATATACAATTGGTACATTGATTTGATATATTTGTAAAGTGTCATGTGATGATATTGCCTACCTAACTAAGAATATTGTTAATTTAATATATTTATAGTTATTTATTAATTTTATAATTTATTTTTTCAAATAAGTTCTAAAAATGCCAACTAATAAAAAACATTAATATGTATTTTCTCTCAATAATTTTTTATCTACGATATATTAAATTATAATATTACTTATTAGTAGTTGTTTATAACTTTTAAACCACAACTAAATAATTTGTTTTTGCTTCTTAAACTAAGTACAACATACATTAGTGAATACTCATGGTGATTGTGGTGATAAAAACGATGACTTGTACTAAGTGATTACACTTGTTCTACTACTGACATCCTATGATAACAATTTAAACTAGTGAGTTTTTTGATCAATTTTAATGCTAAATGTACTAAATACCTATTTTAAAAAATGTCATGGTTATTATACTATTAGATTTCGTATAGATTGTAACTAATTTCTGAAATACAAGCAATTTCAAAAATACACTCAAAACGGTTCCAAAAATTATCAAACTTTATTTTATGGTTCTGACAGTAGTCATGATGTTCCATGTAATTTTTTTCATTTTTGGACAAGTCTAGCTATTTTTACAACGTTTAATTCATTAAATCATGAAAAATAAGAAAACATTCATGAAATTTTATCAAATTATTTTTATATTTGTTTTACAGTGTCATGAAATTGGGAAAAATACTAAAACTTTAATTGAAATAGGAGAACCTGATTTTATAAATTACCCATGTTTGATTTTAAGAAAATCTAAGTAATTACTAAACAATATCCAAATGAACTTTTATTCTACATGGAGTGTTTATTCTCGGTATATATCATCCAACAATCTTCCCATAATTTATTGACCACTTGAAGTATTTATTTGGAATTTATGTTTCTAAAATACTCATTTTTGTACAAATAAGAAAATAGTTTTAACACTTGAAACGAGGTGTAAGCATTTAGACCGGACAGGTTTCGAAGAATATTGTGGACCGCGGACCGTGGCCTTAACTGAATGAGATTTACAAGTTCGGGTTTTACAGTTCTTGTACTAGTTGGACCGGTTCAAGTTTACATACATACGATACAACTCGTTAAAACGTGTTTTGGGGTTTGATACAACTCATTAAAACGAATATGTTGTTGAGTTTGATACGTTACAACTCGTTGAAATGAATATGTTTTTGGGTTTCATACGATACAACTCATAAAAATGAATATGTTTCCGTTTATTTTACTCGTTGGACTGATTAAACTTTGATTGTTTATACCATTTGTTTGAATTTTGAATTAAATAAGTTAATAACATTATCATATTCCATGCATATCTAATTTAATCTTATCTAGAATATTATAACCTGCAAAATTAATTTTCCAAAAAAGCAACTAACATATAAATCAAGTTCACCAACAAAAGTTAACAATCTTAAAACAAACATACAAAAGTAATTATCGTAACACCAAAAATCATATTTTAAACCTTAAAATCAATCCAACTAACAAACGTCATGATCTAATCTTTCATTGGCCTCTTCCCACATCATAATCATCTAAATCTAACATGTTTTGAGCTTGTGCGATCTCTACATAAACACAAAATAATAGCTGAAAAGTGAAATATTTCAACTTTGATATCCCAACTTTGAAGAATTATAATTCATTGAATATAACACCAAAAAAACAACAAAATTATAGTCTAAAATCATCTACAAACTCTAAATTACATGTTGAAACGAACCACATGTCAATATGACTTAAATTATTTGAGATTTGACCAAAAATCACAGTTTAAACCTTAAAACCAATCCAACTAACAAACGTCATAATCTAATATTTTATTGGCCTCTTTCCCACATCATTATCATCTAAATCTAACATGTTTAGAGCTTGTGCAATCTCTACAAAAACACAAAATAATAGCTAAAAAATTGAAATATTTCAACTTTAAAGAATTGTAATTCATTGAATATAGCACCAAAAAACAACAAAATTATAATCTAAAATTATCTACAAACTCTAAATTACATGTTGAAAAGAACCACATGTCAATATGACTTAAAATAAATGAGATTTGCTTGTTTAATGAATTTCACAAAATACAAAATTTTAAATTTCTTACTGAAAAGCTGAAATATTTCAGCTTTGATATCCCTAACTTTGAAGAATTGTAATTCATTGAATATAATATATCACAATAAAAACAACACATTATAGTCTATAATCATCTACAAACTTTAACACGAATCTATATAAAGGAGATTATGAGACTTCATGGGGTGCCAATATCTATTATCTCGGATCGGGATAATAGATTTACTTCACGATTTTGGCAGTCGCTCCAAAAGGTAATGGGAACACAACTAGACATGAGCACTGCTTCCCGCCCTCAAACTGATGGCCAGAGCGAACGAACTATCCAAACACTTGAAGACATGCTCCGAGCCTGTGTGATCGATTTCGGCAAATCATGGGATACCCACTTGCCCTTGATTGAATTCTCGTACAACAACATCTATCACATGAGTATAAGGGTTGCTCATTTTAAAGCTTTTTATGGTCGCAAATGCAGATCGCCTCTCGCCTCTCTACTTGGTTGAGGTGGGCGACACCCAGTTGGCAAAAGGGCAGTCATCGAGCAGCACTCTTAAAGGACCTGAAATCATTCGAGAAACGACAGAGAAGATAATTTAAATCAAAGTCCGACTCCAAACATCGCGAGACCGACAAAATAGTTATGCTGACAAACGACGAAAGCCTCTGGAATTCCAAGTCAGAGATCGGGTGCTATTAAAGGTCTCTCCCTGGAAAGGGATGATCCGTTTTGGGAAACGAGGAAAACTAAATCCACGATACATCGGGTCGTTCAAGATTCTAGCCCAAGTTGGTCTGATGGCATATAAGTTGCAGCTACATACGGAGCTCAGCAACATGCACCCCGTATTCCATGTCTCAAATATGAAAAAGTGATTATCAGATGAAACTCTTATCATTCATCTGGAAGAGATTGAAATAAACGAGAATCTATTGTTCGTCGAAGAACCGGTCGAGATAATGGATAGGGAAGTGAAGCGTACGAAACAGAGTCACATTCAGATTGTGAAGGTTCGATGGAACGCTAAGCGTGGGTCGGAATTCACATGGGAACGTGAAGACCAGATGAAGCAGAAGTACCCTCACCTATTCTCTCGTTCATAGTTCTATCTTTCAGAAGAATTTCGGGACGAAATTCCCTCTAACAAGGGATGATATCACAACTAGCATTTATAGCTAGGAAATTATGTTTTCATGTAAACATCAACCCTTGTAAAACTTGTAATCTACGTGGATATCATGTACTATGCTCAATCAAAAACATCCATTTGAATCAAAACTCATGAGTGAAGTCCAAAACTTAATTTAAAACATCTTAGATACTCAAATTTGGGTTTGAAACCCTAATGTCCCGATTCAAACTTAGTATGGACCAGGATCCTCTTATTGGGCCAAATGGGCCAGTAAACCTTTCATCTGATGATTTGGGGCCAAAGAACCCCATTTGGGCTCTAATTGGACTCACATTCATCAAACCATTGGATTTGGGCCTTATTGGGCCTAAAATGTATCAGCTTGTTGCCATGGGCCCTAATGGGTCGTAAATGGTTTCTTAAACCCTAATGTGCCGTAAACTCCCTTTCCTTGTCATTATCGGGCCGTAAACTCGCATAAGGGCCCAATGGGCCGAAATTTCCATATTAGACCCTATAACAATCGAATATATTCACTAATGGCCCAAACAAATTATTTTCCCTTCCTCTTTTCCCCATATGGGATAATTATAATGAAGACACCTCATTATGGACTAGAGGTTATCTAGGCAATTTATCCCTCAAGTATCAAGAAAATCTCATGTTTCCATGCATAATCCATCACATCTTTCTCTTTTCTTCCATCTCTTCTTATTTTCGGCCAAACTTCTCCTCACTCATCACTCTTCGTTCCAACTTCAAATCCTACTAAATTACTCTCAAAGCCATCAAAAATTCTCTCATCTTCACCTCAAAAAATTCGTGAGTATTGAGTGTGTTTTCAAAAAAATCATTTCAAGCTTCACACTTATGGTAAGATCATGTAAACTCAAGTTCATTACTTTATTTTTAAGCTATATTACTCCTTATAAACACATGTTTTTGTGATTCTTTCTTCTTAGAACTCCATAAATCCAAAAACTCAACTCAAGGAAGCATCTAGGGCTGAAATCTCCTTCAAACTTTTCATCAATCCGAAATCATCAAAGCAATGTGAGTTCATACCCCTATTTTCGGGTTTACTATGTTTTAGGGGAGAATACAAGTTGTTTTGTGTAGATCTATGTGTGTATGCATGATTTTGTGTGTTTTTCATGATATATGTGTGATTATGTGTTATAAACTCCATGAACTTGAAGATCTACTAAAATGTGATGATCTTTGTAGAACATAACACTCATTTCAACTTTTTATGCAAAGAAAATGTTTAAAAATACATCTAAGCTATTAAAAACTAAGAAATTTGCACAAGAGGGCCAAAAATGACAAGATAACCAAAAATGGGGTAATTTTATATAACTCGCGGTTTTTAAGGGACCAAAAAGGATGTATTTTGATAAATATGAATTTTTATAGTATTTGTGATCTTAAAAAGGGCTACGAGTGTAAAAATTCATAAATGAGTTTCTTTTGGGCTTTTATGAAAATTTGGGCCAAGTTTGTAAATTTTTGGACTTTTGTGGGCTTAAATGTCATTTTCAACAAAGTTGTGCCAAAATGTAAATTTTTGATAAGAGGAACGAAAAATATAAATTTATTAAAATTTGGGCCAAAAAGATGAATTTATTTTTAAATGGGTCATTTTCATAAAACCAAGCCAAAAATGATATTTTTTTGACAAAAGTGAGTTAAAATGTTATTGCTACTTAAAACTAGCCTAAAATGCAATTATTGTCCTTAACGGACCTAAATTGTCATTTTCCCCACAAATGTAAATTTTTGGTTTATAGGACCAAAAATGATCTTTTACAAAAAGGTGAACTCTTTATGTCGCATTGGTAAATAACATAGCTTAAACAACCAAAGTAACAAACCACAAGTTGATTTCGGTATCCACGTCCTTATTGGGTCTGGAAATAATATACATGTTAAATGGGCCTTAGTTGTCATTTTTCATGTATATTGGGTCCGGGACATATATATTCTCATTCCATTTGAGCCTGGAAATAATTCACATGCTTAGTGGGCCTTAGTGTCCACTTACATGTTTATTGTGCATGGAATATACCGTATATGTTTGCTCTTTCGCGTAAATTCGATTAAGGATCTAGTGAGACGTGTCGGTTGACACCTATTGAGTGTACAATCGTAGCTTGTAGTTATAACCGAAGTCTCCTAGAGAGAGAGCGGAAGTTTGTGTATAGATCTATACGAGGGTGACACCCCACATCTGAGCTGTTCGCTACAGTTAGACTAGACCAGTCTAGGGTGACAAAAACCTTACCTTGTTCCGTCAGCGTCCGAAAAACGTCAAGACAGGCGAAATTATCATTATTTAGTATGGTTATAACGACTCATTTAGAGGAATTAACGTTATAAATTTACGGGAAACCATCTTTTTTTTTAATAACATGGTAATATACTCGCGCTAGTACTCAAACTCGGGTGTTGAGATTCTAACATTCTCATAAGCAAATAACATTGGGTTGTCTGGGGTTATTCTCTTTATACTCTCACGAACATTAACACACATACATTAATACAAGGTCGGACACAAACATACAAAAATGTTTCAAACTGTTTTTCAGAAAATATCTGATTTTCTGGTGTTTACCGAGCAATACAAAACGTTTTACTCAAACATGCTTATGAACTCACCAACATATTTATGCTGACCTTTTTAAATTAACTTGTATTCTCAGGAAACCGTTGAGCAGGTTGGTCAGCAAGATTACATGGATATTTTGTTATGTTTTGTTTTGATCGTACTTCGAATATTTTGGCATGTAATATTGAAATACAATATTTGATGTAAACAATGAATGTAGTAATTTACACGTGTGATGATGATACTGTAAAAAATGAAGTCACCCAATCCCCCGGATGTTTCCGCCATCTGGTTCGGGGGTGTGACAAACTACATGTAATTCCAACTTAAACGAATGAGATATGTTTGTTAAAAGAATTTCATAAGATACAAAAGTTTAAATTTTTTGCTGAAAAGCTGAAGTATTTCAATTTTGATATCTCAACTTTCAAGTATTATAATTCGTTGAATATAACACTAGAAACAACAAATTATAGTCTAAAATCATCTACAGACTCAAAATTACAAACTTTGAGTTTATTTTATTTTAAAATCATATCCACAACTTGCTACGTTGATATGCAATAAAAAAATAGAAAAATTAGTGAATAAAAATGTTTGAACTTGATACCTCTCGTTGTATAATGCAAATGTCTTAACAGTGATTACCTCGGGCTCTGAGGCTGAGCTATCTGAAAGGAGGTCGAATGGACGGAGGTCGGACGACTGGCGGATTGATTACCTTAGGTTATGAGGTTGAGCTATCTGAATCTTCCTTTTCCTCGTCTTCCATGGGTTCCTCCTCGGAGTCGTCTACAATCCATCCCCCATTACCTTGGTTGGGGTAGTAGGGGTCGCCGGGTGATGGAATCCAGCCATTGAGTCTATACGAGAATAGGGTTAAGAATTGACTATAAACTAAAGCATGTAAAGTTTACTCTTAAGTTTGACGGTTGAAGATACCCAAATACTCCCATAGTGTTCTAAATGATATGCTCTTGGTAAGTTTTAAATTTGTTGTCCACTGCAGACACTCCCTGACATACGTTAGTCGGCTCTCGGACAAATATAGTTGATCATGCTATATTCATCCCAGTTCCAATTACATGTCCCAAGGCACACCTGCACTGCATAATTTATTTATAATACTTCCATATTGATCTTATTTATGACATTGTTATTAATATGAATTGAATGCATGCCTACTTTACAAAAATTAAATAAATTAAAATTTTAAAAGTATGACTCTTACTCATAGTGTTTTTGCCCAGTTGTGTTTATATTTGTATACCAAAAATGGTTTTGATATACTTAATTCATTATAAACAAAGCTCTAATACCAATCAGTCACACCCCCAAACCAGAACGGCGGAAACGTTCAGGGGCGGAGGACGTCATATTCAGTATCATAACAGTTCATAGTAAAGAAAGTACACACCACCATATATATATATATATATATATATATATATATATATATATATATATATATATATAAAGGTTTCCAAAACGTTTACATGATTGTATTTGTTACATGTTCAAAAGATAAATACATAAACATCTATCAAAAAAAGTAATTAACGTCAGAGCGTTAATCCCTAAAAGTTGATTTCCAAACCTGCTTAGCGGTTCCCTGAGAATACAAGTTATTTCAAAGAAAAAGTGTCAACAATTAAGTTGGTAAGTTCATAAGTGGTTTTGAGAAAATGTATGTCATTCCAAAGTTAGTGAGTTTTCCAAGAAAATTCCTTATTTTCTTATAAAAGTATGAAATGCATATGAATGTTCACGTTGTAAATTGTAAATAGTTGTACCAGGAAAATCCCTTATTTTCCTAAAGTAACAGGCAGTCTCTAATGTCCAAGATCGAAAATCGAAAGCAACTGACATGCGTAAAAGGTTGAGGCATAGTTTTATATAATAAAGCTATAAGAAGATCACACTTGTTAGATGAAGAATAGGTTTAATAGCTACCCATTCATAAAAGCAGAATACCATAATAATTGTCTATCCGGTGAGTTTTATAACCATACTAAACATAATATGTCTGTGGCGACGGTCTTCAGGCGTCGAAACGTTTATGACAAACTGTCACCCAAAGGACTGTAGCTAACAGTCAGGGCACGGGATCATGACTTCCCGTATAGATCTATACACATTTGACACGCTCTCCAAATAGGAGACTCTGGTTATAATAGACAGGACTTTAGGTAGTACCTTTTAACAAAAAGGTAGCATTGAAGATGTAATCGTCTCTCGGATTCTCAACCAAGTCTGTATTAAAGTGATAGTTTTGTATGCAATGTTTATCCTCTTTCACAATGTTTGACAAAGCATAAATCATAAGTTCTTTGAATGCATAAAATATTTTAACAAGGATGGCTACCCTGGATACTATGTATTTTGTATAAATCTAGTGCATGCAAGGTATAATAAGAGTTTTCACGTTTTCACTCGGGATTAACCGAGTGTTTACTTGTATTCTCCCCCGAAATGTATTAAAAGTACATTATAAAGTATTTGAAGGTGTATAAAAGGGGAATGAACTCACTTGATTGAAGTGGTTGTTTTGAAGTAGTCGAGAGAAGAATCGAGCAGAACTTTGACTAGAGAGTTGAATTCTCGGGGATCTCGGGAGCGTAGAACTTCCTTCGGGACTCGAGTATGAAAAACCAGGGCTTCGGGAAGGCTTCTCGAGGTAATCACGCAGAGGAACGACACTTAGATGGAAAGAGATGAGCACCAAACCCGACACCCTTAAGCTTCTACTTATAGGGGCTGATTTGGGGTCTCAAGTCGTGAGTTTTGGATTTCTCACATCGTGAGGCTTAGTCAACATGATCCTCTTCGACGATTTGACGTGGCTGAAACTCTGGAACCCATCAGTCACGAGCTCACGTCGTGAGGCTGAGTTAGCCTCGGGTTTTGTGTCTCGAACTTGTAAAATCCGTAACTTTCGCATACGAGCTCCGATTTCGACGTTTTTTATATGCACGTGTAAGTGTGAAAAGGCTCTACAACTCCCGTTTAGACTCCGTCGGCTAATTTTGACTTTATTTTTATTATATTATTGTTAACAGGTCGGGCCTGGAAAAGTCCGTTTAAATTCCATAACTCCTTAATCGGATGTTCATTTTCGTCAGACTTTTTACTATTATACTCCTATTGTCGGGGTCTTCAACTTTCGTTTAGGTTGTGTCGGCTAAAGACCGCTCGATCTCTATTTCGAGTTTTTAGCTGTCTGCTGCTAGGTCAGAATTTTCGAAAAATCATAACGTCCTCATACGAAGTCAGATTTGGGGCATTCTTTTTATGTATGTTCAGGGTTTTGGGTTATCTATGACTTTCATTTAGACACCTAAGGTTGAAAAGTATCTTACTGAAATTTCTCGTTTTATGCTTAACAGTGTTTTACCAGTAGCGTTACGAATTTTTGATTGGTCATAACTCCTTCGTTATAACTCGGATTTTAGTGTTTTTTATATTTTTGGAAACCTTATCACGATATCTACCACATAGTGTACCTAAACAAAGCTTTTTGAACATTTCATTTTCAATGATATTCTTATTACTTTACAAAGAGGTTACAAGACTCGACTTTTAGTCGTTACATTGACCTGAAATAATGGGTTGTTACATAAGTGCATTTGTGTGCCTCAATTTGGAGTATATTTCTACTTTACCTCGAGGGACCGAGGCTTCGCATTTGTATTTTTCGGTGACTCTCCTCCAAAAAGTTTATTGTATGGAGGTTAACGTGGATTGAGTCTTCTATAACGTCAAACCAAGAACGAGCCAATAACATATCTTCTTCAGGGGACCAAAAATGACTCATACGAGCCATTAACAATGAGGTTTTGAAGAAGATGAAAAATAAGAAAGTTAGGAGCATCGAATTGAGAAGATTTGAAGGGGATGAAGAATAAATAATGATAATGGTATTTATAGTTGGAGACTGAGGGTTTAAAATTTGAAATTTTGACAAAAAAACGGTTATATTTTAAATTGATAGTTTTTTTTCCTGAAAAGAATGTATTTTTTGAAAAAAAAAATTAAGTTAATGCGTAAACACAAAAAATAACTTTCTCTCTCGTCAGTAAAAGCTCACCGAGATGCCGAGCCGAGCTTGGCATGCCGAGACCTCGCCCGGTGTTTGCCGAGGATGCCAAATCCACTCTGATGAGCCTTAAAATCTCTGCGATTAATAAAAAAAATTATACCACTCCACCTCACCTTCGATCTATCTCATTTTTTATATATTTATCGGAAAAAAAAAATCCTTACAACCATGGTATGATCATAGAACTCCAAAACCTATCACTCTACCTTATTATAAAAAATAAAAATAAAAATAAATAAATAAAAGAAAAACTATACCACTCCACCTCAGCCCCTTACATATGCAACCCCGTTTGAAGATGTACTTAGAAATAGGTTTACTTCCTTGTGAGGATATGCTCCTGTTATTTTGATTCTTCGTTAATCGGGTATTTGGCAAAGTTTAAAAAATGAGTTATTTGGCTTCTGTTATTTTGATTCTTCATTAATCGGGTATTCTTCATTAATCGGGTATTTGACAAAGTTTAAAAAATGAGTTATTTGACTTGTTACTGGTTTGATACCGGTATAAGCCAAAAAAATGTCCGGATAAAAAACAACTTATGACTGTTGGTAACGTCTAATAAGTCAAAAAATTGATAAGTAACATATCCTTTAGTTATTAAAAACTTTTTATTTAACCAAATAAGTTATAAGTAAAAAAATAATAAGTTTTTTTAAATAAGCATTGCCAAACACCCTCTGAATTCTTCTTTCTTATACGCCTTAAAGGCTTGGCCTTCCTAGGAACCGGATCATATACATCCGGAGCCCATTTGACTCTCAACTTCACTTCTGGAACCACTCCCCGTTTCTTCCGGCTACCTTTCATGGCAGATATAGCCTTCAAATGGGTCTTGTAAACAAAACACAATACAAAGCACGAAAAAAATCAGACTTACAAGGTACAACTGAATAACTGATACATATAACAAAAAATATAGTTGTGTGCTGAATACTGAATGCTTACAGGGAAAGATATGGAACTGCATCCTGATGGATCAACAGATATAACGTTGTCATCAGGAGAAGACAATGTTGCAGACTTGCCAAGATATTTTTCAGGAGATTGAGAATTTATTTTGGTCTGATGAGACACTAGGTAACACCAATGAAGATTAATTAATTTACCTGCAACATGCATAAAGGTGTTTTAAGATCAAGCGTCCTTCAACATCAACCAAGAACTGAAATTGTTTGTAACGAATTGGGGATCATGAATATAACTGGATGACGCAGCTCTATCGATGACGAATAATTAAGGACTAATCACGTTAATTAATGGACCTAATTCAATCAGCAGTTGCCTCTAATGACAACAAAAGGCAGTCTAGTTCAAAGAAATCATACGTAACGTAATGATCTTAATTGAGTAATGAGTATTGATTATCAAACTCATATGAATACAAACATGGAAAATTTAAGAAACCCTAGATTTCTTGAAGAATAGCATTGATCAAATCACACAAAAAAAAATCTCTATATTTCTAACATCAGATCTAGGAACTGGTGAATTTAGTAACAGCTTTAGTACCCTCAGAAACCGCGTGTTTCGACAACTCACCAGGCAACACTAGCCTAACAGCAGTCTGAATCTCACGAGAAGTGATCGTCGGTTTTTTATTGTAACGAGCGAGTCGAGACGATTCCTGAGCGAGCTTCTCGAAGATGTCGCTGATAAAACTATTCATGATCCCCATGGCTTTTCCAGAGATGCCGATATCAGGATGAACTTGTTTCAAAACCTTGAAAAGGTAGATCTTGTATGTCTCGACGCTCTTCTTGCTCTTTTTCTTCTTTTTCTCTATTCCGGCGCTTGAAACGCCTTCTTTAGGAAGCTTCTTCTCGGCCTTCAATGGCTTCTTGTCTGCTGTCGATGGCTTCTTCTCGGCCGTCTTCTTGTCACCCTTTGTTGGCGCCATCTTGTGAAACAGAAGAATTTGCTAGAGACGATGAGACACTAGGTTAAAATTGACAAGCTGTCGGTGGTGGAATTTGGATCCGATTGATTTGATTTATATAGCGACGCCATCTTGATTCCTATTGGGTGAGAAGGTATCATACGGATTGATGACTAGGCAATCGAGTGACCCGAGCTATCTCATTATGTTCCATTTTGATTTTTGCAGATATAGTCCCCAAATTTAAACTTCATTTGCAGGAATTCTCCAAGTCGCTTTTATTTTACTAAAATGTATTCGCTTAAAGCCATCTATTATCCATCCCCCAATTTATATAACGTATCCGATTTATTTAATGTAACAAAATTAATGAGTCGAAAGTGTTTAATTATCGGTCAGATTTAGGGATTTCAAAAACTTTTGTGGAACCCTAACCCTACAAGAGTTGTTACCGTACGATAGTATTTTTACAATATTTTTTAAGGTTCGTGGACAAGTAAATGTTTTACTCATGTTTTGTTTTATGGGCAGAGAGCCTCGTCTTGAATATTATACATGTGCTTTGAAATAATTACCTCGTCTTAAATATTATACATGTGCTTTGAAATAATTACCTTATATTTAACCATCTTTATTTATAAACATAAATATTAAATTTAAAGTGGTTATTGTGTAAAATATGTTTTGTATATGAATAATTAGCGTCATATGTAAGGTTAAACGAAATAAATAGTAAAAAATAATCACCATGTATAAATATTTGATATATATATATATATATATATATATATATATATATATATATATATAAGTAATCATTTTTTCAAATGATTTCGAACAAGTATTTTTGATGTTAATAAGCTTGTGTCATGCCTATTAGTTGAGTTGTGACATGGCTTATGCAAATCCTGGTAAGGATGAACATTTGGACATCTAGAACGAGAACCAGACCTAAACATTAACCGGATAAACCTCAACAAGTCTAATATAAGGTCCATCAATTTCTGCAAAACAGTTTCGGTCCAAGAGTAGGTTCGGTTCGGTTCGGTCCAAATGCTCACCTTTACATCCAAGAACTAGGAACCAGACCTAGACATGGACCTGGTAAGCCTCAACAGGTTCAGTCCAAGGTCCACCAATTTCTACAAAACCAATTCGGTCCAAAAGTCGGTCTGTTGCAAATGTTAACCCCTAAATTTTAAGGATATGAAATTTTGAGTAAGTTGACTTTTAGCTAAATATTGACCAGAAGGGCAATTTGGTCATTTATGTAAAAAAGATGAGAATATCAAGTTGTAACTTCATGAAAATGGCCAAGATAAGTTTAAGCCGCTAAGAAGAAGTTAGATGAGTAAGTTATAGAGAAAAAATGCATGAGAATATACATTTTGGCCAAAAGGGTAAAAATGGTATTTTATATTTTTTTGGCCAAGTTTGTGACTTAATAAATTAAGATCCATATTAAGTCAATAAGATATCATTTAAAAGATGTGTAGAGTAAGCTCCCACCTTCACGTGGATATAAAGAACATCGAAAACAGATAAGAAACGAAAAATATACAGATCTAACATATCACTACATCATACAATCATGCGATAAACCAGGATAACAATCCAAAAGGGGTGGCCTTGGTGCCTTCGACCCAAAGGTACAGTGAGGAAAACTCACCTCGCAAATCGGACAAAAGCTGATGAGGTCCCGTCTCTGAATCCCAACTCTCAAACCAACACCTACTCCAACCAAAAGACCAAACACAATCAAACTCCCCAAAATACCAAAAATACCCTCGAGGTCCAACTTGGTCAAACTTGGTCAAAGCCAAAGTCAAATGATCAAGGTCCAAAAGTCAATATCTCTTCCCAGCGGAGTACGCCCTGTGTACCAAGAGAGTACCCCCAGCGTACTTTGATGTTGACTAGAAGCGTGGCGCTGACCGCGTGCACGCATTGTACCACCAAGAACCCCAGTGTATGCAACCCAATCCCAAGACTCCATTAAGAGCTTATTCCATTAAGTTCTTACATCTAAAACTCAGATCCAAGCCCAACATGATGTCCTAAGTCATAAAGTTTCCAACTTTATGACTTTGCATGTCCAAAACCCTAAGTTTTTAACCCAAGAATACATCATAACTTTTGCATAAAAGGGATAGAAGGGCCAAGATCATATTTTTATAGTTCATAATAGCTTAAATCCATTATAATGGTCCTAACAAACAAAGCTAGTCTTTAAGTCTCAAAGGGACCCAAAATGATGTTTAGATGGATAAAGTTTCTAACTTTATCCATAACAACGTCACAAACTTTCAAGATCTAAACTTTATGCACTAAAAATACCAGAAGCTCATAACATCCTAAATTAGCTTGATCTAGCAAATGCATCATCAAGATTTAAACTTTATACCTTTGGAAGATAGATCATGGTGAACAAAGTTCATATCTACAAGCTCCAATGCAACCAACACTTCTACAAGAAGTTCCTTCTTCTCCAAGGTGCACCATGCATAATCCAAAACACTCAAAAACACCTTCTTTTAGCACACAAGGCTCAACTAGGGTTAGGGTTTCATGGAAGTGGTGTTGGAGGGGTGGAGGCTGAGAATAAACTGGGTTTGGGGGAGTTAAGGAACTTAAATAGGGCTCAAAACACAAAAATAGGGTTAAGGCACTGATTTGTGTATGCCCAATGTACTTCTGGTACGCCCAGCATACTCAGGGTGCCTCGGTACGCCCAACGTACGCTCCTCTATACGCCCAACGTACTCAGCATAACCCAAAACCGACCAAACTTCAAATAGGAATAACTTATTTGTTCTAATTTCGATTTTGACGTTCTTTATATCCACAAAATGTAATGAGAAGCTCTCACTTCTATTAACTCATACGTGCCTTAAAACTTTCTAAACAAAAATCACAAATTCATAAAAGCTCGATCTGACACTTTACCAAAATACCCCATGATGCCAAAACATAAACCGAACTTCTGGATCATCCAAATTACATTACCCACACCCAAATGGGTATAAATCTCTTTTCCTCAAAGGCCCTAAGCCTGATGATACTTGGTCTTCGGGTCACCACCCATACATATGAAATGATTCGGAACAGGGCGTTACAACTCTCTCACACTTAAATTAGATTTTGTCCTCGAAATCACTCCTTACCACACTCGTGAGAACCAACGTTCCGAACAAAAGCTTCTAGTGCTAAACAACTCATTGAACCCATAGTTGTTGATCCAAAATGATACTTTTATAATTATGAAGCCCCATAACTTGTCTGATCTCCGCACAGGTAGAACCATTATGAAACACAGTCATAAGGGTCTCTTCCTACCATCAAAACCAAAACATCCTTTTGACCCTGAACCTTCCAACTGATAACCCGACATATAGATTCCTAAATCCACAACTTGCTGAGATACAGACTTTTCACTTATACACTAATGATTCCCGATGCGAATATGGTGGTTGTCAAGGCCAACAAAAATAATAACCCTAAATATTACACACTAAAATAGTGTATAGTGGTAAAGCGGTCGAATCCACGGAGATTGGTTCAATTTATAACTCTATGAAAAATCTCTTTGTAAAAATACTTGTAAAATAACAATAAAAATAAAATGGGGGGTTTTGGTGTATTGAAATACTTGAAACAAACTAGAATTAACTATGATTTAAATAGACAATTTCAACAAAAATAAGGGTTTGATGTAAAATCAATAAGGGAGAGATGGTTGCCTTAAAGTTTCCTCACTTTAACTTTTGATGAACATATCATTAGAATCCAATGGTGCAATACTTTGATTTAAATCCTTAATTTGACTATAGTAATCCAAGGAGCTTGAGATTACCTAGACTTTTCTTAATTGTTGAAATGGATAGAGAAGCTCATAACAATTTCCTTAGTCAAAGTCACTAATTCCAAATAGCATGTAGTTAGTGAAAGTCAACTAGCATTAAGAACCAAAAAGTCACCAAATCCAAGAGGAGTCAATTGCTTTCACTACCATGTTGGAGAAAATGTTTTTATGATTGTGTGAAGAAAAAAACAACACAAAAATCATTTGTTGCTTGCTAATTTGAGGATCCTTTACTTAATCAAGAAATTAGCCAACTAATCACCACAAACACATTTAAACTCATGAACTAAAACATACAAGTAGTGATAAGATGTTAAAACACAAAACATTCCCATAAAGATTTAAGAACATGTTCATGGATTCTTCAACATTCAACAAATAGTCAAAGGATTTCACCAAAAGTCAACCAATATTAGTTTAGCCAAGTATGGCTAAACTCAAAGAAACAAAGTTAGAGAAGATTGTACCAAACATTAAACAAGAATCAAGAGAAGAAAATATGAAGTTCTTCAAGGTTTTTAGCCTTCAAATTGCTCCAGAACTCCAGAGAGAATGCCTCCAAATTGGATGTAAAAGATAAGGCTGAAGAGGCACACCAACCTTCCCAATATAGAGCTCTAGACAAAATCCCGAATTTGCCCTTGTCAGGAATCCACGCGGGCCGCGGAGAATCTTACGCGAGCCGCGTGACTTTGACGGGTTTTTGGGTTCCTTCATGTCCTGGGCCCCAACAGCTAGTCCATCGGCCCGGTTCAAGTCTAATAAGCTTCTAGCCTATTTTTCTTCAATATTTCTTCAATTTGAGCCCAATTTGCCTCTCCAAATCACTCAAAGCTTCCGCAAACTCCCAAACATCGATCTTGCACACTCAAGAATTCTCTCGCGTCTTTCAAATTTAAAGCTCAATTCTTCCAAGCCTTCAAGAAATTAACAAGCCCACTCCATGAATCACCTCCATAGCCATCAAGCACGAAATCCCCATTTCCCTTCAAGCCCAATCGCCTCCCAAGAGTCCCGCTCCGCTAGTCTCCTAGAAAATCTGCAATAATGCTCAAGAAACTAGAAAGCACCTGAAATGGTCATAAAAATAACAAAAGGGAAAATATGTATGGAAATTAACTAAAATGCGAATGAAATGTGCTAAAATAAACTATAAAAAGAAGTAAATAAAACAAACTATCAGAATCTTAACCAAGAGCCAACTCGGTACATAAACCATAACCTGAGATCCAAGGATTTACACTTGCCTTTCACCTGAACTCTTCTGATTCATGACAACCATTCCCTAAACCGGGATATAAAATCCCCAAACCACCGTTGAGACTGCCAATCTCGCACCTGGTCTAGCCACCATGTTCTTGAAAGTCCAATAGATATGGCTATTCTAGCCTATAAACCACTTTATTCCACTCCATAGTCGCATAATTATCCTACTAAAACCATAATCCAATTCCTTGACCTAACCAGTCTCTACCAGGTCTCACGTGCATTGCCATAATTATACGAGGCTTGTCCACAAGTCTCACCCAACGAGAGCTACACAGGCCCAAGGCACGAGTCGATCATCCATTACACTCACGATAACCCCAATGATGGTCTACCTTAATCTGGTGAATGATACGATCCCATCGCAAACTTACAACACTTCCATACTATCCACCAATTAAGTAAACGCTATGGCCACCCCATAGTCTTACGAAACGTTTATCCCAACATGGTCACCGCCCATGGTCTTACCACAAACAATTCCTTTCACATAACACGCTGCTATCAATGCAAAATATGACGAAATCATGGCCGCGCATGGCATAATAATAGGATAAATGGTCGTATTCTTGATCTAATTCAAAGGCCATAACCCAGAAGAACCATGCATATAATTCGAACCAAGTGCTCCAATGTTATATTGTCCAGTCGCATACACCCCTCTCGACAATACATATAATGCATTACCCCAATGCACAACCATAAAGAACCCATAACACCATCCAAAAAAGGAAAGAAATACCAGAGCTCTAGCGAACGAAAAACCTCAATCACTAACAAAAGATATCCCCATGAATGATCGAAACAAGACCCCATACCTTGGTTGAGACCGAACAAAGTCCACCAATGCGCAACCAACTCATGAAGACTTCCAAGGTGATCCTAAATGCTACCAAAACTTGAGCCGACTATGAACCAAAATTCCACAACACCTTCATTGAGGTTAAACATACCCAGAGACCAAAGGAACATAGAACTTACTGAACTTTATGATAGGTTTACACATCTATTGAACTTCAACTGTCACCACTTGAAACTTTCGAAGAATCTTCGTTGAATGACAAACGAAACGATCAATGATCGAGAACGCATTGACATTAGGTCTAATGAACCAAACCCCGCACGGAGATGAACATAACCAACTCGAAAACTGATTCCCTGATCAACCTCTAAACAAGCTAGACAATAATTAGAAATCCATGCAACGAGATGACAAATTCCCTCTGCAACCAATGCTCAACCTGAGTGGTCCCAGCAGCTCCTCATCCATTCTTTGGCACTCCCACATGAATCTAATAGCTACAATGAGCTCCTTGACATACCAATTCTTGCTGAGGGACAACTCATGTGTCTCCTAAACACATACATCTAATCGCTGCCTACTATATACCTCTGCCTTCACCAAATCCAGAACCGAGATCCCACATACTCGCACCGCAAATCCCTAGGAACCATTCTCTCAATACTATGAACCTGGACAGATCGATGATCCTCCAAGAATAATACCTAGTTATCTCCCACTAAGGGTTCGAACTACCACCAACTCGTGTTGAAAACAAACCATAACTCAAATCGGCTTAACCAGGTACAACCATCCCTGACCTTGAAATGAATAACATACACAAGATGATCTTCCACATAAGGATCAAACAAATCCTAATAGAATTCCTGAATTTCAGCTGAAGATCTTTGAAATTTCCCCAATAATGGCCAATTTATCATTAAAGATTCCTTAATCACATCATAAAGCATCCATAACACGTCAATCCACTTGCGCCGACATATTGTTGCCAAACACCACGACCAACAGACCCCATGTTGGGTTTACATACTAACTCTGAAAGTCACAAGCTTGCTCGCTCCTTCTTCGAACTCGGAGAACTAAAAGGGAATCACCCCTTCCACATATGGCGACATTCCAAACCATCAATCAACCGCTCAACTTTGAACTGTAATCACCCAGCCGATCATAACAAGCGTTTCCTTCTTGAGTCCCCTGACTCAATGCATAACCTTTAGCAACACCCTCGGGGCCAACAAACTCATCCAGGTCTGCACCATTCAACCCAACCAGATATTGCCATTGGGGCCCAAAACAATTTCTAGACCCATCCTCATGTCTGCGCAACCCTACCACAAGATCGACAAATACATAACTATTGCCACAAATCATGGTATCAAACCATGCCATCTTCCCCGACTAGCACTTATGATCCCCAAAACTCTCCATGACTTGATTATGGATGTTGTGCTTCTAGTAGTACGGGCCTAATACTACCTTCCATACTTATCCATACATTCCTCAAGAATCATCCTGAGTCCTCTAATACCTACTCAGAATAATACACCCGATGCCTACTCAACAATGAACAATCGTTCTAAGATACCTCATAGGCTCCCCTAGGATTCCCCCCACCTCCCCCACCATCAGTTGCTGAAGAATTTCTACTAATGTTATCTAACCACTTCATGAGTATAATTACATGCATCAAATCTTAAATAATCTTCGACTAAATGACTCAACCCTACAACGGTTGGACTCAAACAAGAGTTATGAAATAGGTTCAATTCCTTTATTCTAAGATTATTTAACCATCATAACATGTAATTTAATGTATTCACTTGATGGTTAACTCACATCAATATGGGTCCCACAAAGCTCAAAGCAAGCACCATTCGAGTAGAGGAGCCGACTAGCACTAAGACATAATATAATCAGACATATCATCATATGAAATTCTCAATCTCTATCTCCTAGCATCTCGGATACACCTTCGTACCGTCCTCCCACTCTTGAGAGTGGCTAATCATTCCTCATGCCGACCCGTTATGAACTGCACCCACTCATGAAACTTCCACCAACCCTACAACCACTCGTGCATGCTAATCATACATAACGTTGGATCCCATAGACAGTCGAATAACTGACTTCACTCTAATCCCTTAATCAAACAAGAACAATAAGTAAAGCTAAATCAAACATTATCAGGCTACAGAATCTTTGTTATGTACAACTATGATGCATACACTAGGTGACCACAATAATGATGTCAATTTCATATAAGAAATAATCGTAGGCTATCAGGCATCATATAATAAGGCAATTCTATCATTCAAGTCCTAAATATCCTTAGCCTATCACTAGCATGTTGTTCTAACATATCACAATATCAAATAACATTGTGGTAATTTGGGGTCTACTTATTGGCTCTGGCT
This sequence comes from Lactuca sativa, assembly GCF_002870075.4. Classification (NCBI taxonomy): domain Eukaryota; kingdom Viridiplantae; phylum Streptophyta; class Magnoliopsida; order Asterales; family Asteraceae; genus Lactuca; species Lactuca sativa. The sequence continues at coordinate 207,015,043 of NC_056624.2, forward strand.
GATCGTACACATCGCATCCTTTCATGATTATTTTGAAAACAATTTTGAAATCATTTTTTAAAACCTTTTTATTTCCTTAGTTTGAGACTAGATTCACACGAGTGTTCCTCCAATTAACTCAAACCAAGGCTCTGATACCAACTTGTAACAACCCAAAAAATTTAAACCATTCAGAAGCGACCCATTTATTAATAAAAGCGTTTACAATTATCTAAAACCAAAGTCTACCAAGATCCAATGTAACAACCCGTTATTTCAGGTAAACGTAATGACTAAAGTCAAGTCTTGTAACCTCTTTGTAAAGTAATAAGAATATCATCAAAAATGAAAGGTTCAAAAAGCTCTGTTTGGGTACACTATGTGGTAGATATTGTGATAAGGTTTCCAAAAATATAAAGAACGCTAAAATCCGAGTTATAACGAAGGAGTTATGACCAATTAAAGATTCGTAACGCTACCGATAAAATGTTGTTAAGCATAAAACGAGAATTTTCAATAAGATACTTTTCAACCTTAGGTGTCTAAATGAAAGTTATATATATCCCAAAATCGTGAACATACACAAAAAGAATGCCCCAAATCTGACTTCGTATGAGGAAGTTATGATTTTTGGAAGTTTCTGACCTAACAGTGGATAGCTAAAAACTTGAAATAGAGATCAAGCGGTCTTTAGCCAACAAAACCTAAACGAAAGTGGAAGACCCAGACAATAGGAGTACAACAGTAAAAAGTCTGACGAAAATGGACATCAGATGAAGGAGTTATGGAATTTAAGCGGACTTTTCCAGGTCCGGCCTATTAAAAATAATATAATAAAATAAAGTAAAAATTAGCCGACAGATTCTAAACGAGAGTTGTAGATCCTTTTCACACCTACGCGTGCATATAAAGAACGTCGAAATCGGAGCTCGTACGCAAAAGTTACGGATTTTACAAGTTCTGGACACAAAATTCGAGGTTGACTCAATCTCACGACGTGAGCTCGTGACTGATGGGTTCCAGGGTGTTAGCCACGTCAAATCATCGAAGAGGATCATGTTGACTAAGCCTCACGACGTGAGAAATCCAAAACTCACGATGTGAGACCCCAAATCAGCCCCTATAAATAGAAGCTTAAGGGTGCCGAGTTTGGTGCTCATCTCTTTCCATCTAAGTGTCGTTACTCTGCGTGATTAACTCGATAATCCTTCCTAAAGCCCCGTTTTTTCATACTCGAGTCCCTAAGGAAGTTCTACACTCCTGAGATCCCCGAGAATCCCGAGATTTCAACTCTCTCTAGTCAAAGTTCTGCTCGATTCTTCTCTCTACTACTTCAAAACAACCACTTCAATCAAGTGAGTTCATACCCCTTTTATACACCTTCAAATACTTTATAATGTACTTTTAATACATTTCGGGGGAGAATACAAGTAAACACTCGGTTAATCCCGAGTGAAAACGTGAAAACTCTTATTATACCTTGCATGCACTAGATTTATACAAAATACATAGTATCCAGGGTAGCCATCCTTGTTAAAATATTTTATGCATTCAAAGAACTTATGATTTATGCTTTGTCAAACATTGTGAAAGAGGATAAACATTGCATACAAAACTATCACTTTAATACAGACTTGGTTGAGAATCCGAGAGACGATTACATCTTCAAATGCTACCTTTTTGTTAAAAAGGTACTACCTAAAGTCCTGTCTATTATAACTAGAGTCTCCTATTTGGAGAGCGTGTCAAATGTGTACAGATCTATACGAGAAGTCATGATCTCGCGCCCTGACTGTTAGTTACAGTCCTTTCGGTAACAGTTTGTCATAAACGTTTCGACGCCTGAAGACCGTCGCCACAGGCATATTATGTTTAGTACGGTTATAAAACTCACCGGATAGACAATTATTATGGTATTCTGATTTTATGAACGAGTAGCTATTAAAACTATTCTTCATCTAACGAATGCGATCTTCTTATAGCTTTACTATATAAAACTATGCCTCAACCTTTTAAGCATGTTAGTTGCTTGTGATTTTCGCTCTTGGACATTTGAGACTGCGTGTTAGTTTAGGAAAATAAGGGATTTTCCTGTATCCAAAACAATAAACTAATAGGAAAATAAGGGATTTTCCTGGTACAACCATTTACGATTCACGACACGGACATTCATATGCATTTCATACTTTTATAAGAAAATAAGGGATTTTCTTGGAACACACACGAACTTTGGAATGTCATACATTTTCTCAAAACCACTTATGAACTCACCAACTTAATTGTTGACACTTTTCCTTTGAAATAACTTGTATTCTGAGGGAACCGCTAAGCAGTTTGGGGGTGTGACATCCAATAAGTTGTAAAACCAACGATGTGTACGGTCACGCCTTCGCCCTGCCACTGTCCACCGAGGTACCTGAAACTATAAACCAAACTGTAAGCACAAAGCTTAGTGAGTTCTCTTAAAATACCACCACACAAATAGATAACCTAGCACACAACAACATACATACAGAGCATTGAATCTAATTGGAATGCCCCACCGGCCTACAATCTATCTGGTACGCTCACATGACCTTCAGCATGATTGGTACGCTCACATGACCTTCAGCATGATTGGTATGCTCACATGACCTTCAGCATGATTGGTACGCTCACATGACCTTCAACATGATTGGTACGCCTCACCTACCTTCAACCTATCTGGAACGTCCTCTGGGCCTTCGCCCTAACTCGTACGCCACTCGGCTTGTAGTCTATCCGGGACGCCCTGGGTCTCTCGGCCTTCAGCACACAATAAGATCGACTCAACCCAACACACCATCACATATCAACATATACAATATAAAATGCTAACTAGCATATAAGGAATGTCATAGAGATTTAACAGATCACTAAGCATGACATCATCCTATATCAGGATACAAATCTAATAGATCACTACATCATACAATCATGCGATAAACTAGGATAACAATCCAAAGGGGCCGACCTTGGTACCTTTGACCCAAAGGTAAAGTGAAGAAAACTCACCTCGCAAACTAGACAAAAGCTGATGAGGTCCCAACTCCGAATCTCAACTCTCAAACCAACACCTACTCCAACCAAAAGACCAAACACAATCAAACTCCCCAAAATACCTAAAATACCCTCAAGGTCCAACTTGGTCAAAGTCAAAGTCAAATGGTTAAGGTCCAAAAGTCAGTATCTCATCCTAGTGTTGTACACCCTGCGTACCAAGAGAGTATGCCCAATATACTATGATATTGACCAGAAGCGTGACGCTGACAGCGTGCGCGCAACGTACCACCAGGTACCCCCAGCGTACGCAACCTAGTCCCAAAACTCCATTAAGAGCTTATTCCATTAAGTTCTTAGATCCAAAACTCAGATCCAAGTCCAATCCAATTTTATGACTTTGCATGGCTATAAAGTGTTCAATGTCCAAAACCCTAAGTTCTTAACCCAAGAAGACATCACAACTCTTGCATTAAAGAGATAGAAGGGACAATATCACATTTTTATTGTTCATAATAGCTTAAATCCATTAGAATAGTCCCACCAAAGAAGATCTAGTCTTTAAGTCTCAAAGGGACCCAAAAGTTCATCTTTTTTAACTTAATCCATTAAGTAAAAGTCTCTAACTTTCAGATCCGAATCAAAATGATGTTTAGATGGATAAAGTTTCTAACTTCATCCATAAAAATGTCACAAACTTTCAAGATCTAAACTTTATGCACTAAAAATACCAAAAGCTCATAACATCCTAAACTAGTTTGATCTAACAAATACATCATCAAGATTTAAACTTTATACCTTTGGAAGATAGATCAAGGTGAAAAAAGTTCATATCTACAAGCTACAATGCAACCAAAACTTCTCCAAGAAGTTCCTTCTTCTCCAAGGTGCACCATGCATAATCCAAAGCACTCAAAAACACCTTCTTTTAGAATACAAGGCTCAACTAAGGTTAGGGTTTCATGGAAGAGGTGTTGGAGGGGTAGATGCTGAGAATATAGTGGGTTTGGGGGAGTTAAGGAGACTAAATAGGGCTTAAACCACAAAAATACGGTTAAGTCACTGATTACTTACGCCCAACATACTCAAGGTGCCTCAGTACACCCAGCGTACTCAGCATAACCCAAAACTGACCAAACTTCAAATAGGAATAACTTCTTCGCTCTAACTCCGATTTTGACGGTCGTTATATCCACAGAAAGGTAATGAGAAGCTCTACACTTCTATAAACTCATACTTACCTTAAAACTTTTTGAACAAAAATCACAAATTAATAAAAGCCCGAACTGACACTTTACCAAAATACCCCTTGACGCCAAAAACACAGACCGAACTCCCGGATCATCCAAATTACATTACCCACACCCAAATGGGTCTAAATCTCTTTTCCTTAAAGGCCCTAAGCCTGATGGTACCTGGTCTTCGGGTCACCAGTTCCACATAGGAAATGATTCGGAACAGGGTGTGTTACACCATTGTAATGAGAATGCAAAGAAAATGAAAGTAGATTGTTATTTCAGATTAAGAGGTTAAAGAAGAAAATAACATTATAAATGTGTCATTGAGTAGGAAATTAACCAAGTGAGTAATAAAATATCCTGAGGATAAAATCCATTAAAGGAGGGGAGAATGCACGAACCTAAAATTTTGAGAAAGTGACTTTTAGTCAAATATTGACCAAAAGTGCAATTTGGTCATTTATGAGAAAATGAGAATATGTAACACCCATTTTCCAGGATGGATCAATTTAGGGTTTTAAAGATTCAAAAGTTTGATTTTTAGAGAAAACTAAGTGTCACAACGTGACCATAGGGTGGTCACGATGTGATAAGCCAATACGAGAAACGTGTTTCGGAACTGTTATCACGATGTGACACATAGGTGGTCATGATGTGAAGCTTGTTGTAACCCAAGCCCATGATCTTTTAGGTTTTCCTTCATATTTAAACCTTTCTAAGTCGATTTTAGGGTTCATAATCGACTTCCATCACCCTCAGACCTCATAAAAAACCTAACCCTAATCCCCTTGGTGGTTCTTGGCCTTTTTGGTGCATTTGGTAGCTTGAGGAAGGAGAATAAAAAGGATTAGGAGGTGATTTAGTTATGGATATACTAAGGAAACTTCATCATCATCATCTTGTGCTCATTATGGAAATTTCTAAGTATTCAAGATCCAAACTTTATTGCTTAATGTTGCTATATCTAAGTTTTTGTCCCATGTCATTCATGTTTGAGCAAGTATAAATATAATGAAATCATAAAGTTGGCAACTTTATGGATTCTAAGGGTCCCCTGAGTATTATAAGGTTCATATCTAAGATTTGGTTGAGTATTAGATCCATGTATGTGAGCTTTGGTGTTATCTCTTCAATTTTAACCTATAGTAGATGACATGCATGAAGCATGTATGTCCACAAAGTATTCATTTTTATGGACCTTTGGAGTTCTCTTAAGTTTCTGGAAAAGTTAGTGTTGAAGACGTAATGGATTCCTGACTCAAATTTTTTTATTGTTGCTTTAGACTGAAGTCATGACGTGTCACTAAGGGAGTCACGACCTGACCGTGAAAATAAATTGCGTCTGTTGAGCCTTTTTGTGCTGACGAGATGACATAGGAATGTTCATGTCATGAGGTTTGCTCTTTGGGTTGTCCGTGACCGAGTTGGCTGAGACGAAGTGAGTCGATTTGGAATCGAGTCGAGTGTGCTCTCACGATGTGACCAAGGGTTGGTCACGACGTGAGACTTTATGGTTGGCATTGATGTCTGTTGATTTTGACTTTGACCATTGACTTTTGGTCAAATTTCTATTTTTAGAAGGTAGACTTAGGGTTTACCTTGTGTGGATTATTAGGAGGTGTTTAGCACCTATTCGTTGGCTTGGGGAAACTGATAGCTGTGGACAACATGACATTTAGATGAGTTTTAGTTGACTTTGTGATTCAGGTGAGTCTTCTCGCTATACCATATAGGAAAACTAGGGGGTGACCCCTGGCAATTATATAAAGGAGCCGGATGTGGCTCCCGATAATTGTATGCAAGACCAGGGTTTGGACCCTAGCAGTTATATGTAAGATGCTAGTTGTCTTTGTGATACTTGCATGGAAGACTAGGAGGTGGCTCTTGAAACTTGTTTGTAAGACCTGGGTTTTGGCCCCCGACTTGACAAGGGAAAACCATGATGTGACTATGGTTGGCACATAACATTCCCTATCCTATGTATGGTAAGTGGTATTTTGGGAAACTCGCTAAAATTTATGCTTACGGTTTGTGGTTTAACATTTTTCAAGTACTTCTAGTTCCAAAGGGAAGGGTCCATCTTGACTACACAACATCCCCCAGAGTTTACTTCATATTGGCTATTTGTGATGTTTACTCTGATGTTTAAATGATATAATTCACTTTGATTTGTTTTGGAACAAACTGTTGTATGGGTTTAATGTTTAAAAAAATAAAAAATTTACTATGAATTTTTGGGACGTTATAGAATACGACGTTGTAACTTCATGAAAATGGCCAATATAAGTTTAAGTCGCTAAGAAGAAGTTATATGAGTAAGATATAGAGAAAAAATGCATGAGAAGATGTATTTTGGCCAAAAGGGTAAAATTGGTATTTTATACTTTTTAGGCTAAGTTTGTGTCTTACTAGATTAAGACTCATATTAAGTTGATAATATATGAATTAATAGATGTGTAGAGTAAGTTCCCATATCCGCATGGATATAAAGAACATAAAAAACGAGTAGGAAACAAAGAAGATATGAGAGTTAGAAGTTGGGACAAAAATGTCCCAAAGCTGGAATGGTATTTGATAGTTTCATTTTATTTACTTATTTTTTTTAGTTTATTTTAGCACATTTCATCTCATTTTAGTTACTCCTCATGCATATTTTCTCTTTTTGTTATTTTTCATCTTTATCGGGTTCTTTGTAGTTTCTTGAGCTTATTTGTAGATTTATCAAAGACTATTTAATGTGGAGCGGTTACGAGAGTGCAGAGCCTTGAAACATGGAGATTGTGGTGCATTTCCGGATTATCTGACAAACACGATTAGGCTAATGGTCTAAGAAGAGATGTGATGATTTGGGCTTGAGAAGATCAAAGGAAGATATATGCTAATTTGGAGGCATTTTATTGGCAATCAACACGGGTTTGGTCTTAAAAGAAGATGGAAGAAGATAAGTGAAGTTGCGGAATTAATCGATCAAGTGAGTGTTCGAGCTTTGGATGGTTTAGAGGAGATGAATCGGGCCGAAGTTGAAGAAATAATGAAGAATCGTGGGCTACAAGCGATGGAATTCAAATTGGTCCAGTGAGCTAAGGCAGTGCAAGCCCAATAAATGAAAGTGGCCCATTCTCAACTAGTTCACGCGAATGACATGTGAATTAAGCCAAAAGTCACGCGGCCCGCGTGACTTACTGCAGGGGTAATTTCGGGATTTTATCTTGAGTGATATTTGAGGAAGGTTGGTGTGCATATTTTGCACGCTTCTTGACATCCGGAAATTGGTCAGTTCTATGAAGTTTTGGGAACTTTTGGAGGACTTGAAGCACATCAAAAACATCATCTTTTTGCTCTTAATTCTTGGAATGTTTGGTACAATTTGTCTTTATTTTGTTTTCTTTGGTTTAGCCATGCTAGGATAAACTAATCTTGGTTAATTTTGGTGAAATCCATGGATATTTAGTTGTTTGAAGAACATTATGAACTTGTGGTGATTTTTATGAAAGTGTTTTGCATTCGAACATCCTACTATCTATATGTCTTTATTCATGAGGTTGGATGCATTTTTGGTAATTAGTTGGCTAATTTCTTGATTAAGTAATGGATCCTCAAATTAGCATGCAACAAATAGTTCTTGTGTCAGTTTTCACTTCACACGATCATAAAAACTATTTCTCCAACATGGTAGTGAAAGCATTTTGACTCCTATTGGATTTGGTGACTTTTTAGTTCTTAATGCTAGTTAATTTTCACTAATTACATGTTAATGGAAATTATGACTTTAACTAAGGAAATATGCTATGAGCTTCTCTATCCATTTTACTAAGAAAATTCCAGGTGACCTCAAATGAAACCATAAGTCTTACACCATAATGTCTAATGATAATCAACTGATTATCCATGTAATGAAAACCAAAGTCAACCATCTTTCTCTTATTGATTTTACATCAAACTCTTGCTTTTGTTGAATTGTGTCTTTAAATCTCAGTTTAATTCTAATTTTCTTTTAAACATCTCAAAAGACCAAAAACCCCCTTTTTACTTTTATTGTCATTTTACAAGTATTTTTACAAAGAGATTTTCATAGAGTTATAAAATCGAACCAATCTCCGTGGATATGATCCCTTTACCACTATACACTATTTTAGTGTACCTGATTTAGGGTTATTTATTTTGTTGGCCTCGACAACCACCAAATCAACCAAGGGGATGTTGTTAAGCAATTTATGCGGTGTGGAAATTAGATGTCTGAGGCGCATGAGGTGGACAAAGTAGGATGACATCGAGAAAGAGCATCATGACGTGACAAATAGAATGTCACAACGTGGAAGGCGTTTAAGCGGCCTTTGACCGAGGTCAAAGAGGTCAACATGGAGCGGAGAATATCATTTGTGGCACGGAAACACATTAGAGCTTAAGTTTGTTAAGCCTTCATTCTCGTTATAACTCACACCAAACACTCACAAGCGAAGCTCTGACAATTTGAGGAATCAAATAGGGCAAGAGGCGATGTTAGGTGCTTATGGATTAGATTTGAGGTAGAAAACACATGAGGTAATCATCTTTTTCATCCTTAAGCTATTAGGGCTTTAATGGGGAATTATGAAATTGAGTTATTTACGGATGATTACTCTTGAGAAGCTGTTAATTGATGTTATTAGTAGTGTATAGAAGCTTTGAACAAGCTTTATGTGTGATTTCAATGGTGATATTACTATGGGTAATGTTAGGGGTTGAAACCCTAAACTAGTGATTAATGAATTGATGCATTAAGATGTTAGATGATGATGAATTAATTATTATAGGATGCTTAATTCATTATTTGGAATGAATTTAGAAGTAAAGAATGAAATGTTAGAAGTATGATAAATTAAGTGATCATTTTGACATTAAAAAGTAAATAAGCTCTTAATAAGCAAAGACAAGTTTTTAAGAACTCGAAATGTTCTATGAATAGGCCTCGAGCAAGAGGATAAGTCAAGATGCACCAATTGAAGAAAGTAGTCAATAAAGGGTAGTTAGTCCTCACTAACTAACAAGGTGAGTTATATCTCTCACCATCTCCTTTAATTATGTTATATATATTTATATGCATGTATGTATGTTATATGTATGTCCCATGTACATGAGCATGACTTAGAGAAAAAAAAAAGGATCATGTAGAATATGATTTTATGTAATGTTAAGTTCCTGTTGTTATACATGTAAGACCTTGTATCTGAACATGTATGTATGACCAAAGCATGTGTATATGTACAAGGAAAGATGTGGGTATTATTAGTAATACCCATAAGAGTAGATAAAGAAATAATATGATTGTATGTAATATAATCCTATGTATGTTTAGAGATGGAAAAGGTATTTTTTATAATACCTAAGAGAAAGTAGATAGAGATAGAATATGATTATATGTAATATAATCAGGGGCGGCTCAACCATTTTAGGGGCTCTAAGAAAACAAAAAAAATTGGGGCCCTTCATGTATCCAAGTAGATTTGAACCTAAGACCCTTGGTTTGCTAAACCACCACTTCACCACTAGACCAAGTTCAAACTTGTCTTTTAACCCAAGAAATACGTATATATACAGATATAATTAACATAATAAGTTTTAAAATTAGAGGCCCTTTAGAATTGGGGGCCCTAATCCATTGCTTAGTTTTCTAAAGCATAGAGTCGGCCCTGAATATAATCATAAGAGTATGTAAGTATGTCTAACTACCATTAGTATTGTAGAATGATGTATGGTACTAGACATAAATATTTATTAAGTACTTAATATATTAAGTACTAGATGAGTAATGGAAGATCTCTTAATGAGATAACGGGTAAGGTTCCTATGGGGACAAGATATAGATGGTCCTTCGAGGACAAGTGTAAGGTTCCTATGGGAACAAGTGTTAGATGGTTCCTTCGGGGACAAGTGTAAGGTTCATATGGGAACAAGTGGTATATGGTTCCTTCGGGGACAAGTGTAAGGTTCCTATGGGAACAAGTGATATATGGTTCCTTGGGGGACGAGTGTAAGGTTCCTACGCGAACAAGAGTAAGTTTCCTTGAAGGACAAGAGTATGGCTCTTTCGGGGACAAGAGTATGGTTCCTACCGGAACAAGAGTATGTTTTCTTTGGGTACAAGAGTACGGTTCATATGGGAACAAGAGTAAGGTTCCTTCGGGGACAAAAGTAAGGCTCTTATAGGGACAAATAGTATGATTATGCAGGAATGAGATTATGTCCCTACGGCGAAAGAGATAGATGATTCCCTCTGGGGAACATAGATAGATGATGCTTGAGAGGATCTAGACTGAGTATGATTAGTGAAAACTAACAAATGAAATACATATAACGGCTAGGGTTTCATATTATTATCAAAGAGAAGTACAAATACAATGAAAAGGAAAGACATAATATATAGACAAGCTAATTAGGGTTTCCTAACGAAAAGGCCCAATCATAAAACCCAATACAAAATAAAGCCCAAAATATTATTAGGTTAACATCCCCCTTCAAACTCACAATGCAACAGCAATAAGCATTGAGAGTTTGTCAGACAGAAAATGGAATTGAGGAGCAATCAACGGCTTCGTAAGAATATCAACAATCTGCAAAGAGGAAGGAACATAAGGAAGGGAGATAGTGCCCTTTTGGAGATGATGACGTGTGAAATGACAGTCAATCTCAATGTGCTTTGTGCGCTCATGAAACACTAAATTCTTGGCAATCATTATCGCACTCTCGTTATCACAATACAAAGGGGTAGGCTGAGAGATGTGAACGCCCATATCTGCAAGAAGCCATCTCAACCAAACAATCTCACAAGTGGCGATAGCCATGGCTCGATACTCAGATTTTGTAGAAGATCGAGAAACAACATCTTGTTTCTCGCTTTTCCATGATATCAATGAATCTCCAAGAAAAACACAATGCCCAGTAGTGGACTTACGATCATAAATATCACTATCCCAATTTGCATCACCATAGGCACGCAACTCAAGAGAGGATGAAGAAGGAAACATAAGAGTGCGGAACTGAGTACCACGTAAATATCTCAAAATACGAAGAACAGCTCCCCAATGAACAGTAGTAGGAGCAGTGACAAACTGGCTAACCAAATGAACTGCATGAGCAATATCCGGTCTAGTGATAGTCAGGTAAACCAAACTCCCAACAACGGTACGATAAAGACTTGGATCTGATAATGGAACACCATCAGTTGGAGAGTACTTGGCATTACTCTTTATGGGCATATCAATTGTTCGATTATCCGTGAGTCGTGCACGTTCAAACAAATCTGAAATATACTTCGTTTGAGATAAAAGATAACCCTTTGGAGATTGAGCAACTTCAATCCCCAAGAAATAACGAAGTAATCCCAAGTCTTTCATAGCAAAACGGTGAGCCAAATCACGCTTTAAAGACTCTATACCATCATAATCATCACCAGTAATAATCATGTCATCGACATACAAGGAAAGAATAATCTGCCCTGCATTCGTACATCGAATAAATAGAGCCGAATCATGGTTACTTGGTTGAAAACCAAGAGAAGTAATCACCGTAGAAAATTTCTCAAACCAAGCACGAGGGGCTTGTTTGAGGCCATATAGAGCCTTCCGAAGTCGACAAACTTCACCTGGTCGGTGAGCAATACCAGGGGGAGGAGACATGTATACTTCTTCATGAAGATCTCCATTCAAGAAAGCATTCTTGACATCCATTTGATAAATCTTCCATTGACGAATGGAAGAAACTGCAATCAAGGTGCGAACAGTCGTCATTTTTGCAACAGGAGCAAACGTCTCCTCATAATCCATACCATACTTTTGCGCGTACCCTTTCGCAACAAGTCTGGCTTTATAGCGCTCAACGGATCCATCAGACTTTGTTTTGATTTTATAAACCCAACGACAACCAATCGTGTGTTTTCCAGGTGGAAGCGGAACCAGATCCCATGTATGAGTCTGATAAAGAGCTGCAAGTTCCTCAGCCATAGCGGTCTGCCAAGGGGGATCAGAAATGGCCTCTTTATAGGATGTTGGCTCAGAGAGACGATGTACATTAGCAATAAAAGAGGCAAAAGCCGGTGAGTAAGAGGAATAGACAAAGTCAGGAAGCTTTGTGGACTTCTTATTACGATAAGGTCTCGATGGAGGGGGGTCTTGATGATTTGTAGGCAGAGGATCAACGATAGGTGTTGGATCAGTCACATGTGGTGGATCAGCAGCAAGTGGTGGATCAGTGACATGTGGTGGATCATCAATGTCAATGCTAAACGGATCAATAGTACAAAGCTCCTCTCGGGTTGCATCATGTGACTGAACAGGAATGCTATAGAATGGAATATGCTCCAAAAAGGTGACATTGCGAGATACATACAGTTTCTGATTTGAAGGATCATAGCACCGATAACCTTTCTGACCAATACCATATCCCAGAAAAACACAAAGAGCTGATTTTGAAGACAACTTATCTCTCTCTACATGAGGCTTCAAGACAAAACATGTACACCCAAACACTCGTAATGAAGAATAATCTGGGAGTTGTCCAAACAACATTTCATAAGGAGACTTCCCCGAAGTGTACGCAGTAGGAATGCGATTAATAACATAAGTAGCGGTATGAACAGCTTCTCCCCAAAACATATTGGGAACTTGAGCAGAGAGTAGTAAGGATCTAGCAGTTTCTAGGAGATGTCGATGTTTTCTTTCTGCAACACCATTCTGATGAGGAGTGTCTGTACAAGATGATTGATGTATAGTTCCATCAGATGCCAATAACTGTTTAAAATCATTAGAGGTAAATTCTCCTCCCAGATCACACCGAAAACATTTTATGACAGCAGAGTATTGAGTCTTGACAATAGCTCTGAATTCACTATATATGGTGAAAAAGTCAGACCTGCGCTTCATAAAATAAACCCACGTATAACGAGTGTAATCATCAATGAATGAAACATAATAGTTAGCTCCTGACTTGGAGGTTATCGGAGAGGGACCCCACACATCAGAATGCACAATATCAAAGGGAGCAACAGAACGAGTGACACTTTTATTAAACGGTAAAGCAGAAAATTTTCCCAGTTTACAACCACAACAATCAGAAATATCATCAAATTTCAAAGAGCCTAACACACCAGTGGAAACCAAAAACTGTAAACGAGACGCTGAAACATGTCCCAAACGAGAATGCCGAAGATAAAAAGGAGACGATGAAGGGTTTAAACGAAAAGACGACAAATCGACACTAGATGCATCAACATCAGCAACATGTAGCTGCTCCAAGACATAAAGCTCCGCAAGTCTACGGCCTATCCCAATCACCCTCCGAGACCGAATGTCCTGTACACAACAGAATGAATCAGAAAAGAAGACCCAACAACCAGATTTACACAACTGACTGACCGATGCAAGATTCAAAGCAAGTGTAGGAATGTAATACACATCTGTTAAAGATATATAAGGAGTGACAATAGAACCAACACCCTCTACTGACATGGGTGTAGCACTAGCAGACATAACAAAGACAGGTGTACGAGAAGATAATGAAGCAAAAGATGAAAAATGTGGTGACATGTGATGAGATGCACCAGAATCCAATATCCACAAGGATGAAGGAATACCTGACGTGTTGGATGAAGACAAACCTAAATGAGACATGGAAGCTGACATGGCAGTTGGATTGGTAGCTAAGAACTGTCTGAACTGCTCAACAATCTGTGGATCCAAGGCTGATGGTGGTGTGAAATCTGTTTCATTCTCAACTGAAGGTGTAGCAGCAGCGTACTGTGCTGGCCTAAAAGATAAAAAAGAGGGACGTGACTGTCCAGAAGACTTGTTCTACTGTGAAGACTGAGAGTATGTTGGTGATCTTGTTTGTTGTTGCTGTTGATTTCCCTTGCTTGTCAGTAAAGGACAATTTGCCTTCCAATGGTTTTTCTTCTTACAGAAAGCACACTCATCAAATGCAACTCTGGGATGATTTTGGTTTGAAGATTGGGGTCGTTGTGAAACAGCAAAGACAGCAGGAGTGGCTGTCTTGGGAGCTTTGTCAGCATGGGACTTGATACGAGTTTCTTCAGCAATCAACTCGTGAACAACCGAATCAATAGTGGGAAGAGGTGTACGATGCAAGATTGATCCACGCAGACCTTCAAAATCTGAACGTAATGCCATCAAGAACTGAACCAAACGTTGCTCTTCCCTTCTATCAATATAAGGCTTAAAAACCTTCAGCACATCAGGTTCTGTAAGAGCTAACTGATCCCACAAATCTGACATAGTTGCATAAAATTCTTGAACACTAAGATTGTTCTGTTGGAGGGATCGAATATCAAACTCTAACTGATACTGCTTTGCAAAGTTAGACTGAGTATACAACCTAGCCAAGTGATCCCAAACCTCCTTTGTCGTGTCATACTTCGCCAACTGAGTACCAATAGACTGGATGACAGAATTATTAATCCAAGTAATGATCTTGGAGTTATCAGTCTCCCATGAATCCAGTAAGGTTTGATAATTAGCGGTCTTCTCGTCTGTTGGTTTCTTCTTGTCACGTGTAACAATCCCCCACATAGTCTTGCCCCGCAAGAAATTTTTCATAACATAACTCCAATAGGCATAGTTTTTTCCATCAAGTTGAATACTAATGGACTGAAGAGAATCATCTCTTGGGGCCATATTTCAATATCAGTCAAATAATAAATACGAGTAGTAGCAAAAATGATCAAGATCTCGAAATCAACAAAGCTAGGCGAAAACGAAACCCTCAAAACCGACAAACGAACAAATCAAACCAAACCAAATACAGAAACGAGCAAAAAATGCATACCCCAAAATTGCAAATGGTGACAATGAACAGTACACGTGAATAGTGCCGATGAATAGTAACCGTGAACAGTAACCGCGCGATGAACAATGTCGATGAATAGTAACCACGCGATGAACAATGTCGATGAATAGTAATCGATGAACAGTAACCTTGCGATGAACAATAATCGATGAACAGTGCCGATGAACAGTAACTCCGATGAACAGTAATCGCCCCCCAAAAAAACGAAAAACTACAGATAATCAACCGAGCTCTGATACCATGAAAACTAACAAATGAAATACATATAACGGCTAGGGTTTCATATTATTATCAAAGAGAAGTACAAATACAATGAAAAGGAAAGACATAATATATAGACAAGCTAATTAGGGTTTCCTAGCGAAAAGGCCCAATCATAAACCCCAATACAAAATAAAGCCCAAAATATTATTAGGTTAACAATTAGAAGATATAGAGAAAGGTTCCTTGTGAGGGACAATATTAGATAGTTCTTTGTAAGAACTTAGATGTAACCCACAATGGGTTAAGAGCAAGGAATTTGTGATGGATTCAAGAATAAGAAGAAGAATTAAGGATCCACAAAGGATCATAAGAGAGAGGGGTAAGATTGGGTAACTGTGCCCAGTAATGAAAGTGGGGTGTTTTCCATTAAAACTTGGTATGAGATATGACCGTTGGGTCTAGATGAGAATAGAGTGCTGAGGCACTAGATACGAGAATATAGAAGAGAAAGAGTAGAGAATGAGAAGAGTCTGGTAAGAGGATGTGAGTAGATATAGATGAAGAGACAGAGATAGAGTATGTATAGAGTATGATAATAGCATGTTAAGAGGTTAAGAAAAGAGTATAAAGACTAAAGGAAGAATATATGAATGTGAAGATAGATAAGAATATAACCCACCACACACTTTGTGTCTAATACTGCAAATGTGTTTCTATTTTGCAGATTCAGGTAGTAGCACCCGTGGTACCATAAGTAAAGGTATGAGCACAAGGACATAGAATAGGTTTTATTTCCTTGTTGTCCTAATTTGTATGAAAGTTTAATTATACACCCGTGATTGTGCCTGGGATTAAAATGTTGTTTTTTATGATTTAATAAAATCTTGTAAATTATTAGTAATAACTCTGAGAATTTCATTATATTAGATGTATAGAAATCTGGGTCGTTAGATAAATCTTTGTAAAAAACTCAAACTAGTGTTCGAGTTCAAGGTTTAAAACATATATAATATAGTTTATTAAGCACTTTGATCGATGATTTGAAAGTTAATGGTTTTTGTAGGATGTTAACTTGTGTTTAAAACATCTTATTTATTGTTAATTAATCATTTAGGACCTTGATAAATGTTTTGGAAAGGTGTATGAATATTGGAATGAGTTTGGACAACCTTAAATAAAAAAACTACTCCTTTAAGGGCATCATGACATACCCACTTGCAAGTGGAAGCTCCTTTTTGGCTGGGCTCGGTCAAATAACTTGTTGCATTGATGTTAGAACTGTCAAGCATGTTTCATTTATAACTTTTACATACAAACTTTAAATTAGGGGGTAAATAGTTAATGAAGAGCATGATTTATGAAGCTAGTTGTCTCTATACATATCCCTTTTTTTTATTCAAATGAAAATTTAAAGGAGAAGGAAGGTCTCATGTGTGGCTTTTTCTCTAATTGAAGTGGAATAAAAAGAGCTTTAAGTTATTTTGTAAGGGTAACTATAATCATCACTCTGGGACTAATGGATAGTGTATTTAATCTTACTTGAGTTTCCATATATCGAGTTATGGTTTGGGAATTCTCCCCAAATCTGATATTTTAGTTAAATTATAAATTATAATGGTGTTTTTAGACGAGCATATGTATTAGAAGGTGATTTGTAATACTATTTACGCAAATAATGGTTGACAATTCAAACCGATGTTCATTTTCAAGGTTTAAAACATAAATGGAGTTTATGTTGATGGCCACTTTGATCCATGTTTTGACTATATTAGTGATTTTTTAGGATGTCAATTGATGTCTAAAGCATGCTATACTCGCTTGAAGGGGTTGTGGCATTTGATCCGGTCATCGGTTAGGACATTTAGAAATGATTTGAAGGAGTTTTGGAATTACTGGAATTAGTTTGGACAACCCAAAATAATAAATTGCTTGTTTTTGGGAATCACTTGGTCGAGTGGAAGTTCTTTACTAGCTTCATTCGATCAAACAACTTTTTGCATTGAGGTTAAAAGTGTCAAACCTGTTTTAATCATAAATTTTCCATATAGACTTCAAATTAAATCCGTTTTTTACATCTGTTCTTCTAAGACTCGAGATGATACTACAACAATAAAGTTATATTTTTTAATTAAAGAACTCAATACATAACTTAATGAACCATTGAAGAGTATTTGACACAAATTAAAATTCCATATAATATGTTGTGTGTGTGAGTGTTAGCCGCTCTAAAAAAAATAATGTGATGACGCGAAAAATCTAAAATGATTACCGATGATTTAGAAAATGATTAATGATTTGAGAGAATAAAGTATTATGTCTCGTGTATATATTCAACCATTAAACTATTTTTGTATGCAGTTTACCATCTAATATCTCTAGTCATCTTTTTGGTAAAGAAACAATTTTACAGTCATCTTCTTTGTACGTTTTCAACATGCAAGATCTATCTTCAATACAACACAATATGAACACAAGATTCATTCCAAACTTTAAATATAGGTTTCCAAAATGTGGATAAACACAATGAAGATATTGGTTGAAAAAAATGAGATGAGGTGAAGATGTTTGTTCGATTTTCGAGTTTGGATCGTGTCCATACTTTCGTCTTTAGGTTTTGTGTATTGCTTGTAAGAAACAAAACTCAAATCATATTTATGGGTTCGAAAAATGGGGCTAAGAACACGATGAAGATATGGATTTGAAAAATATCAATTTTTTTGAAGTTCTTGAATATTTATGGGGATGAATACGATGGATGGAGATATGGGTTTCATCCTCATCCTTGTTTGGCATCAAGGTTTCTTCAACTTTGTTATGAAGACGAACACAATGAAGATCTAGAATGAACACTTATTTCATGTTAGAGATATTAATACATAATATTTAACAAAAGCAATATAACACTTATTTCATCAGATATATACGTAACCAACAGTAAATAAAATAACATGCAATACTTCCATTCAATGAAAAAAAACAAACTAGAATTCAAGACAAGATATCTACAAAAATCCAAACAAACCACTCATACTAGCGTCTTCACAACAAAACTGCAATCTTATTATTATTATTATTATTATCCTATTTACAGGAAACCAGTTATCATCATGATCACAAAAAGCTTAAGTAGCTTCTGCAACAGATGAAAGGTGCAAGTTGGTTCCATAACCCTTGAGAAAGCTGCTTCCACAGAACTGATCATGAAAAACAACTCCATCATCGTCTTCTTCTTCATGCTCATGCAACTTGTACCCTGTGCTTGAAGAGTTTCCACCACGTTTTCTTACATGCTTCTTCTCTTTACCTTTACTTCCACGTGATGATGATTTGCTTCCATTCTTTTGCTTGTTTCTTGAATTCTTCTTGCTACTATGCCTTGATGACCTGTTGCTTGTTACAACATGTGATACTGAAGTGGGAATCGGATCGTACACATCTGGTGCCCATTTTACCCTCAGCTTCACTGGTGGAGCCACTCCACGTTTCTCACGGCTACCTTTCATGGCAGATACAGCCTTCAAATGGGTCTGTAAGTAACACAAGATCCAATCACTCACCATAAATAAAGATAAAACTCATAATTCATAAATGATGAATACAAGAAAACTGTACTTACAGGTAAAGAAATGGAACGGAATCCAGATTGATCCAAAGATTTGATCTTGTCATCGTGTAAGGTGATGGAATCTGGACAAGGAAATGTTGCAGACCTGCTGAGACAATTTTCAGGAGGTTGAGTTGTTGTTGTGTCTTTAGGTTTATGGGATGGTGAGGAGTTTGAATCCTCATTTGTGTCATCTTGAATATTGAGAAACTCGGTGACATTAATGCTTAGTTCATCCACAGAAAGGGGTTTAAGGGCTCCATGAGTGGGTTCGAGTGGATCGTTTTGCAGATCATGAAGATCGTCGGCATTATCAGCAACTGACAAATCAGTGTCGGAGCAAATGTCCATTTGCAAAAAAAAATCGGGGATTTTGAAATAACTGACTGCACTGTTGAAGCTTCAGAAGCGAAAGTGTTACAAGAAACCTGTGTCAAAAAAAGGTGTGTCATTTGTCAATTTAGTAAACATGATGTCATGGTGATTTGTTGAAGAGAAACTGTTGGGATTCATGCTCAAGACCTGATCTTCGATCATACTCAAATCTCAATATCAAAGCAATTTCGTGTGCATTATATTAATTATTAAATAAACCACCATCACCAAACAGTTTTATTCAGCTGTCGGTGAGGTGACAAACACATGTAATATCAATGAAAAAACAGATAAACCGCTTCCAACAAAGCATTCAATATAGCTATCAAGATATGGAACATTTGCTCCAAAATATTCTAGAAATTTAATACACAAATCCAAAGCACGTATACGAAAACGAAAGGAAAAAAATAAAATAGATGGTACCTTCTCCGGCAGATTAGATCTGGCTAGACCAAACTTCTCAGGCGCAGAAATGAATCCAACCAGTCCCGTATGTCTTAAGGCGATTTTCGATTGTCGATCGATTTCGGAATAAACAGATATAGCTAGTTGACCGTGTCAGATCAGTAAGGTAATGGAGAAGAAAAACAGACAGATGTAGAAAGAGATGACGGATGCTAATTAGAGGGAGGAAAACAGAAAAACAGGCCTATTGTTAACTAAGATTACCACGACGATCTCCTTTATGAAGACGACGTTTCAAACGATGAGAACACGAACGACCGCCATAAAAAGAGTTAAGCAAAGGGGGAGTAATAAATTCGAGTGAAAGCACCGAATGCATTGTTCGATGCTTTTCAAACCCTAGTTTCCACAACGAAAAGAAACTAAACGGCCAAACCCTAATCAAAACGACTCGATCGTCAATTCGATTAGATCCCGATGACTATACAAATTAAAAGCCACAAATGAGACGTGATTTGATTGATGGCGATAACGAAGGAGCTGATTACATGAAATTGAGCATCGACAGTCGATGATCGGGATCGAAGAACATGGCTGGAAAACGGAGAGAAACCAGGTTTAGGTAGGAAGATTTGTGCAAATGATAATACAAGGGGAATGGATAAACCAGAGAATAGGAATCGCTTGGTCAACGCCCTTCCGACAACAGATTTGGACTGGGCCTATATATTCCACCGCTAACGGCCCTATATGAGACGGGTCAAAGACTCAAAGTTAGTTCATTGTCGAGTTTACTTCGATACACGGTTTAATTAAAACAATAGTCTCTATTTTTATCAAAACTACATGTATGGTTTTTAATTGTATGGAGCATGTGTTGTGGGTTGGTTTGGTAGCCAAAAACAAATTATACCTATTGGTGAATGTATTTTGATGATTGATGTATTTTGATAGTCATTGATTGATTATCGGTTATCATTGGTTTGGCTAATGGCTTTTGTTTTGTTTTAACTATTACGCGGAACAGGACGGGACAGAACAGAACAAGATCCTATCACAGAGCGTTTGGCACGGACGGGACTGGGACAAAGTTAGTTGTTGACCAAGTCCAATAGGACTATTTCTCTAAAATTTAGTCTCATCCAAAACCATAGAGCACAATGGGACAAAAGCCAAAATGACAAAGAAAACCATTTCTAGTGTTTTTCTTTTTGTTCCGGTGTTGCCGATTACTATATAACGAGTTCAGTCTAGTTCTGTCCAGTCCAGTCCAGTTTTGTCCAATCTAGTTATGTCCCACCTAGTCCCACCACCAAACGCTTATAGTCCAAAATGACGTTAAAATAGAAATTATATTTCTATTAAAAATGAAAAAACAAAAAGTGCATCGCCATGAAATCAAAAAATATGTTGTTATAAGTAGTTAAATATGTATCTTATTTTGTTTTGTGCGAGAAATCAGAAAATATGGTCATGATATTTTGTGAGTTTGCATACATATCTCGTATTTTCTTGAATTTCAACTCCTCGTTTAATTAATATAACTACATATGCTTTGAGTGTTCAACACAATTAAGCACTAAAGGAGAAGTACATTTGACCACCAATACTTGCATCTAACTTCAAAATGGAGCAATATGGAGAACATCATAGTCGGCCATGAAGAAAAAGAAAGAAAATAACCAACAATATGAAAGATTTTTGCATCCTTTAAGTATTCACATGCAATATCTAAAGCACGTATACTTCCATTTAATGTAAAGTATATATATATATATATATATATATATATATATATATATATATATATATATATATATATATATATATATATATATATATATATATATATATATATATATATATATATATATATATATATATTTTACATTAAATGAGAGAGAGAGAAAGAGAGTTAGGTTCAAATTTTTTACTATTTATTGTATGCTTGTAAAATTGATTATGGACCATTCATTTTAGTTATTTTAAAAAAGTAATTAATGCATATTAAATGCTTAAAGTTTAATTAATGCTCATTATATCTTTAACATGTACATATGCATTAATTACTTTCCTAAAATAATTAAAATGATTGGTCAATAATCAATCTTAAATGCACACAGTAGATAGTTAGAACAAAATAACCTAACCATATATATATATATATATATATATATATATATATATATATATATATATATATATATATTGCAAGTAATGTATATGTAAAGGGAGGTTGGCAAGCAACATCTCATCCCTTGTGAAAATCATGGTTTTAGCGAGACAAATAAGATACAGAGTTTGACTTATTTCAACAACTGGTTTAGTCCATGTAAGTAGAAACTTATTACATCTATTCGGGTATGGACGACATTTGCCTATGGAATAACTTTGGATTTCCAGACACTATCGTTGCTAGGAAAGGAATAGTAGCATGAAGATGGTGGTGTCAGTTGCGTGAGTTGTTTGATCATTGGATGGGTCAACGAAATTGTATTTTCGCATGTACTAAAGTCGGTTAGATTTCAATGATTTCTTGACGATAGAAATCAGAGTAAATGTTTATTAGTGAATGGAAAGGGTTATGTTTCTTAGCTGCAAGCATAAGAACTCAAGGAATTGGTATGGTATCATGGGAGGTGATTTGGATCATTAGACTGGTTAAGGCCTCAAGAGTATTCTTCCGTATTCTTCCGGATTCCATGAGTTGGGCAATCATTGAGATTGTCTAGTAATAACACGCTAGTTTTGGTAAGCGCAGGGCATAGACAGTTCACGATATATGGGGATTGATGGTTTGGGAATCCATAAGAATTATGGAATAAGAAAGAGTTCGTCAAATCCAAGTGGGGGAGAATCGATCAGAATTTTCGAGAGTTGTATCAGGTGTGGAACTGTAACATCCATAAATTTTACGCCAAATTTAAACTTTTTCAATCATGAATAAAAATCAGATAGCATCATTTACAAAAATGTTTTCAAATCAATATCCATCAGAGTGTCCCAAAATCATAACATAAGGATGAGGAGCGGCACTGTCACCGCCCTACTGGGCCTACAGTCTATCTGAATCTATCCCGAGCCTTCGGCAGGACTGGTCTGCCACGTGGGCCTGCAGTCTCCCCGAACCGTTCATAGGGTATGTTGGCCTTCAGCACAAAGCAGGAACGCCTCAACCCAACCAACAAGCAAATAACCATGTGCGCATAACTATCATATACTAGCATATACAAACATTAAACATATCTATCTCACTGATCATCAATCATAGAATTCTCTCGTAACTAGAGTACCGACCTAGCATGTCACTAACATACTAATCCTTACGGATCATAAGAGTATAACATATTTGTCTACCCTGATTCCGATCTAACAGATCATAACCACATGTAGCATATCATAACAATAACAACTAAAGGGCCGGTCTTTGTGCCGTAGACCCTATCGATATAATGAGGATAACTCACCTTGAAGATGTCGACTCAGAAGATAAACTCCAACTCTCGGATCACTTGACACGAGCTCCACAACCTATGATCATAGTACAATATACTTATAAGTCCTTAACCTTATAAGGTACTCCATAACCCACTAGTCAACCCTTGATCAAAGTAAAAGTCCCCGACCAAGGTCAACAGTTCATGTTGACCCCAACTCGTTGAGTACCCTCGGCTACTTGCCGAGTTCCTTAAAGCACTTTCCAACTCGCCGAGTCATCATGGTGACTCGTCGAGTTCCTTCGATTCTCGTTTAAATTTTAAGGCCACCCGTCGAGTTCCCTCCTTGCAACTCGACGGATACACACGCATACATATCCTAGGGGAAACTCATCCGACTCGCCGAGTTGTTCTTCAACTCGTCGAGTCTTATGGTAATCTTCATCGGACTCGCCGAGTTGTTCATCCAACTCGTCGAGTTCACGACCATCTTCATGTGACTCGCCGAGTCAACCTTGCGACTCGCCGAGTCCATGCAATCTTTTTCCCATGCAGACTTGATTTGAGCCATGCAACAGATCCAAATCACAGATCCAAGCTTCTAGGGCATGCTTATCACGTAGAGTTGCAAACTTTGCGTGCATGCATGGCTATAAATGCTCTAAATGCCTATTTTAAGTTCTTAATGGAGCTTCAAGCTCAAGAGGGACCTCAATCATGACAAAAAACTATAACTTTATGCTTCTAGAATCTGAGGAGGGTCCAGATCTGAAGTTACAACCTCATATCTAGCCCATAACTCATCTTTCCAACTTAACATCTCACAAAAACCCTAAAACTCAACCAATAGAAGAGATTCACAAGGAAAAAAAAAAGTGATTTGGTTACCTCTAGAAGACAATAACTGAGATAAGTGTTGATTCCCACACTTTACTTGCTCCAATCTCCTTCTCCTCCAAGCCTTCTCCCTCCAAATATCCTCTTTTCAAGCTTCAAACACACAATGGGCACATATACACACGCACGTATTAGGGTTTTAAGGAGCTCTCAAAGACTGCAAAGAGGCCAAAGGAGGTTGAGGCTCCTTTAAATAAAGGTGAAAACCCCAGGATTTAGGGTTTCATCTGCCAAATCCTACTCGCCAAGTCCCAATATGGACTCGTCGAGTAGGGCACTTAACTCGCGATCCCACCCCGCTGCTACTCGATGAGCAGGACAACCAACTCGTCGAGTAGGGCCTAACCCAAAAAAAAAATCTTATTATACAATACCTGAGAATCGGGGCGTTATAACTCTCCCCCAATTGAACTAGACTTCGCCCTCGAAGTCCGTTGTAATAAACAATGTCGGGTAATGCTCGCGCATCTCCGCCTCCGGCTCCCACGTCCACTCGAATCCCCTCCGATGTTCCCAGTGTACCTTTACTAAAGGTATCTCCTTGTTCCATAAAATCTTCTTCTTCCTTTCCAAAATAGCCACGGGCATAGTTCAGGCGCTCATCGACCTACATATCATCCAATGATACCACTGCCTCCTGGTCCATAATGCATTTTTGCAATTGCGAAAACATGAAATGTGTTGTGGATCCGGTTATGCTCCTCCGGAAGCTCTAGTCTATAGGCCACCCTACCAACCCTGACAACAATCCTGAAACGGCCCAATGAAACGGGGACCTAATTTTCCCCTCTTCCTAAAATGGATTACACCCTTCCAGGGTGAGACCTTCAGGAGAACCTTGTCACCCCACCTAAAATTCCAGTTCAGATCGGCATCGGTCGGCATAACGTTTCTGCCGACTCTGAGTGGCCTGCAGTCGCTGTCTAATTTGTTGTATCATCTCGGTAGTTTGCAGAACTACCTCTGTCCGACACATCACCCTGTGCCCAACCTCACCCCAGCAGACTGGGGTCCTACACTTCCACCCATACAACAGCTTGAAAGGCGGGGCGCCAATACTGGAATGATAGTTGTTGTTGTAGGCGAACTCTGCAAGCGGTAGGTGGGAATCCCAACTCCCACCGAAATCAATGACACACGCCCTCAACATATCCTCGAGGGTCTGAATGGTCCGCTCACTCTGCCCATCAGTCTGCAGATGGAACGTCGTACTAAAATGCAGTCGCGTACCCAATTCCTCATGGAACTTTTGCCAAAAAACGGGAAGTAAACCTGACATCTCGATCGGAAACGATAGAAACTGGAACCCCATGGCGAGAGACAACCTCTATGACGTACAGGTCGGCTAACTTTTCTGCCGACGAACTCTCCCATATGGCTAGGAAATGGGCACTCTTGGTCAATCAATCCACGATGACCCATATAGCATCGAACCCCTTGCCATCTTCGGCAACTTCATGATGAAATCCATCGCGATTCGTTCCCATTTCCACATGGGAATCTCCAGAGGCTGCAGCTTACCATGCGGCATCTGATGCTCGACCTTGACCATCCTACAGGTCAAACACCTCTCAACAAACCAGGCGATATCTCGCTTCATAACAGGCCACAGTAACTCGAACTCAAATCAAGATACATCTTGGTGGCTCCTGGGTGAATAGAAAAATGAGACTTATGAGCCTCCTCCATCACCGTCTGTCAGACCCCTCCGGACATCGGAACCCAAACCCGACCATAACGGGTCAACAATCCGCGACTATGCTGAACAAACCGGACGCTTTCGCCCTTAATCCTCTCCAATTTCAAGTTCTTTGGTCTCATACCCTCAGTCAGCGCATCCCTGACCAAACCCACCGGCGGGGAATCCACCGCTATCCTCATACACCTGGTTGGGGTCCAGGACCTTGCGGCTCAAAGCATCTGCAACCACATTCTCTTTACCAGGATGGTAAATGATCTCACAATCATAGTCCTTGACCACATTCAGCCAGCTGCGCTGCCTCATATTCAGGTTGGGCTGATCCGTGATGTGCCTCAAACTCTTGTGATCCGTATATATTGTACATCGGACCCCGCACAGATAATGTCTCCAAATCTTGAGAGCGAAAACCATTGCTCCCAACTTGAGGTCGTGCGTAGGGTATCTCATCTCATGCGGCTTCAGTTACCGCGATGCATAGGCTACCACCCGTCATCTCTGCATGAGGACTGCCCCTAATCCGATGATGGATGCATCACAAAATACCACAAAATCCTCAACTCCCTCGGGGAGTGTCAGCACCGGCGCCTCGCATAAACATTGTCGGAAGGTCTCAAACGCCCTCTGCTGCTCAGGCCCCCACCGGAAATCCACCTCCTTCCTCGTAAGACGAGTAAAGGGTACCGCGATCTTGGAGAAATCTCGAATAAATCTCCGGTAGTACCCTGCTAAGCCCAAGAAACTCCTGATGTCTAAGGGAGATCTCGGAGTCTCCCACTGCATAACCGCCTCCACCTTGGCCGGATTGACCAAAATCCCCTCCTGGTTAACGATATGTCCAAGGAACTGGACCTCTCGCAACCAAAACTCACACTTCGAGAACTTGGCATACAGTCGTTCTCGCTGCATAACCTCCAGCAGCTCCCTGAGATGCTCCTCATGCTGCTCTCGGGTCTTGGAATATACCAAGATATCATCTATGAACACAATGACCGAGCGATCGAGCATCGGTCTGCAGACTCGGTTCATCAGATCCATGAACACTGTTGGCGCATTGGTGAGTCCAAACGGCATCACCACGAACTCGTAAGGATCATAACGAGTCTGAAACGTGGGTCTTCTCCACATTTTCCTCCTTCACCTTAACCTGGTGGTATCCTGATCTCAAATCAATATTGGAAAACTAAGATGCACCCTGCAGCTGATCGAAAAAGGTCGTCTATCCTCGGGAGTAGATAACGGTTATTCTCCGTTAACTTGTTCAGCTCCATATAGTCAATACACATCCTGTGCGAACCATCCTTCTTCCTGACGAAAATGATCAGTGCTCCCCATGGTGAACTACTCGAACGAATAAACTGCTTACCCAACAGCTCCTGCAACTGAGATGAAAGCTCTTGCATCTCAGGCGGTGCCAAACGGTACGACGCCTTGGCGATAGGTGCCGCACCTGACACTAGATCAATCCTGAACTCAACCTGCCTCGCCGGAGGCACTCCGGGTAACTCCTCCGGAAACACATCAACAAACTCTCTAACCACCGGGACCTCTAAAACTGAGAGTTGCTCTCTAACCCGTGTATCTACCACATACGCCAAATAACCGGCACACCTGTGCTGAATATACTATCGAGCCCTGGCTACCGAACAAAACCCTGATCCCAACCTGGTGCCCTCACCATATACTACCAGTTCTCCCCCACTTGGGGTTCGAACCACCACCCGCTGTCCCTCACAATCGATCATGGCGCCAAAACGGCTAAGCCAATCCATCCCTACAATCACGCATACATCCCCCATGGGGATAGGAATCAAATCTATCGGGAAGGACACCCCGAAAATCTCCAACTCGCATCCTCGGTAGACCGAAGAAGCAGAAACCCCGTGCTCATTGGCGATCGAAACTCGCAACGGACACTCAAGATCATATATCAACACACCAAACCCTCTACTGAAAGTCTGAGATACGAACGATCGACTCGCCCCCGAGTCAAATAAAACCAAAGCATGCAAGGAATTTACTAGAAACATACCCAATCACAGGTACAATCAATAAGCATAATATAAATACAATAATTGAGACAGAGAGTAGAAACGTACCAACAACCACATCCGGTGCTGCCTTGGCCTCCTCGGTCGTGAGCTAGAAGGCGCGACCCTGAGCCTTCGGAGGCTCCACCTTGACTGGCCTCCCATCTCCAATCCTCATAGCAGCTGGCGCGAAACCCTGCGCCGACTTGGCGGCGAGGTGCAAACAATTGGTCTTCACATTACCAACCTGATGACAATGGTAACAAATCCTCATATCTGCAGGATGAGCGGACTGATGGCGGTCCCTGGCATAGTGCCCCTCCTTGCCACATTTGTGGCACTCACCACCTGCTCTACAAACTCCCGAATGAACCCTGCCACACTTTCCACAAGTGTGGCTCTGTGGACCCCCAGACCGTGTATCAACGGTCTTAGACCACTTAAGCGCCAACTGAGACTGTGTCGATGCCTGATGCTGCTCCTTCAGTTGCAGCTCTATTTCCAACTCACGCCGCCTCGCGGCTTCCTGTAGATCCAGGAGGGTATCACAACGCTGTGTAACCACAAACTGTCGTATATCCGTCTTGAGCATACTCAAATAACGAGTCATCTGAGACTGCTCTGATGCAAACTTCGAGCAAAACATAACCCTCTCAGTGAACATCCGGGTGATCTTCATCATAGACTCTCCATCCTGTCTCAATGTCAAAAACTCCTGAGCATGCCGCTCCCGTTCCACGCGCGGAACGTAACGAGTGCAAAAATATCCCGGAACTGCTCCCAGGTAATAGTAGCCCGTTGATCATCAGAATATGAACATGTCGTCAATCTCCATCATAATATGAACATGATAGTCGTGGTTGATTTGAAGTATTGTAAGACTGTGATGGAAAACTCACATCTCAGTTTGAAAATATCGTTGAACAGTACACAACTCTGAATATCAACTCTACCTGTCACCTATTCATCAAATAAGGACCAAAATCAAAATACCCAAATTACCCTTAGGCCAAACTTGGTCAAATCCTAGTCAAAGTCAATAAGTCGAACCTGGTCAACACAGTTGAGTGTGTCCAGCGTAGTCAACTTGTACGCTTAACATACTCGAGCTTGACCAAAAACGGGTTGGCTGACCTTGTACGCACGACGTACCTTGATTACGCCCAATGTACGCAATAGGTTCCTTTCCTTTCTTATTAAGAGCTTAATCCTTAAACTCTTTTGTCCAAATTCCATATCTAGCCCTCAAATAACGTCTTTAACCATAAAGTTTCCAACTTTATGGTCTTGCATGGCTATTAAGTACCTAATAGCAAAAACCCTAACCTCCTAACCCATTTGGATCTATAGCATGCGCTACTCCAAAAAGTATAAAAAGACAATCCATTTGGATCTATAGCATGCGATACTCAAGGACACTATTGGTTAGGGACAAAATCACACAATAACATCATACAAGCCAAGTCTAACCACATAACCATCAAGGTATGAACTTTATGCCTTCCAGAGATGTAGGTGGGTACAAAACTTTCAGATCCAAGGTTGTTTAAAGATTCCAAGTGGTTCTTTGTTCCTTCTTTTTCCTCTATGAACACCAAAACACACACCAATGGGTCAAGAATGCTCAAAACAAATTAGGGTTTGCAAAGGGGTCAAAATGGGATTGGAGGTTGATGAAATGAAGAAGACTTGGGCATTAAGGATCTTTAAATAAGGTCAAAACCCTAAAAAATTAGGGCTTGCACCCTGACCACTGGCACCTAACGTACTTGGGGGTTATGACCACCATATGCATGCCATTTCAAAAAAATTACAAAAATGCCTCCAAGGGGCGAAATGCAGTAAATTCTTGTAACAAGGGTTAAAAGTGAAAATACATCAATATCAAAATGTTACGGTATGGTTGGTGTTGTGATTACCACTTTGTGACAATTAATTGTTAGTAGTATGCTTGCTGATATGATTACCACTACATGTGAATTAATTATTAGTGGTATATTTGGTGTTGTGATTACCACTATGTGGGAATAAATTGTTAGTGGTATATGTAATGTCACAAAAACATGGTAATTTTTTTTTTTTTTCATTTTTAAGATAAATTAAACACCAATTTTTTATTAAGGTTACATTCAATTCAAACCGATAAACCATAATTCAAAAATCATAATTATAAGAAAACACTACTGAATCTCGAATCATAAACAATTGATGTGTATAACTTACATTAATTACTAGGGTCAAGTATTTGAATTTACTAAATTTGACTTAAATAACTATTTTACTTTCAAAACAATGTCAAAAAGTAATTAACCCTTTAAAAAGAAATAATGCGCTTCCTCCTTATTTCCCTTCTCCTGATTGGTCAATCCAAAACCACACGGATCAAGCAATTCCCAGCCTCACCCGTTGATCAAACCCAATCTAGCGGCCAAAATCATCACCACAAAAACCAATACTCCAAGCGAAGAGAAGAAATCGCCATATAAATAACACCCCCACATATTTCTCAAAAACATCACACACAATAAGTTTAATCGGAAAAATCACAGGCGCTTTCTTCTTCCGTCAGGTTAATTTCCTAATTTAGTCGTTGAAAGGTGAAATGGACGCCGGAACAAAGGTGAAAAAGGGTGCCGCCGGAAGGAAGGCTGGTGGTCCTAAGAAGAAGCCGGTTTCCCGCTCCGTCAAGGCCGGTCTTCAGTTCCCCGTCGGCAGGTTGGGTCGTTTCCTCAAGAAAGGCCAGTATGCAAAGCGTGTCGGAAGCGGTGCTCCGGTCTACCTCGCCGCCGTCCTCGAGTACCTTGCTGCTGAGGTATTTTCCGGCTTATTTATTTACAATTACCTAATTCCCCTTCGTTGCTGTATCAATAAATTGAACATTGAAATTGAGTTCATTAACTATCGGTAAAATTAACATTGGAGTTTTCTACGAATGCCATTATTTGCAGATCTATTTTACTTTTGTATGTTTATTAATTCTGAAATTCGAATTTCTTTCCCAATGAATTTGTAATTAGGTTTTGGAGTTGGCTGGAAATGCTGCCAGAGACAACAAGAAGACCAGAATCATTCCCAGACACGTTCTTTTAGCTGTGAGGAATGATGAAGAATTGGGAAAACTTCTTTCGGGCGTGACAATCGCTCATGGTGGTGTTCTTCCAAACATCAACCCGGTTCTTCTGCCCAAAAAGGCTCTTGACAAAGCAACCAAAGAGCCTAAATCTCCATCAAAAGCAACCAAATCACCTAAGAAAGCTTAGTGGATGGATATCACAATCCATCAGTTGGTTGTTAATCTTCTGAACATTTGTTTGCGATTTAGGGAAAGTTAGTTATTGTAGTCTCTCTGTACTCAGAATATTATTGCTGGATTTAACTATGTAGAACAACATCTCGTTTGTTTGAAATGAAAATTAGTATTTTTGTATACACGATTCCCATATCCTTGATTTATTTTCATTTGCTGTGTTCATTGCTCATAAGTTTGAGATTGGATCGTGTTGGTATGCTATTAATGATGATGGCGGTGCCATTACCATAATATGACTGTTTTATTCGATGTTTACGATTCTGAACGGGTTATTGTTTTTTTAGCATTACTCGTACTCTGTGGACATAATAATTTGAGAATCGATAGATTTGCATATGTAAAGTTTTTTTAAGTGTTGCTTTTATATGCAACTGGTGTTGTCAAAATAACTTGCTATGAGCATCACCAGCCCCTTTCAGGTAATTACTAGCTGCTGAAGTACGTGTTGGGGCTTATAGCCAGAAATTGAATGTGTCATAAAACAACGTTTTTGTTTTTCTTCCTGAATATAGATGCATGATAGGTGATGTTTTTAGTTTTCTTTTCATAACAACCAATTAACTGTCTGGAATTAGTGTTTTGACTGTGTTTCTGCGTCTTTATTGTTTAGGTGTTACAGAATACAGAGCAGCTACTGAAGCTAACTGAATTTAAGTTCCCAGAATCACCATAAAGTAACACACAAAATATCCGCAAGTACATCTTCGTTCATATATATCTTATAGAACATAATAAAACTGAAATAGCAGAGTCTATACTCTCTAGTCTCTAGTCTCTAGGTGGTGTACTCTGCATTAATCTTGACATAATCATAACTTAAATCACATCCCCATGCTAACCCTGTTCCTGGTCCATCCCCTGTTGATGTTCCACCCAAAACAAACAAATAAATCACTCAAGTTTCTTGTTGACTTAATGCAGAAATAACGACTTAATAATAAAGTCACCTATGGATATTTGAATTTTGACAGTGCCATGGGCATCACCAGCCTCTTTCAGGTAATTACTAGCTGCTGACCTGGAACACTCCCGCATTTTCAGTATTTCAAATATCATGTATCATGTATCATGTATGTGAGTGTATGGTGTTATTGTTACCTATCAAATGGAAGTGGTTGGCCTCCTTCCATAAGCAGAATATCTCCAAGTGCTATTCTAAGGGCATTTGAGTCAAAACAAATCCCCGCGTACCCTGCAGCACAGGCTATCCGCCCCCAATTCGGATCCCTACCATAAATTGCCGCCTGATAAAACCACCCATAAAAACCATCATCATTATATCATTGGAAACAATTATTTCACCTTCAAATATCAACATATTAATCATCATGCCTTGGTAAGTGAAGAAGATGCCACTGAACGTGCAATCTTTGCTGCTTCACTTTCACTCCCTGCACCACTCACTGTCACCTGCATCATTTCCCATTTCCATAAATACCCTTCTGCCCCAAAAAAAATAAAAACAAACAAACAAACAAACAGACCTCTATCAGACATGTTGCCCCTTCTCCATCCCATGCTATTGATTTGGCAAGCCCTTGCATTACCTGACAAATATCAACAAACAAACACTTGTAAAAATGCATATAACAAAAAAAAGGGTAAATTGGGAATTTAAACACACCGCATCAAGGCACATTTGGAGTTGGTTTCCTTCAGAACTGTGTAATGATGATATCCTGTTTGATCCAGATAAACCACTAGCCAAAGCAATAATGGTATCATTGGTGCTAGTATCCCCATCTACCTACAACATTTCATAAACAATGTTTTAGTTATTAATACACGCATGTCACAATTGGTTAAATGACTAAAATACCCCTCAATGAGATGCTACTACTTACAGTGATTTGGTTGAAACTTCGATTCACAGCAACCTGTACCATCTTTCGCCAGATGTCAGTATCTACACAAGCGTCAGTCGTTATAACCTGAAAATTAACAATTTTTTTTTTGTATCAATTAAATTGTTTTACAAAACATTTTGTCGTAATAAATTAATCATATAGCAATATTAGTACATACACCAAGAAGTGTTCCCATGTTTGGGTGGATCATTCCGGAACCTTTTGCCATTCCCCCGATTCTTATACGGCTTCCACCAACCTTCAAAAATATATATATTTTTTTGTAATAAAACGATAATAAATGAAATAAAAAAAGAAAGCAAATAAATACAAATATGATACCTCAAACTCTACTGCTACACTCTTGCTCACAAGATCAGTTGTTGTTATTGCCACAGCAGCAGAATCTGCTCTGCAAACCAAAAGTAGAATCGATAATTAATTTAACATTTAAAGGAAAGGAATACAAGGAGTTACAAATTACAACATTACCCCTTGACACTTGATGAAAGCAAACTAATTAACTTAGGAAGTGAATTAAGAAGAGGCTCCTGCACATAATATGATAAGTCAAACACATGGTCAAGACATTGACTATAAATGAATTTGCTGTGTTATTTACCTTCTTTATTCGTTGACCAATTACTCCAGTTGATTCTATCAAGATTTCATCAGGGCTTACTTGAAGTAACTGTAGAATTGTGAACTATCAATATTATTTTCACTGTGTAAATAGAAATAAATGAAAACAATGAGGTTTACACTTTACATACATTGGAAAGGGCATTTGAACAATCTATTACATCTTGGTAACCTGCATCCCCCTGTAAGGGCATATACGTCATTTTACATCATGGGTAACAAAAAGTTAAGTCAGAAATTACCGTGGCTGCATTTGCTTGACCAGCATTTATCAAGACTGCACGGGCCTAAAGAGGTAGCATAACTGAAATCAGTTAAATAAATTCAAAAGATTTGGTAATAAAAAGTTATAGAGAAAACTCACTGTTGTAGATTTTTGTAATGTACTTTTGCAATAAAGAACGGGTGCAGCTGCAACCACGTTTCTAGTAAATGCCCCTGAAGGAAGTTTGTCAAAAGATTTGATCAAGCAATTTTACACTACTAGAAGGCTAAAATAGTAAATTCAACGAACCTGCAGATATGGCATCTACATCACAAGTGACAAGTGCAAGATCAGGCTTCTGTCCTGCTGCTCGCAATCCTCCATACATCCCTGCAGCTTTGAATCCTTCAGCAGCAGTAACTCCACCAGGAATCTTCCCAATTAAAATACAAAAGATTCAACAGGTTTGGGACTATGATGAATGATCCCTACTTTTGTGTTAAAACATGTCTCAGAATAAGGAAATGCATTACCTGCTTCCATGGTCCTTCAGGCAAAAATATTGGAGCTGCTGAGATGAAATTTGATGCCTCTTTTACATCTATCGACATGGAAAATACCCGAAAATCTCTTTTTGGAGAAGCAAATGAACCCAACAGCTGCAAAAAAGAACATCCATATGTTCAAATCAGATATAGTTTTAGTTCAAATGTTAAATAAAGACGAAGAACATGTTGTAATTTTAGGAGTCAGTTTCGAGTAATGTAGTAGAAATTTCCTCATGTTTTAGCCCATTTAAAACCCACTTTTACGATGAATGAAATAAGAAAATTTAGGGTTTAGAGTTTTAGCTCCTACTATAACATGGTTCCAGATAGGCGCAATTAAACAAATGCAGACGCACAAAACAATCGAATGTATAAACTTGACAAAATTTGAATTAAGTTGACTTGATTCTGACCTTTCGAGAATTGAATTCAGAGAGCTTAAGTGAAACAAATTGGGGAGGAACACATAATGACGACATTGTTTCTTAGTAGTATTTGAACCTCCTCGGAGAAGAAGCAAGCGTTCAAGTTTGTATGCCGGCGTAAAGTGAAAAAAGAGAGTTAGGGGTTACAACTTAGAAGCGTATTAAGTATAAACTAAAGTTGTCACATATAATCACATTAGTGATTAGTCATAATTGGATGCTGGACTTATTACAATTATTAAGTAACTAAAAAATATAGAGATATTATAAGATTTTGTGATTATCTCCTATGCCTTGTATTTAAGCTAGTTTCTAGTTTATTTGTCATCCTTTCCTTATTTCCAACTATGATTTTGTATTTATTCTTAGAATCCATTAATGAAAGATAGATTTCTCTTTACCAGTTTTTCATGATATTAGAACGGGTCAATCAGATCTCACAGAACAAACCCTAAAGCAATGACACCACCATGGGAGGAGACGACTCGGGCAAATCCGGAACCAAAAAGATAACCATGTTGACACAAACTAACCATATTACATACATGCGTCTGAGTATCCCATACAAATGCATAGACCTGGAAAACCTGTCGTGTCGTGTCAGGTTCGTGTCGTGTCAAGACATTAAACGGGTTGAAAGAGCTTGACCCTAACTTGACCCATTTAATTATCGTGTCAACCCGTTTATTTTCATGTCGGCTTCGTGTCGGGTTTTGGGTTAAGATCTAGACCTTGTAAATATGTTGTTTCATGTCTGGTTGAAACATTTTAAAGATTGGAAAATAGGAGTTATGGATACAAAAATAAAAAAGTGAAACATTGGAGTTAGGAGACGGAATGAAATTTTTTTTAGTAAGTTTAGAAGGTAAAATGAAAAGAGTTGAAGTTGGGGAGCAAATGAGATAAGTGGAGATGATGAGTAAAATTAAGTAATTTTGAAAATTTGAATATTGTTTATAATTCTTGAGTTTGGCCGACTACAAGTCTATAACATATAATATATTTATAAAAATATAAAATCTATAATAAATAATATATAATTAAACGGGTCATATTCGAGTTGGAAGTCTTGACCCTAACCCTACCCATTTAATTATCGTGTTGTGTCGTGTCAACTCGTTTACATAAACATGTCAAAATCTATGACCCTAACCCGATAATTTCGTGTCGGGTTCGTGTCGTGTCATGTTTTGCTAGGTCTACAAATGCATGTAAACGGTGTTCTTATTGACGGGAATTATGGATATTGGGCTTAAGAGATGAAAAACTTCCTATTTGCAAAGAACAAAATGAGATTTGTAGATGGGATGATCAAACTATCAAATGACAATTCCCCAAATTACATGAGGTGGATGCGTTGTGATGCTATGATCAAGTGTTGGCTCACCATGATGATGGAAAAGACAATCAGATTGAGTGTCAAATACGTGAACACAACTGCAAAGATATAGGCTTATCTTGAAGAGTGATTTGGCAAAGAAAGTGCTCATCGTGTGTATGAATTAAAGCAGGCCCTCGCCACGACTCAACAAGATGGTAGTTCAATATCGGTTTACTACACCAAATTGCGAGAAATATGGGAGGAGATTCAGTCTATATCACTGACTCCAACGTGCTCATGTGGTAAGTGTACATGTGATCTTGAGAAAAGATTGAATGAAACTAAAGAAAAAGAAAGATTATGTGTTTATGATGGGTCTTAATAGTGTTCTCCACCGTAAAGACAAATTTTTGCTTCAAAACCAACTCCCATGTTGGGAACAACTTATCATTTTTTTTATGAAGATGAACAACAAAGAGCCATCACAACTAATGAAGGCAAGGGTAATATGATCCAAGACAACCTTTGCTGATATGGAATTAAGCCCCATACTAGGACTCACAAGTGAGCAATACCATAAGTTGATCAAACACTTTTCTAATGAAGACAATGTTAATATGGTTAACATAGCAAGTAAAATATATACAAATAATTCATGGGTTGTTGAAACAGGTGCAACATAACATATGACTGGAAATCGTAATCTCTTTGAAGGTAAGATGAATTGTAATGGTGAAACTCCTGTTATCATACCCAACGACGATTATGTTCCAGTAGAAGGAAAAGGAACCCCAACCTTACCTAATAGGATTAAAATCGTTGAAGTGTTATATATTCCGAAATTTGAATGCAACATTCTTTTTGTTAGTTGTTGGACGAAAGATCTTCATTGTTATGTGATGTTCTTTCCTAATTTTATTTTGTTGCACATGACCTATAGACGAGGAGCTTGATTGGCGCGGGACAATGTGACAAAGGTCTTTATCGTATGGCTTTGATAACAAAGAAAGGTGCAAGAATTATGCTTCCGTTTGGCATAAGAGATTAGGAAACGCTTTCGAGGCAAAATTGCATCAAGTAGATTTTTTTAGCTAATTTTACTTCTGAATTGAAAAACAAAGTTTGTGATTCATGTATAAAGGCTAAACATACTACTTTACCTTTTTTTGATAGTTCTATTAAAACTAGTGAATGCTTTGATCTTATACATCGTGATATATGGGGAAGCTATCATACACCATCTTTATATGGGGCACGCTACGTTCTTACAGTCGTTGATGATTTTAGTAGAGGGGTATGGGTATTATCATTAAGTACAAACATGAAGCAAGCAATTGCTTAATGGATTTTTGCAAAATGGTCAAAAATCAGTTTGGTAAAAATGTTAAGAGAATAAGAAGTGACAATGGGGGTGAGTTCACAATACATTAGGCTCAATGATTGAATTTTATGCACACCAAGGAATTATTCTGGAAACCTCGTATCCTCACACCCCACAACAAAATGGGAAGATACATAGTTATGAGCACATGAGGGTGTTTGGATGTCTTGTGTATGTAAGAAACAAAGAGACTGTTGACGTATCCCATCGGGAATCCGTCAAAGATAACGGAAGCGCTAGTTTGACAAACGAATCGATCAAGAAGCAACACGTGACTAATGTTGGGCCTTAGCCATCGCCCTCGAGACCCCGTATCTGTTCCTTGGTGCCCAAGCGCCAAGGCTAGCATTGAAGACAAAATAGTACCAAGAGTTCCCCAAAGCGACAAGTGTAGTGCTCTTGACGCCGCTTCTGGCAGAATCTACACCAATAGCGAACAACCACCCATAGAACACGATCCCCCAATCAAAAGCAATCAACCCCTGCTAAACCTGACAAATGTAGAAGATACCATTAGGGATTTGTTCCCCCTAGCCACAGGTATAAAAGGCACCATTCTCCCCCAAGAGAAGAGGCTAAGATCTTCCACCCTTTAACACTCTCTTTACGCTTTCAACCATCTCTCTCTCAGACCACCACTGACTTAATCGTCGGAGTTCATCGCTAGTTTATGGCGACCGACACCCACTGCAACGACAAATCCGACCACGACGACCACCACAACGCCCTAAAGGGAACCGACCACACAATCACAACCAACACTCATCAGCAACCATTCATGCAGCAGGCAGGAACCAGCACCTGGTGCCCGAGCACCATCACATCCACTATACAACAAATGTATGCAGGTCACCTGTCTTCCCCGATGGTCGCCATGTTGCGCGTCCCGCTATTCGAGCGCGAAGACCCGACGTTAGCTGCTTGCCATTCTCCACTCCGGTGGCATATCACAAAGAGAATAAAGTATATAAGTTTGAAGTGAGGGGGAGACTGGCTGTTTTTGTAGGATATCCTCAAAGGCCAAAAGGGCTACAAGGTTGATAGTGTCATATTTATACACATTTCTAGGTAGTATTTTAATTAAGCTATAATTTGTTTAATTGCAAAGATATTTGGTATTTTTAATATTTAAATTATATTTTGCAGCCAAAAATGGACATTCTCGAAGAAAATGATTAAAACCGACAAAAGCTGTATACTTGGAGGACTGGAGCTGAAAAAAGATACAAAAGGATGTTGCTGGACAACTTGACATCTCGTCAGTATTTTGACTATATCTCATGACTCGTAGTTTCGATTGATGAGATTCAAAATGACTGAAAACTAGACGAAATTTCGGACGACTTTGGTTTTTGAGCCAAGTGCTAATTCCCATTTATCATGATGTGAAGAGTATAATTTCACAACGTGAGATTGATTCTTCTAGAAGATAGCTACGCGGAATGCAGTTTCCTTGCCGAACACGAATTCTACTAAGATCACAACGAGAGAACTTAATTCTCACGATGTGAGACATGATTTTTGGAATATATATATATATATATATATATATATATATATATATATATATATATATATATATATATATATATATCCCTTTGCTCATTTCGACTTAGGGGGTTGGCTAAGACATATTTTGGAGAGATAACCTAAAACATCCTTTGGAAGGATAAAGTGTTTGAAGATAGAGAATTTGAAGATTAAAACACTACATACGGTTTTCATTAATTTAATCATTTCAATTTCTTATGAAGTTGTGTGTTTACTTTCAGATATGAGTAGCTGAATTAGTAGACTTTCGTTTAGTTAGATGAAACCTTAAAACTATGAGTTAGCTTATTATTTTATGGATTTTATGAAGTTGGTTTTATGCATGTGTTTGATTATCATTTCCTAGCATGTTAAAGTTTTGATCTTTGTTGCTTTAAGTCAAGTTAAGTGTAGTTTAGTGACCATTAAATTGCATGAACTTGCTTACCTAGTAATTTAGTGACCATTAAATTCCTAGAGCTAAAATTGACTACATCTTAGATAAGTAATAAAGGTAACAACTTTAATTGTGTTGGAAAATATAATTGTGAACATAATTGTGTTTGATTATAGATAATTATCTAGATATATCTTACATAGCCCAATTATCATTATTAAACAATTATGTGTTTGCTTGTGTATGACCATTACATAGTAGTACATGAATTGGTATAAATGTTAGTAGATCGGACCAAGATTGCTAATTACATATAAACTGGTAACCAACTTTATTAATCCATAGATAAGATCTAACCATAGGAAAAGGTGTATTAAAAAATAAACGAAAGTGTTTTTTAATATCTTGATTACAATCGTTTTTAGTTGAGTGCTTAAGTTAGTCTGAACTTGTAAAAACAGATAAAAACCCCTTTTAATTTTTGTATGATTTTAGATTAATTTTTAGTAGTTACTTTAGTATATTGAATATGTTCCCTGTGTTCGATACCCAACTTACTTTACTATATTATAAACTGACTAGGTACATTGTCTATAGGTACAACGAGCACATACATGCATATCGATAAGTGTCACGAAGACAACTATACTCCTCCAACATAATTCAACAGGGTAAAATTGGTGTCATCAACCCATAAGTATAGTAAGGATACTCACCTCAATCTGATGATAAACAAATCTGAAACGACCCAAAAATACGACCCAAAAATTTCAATTTTTATTATAACAAAACCATAAAACCAAGTATCACATAATAAAACCATACGTTGCGTGTTTCAAAAACCATGATAAAATACTGTGAGAAAAACTGTATCACAACTGTATCCAAACATATCAAGAAACTGAATCAACTCCCAGGACAAAAACTGAAGCTGTGGTGTGTGCGATGCCATCATCCCGAGCTCTTCCCTTTGCTTGCGGAAGTACCTAAAACCAAAACTGAAACTGTAAGCACGAAGCTTAGTGAGCTCCCCCAAACTACCACATACCATACAATACATATAAAACACATACTGGGCCTTGCCCACTGCATCGGACCGAAGTCCGGAACTAGCTGCATCGGACCGAAGTCCGGAACTGACTGCATCGGACCGAAGTCCGGAACTGACTGGGACCTTGTCCCCTGCATCGGACCGAAGTCCGGAACCGACTGATCATAGCATAGCATAACACATATCAACTAATATAGACACATATACTGCATACTGCATCAGACTGAAGTCCGGAACATATAACACACAAACACGCTTGAATCACATAGACATCAAGCATACTGAACTACTGCTTCGGACTGAAGTCCAGAACTACTACTAACTAAACGGGCCGACATTGTGGCCATAGACCCGTTCCTACTCGAAGGAAACTCACCTCGTGAACTGGCTGCCGTGTGTATGGCTCTGGAAGCTAACTACTGCTGCTCTGGTATCTCCCCGGCTACAAATCCATAAACACACTCAATCAAATGCTAATCACTGCACTGGGTCAAAATGACTCTTTTACCCTTGGTCAAAGTCAACTCTCCCGGTCAAAGTCAACCTACAGTTGACCTGACTCGTCGAGTTGGGCCTCCAACTCGCCGAGTCTCTAGTCTCACCTCTCAACCCTACTCGTGGCTACTCGTCGAGTATGGCATCGACTCGACGAGTCCCCTCTTCGATTCAAGAACCCAGGCAAACTGCATCCGACTCACCGAGTCGTATGAACAACTCGACGAGTTGTTCTTGAGCTAAGAAGATTGCCTTGGACTCGTCGAGTTGTATGAACAACTCGTCGAGTCCCTCCATTACTGAGTCTAACCTCCGACTCACTGAGTCCATCCTACTGCTCACTGGCCTCCAATCGGAATCACTCAAAGGGTAAAGATCGGGGACTCGCGACCTCACTCGCCGAGTCCAAAGAACGACTCGCCGAGTCACATGCATGCAGATCCTAAGAACTCGATTCTGCTCAACACCACCGCATACAAATTATAGATCTGAGTTCCTAAGGTTGATTTACCACATAAAGTTTCCAACTTTACGTGTACATACACATGAAAAAGGAGATAAAGGCTAAAAAGGCACTTAGAAGAGTAGATCTAGGGTTATCATGCAAAATGGCTCCATAATGGTGATAGATCTATGATTTTGGAATTGAAACATGGCTAGATCCGAAGGCTAATCAATCTAATGTGATCTCTCTACTAAGAAATGGCTAAAAGAGGCTAAATATGCTTGTTAAAGAGAAATCAATCATAGAAACAGCAGGAATTCGGCTAATACCTCAATGAACTCTGAAATGGGTGCAAGACCTTGGATCTTCTTCTTCTCCTTTGGATCTAGCCTCATTCTTCTCTTCAAAACTTCAAGATTCACACAAGAAATGCACAATTACTCAAGGAAATGATTAGGGTTTTCTAAACGATGCTCTGAGGGTGAAGGGGACGAGTTTGGGGGCTCATAAGGTGGTTTAAATAGGGTGCAAACCCGAGGATTTAGGGTTTTTACCTGGCAGGCAGACTCGCCGAGTCCCGAATATGGAATCGCCGAGTCGCCGACTAACACGTGCTCGAAAACTCGACCCTACTCGACGAGTCAGGCCATAGACTCGCCGAGTCCCTCAAGAAAACTTCTAAATAAATGCCACTGAAACAACATACCAGAGATGGGGCGTTACAAAATCACACACTCAAGGTGCTACTACCACGACTCTTCACACTGTACATATCCAAACATCCCCCCTAATTAATAATCAGGGTAATAACCCATAATAAATGGTTCAAATCATATTCTATCATGTTAAGGGTAAAAGACCATTTTACCCTTTCCTCACTTGACCCATCTAACCAAGACCCAAACCCATAATGACCCAAGGCCCAAAAAAGACCCAAATGGACTTATGGTGGGTATGCCATGCAAACCACCCCATTATGCCCTGTGTACCGGGCCACAACAGAAAAGGCAATATGGCTTAACCCGTTACGTCGTACGTACCTAGAGGGTACACATATCGTACTCCACTGATGAAAAAAACTTATATTAAGCTCTTAATGCTTAAAGTCCAAACGTCCAATTCATAGATCTAACTCTTGGGAAGGTCTTAACTGATAAAGTTGGTAACTTTAAGCTTTTGCATGGCTTAAGAGGACCCAAGACTACCCTTGGTCCATAACTTCATAAATAGACCAACAACTCATGCTTGGATGGACTGCAACCCTCAAGATCCGAGTTTTATGACTTATCAAACTAAAAATGGCTAAAAATGATACTAAAAGGTTCTAGAGTAACTACTACTAACAAGATCTAATCCATGGGATCAAAACATGCCCAAAACATAACCCAAAACTAGATCTAAAGCAAAGAGCCATAAAGTTTGAAGCTTTATACCTCCAGAAGATGCTAGATGAAAAACCAAGCCTGGAGCCACAAACTCTAAGCTCCCAACACCTCACCAATGGAATCCGTCTTCTTCAATATGCACCAAAACACACAAAGTTCACTCTATGAGCTCAAGAACATCATAAGGTGGCTAGCGTTTCTAAATAACAGAAATAGGGAGAGTGGGGGTTAGTTATGAAGAGGCCTTGAGGTCTTAAGATGTTTAAATAAGGTCCAAACCCTAAAAATTAGGGTTTGGGACATGCATGAGTACGCCTTGTATACTTGAGTGAACCCGCGATCCTCATTAAATGATCTACGCCCGACGTACCTATCACGTACGCCATACGTAGGGACCAACTTGGAAACTTTATGAAGAATGCCTAGTACACGAGCATTACAACATCAAAAGGAATGATCATGAGTCAAAGAAAATACACTCTTGACTTATCAAACTAAAATACACTCTTTTCCGATAGAACAAAACCTCAAATTAGATCGATGTGAAGAGAGCCCTCAGATTGAAGCCAATCAATACAAAAGATTGGTTGGTCGTTTATTATATTTACAAACAACCAGATGTAACGTCCCAAAAATCATAGTGAAAATTTTCTTTTTCAAAACTATTTAATAACTATTCCAAAATCATCTATCAATAAAATATATAAGGATGATATGCACAATCACACCTTTTGTAACACTCTAAAAATTTCAACCAATTTAAACTTTTCAAAAACAACCCAGTTTCATAAAGTTATTACAGAAAGGTTTTCAATACAATTATTATCAGAGCCTTCCCAGAACCACATCATAAAACATAATCATGAGGAGCGGTACAATCACGCCTTTGCCTTGCCACGATCTCCTGAAGAACCTGAAAAAAACATTAAACCACAACTGTAAGCCCGAA
This sequence comes from Lactuca sativa, assembly GCF_002870075.4. Classification (NCBI taxonomy): domain Eukaryota; kingdom Viridiplantae; phylum Streptophyta; class Magnoliopsida; order Asterales; family Asteraceae; genus Lactuca; species Lactuca sativa. Next base: position 207,058,699 of record NC_056624.2, read on the forward strand.
ATCTTAGTAAGATACCCCCAAAATACCAACCACATATACCATACACGCACAACATGCCATATCATAACAGAACACAAAATAGCCATGCACTTCGGGTCTACTGTGTGACTGGTCCGCCGCACTGGCCTTCAGTCCACCTGGTACACCCTCTGAGTCTAGCCATATACATCGAGTCTACATTGTGATTGGTCCGCCCGCATCGGGCCTTCAATCCACCTGGTCCACTCTCTGAGTCTACAGTATGACTGGTCCCCCCGCACTGGGCCTTCAGTCGGCCTGGTCCATTCTCCGAGCCTCGACACGTCTGGTCCGCCCTCTTGGGGCCTACAGCCTATCCGGACCGCTCGTTGGGCCTTCGGGATAACCGGTCCGCCCTGGGTATGTTGGCCTACAGAACAAAGCAGGACCCGCCTCAACCCAACCCCAGTCCAACAACCATGTAAGCATAAACATTAAATCATACAACAATTCACATCCAATCAAACCGATCCAGTAGATCACATAGCATAACATCATCCTAACCAGGATACCGACCTTAACCAGGTCTCTAACATATACCATCCTAACTATTAGGATGCAAACATAGTAAAGCAATAACATAACAACGACAATCAGATCACAATCCGATAAAGGGCCGACCTTGGTGCCGTAGACCCTGTCGATATAGTGAGGATAACTCACCTCGCAACTGCCGACTGAAAAGATAAGACCGAGATGTTCCGACCACTGACACGATCTCCACCACAAGCCAACACCAACTCTGAACACAAAACAAATGCCAACAATTACCAAAATGCCCCTGGAAGACAACTGGTCAACCCTTGGTCAAAGTCAAAGTCAAAGTCAACCTCTTGACTGACTCTACTCGCTGAGTCAACTCGATGACTCGTCGAGTCCCCATGCTCAGAACTTCCCCAATCCGTGACTCAACTCGCCGAGTCACCCCGAGACTCGCCGAGTCCAACAACTCTGAGTCCCCTTGCAGTCAACTCACCGAGTCCTCCCTCGACTCACCGATTCACGGCTCAACCAGAAGAAGGTTAGGACTTCACGACCAGACTCACCGAGTCCAAGAACAGACTCGCCGAGTCCAAGGCTATCTTCAACCAACTTGCCGAGTTGTTCTTCCAACTCGTCGAGTTCCTACCCATCTTCAAGCAACTTACCGAGTACACCTTTATGACTCGCCGAGTACCCCTAGATCTTAATCCATACAGAAGCTTTCCAGGCCATGCAGATGATCCAAACCATAGATCTACCCTTCTACAACCCATCCATCACGTAAAGTGGCAAACTTTACATGAATCCAAAGAGATCTAACCATATAACACTCTAGGGTTAGGGTTTGGGACAAGATGGCTTCACCAATCACTCAAGAACAGGGACTTTAATGCACCCTGGACCTTCTCCACTCCAGATCTGAGGTAGCAACCTCAGATCTAACCTCCAAACTCAGAACATCACAAGTTATTCTTTCCAAATACTCTAAAAATGAAGAATCTAGATTAATAACAGCCCAAACAACGAAATAATACCTCAAAAGAAACTCCAACAGAAAAGAAATCTGAATCCTTGCAAAACCCCTTGCTCCAAGCCTCTTAACTCTCCAAGATCTCTTTCAAAATTTCCTCTCCAACGTCCAAATGCTCTCAAATCACTCACAAACGCTCCTTAGGGTTTTCTGGACTTCAAGAGAGGGTAAAGAGGCTGGGGAGAGGGTATAATGTCCTTTATATAGGGCTCATCCTCCGAAATTAGGGTTTTCTCCACACAGCACCAACTCGCCAAGTCCAGCCGCCGACTCGCCGAGTTGGCCCACTTAACACGCAACCAGAATCACGATCCTACTCGCCGAGTCCACCCATGGACTCGCCGAGTTGCCCTTTCACAATTTACACTTTGAACCCTGAACTTGCACTCCTGAACTCGGGATGTTACACCTTTGCCTTTCTCCGATCATCTGAAGTACCTGAAACATTGAAATCCATAATTTTAAGCTAAAACTTAGTGAGTTACCCAAAATACTCCACACAATAATACAATAACAATTACAATACATGCATATAGGGTTTGTTGACCCGTGGCCTCAACCTAAACATACAGGGTTTGTTGGCATATTGCCTCAACCCAACCATCCAGGGTTTGTTGGCATATTGCCTCAACCCAACCATCCTGGGTTTGTTGGTCTACCAAACGAAATAGTACCACCTCAAAACCCAACCATAAAGGATTTGTTGGCCTCCCGCCTCAATCCAACCACTAATATGTCGACATATGCAACAAATAAACACTAATTAATAACTACAAGAAATTATGCATATCTACTAATCTAACAAGTCACTATAGCATAACAACATTCCATATACCATGATACATAATACACCCTAGTGGGGCAACATTGATGCCTTCGACCCACGAGTATTTTGTGGAAAACTCACCTTAAGGCTCAAAAGTTAACTAAACTAATCACTGCTCCAGACACCGACTCTACATGTCACCTATACAACAAACAGGGACCAAGTCTCAATCCACTACTCAAACTACCCTAAATGATCTAAAGTCAAACTTGGTGAAAGTTAACGGTCAAAAAATCAAGTTGAAAGGTTTACTTGGCAAAGTGGGTATTCGAGACTTACATGCTCTAATTTTAGGGGGAGTAAAAGATTTTGTGATTATCTCATATGCTTTGTAGCTAGTTATTGTCTTTCCTAGTTTAGTTATCCTTTCATTATTTTCAGCTATAGTTTTGTATCTATTCTCAAAATCAATTAATGAAAGATAGATTTATGTTTACCAATTTTCAGATATTATTATTGGTAATTATCTTTATATAAATCTCCATCAAGACGGGCAAAAATTTAGAAAGCTCAGAATAATATCGTGCTTTTGAGAAAAAGTGTTCGACTTTGAATGATGATATACAAATTATGTCTTTGTTATTATGATTTGTTAAATTGTTGGAAAACACAATTATAACCGATTATTATAGTTTCCTATGTATACGTTGAGTGATATATAAAATTTGTCTTCTAATTAGTTCAAAGGAAAAATGACACAAATGCGCTACGAACTTTCTAGGGTTTACCCGTTGAGTCCCTAAAGTTTTTGTTGGGCTTTATGGGTCCCTAAACTAGGACATGACCTGCTCTTTTGGTCCTTGTCAACCTGTAATAGCCGGTTTAGTGACTATTAAACAAAAAAAAACTCACATTGTGCTCCTATAAAGCCAAAAAAATAAGATCGGGGATCAATCTGTACAAAAAAAAAACTTTCCTTTACTTCTAAAGTTGATTCACACTAAATTCATATTGATCCCAATTTTTTTTTTTTTTTTTTTTTTTTTTTTTTTTTTTTGGCTTTATAGGGGCACAATGTAAGTTTTTTTTGGTATAAAAGGTCACTGAACCGGCTATTACAGGTTGACAGAGACTAAAAGAGCAGGTCATATCCTAGTTTAGAGACCCATAAAGTCCGACAAAAATTTTAGGGACTCAACGAGTAAACCCTAGAAACTTCATAGGGTATTTGTGTCATTATCCCTAGGTCAAAAATCAGGAGGAATGCATTATCTTTACATTTGGATGATTGACGTTTGTTTTCCGATTTTTAAATTGTATAATGTAATTTATTTTTTCTAGCGCGTTATTACTTTTGTGTTTTTATATAACTAGATTATAACCCGCGTTAAACGCGGGAAACACATAAAAAACATATAATCGTTTATAGATATTGTATAATGATTATAAAAAAATATATATGGTTATTGGTATTATTGAAATGTGTAGAAAATACATTGAAAACGATAAATATATATATATATATATATATATATATATATATATATATATATATATATATATATATATATATATATAATCATTAAAAGATCTCTTTGTAGACATCATTTTTTGTTTTATTAGTTGAACGACTTTCCTCGTCTCATATAGTTCCTCGTCTCATATAGTTATGATATTTATATATTTATAAGCATTTTAATTAGACATTCCTTGCATAATAATGTTACCTAATTTAAACATATATTGACAACTAATATACCGTTTTTTCTATTGCATTAAATATTGACAACTATTTCATTTATTTAAATAAAGTTATGTAATATAATTTATAAAATGTTATATAGATTTAATTTTAGTATATTGTCAATGTAGATTCTTTTCTAAATCATGATTGGTTTACTTTAAATTGATTATAAATATAAATGCTAGTTTTTATGTTTGTTATTATTTATTTGGTGTTCGCAAGAACTTTCCATTAGTTTTTGGCGCAACTTTGATATATCATCAATGTAATTTGATATATCTTTCAATTATATGAAATATCAAATAATGACATTTCATTACTATTGTGATAATTTAGTTTATATATTGTATTTTCACTAATCTTAAGGGTCTTATTTTTTCTAATAACCGTAACGCTTTTACTAAATGTACATTTTACAAATCTCCTAATATCTTATAATTTTTATCTTATTTTATAATTTTTCATAACTATGTTATTTTCAAGATTGACTGCTTTAATAGTGTTTTTTTTTTCAGTCTATTCAATTTTATATTTCATTGTACAACATCATTGTTTGTATGTATTTTGAAATTTCACTTTAAAAATGCTTAATGTTTACACCTTGATATTAATTTTTTTAATAAACTCATGTAATAATTATGAAATATATATCTCATTTTAATTAACATTCACTTCCTTTATTATATCAAATTCCTCATTAAACGGATATACTTTTGGAAAATAATAATTATAATAGGGGAGTATTATCTAAGACGTAAATGTTTGATATACTTTTGGAGAAAAAATCAGGAACTTTCCAAGAACTTTCCATTAGTTTTTGGCGCAACTTTGATATATCATCAATGTAATTTGATATATCTTTCAATTATATGAAATATCAAATAATGACATTTCATTACTATTGTGATAATTTAGTTTATATATTGTATTTTCACTAATCTTAAGGGTCTTATTTTTTCTAATAACCGTAACGCTTTTACTAAATGTACATTTTACAAATCTCCTAATATCTTATAATTTTTATCTTATTTTATAATTTTTCATAACTATGTTATTTTCAAGATTGACTGCTTTAATAGTGTTTTTTTTTCAGTCTATTCAATTTTATATTTCATTGTACAACATCATTGTTTGTATGTATTTTGAAATTTCACTTTAAAAATGCTTAATGTTTACACCTTGATATTAATTTTTTTAATAAACTCATGTAATAATTATGAAATATATATCTCATTTTAATTAACATTCACTTCCTTTATTATATCAAATTCCTCATTAAACGGATATACTTTTGGAAAATAATAATTATAATAGGGGAGTATTATCTAAGACGTAAATGTTTGATATACTTTTGGAGAAAAAATCAGGATCATTAAAAAAATTTATATAAAGAAAATACAAATTTAAATTTGTTGAAATTATAGATGAAATTACTGGCGAAAATTTATTTTGGAGGGAGTTGTATTTTGTAAGGTATAATAATATTACGAAATTTGAAATATCTATATTTGTTGTGTAAATTAATAAATTTTATTGTTACTATACAAAGATAAAAAAGTAGGTTGATATGATATACAAAAACATAATAATTTCAATGATATTTTAAAATCATGCCAAAATTAACCGGATTCTTATGACATAAAAATTAAAAAAAAAATCATACTCATCTTTAATATATAAAAGTAACATTTTCGTAATTAATGTCAGTTCCCAAGATAGTTAATTTTTGTTTTGTTAAAGGTACCTAATATATTTTCATGTTTATTTGAAAAGTTTCAGAAAAGTAGTTAACTGATTTCATGTAATTTGTGACAAAGAAAATCGAAATATATGAATACATACATTTGATATAGGAACAAAAAATAATCTAAAAAAATATAAAAAGCGAAAGAAGGCACTGACCTTCTAGCGCACAAGAGCGAATGTTTATAGCAGAGAATGATGATGAAAGTTATAAGCAATATTAACGATGTTGTAGAAGAATGTTTGAAGAAAAGAAACGATTGAAAATAAATGTGAGTCGCGGATTCAATGATGAATCGTATATGTATGTGATAATTTGAATATGATTTTTCGGTATTAATGATTTCCTAATAAATTTTTTTTTTATATTAACGGTTTACTAATATAAACGGATTTATATTAATGGTTGATATTAAGGTCTTGATTGAAATGATTTGTTAGTAATATGTTTTTAAAATTGACCATATTAAAATCTTCATAACTGAAAATTCAAGATGTAAAATATGGAAAACTTTTATTTGAATTAAATACATTTCATTTCAACGAATGTAAGTTATTGATTGATGATTGGAAAACATTTATTGGAATTAAATACATTCCATATGGGAAAGATGATGTCAGCAATTTGATCTAAGGGTGGAAAAAATAAGATTGAAATACAATCACTGGTCCAAATTATTTAAGATGATGTCATAAGGTTTCTCTTTTAGTAATATTTAAGATACTTTCATTATAAAAAGATATAAATCTCCAATTATAACAACAAAAATATTATCCCAATCTAATACAAATTAAGCAAGAGAGGTAGGATGGTCGACTGCATCTACCATAGGATTAGGATCCAATAGAAGCAAAAATAATCAAATACAAATAAGTATATAAAATAATAAAATATTTTTTTTGTAATCACGCATGGAAATCCTCAAATATAAAGCGTAGGTTTGAGATGAACAAAAAAAATGGTGTGTTGAAAAAAAAAAATACTAAAAAACAATAAATCTTTAGTAAATAATAGCCACACATGCTGAAAGTTATAAGGAAAATAAGAGAAACTAGAATATTGACGGACAAATACAAACAAGATAAATTATATAGTTATCTAGACCTTTATACTATGCAAATACAATTTAGTTACACTTATTTCAGCGGAAAAATGACTTAGGAGGGTAACTATCTCTTATACGTGTTCATATATTGACAACTTCTTATTTTTTGTACATAAGAAAGCAACTAACTTGTTTTAACTGTGTAACATCCTAAAAATCATGAACAAAATTTTCGTTTTTAATTTAATATTAAAACCATAATTGTCAAACCATTAATTTAATATTCCGGCATCGGGCCCTGTCCGGCATCAGGCCCTGCCCGACATTAGGCCCCGCCTGACATTGAGCCCCGCTCGGTATACATATTTGTCTCACTTAGGCCCCGCCTGTCTCCGGGCTCTGCCCGCTAAACACATATAATCATATAACATGCTAACACATAAAGAAACATACTATATTGTATCTCTGTCCTAAGAAACATACTCTGCTAATAATGAGATACAGAACATCGTCCGTACTCAGCTAGTGATGAGATACGAGACCTCGTCACACTCACCTCTCTACCAGGCACATACAAGTATCACACAGACAACAAGTATAATTTAGCAAGCAAACATTCCTCGGGCACCGCCCGACATCAGACCTTGGTCTGGAATAACATACTAGCATACAATGCCTAGGGCTAACCCCCTGGGTCTTCCTACTCATAGACTACATGGGCTGGCATTGTGGCCTTACACCCATTCACACAGTGAGGAGACTCATCTTGCACTGCTGAAGCACTGGCTGGAACTAGCTGAGTACGGACGAAGTTCTGTATCTCATTATTAGCAAAATATGTTTCTTAGGACATGGATATAGTAGAGTATGTTTCTTTGTGTGTTAACATGCTATATGATTGTATGTGTTTAGCGGACGGGGCCCGGAGACAGGCGAGGCCTAAGAGAGACAGATTTGTATACCGAGCGAAGCTCGATGCCAGGCGGGGCCTGATGTCGGGCGAGGTCCGATGCCAAAGTATTAAATTAATGGTTTGACAATTATGGTTTTAATATTAAATTAAAAACAAAATTTTTGGTCATGATTTTTGGGATGTTACATAATTAAAACAAGTTAGTTGCTTTCTTATATACAAAAAATAAGAAGTTGCCAATATGTGAACACAGATAAGAGGTAGTTACCCTCCTAAGTCATTTTCCCTATTTCAGCCTCCATACTCTCCGGTCTCTATCAACTTATGAGATACCAATAATGAAAAAAATATAGAAATCAAATAGAAACAAGGAAATTGATCAATCAGGTTGGTTTCAAGCCGAATCAAGAAATCAAATAAGTATGTAACTTTGTTCCACTTCATAATATCAACTATGTTGTAGATAAAAATTCTTATTGCTTGTATAATTAATAAGTTGTGTGTTTTATTTATTTATTATTATTTATTTTACCTTTTCTAATACTCAAAAGTTCTCTCATTTTATTATCTAAACTTTTAAGCAATTACTTATCTTCAACGCCATTCAATCACAGATTCTAAACAATGATTAAAAATTCCATATATGTGTCAACATAACTTCATTTCAAACCCATGGGAATCATAGTAAGAATATGTCTAAAACCCTCATTAAACATGACAATTAGCCACACCAACCAATAGTCTTGTTTGTTTTGAATCCAAACTCAGATTGCTGCTGTGATTCAGGATCTGCAGGTGGTCTATATTCCTTTGGCTTTGCTGGATCCACAAAAATAACCCATCCATCTAAGAACTTTGCATTCATTCCTTCACGAGCTTTCTCAGCTTCTTCTATTGATGCATATGTCACAAATGCAAAACCCTTTGATCTTTGAGTAGCCCTATCCATGATCACTTTTGCTGTAAAGTTTAAAAATTCAGGACCATTGTGTTTTCACCATGGTAAAAACTAAGAAATTTACAGAAAGCGAATATAGTTTCTTTACCCTCCACAAGCTGGCCAAATGGTTCAAATGCTTCTTTAAGTTTTTCATCAGTCGTGTTTCTGTTCAGGCCTGCACATAACATCAAGCAATGTAACAAAGTGGAGATAGATACCAATTCCGTTATCGAATATACAAGAAATACAATCTTCAAAAACCATTGCAATCTTCTAATTTGCTCTAGAAAATTGACATAAATAGTTTGGCCAATGAATCATTGGAGCGACGTATTTGAGAATTTGATCGAACAAATAAAACCTCAGATTGACCATGAACTTGAAAATTAAGATGTAAAAAGAATGTATTCCGTTCGCGCGTACGCAATAAAGACTGAAATTTCAAGCAGAGAATTAAAATATTCACAAAGCTGTAAACTTACCGCTGATAAATAGCTTTGGGGCAGTTAAAGTTGAGTTGAATCGAGCTGAAGCGAACTGAGAGCTCATAATAGAAGATGGTCCGTTGAGAATGCGACGAAAAGCCGACGAAAAAGCCATCTCTAAAAACAGATGAATGCAAATTAGTGGGAAAGAGGAGGAAATCAGGGTTTACTTGATAAACCCTAGCTTTGCAAGAACGATAAGGCTTTTGAGTTTTGAGTAGGGCCTACGAGACTACGAATGCTATTTCATGTTTCCAAAATTTACGAACTGCCCCCAACACTTTTTCTATATTGTAATTGAGATCCTATAGTTTTACTATTATATAAATAACTATGATAGTTTTGGTGTTTTTTTAAGAGTTTTGATTTGATTGAACATTAAAGTTTCATGAATGTCGCTATTTAGCCATCAATATAACCCTTTAGTCTGATCGGAAAGCAAGGATCATCAATCGAACAATAGTTTGTCAAGTGTGCAAGCTTTCTAATAGTATGAATTCAATCTTTCAAAATTGCAACTCAAGGAATTCAATCATTTTCATTTATGAAAGATGTTTTCTTGGCAAATGAAGTGGCATCAATATCTACCACTTAAGAAGAGAGGATTGTGTATATTCAAGGAGAAGTTGTTAAAGTCCGGAAAGCTTTAGCAGTTTGTGATGGGACATTTAAGGAGGTTTTTGGTAGATCATATTGTCTTCTTTTGTTTGAGAAGACTGTAAATGATTATCATTTAATTTAGTTATCTTTGAAACTATAATAACATTGTTGTTTATGTGAATAATAGTAAATGTTCTTTTATCGAAACAATGTCGCAGCGGTCACACAAGAACGCCAACAAGTGGAAACATGGGTTGAGAATTGGTAACGATTGTACTCTTCCAATGAGGAGAGAGACATTCTTTCTTGATCGTGATCCCTAAATAGAACCACACATTTCTTCCCATGGCCTTTCATTATATGGCCGTGTTTTGACGCATGCTTTGAGATGACGACTGAGGGTGGTGGTGGTGTTTCTTGAGAAATGAGCTAATGATTGGCCAGAGGGGTAGAGTTCATGAATGGTCCATATGGTTTGTAAAAGACAATTTTGCCCTCCCATGTCTTGCACGTGTTGTGATTTAACATACCAAAAATGATGGTGCAAGCCAAAAAGACTATCTATGAAAAGTTTTTAAACCACATGAACAGTCTTTGAGGCAAAAAACAAGCAATTAACTTAATATTATAAAAAACCACATAGAACATATATGAAGATTTGTTCTTAACAAATGAAAAAAAAATAAAAATAAACAATCATATTAATCCTAATAATCTGTATAAAGATTTCAGAAAATGATTGTTTTTTAGAAACAATCATGAATTTCGTAGCTCTTATCTACAAAATTGGTAAAGTACATGCCAAAATCATCAAAATGACGTTGTTTAAAAAAAATCTGCAATGTATAAACTACGTAAATTCATGTTTCACACATGAAACAAAAAAATAAATAAAACTGTGGCAACTTTTCTAACAACCATTTTTGCAACAAAAATTCATTATTCTAATTTAAATTTAAACATCCAAAAAACATAAAAAAAAACTACATAAAACATATAAAAAAATAGGAAAACTTGTCGTAAACGGTAGATTGTTGTTTTTTTGTTCCATTTCCTATGTAGAATTTCTCAACAAGCACAACAAAAAACTTAAGAAATGTGATTTAAAAAAAAAGAAAAAAATATATATATAGAGAAGTACATTCGGGTCCATTTCGCAGCCCCATAATACTTTTTACAGCCCAAAACGATGGTTTTCAGCCCATTAATGATTTAACAGTCTAAAACTCTAAATGACAAATTTGTAGGTGTCATTTATGAAAACCGGCTATTTGTGACATGTGGTTAAATTTTAAACTTTCTTTTTGGAAAAATCTTATTTTAGATTTTTTTTTTCATTAACTATTTGAGTTGGAGAAATAAATAAAGAAACTAAATATTTTCTTTCTATTTAAATATTAACATATATCAAATTTAATAAAATCAATAATATTTTAATATAATTGTCATTAAATATAATAAGAAAATAGATAGAAAAAAAATATGAAAGGATATTTAATTTCTCCAAACAAACAAAGCCATGATTAGTTTCTAGTTTTTAGACACAATAAATTTGATTTTAGCAATATGCGGAAAGATATCTTGCGGGGATGGATAACGGTAATCCCACCAGATAAGAGAGACCCAAACTTTCTCTCTCTCCCTTTCCAGTTTCCAGTCATCACTCTTCCATGGCGCTTCTGCAATCCGCGCCTTCTACTAGTGGTAGTTCTACACAATCACCATTGACAAACCGCCCTCTCATCCACACTCCCTTCATATTCCCTTCCACATCCTTCAAATTACCCCCAATTTCTACTAACCACTCCCTCAAGCACAAACACAACAACTATCGTTTCCGCATTCGTGCATCGACAACTCTTGAATCCACCAATGGCGCTGCCACCATAGCCGTCGGCCTTGATAGTCCCTCTTCCACCGTCAACACCTCCGGTATTCCTTATGGCAGACAGTATTTCCCTCTTGCCGCAGTTGTTGGACAAGTACGTCTTCTCGTATATATGCATTTTTGCTGATCTGAGATTGTATTGTTTGCTTTTATTACATCTTGAAACAACTCAAACGTGTTGGAGGAATTGGCAATGATGCTTATTCAATCAACTATAAACATTCATATATTATTATGTCATCTAACAGGATGCTATTAAAACTGCTCTTCTACTTGGGGCAATTGATCGTGAGATTGGAGGAATCGCAATCTGTGGCAAAAGAGGAACGGCTAAAACAGTTATGGCACGCGGATTACATGCAATTCTGCCACCAATCGATGTAGTTGTTGGTTCAACTTCAAATGCTGATCCAGCCTGCCCAGAAGAGTAAGGTTACCAAATCTCTTAACAAAATTTATGTGAACTCTAGATTACATTCCTTGATGCTTGATATTTTAAGAATTGCAATGTTTCCTTGTGATTAGTCGGCTGACAACAAAACTTTGTTTGATACATAATAGATGGGAAGATGGACTTGCTGATAGAGTGGAATATGACTCTGCTGGTAATGTGAAGACCCAAGTAGTTAGATCACCGTTTGTGCAGGTAGTATCAGTGGGAAAATCTTGTGATACTTTTAGCATTGTCATCTTCTTTAAATTTAACCTTAATTGCTTTCTTTTTGCAGATTCCACTTGGTGTTACAGAAGATCGATTAATTGGATCTGTTGATGTTGAGGAGTCTGTCAAGAATGGAACAACTGTATTTCAGCCAGGTCTTCTGGCTGAAGCACATAGAGGGGTTCTCTATGTTGATGAAATCAACTTACTTGATGAGGGTATAAGTAATTTGCTCCTTAATGTGTTGACTGATGGTGTTAATATTGTTGAGAGAGAAGGAATCAGCTTTCGTCACCCATGCAAGCCACTGTTAATTGCTACTTATAATCCTGAAGAGGGTTCTGTACGTGAACATTTACTCGATCGTATTGCAATCAATTTAAGGTAGACTTCTTATACTTATTAACAATTCCAAAACTACATACAATTTATTGAAATCTTTATTCTGCAGTGCAGATCTTCCAATGAGCTTTGAGGATCGTGTTGCTGCTGTAGGGATTGCAACACAGTTTCAGGAACAAAGTAAGGAGGTTTATAAAATGATGGAGGAAGAAACAGACTCTGCAAAGACTCAGGTAATCATTCCTGCAAGTTATTTTTAAAATTCTAAATTAGTAGTGTAATAAATATCTGCTGTTTTTGTACAGATTATTTTGGCAAGAGAATATTTGAAAGATGTAAGCATTAGCCGTGAACAACTCAAGTATCTGGTCATGGAAGCTATGCGTGGTGGTTGCCAGGTAAATCTGTAAGAATTTAGACATCTGATGAAGAAGAAGTTTCTTTGAAATATAATTGCTCAAAGATGAATTATAACTGAATAAAGATCTTTAAAAGTTTGATGGGGTTTACTACAGGGACATAGGGCTGAACTATATGCTGCACGTGTTGCCAAATGTTTAGCTGCTTTTGAAGGTCGTGAAAAAGTCAGTGTGGATGACCTCAAGAAATCTGTAAGTATCTCATTTGGATTTAAAATATATATATATATATATATATATATATATATAGTTCATTTTTTTTCAAAATTCTTTCTCCATTCTCAGGTAGAACTTGTGATTCTTCCTCGTTCAATGATAAACGAGAACCCGCCAGATCAGCAGCAGCAGCCTCCACCCCCGCCACCTCCTCCACAAAATCAAAATTCTGAGAACCAGAATGAAGAAGAGGAGGAGGAAGAGGTGAGTTGGTCAACATGGTCAACCTTATTAATTGCTGTAGGAAAAAAAATATACTATATGTGGATGCTAATGACTGGATGTTTATTATTATTATTATATAAACAGGAGGAAGATAATGAAGATGAAAAGGATGAAGAAAATGAACAGCAACAAGACCAATTACCTGAAGAATTTATCTTCGATGCAGATGGTGGTCTGGTGGATGAAAAACTTCTCTTTTTTGCACAACAAGCACAAAGAAAAAAAGGGAAAGCTGGAAGGGCTAAAAATGTCATTTTCTCGGAAGACAGAGGTCGATATATCAAACCAATGCTTCCCAAGGTCGTTTTAACTTTAATATATCTTTTACTCTATAAAGCTTTAAAAATTTCTGCTTTTGACCAAATGGGTTGACTTGAAACAGGGTCCTGTAAAACGATTAGCTGTTGATGCAACATTAAGAGCAGCTGCACCTTATCAGAAATTGCGTAGGGAGAAAGACACACAAAGTCTTAGAAAAGTTTATGTGGAAAAAACAGATATGAGAGCTAAAAGAATGGCTAGGAAAGCAGGTGCATTGGTAAGTAAGACATATTGTCATATTGGATGACTAAATTTGAGAAATTATTTTTATTCGTATGTTTTTTTTTTTTTGTAAGGTTATATTTGTGGTTGATGCTAGTGGAAGCATGGCATTAAATCGAATGCAAAATGCAAAAGGTGCAGCGCTTAAACTGTTAGCAGAAAGCTATACAAGTAGAGATCAGGTAATGTAATTTATTTTATTTATTATTGAATCTTTTAATAATTTATTTAAAATGTTGAAATTTATTTATAGGTGTCAATTATTCCGTTTCGTGGAGATGCTGCAGAAGTACTTTTGCCTCCTTCCAGATCAATCTCAATGGCTAGGAAAAGACTCGAGAGGCTTCCATGTGGTGGTGGTTCTCCTCTTGCTCATGGACTTACCACGGTAATTTCTTTTTGTTAAATAAATAAAATAATAAAATTTGAAGTAATTTTTTGTTGGGGGACAGGCGGTTAGGGTGGGGATGAATGCGGAGAAGAGTGGAGATGTTGGGCGGATAATGATTGTGGCAATAACAGATGGGAGAGCCAATATTTCACTTCAAAGATCTAATGATCCAGAAATGGCTGCAGATGCACCAAGGCCTTCTTCTCAAGAGTTGAAGGTAGTAAAAAACAATTTACAAAATATAAAAACTATATTATTATTACACTAATAATAATTGTATATTTTTATTGAAAGGATGAGATACTTGAAGTGGCTGGTAAGATTTATAAAGCGGGAATGTCTTTGTTGGTGATTGACACGGAGAATAAGTTTGTTTCAACTGGTTTTGCTAAAGAGATTGCTCGAGTGGCTCAAGGTATGAATTATTATTCCAAACAAACCAATTTCCTTTTCTTCTTTTTTTTTTTTTTAAATAATAATTGTTGACTGATATTTTTTGTGTATTAGGAAAATACTATTACCTGCCTAATGCTTCGGACTCTGTTATCTCGGCTGCAACAAAGGATGCTTTGTCAGCTTTGAAGAACTCTTGAATAACAAAATCATAACAGCATCCACATTGTAATAATGCTTTTTTGTTGAAAACGAGACACAAAATGGCTTTTCATTGTGATTGAAGTTTTTTTTTTTTTTTTTTTTTTTGAGCCATTGTTGATGTTGTAAGTTTTGGTATATATCCGAATTGTAACAGTATTACTTGCCCTAATTGTGCAACCCATTAGGTTCAGATGGTATGCTATCTTTTTGTAGTATTGCAGTTGTGGTGGTTTTAATGGAAGAAACAACACAACACAAATCACACAAGTGTGACACCTCATCTATCCTTAGTACACTTTATTTCAAGTGCTACTAGGATTATACATTTTATTTCATCATGGGTTAACGAAATTACATAAACGTAGGTGCATAAAACAAAATCTATTTTAACAATTTATAATACATCCAAAACTCTGATAAAACATGGTACATTCATGAGAAGATTATACATGGTGTATTTTGTACCTTATCTCCTCATGCTTCTAGCTCTCATTTGTCATCTACTAGCTTAGCTTCATCGCTAAAATCCGTTTCTATACCTAGTTGTAGAACCTATCTATATGATGTAAGCACCTTTGTAAGCATATGGTAAACTACTTGTATGTTTGCTTACTTATTTCCAACTTTTCTTTAAAATAAAATCTGTAATATTTTTTCTAAAACAAACATTCCTTAAGTGTGCCCTATAGTTGCTTATGACTAATTATAGTACAAGGATCTTAACTAATCCCTTATAATTAATTGTGTATTAACAATTTTATACATGTCGATTTTCCTGAAAGGGACAGAATATGTGTATATATATTTCTGAAAATATAGTACCTTGCCTTCAATTTTAGAAACAGGGGTGTTACAAGATAATATTATTTGCATCATCTGTTAATTCTGAAATCCATTAGGTTCAGATGATATGCTATCTTTTTGTAGTATTGCAATTGTGGTGGTTTAATGGAAAGAACAACATAAAAACAACACACAACACAAATTAAAGAAGAGAACAGTATTTGCTTCATCAGCTAATGATTGCACCAAAATGCATTGACAACCTCGGAGTGCAAGGAAACTATCATCAGATCATGAAAGAAAAACAAAGTATAACAAGTGCTCATACAAATTTAAAACTTGTACTTCAAATTTACAATCCAACTTCAAACGAAAGGCAATCTCCTCCATTCACGTACACACTAATCAGTCTTCAATTGAAAAGAGAGAATATAAAACAAGCAACTCACTCACTGAATCACTGTAGATCTTTGGCAGTAACACCATACTTTTCCTGAAGCTTGGTAAGCTCCTCTTCTTTCTTCTTTTGATCAAACTTCTTACTCATCTTGGCCTGCTGATAATACAAGACAATGAGGTAGCGATTGGCAACGTTAAAACCGGAAAGATGATCGACTGCTGTTTTGGCATCGTAGATATCTTCGTAGACGACGAAGGCAGTGCCTCGCGTATCCTTGTTGGTTCCGATACGTATCTGGCGAATTGCACCGTATTTTCCGAAAATATCGTACATCTCTTCGGAAGTGATGTTGAATGGCAAGTTGCGTACGTAGAGGACCCTGTTTACTTCTGGTGGGAGCCTTGTGTTTCCCTTTCTTAAATTGATTGTTGCCATTACAGATTGCTCGTTCGCGAGATTGAAAAATTTAGGGTTCCGAAAAAGGATTTAGGGGTTTTGGTTTTGATCGACAAGTAATTGTTATACTCCTCTTGTTCAAACTTGACTCTGCAAAAGTCTAAAGTGGCCCCTCTATTTGAAAGGGATTACAAATACAAATTCCATTTTTGTTACTCGAGTTTTTTTTTTTTTGGCTACATTTTTGAACTTAAGAAATAATTTGTAGTAATATTATACTAATAATAAATTACTGGAAAATAAATATGCTAACAAATATCCAGTAATCCAGACAAACTACTAAACTAGCACTATGATATTTCAATATACTAGTGTAATTTTTTTGTCTATTTTTTGTAACACGATAGAAAAAGAAAAACAAGTTAAATTCTTTTTTTTTTCACTAAATAGCAACTACTTAAATCACAAGATTGGATTTGACCAAGGAGACCAATGTATAGTTCTCAGGAAATAAAAGTTACATTTTTTCTGACACTGATGGTTAAATATTGGAGTCCTTTGATTTTATGAATTCTTACTTTTGTTTTTTCAAGATTGAGTCGTTGAAATCACCACTTTCCACATGGTTCACATAGACCACTATAAGGGTCACTTTATTTATTAGTTGGATAATAACCGATACATCGTCTTTTATTTTGGAGTTGTTCATTGATGTTGTAAAACAAGTTTCCAAAAATGGTCTTATATTCATGAGCGGATGGGTAGGAGTCGCAAGAGGCGAGAGTTAGAAGAGATGAGAAAGGGTAGGGCGATGGTGGCTTTTAGCTTACACATAGTCTTTCTACTTTGGTTGTTTGGGAGCGGGTTCAAGGCGGTACTAATGGTACAGTTGCCTACACGACATCGAGCGAAGACGGTACTAGAGATTCGACGGAAGAACGGGTTGGGTGACCCTTGTCATCCCACATCTCTCTATCCTCTCGCCCTACTTGATCCTTCCTGACATTCATTTTTTCTCTTTTGACCAAACTATAAATACCACACAACCAATACAAATTCTCTCCTCTTTCATTCAAACTTTCTCAAATCCCATTTCAAATGGATTTTAATGGTGGCAAGTCCAAAAAAACAGTTTAAGCCAAAGACAACCAATACAATAAAATCGAAGACGGTTCTCAAAACTTTTCATATTCCATTCCCAAAACTCAAATCTTAAATAATTCTAAGTACCCAATATAGCAAACTACCCATGAAAGATTCTTATAGCCTATTCAGTTCTCTAAAGATAATTCTAGTTTTAATCTGATCATTTACTATACACAATCAATTCCCCAAACCCGATTCAATATTCCATTCCTGAAGCATTGTAATTTCGTGATGAGATATTTTAAAACGAAAGCTTTTCTAGAAGAGACAATATGAAATATTTTAAAATTCCACGACAAATGTTTAACCGTCTAAGTATATGGTGAGAATCCCCATCCAAAAGGACCAAAACATCAAACTCAAACATTTACACAATCTCTCATATGCATATTTCCATCTGATTCCAACGTGAGGCTGGGGCTAAACAGATTCTTGCTGAAACACCACAACGGAAGCAATGAAAAGGAAATAAAACGACATCAACATACTCACAACCTTCTAAAATAATATCGTCATTGAAATCACTGACCTCGCCCATCAAAACAAAGAAGAGGGATGGGAGAAAGCGACACCGGAAAGAAAATTGTGTGTCACGGAAGCTACCGAGCAAAAGAAAATGACACTCGTGGAGGAGGATTTACAAGCACTCAAGGAAAAACAAGAGGAAAAAGAGATGCGTAGCTACAACCATTTGACCTCATAAAAAATGGCAAATTGCAGCGGTCTACGATTGTAAATTGTTGAATTTCATTTTAGAATTTAATTATCATGTTAGGATTCTTTTTTTAATTATTGTTTTCAATTTAATTGTCATTTTATGAGTTTATTTAACGTTTGTAGTAGTTTAATGAAAATATTTTTAATTTAAGTTTTATTTATTAGTAAATGTTTGATTTAAAAAGATAATAATTGTGTGAATTAGGAGGTATGAAAAATGAATCTGATGAGAGATGAAAGTGAGAAGATATGAATTGATTGATTGAGATGGTGGGAGGAATGAACCCTTAGGAAAGAGTATTGGTAGAAAAGAAAAATAAAATAAAATTGTGAATGGGGTTAGATCTGAATAAAATAAAGTAATTAATAAATAAACAAACAAGATAAAAATATCATATTATACTGACTTAAAAGCAGTTACAACTTACAAACATCATTTTATAGTGACTTAACGGTAGTTACTACCGGTGCTTGGAAAAAAGACGATTTGTAAAAGATTTTGAAGCTATAAGATCAACGGTCCACAATGGATTGCAAAAACACCTATTGAAAGTTTTTGAGTTGCGTGCTTTTCAAATAGTTATGATAAACGAATAACATAATTAGAGGATCATGGAGGAATAGTTACCAAACTACACCAAGAGCAAAACATTGTGTGATAGTCGGATAGATACCTAAACCCCCGGTAAACCCACAACCCATTTCCCAATCCCACCTCCATAAGATTCTCGATAACCTGTGTGATAGATAGCTAAAAAAAGTGTAAGATTATGCAAAGAAATTGTGCTTTTTAGTCTTCTTTCTTCTTTAATCTCCATAACCACTTAGCAAGTAAAGCCAAATTGCATTATCTAAGGTTTCCAACCCAAATTTTTTAGGCGGTATTGCATTTTGCCACGGAACCAACATATTTTATTTTTATCTACTAACAACCCCAATGAAATCTTCTTGTCAAAACTTTAAGGGCCTCCTAATCGTTTTTGGGGCTTTAAAGAGTGAGGAATAGTATAAGAAAAGACTACACAACACCGGTTTGACCAACCGTAAGTCTACCACCAAATGACAGATTTTTCATCTTCCATAGACTCGACTTAGACTTTAATTTGGTGACAATCGGCTCCCAGTTTTTAGCAAATTTATGGTTAGTGTAACCAAGTACATCACCAACCAAACAAGTTTTGCTTTTAGAATAACTAGCTTTCCATTAAACTCTATGATTTGACTAGCCAATACAAGTTAATTTCCAAAGATCGAGTTGATTTGAAAATTATTTCCTATGCCATTGGATCAAAGATTCCAAAAAGTGAAAGTGATGGACCCAAGATGATTTTAACAATTTAATAATATGCACAAAATAATTAATAAATTAGGTGAAGAGTAAAATATTCGAGAAAGAAACATACAAAAACCATAAACCCAAAACCCAAAAACTTGCAATGTATTGCAAAAATAAAAGTTAAGGTTAAACAATTGCAAAATTTTACGAAATTCAAGAACCATTTTTTGTAATTTACTCCTTTGTTTTATCTATCCAATAACCATATTATATATAAATGATCTAAACTCATCATCTTCCAAAGTAGGTTCCCCAACACATGTGAAAGAAAAAACAACAAAGCTTAGTTCACGCTTCATAAGAAAAAAAAAAGTAGTCAGAATTCAAACCGCCTATATATAAAAAAACTAAAAAGAAAAGTTTGTATATGTTTTGTTCAGTTAAAAAAAACTTAAAACTTAATATAATAAACAAAGAGATGGGTAGTGTAGTAGTATCAGGATGTAGATGTAGCACGATGCAATTCCTTCTCCAGCATTGATGTCCCTTTGAATATGGTGAGCTGGATGTCCCTCGAGTACTGTGTATACTGTATGCAAAAATTTACATCATTTATTATTACCATTAAAACCAAAAATATAAATTAAATAAAATAATAGTAATATTTACCCGATCGTCACTCATCTTTCTGAAACCCAATTTTTTAGTCCAGATTGACTCGGCTTCTTCAGCAGCAGGAAGCACAAGGAGTTCAACACCCAATGACAACAGTAACTCCTCAATACAAAAGAACAGAGCTTGAAAATATCCCTACAAATTATAAATTATTTTAATAACAGACTAAAAAGAATATATAATATATAATATCTATCAACACTGCATGCATTCACCTTCCCTTGGTGTTGTCTACTGGTAGCCACCAGGGGTAGCTCAGCCACCTCCCGCCCGAAAATTCTCAGAAGCCCTGCAGATACAACTACTGACCTGCCCATGTATGTATATATGTCACTTGAATAATTAATTACTTGGAAAACAAATTATTTATTTAAAAACATTAACATACCCTGCCATCAGAACAACACAATATATCCCACCAAACTCCTGTCCAGATATATTTCTCCTGCAAAAGTGGAGGGGGGCAAATTGAAAACTTGTAGAATTTCAAGGTTGATAAAAGATGGAAGTTCAACCAAAGCATACCCGTATACCATTACAGGGATTAGATCACGGCCAGATGTTGCTACAATGGGATCAAAACACTCCTGCCACACCAAACCCAAACCCAAACCCAGATTAATTAAAAATAAAATTAAAAAATTGGTAAAAGGACAGATATATCCAGCCCAACCCACCCGGAAAATGGCAGCAGCCCTTGAGAGGAGGGGCAAATGTTCAGGATAGCGGCTTTTCCCACTTAACATCCGCCATCTAATCTCATTGGTGACTCCTCCTTTGTCTACATGTTGATGTTTCCTGTTTATTATACTCAAAACTGGAGCCGAAATTACAGTTGCGCCATTCACAACCACATCTTGAATAGCACCATGAATCATATCACAGTGATCACAACAAAACCATTTATCCGATGGGAGCGCCTTCAGATCACATCTCCCACTCTCTCTTAAACAACCAACATGATACTCTTTCTCACACTGCAACAATATTCAAACACACAAATAAATAAATACCATATATATTTATATTAATATTAGTATTACAATTTACCTACCTGATCACATAGCATTACTGTTCGATCATCAAACTCTGCGACACTGAAATCATGGGCCCTACAAATAACACAACCACCAGTTTCATATTCTCGGGCTTTAACAACACGTGTGAGTCTGATCACAATGGGCCTTGACTCTGTAGCAGATGCTTTTCTACCAGAACCAGACCCAATACTGTCTCTACAATATGGGCAATGCCAGTCTTCAGATGAAACACCATCTACTACTCCCAAACAAACTGAAAGCTAGAAGCTTATATATATTAGATATTTAGATTTACATTCAATATTTAACTAAAATGAACAGATAAAGCTTTCACCTGCATGGAAAGCACGAGGGCATCCATCACAAATCATCAGCTCTCCTCTGTCTCCACATACTGCACACATGTCATCACTGTTGCTGGTTGTGATACTTTGACCATTTGCAAGCAACAGAGCTATATCATGGAGTGTTAGCCCATTAGGGATATAAATATGCCGATACCTGAAAATCAAAATATGAGAATGGATATTATTAGATTCACAAATATGGAAATCATTCTAGAATTTTTGCTTCTAGAAACTCCACTCACGGTTGACGTTTGGCAGCCCAACCAGCATGAGCTTCAAATTGTGAAGGACTGATCTGTCACAGCAAAGTAAATGAATTAATATTTATAAAGAAAATTGAAATACATAGAACATGATAATAATGTTTACCTCAGTGTCACAATGGCTACAAACTATACCGGTTCCTTGCTTGTAACCCTCAAGTATTTTCTGCAAAAAAAAAACATATATTTGAGGATTTTATGGCATGATAAAAATGGAATATCAGATTATTTGATTTAAACAACAGACAAAAGTCACCTTTCCTCTGGCATAATAAGCCAATTCAGTTCCATCTGGAAGTCCATTTGGCATAAATAGTAAGCGGTGTAAATCGTTATCCCTGTTAATTTTCATCACATACAAGAGATTTCATGAGTGAAAATGTAACACCCAATGCAACAAAGACCAAATTACCCTTTGCCTACCTTTTCTTATGGCCACCTTCAGCATTCCGTTTTGTTTCAACAGCAGTACTAGATGTGTATGACCTTGGCCTATATACACATATACAAGGAAGTATTGTAATACACTGATACTGATATGCATGTATGTGTGTGTGTGTGAGAGAGAGAGAGAGAGGATACAAGAAATAGCATACTTTTTGAATTGGGTTTTCCGCTCTTTTGTGGTGTCACTAACAAATGTTTGAGGTTCCAAAGCTGAGCTCTTACGATAAGAATAATACGGGATAGAACCATCTTCTCTTGTGTGATTGGTGCAGCTAAAAGAAACATAAATCAAAAATTGTAATAACTTGATAATCTATAAAATCCAAGAAAAAGGCTGTTACTACTTACTACTACTTAAAAAAAGGACAGAAGAAAAGATATAAGAGCAAGAGAAATGGTATGCACCTTGTTGTAGAATGATACAGGTTCATAAGCTTCATATGATGATTGTTGTCTGATTTACCCCTGTCCATGTTTCCTTGAAGACCCCCTGCAGATTACAAGAAAATGTAACAAATAGAAGTAATAAAAGTTTTTCATCTATAAATAACAAAAACGCCATCAGTCTCACCTTTCCAAACCTGAAGGAATTCCTCATTAACAGATGAACCAGCTACGTTTCTTATTGCTTCATCTACTGTGTTGGGAGGAGAATTCTTCATTGCCTGAATTATACTGTATACAGGTTTCCCATTCTCCAGATATATGTGATTATTAGGGTGCCTAGTTTTTCCACCAGCATGTTCCTCAAACTCATGAGCACGAAGAATCTGAATGCATCATTCAATCATTAATCAAGCGAAGCAAATCCAATACCAAAAATACACCATTTTAATGAAAAGAAAAAAAAAACTAACATTAGAAAAATTGCATGATGCACAACCACATAAATAGCCACAATCCTTCACAATTCCAATAAGCTCCCCCTGGTGCCCAAACTCTGTTAAGATAAGAATACTTGCTGAAAATACTAGTAAAGAGATATGCAACTTACTGAAGCAGAAATATATTTCACTTTTGCTCCCTCGAGAATCCCAGTTGATAAGAGTCTTTTAACAGTTGTAGGATAACTTTCAGGAGGAGCAACCTTTTCAGTCGTTGCTTCAAGAGTATTAGGATATAAAAGAGAGTCCCCAGTTTCATGCAACCTAGGTGCCTTACGGGTCCCGTTTGTGAAAGAATTGCCTGTTGACTTTGCAGTAGAAGCAGACAGTTGACTATCATACTCTTCCTTTCGTTTACTGAATTTGAAAGTAATTTTCCTAATACCAGAAGAAGTACTTGCATGCTTTGGAACCTCAAGTACAACATGTGATGTATCATTTGTAGTACCATGTTCATCTTGGCTTGAGCTCCCCTCACTGCTAGATGATGTAATCTCACCACAAACAGTTTGATCTTTTATGACTTGTTTTCCATCTGGTTGACTATTAACAGTCTGAAAACTTGAAGAATTGTCACGAGGTGATACATTGGGGTTTGAAACTTCAGAGCAAATATCATCATTTGAAGCCTCCTTCACCTCCTTCTTGGTGCAAGGATCTATTACTAGTTCAGTATCATTTAAGGCCTCTGTTGTCTGCTTTATAACAGAAGGCTCTATTCCAGTATCGTTTACAGCTTGGGTTATATGGTTCCTAACAGGAGGCTTTATTTCATTATCAGTTAAGCTTTGTGTTGTCTGTTTACTTCTAGAAACCTCTATTTTCATCTCAAGCAGTGAATCTTTGATAGGTTTTTGAACAGAAGATTCTGGTTCACTCTCATTCAAAGCCTCAGTTGTCTTCATCTTGCCACAAACCTCTGTTTCCATCTCACTTGGACATTCTTTGACAGGTTGGATCTCATTCAAACACTCCTTGACAGGTTGTTCAATAATAGCCTCTACTTTCACCTCATTCAGACATTCCTTGACAGGCTGTTCAACATTAGACTCTAGTTTCACCTCATTCAGACACTCCTTGACAGGCTGTTCAACAATAGGCTCTAGTTTCACCTCATTCAGACACTCTTTGACAGGCTGCTCAACAACTGGTTCTATTGCCATCTCATTCAGACACTCCTTGACAGGCTGCTCAACAATAGGCTCTATTTCCATGTCATGTGAAACCTCTAAAGTGTGTTTCTCATTCTCACCACAAGGATCTAGTTCCATGTCATCTAAACCTTCTGTAACAGGCTGTACAGCAGAAGGATTTACATCATTATTATTATTATTTAAACTCTCAGTTGCTTGCTTACTTTCACAATTCTGTTGTTCTGTCACCTTCAGACATTCTTGGACAGGCTCCTCACTGGAAGCATCTGGCATATTATCGTTTAGAGCTTCTGTTGGTTGCACTAGCTCCAAACCATTTGAACATTCTTTACTATCCTGTTCAACAGAAGGCTCTGGTTTTTTAATATTATCTAAACCCTCTGTGGGAGGTGTTTTAGGACATGGCTCTTGTTCAATAGAAACCAGGGCCACTTCTGAATGAGTAATAGCACAAGAATCTACTTCATCATCCACTGAACCCTCTATGGCCTGTTTTTTGGGCAAGGGCTCCATATCAGAACCAACTGTTAGCCACTGATGGTCACGCTTTTGCTGAATTTTCTCGTTTTCCATTTCCCCAACATTGCTCAACACAGCCACACAAACCTCCCCTTCTCCCATCCTAAATGTTCCCCTCTACAAGTTCAGAAACTATCACGTATCAAAAAAATTCAAAATGCATAACAGCATTCTAAGTTCAAATAAATAACTACGCAAACCAAGTAAACACAACAGAAACCCTAATTCCTGAATTAGAAATTAAAACCCTCACTGATACTCTATCAAACAACTGGATTACAATTCAATCTCTAATACCAATTATACAACAATCCAACACACTCATCTAAGCATAACGAGCCTACACAGAACCAACTTCTCATCAACACAATTTCGTCGATCAACAACTTCTCGGAATCCGATATTAAATGGCACAATCAATCGCTCAAAATCCGATTCTCACCGACCTCTTACAAGTAAAATAGGTTCCAACAACTTTGAATCAGAAGATATACCGTAACATAGTGAGTCACAACATGAATCCCCCAATAAACTTTTCATGCATCCATATATGTGTATTATAAATGTACACGTGTAGATCTGGGATCAAATTTGCAAAATAGCAAAGAAGCAAACTAACCGTGAAGATCAACTTTCAAAATTAGGGTTTTTTCTTGTTCTCTATTACAATCTTCATCTCCTTTTTTGCATATTCCTCATGAACGACAACGAATAGAGCGGCAACGAACGAAACTGAATTTTTTGTTCGCGGGAGTAAGAAAAGTCGTGAGATATGGAAGGCACGAGAAGAGGGGTTACAGGGGGTGGATAGGGTAAAAGCAATACGAGTGGGCCCCGCATACAACAAACTTATAGTAAGCTGCCATGTGGTCACTACAATAGCTTTAATTCGATCATGATGGAAATGAACGGTTTAGATGTGGAAACGTAACAGCTGTACCCTATCATCTGGTGCACCACTATATCATGGGAAAACACTTTCATCATCATTTACAAATCATCTTCCACATACCAACCAGTCTTTGGATGGAAACAAATAACATTTATAAAATTTCTCTGGGTTAAATTAACCAAAATTTTAATCAAATATATTGTTACATATACCGTATAGAACTGGATTGGATAGAATAAAACATGATTTGGGAGTGTTTTTGAATCAACTTATTGGTTATAAATTTTTGGGAAAACCAAAAATTACTTTTTGGAAAAGTCTTGTTTTGTTTAAAATATTAGTGTTTATCAAAAACCTTTTTTTGATTTGGGAGTGTTTTTCAATCAACTTAGTATTTATATAGTCTTCTATCCTTTAAGATAACTGTAACATCCCAAAATTTAAGGCCAAAAATTTCATTTTAATTAAGTTATTACATAAAATCATCAGTATAAAAACATTCATAATAATATCTCGTGTCAAAACCAAAATGTAAATAATCAAAACATAGACCAATGAAGCCCAACCCAGCTGGGAAAGAGGTGTTGGGTTTATAACCATTGAGGGGCAAGGTGGGGAGTTCGACTCCCGTTGGTGGCCACTCATGGGAAAATTTCCTTTGGAATCCCATTAAAAAGGGTGAGGGTTTGCCCTGTAAAGGAGTTCGAACCCGGGCTTCCGTTGTAAAGGCGGAAGGGCTTCCGCTTGGTATTTTCCGTTCCAAAAAATAATAATAATAAATAAAAAATAAAAATAATCAAAACATAGTATCATAAAACCATATCAGAGTGTAATCCCAAAGATCTCGTGTGCAGAAAACTATAGTGTGATGTGTTGCAATCGAGCCGGTTTCTTTCCTTTGAAAACGAAGTACCTGAAACCAAAACTGAAAACCGTAAGCACAAACTTAGTGAGTTCCCCCCCCCCCATGATACCACATACCATATAATGCCTATCCCTCGGTATCTTTCAACCGGTATCTGTCTGGCATATCTGGGAGCTGGGCTCCCCTTCGGTATCTTTCAAACGGTAACCGGGAACTGACCTCCCCTTCGGTATCCTTCAACCGATAACTGGGAGATAACCTATAACCTCCCCTTCGGTATCTTTCAACCGGTATCCGGGGACTATTTCACCCCCTTACCACTATCACATAATAACATGTCATAAACTTATTGATTCCATGATAACATAACATAAACATGTTGATCACATAATAGCATATCATAACCATAATGGTCACATAATAACATATCATAAACATACTGCTAGGCATGCATGGGTTCTGTCTACCCCTTCGGTATCTTTCAACCGGTAATTGTCTTCGGTATCTTTCAACCGGTAACTGGGGACTATTTCACCCCTACTACTACTAACACATATCTCGTAGCATCCCTGCACGTAAAGCATATCAAATAGTGGCAAACCAGAAAATTATCACAAAGACAATCATCCCAAACATAATCACCTACCGGTGGGTCGGCATTGGTGCTTTAGACCCACCCCTACTGGAAGGTAACTCACCTCACACTATTGAAGTCCCGTAGACACAACCCCCAACTGCTGGATGATAGATTCCCGAACTGCCAATATCAAAACATCACCCAATTAATCATTGGGTTTCAACACATAACCATAAATACATACTTGGGGGAAGGCCTAAAAGTCAACTATGAGTAAAAGCCCAACATATGGCCTAATTTTCCAAATTAGGCCCAAACCTTTACAAGGTCTTACCATAAGGCCCAACCATTTAGTCATGTCCAACATTCGACATTCTAATGGCCCAATATCACCTAATCATGAAGGCCCAATTATGGCCCAATTTTCCAAATTGGGCCCAAACCGTCACATATGGGCCTTATCTTAAAGCCCATTAAATTATTCTAGTCCATATGATTATTCTTAGATGGTCCACCAATAACCCAATCATCAAGGCCCAACAATAAACCCAAGTGAAATTAGGGTTTCACATATAATGACAATTAGGGTTAAGTGTTTCTCACTTAACCCATTAAGGACTTAATCCATTAAGTCCATCACTCTTCTAAATAAATCATATGGTGTGATTGGGCTTAATACACAATTTCATTCTAATGGCCCAAAAGTGGGTCCCAATAAGTCCAAGACCCATAAATCAAATATTAGGGTTTTCTAAACCCTAATTAGGGTTTCCAACCCCACCTTAGCCCAATAGACCTAATAGCTAGGTCTTTTGATCAATTAAGGTTCATTAGGCCCATTAGTTACATGTTTGGGCTTTTAGGTCAATTAGGGTTTCATTGGGCCCATTAGGGTTTTAGTCCCTTTGTCCAAACATCCCAACGAATCAAACACAACAAGCACACCACCACCCAACACGGCGACTAGTGGCGGTAGGAGGCGGCAGCCACCATCTCACGGTGGTGGTTAGGGTTTCTTTCCATTATTCACATTTCAAATTACATTTTACAATGCTAATCTCTAAAATAACACACACAACTAAGCTAAACACACACATATAACAACCTTGTGGTGGCCGGCGATGGCGAGTGACGGCATCCACCACCCTATAGACGGTTTGGGTAAAGAGCGGTGTATGCCTAACGTCGGGTCATCGCTCTTGCCCTCGCTCTCGTGGTCCCGTATTCATTCCTTGGCGCCCAAGCACCAAAGCCAGTGTAGAGAAAAAACAACACCAATCGCCTCGCCTCTCAGAGCGACAGGTGTAGCGCTCAGAACGTTGCTCTTGGCAACCATGCACCAGTGGCAAACGACTACTCGCGAAGCACGATCTACCAATCAAAGGTCGTCTATCACTACCAAACCTGAAAAGGTAAAAGCTATTTCCGGGTATATCCCCCTCCCCCTCCCCCCGACCACAGGTATAAAAATGTCCCTTCTCCTCCAAGAGAAGGGATCAAGAAATAAACCCTTAAACACTTGCCTAACACGTTTTTCCTGGAAACACACATTTTGTTGGTTTCATTGATGACCTAATTAAATAGTTATAAATGAGTCGATGAGATGAACATCAAATTTTACAATAAATGTAACATTATATAACCCATCGTGTCGTCATATCAACTAATTTAATGACTAGGTGTCTAAGTCAACAATGAAACTGATGAAATGTATATTACATGGAGAAAAAGGCCAAATTGATAGTTTCATTTTATTTACTTCTTTTTATAGTTTATTTTAGCATATTTCATCCATAATCTAGTTTAATTTCCATGCATATTTTCCTTTTTGCTATTTTATGACTATTTCGGGTACTTTCTAGTTTCATGAGCTTTATTGCAGATTTCATGGAGACTAGTGGAGCGGGAGTGTAGGGACGTATGGAAAGCGGTTGGAATAAGAGGAAGTCAAGAATTCTAGGCTTGGTGATAATGAAGTTGATGCATGGAGTGGGCTTGATGATTATTTGAAGGCTTGGAGAAAATAAAATTTAAAATTGCAAGATGCGGGAGAATATTCAAGCATGCGTTGGTTATTAATCGAGCGAGTTTACAAGCTATGGAGGATTTGGAGAAGCCAAATAGGGCTTAAAATGAAGAAAACTTGAAGAAAAATAGGCCAGGAGCTGATTGGAATCAAATTGGGCCAAGTGGGCTAAGCTATGGAGGCCCAAGCCTCAAAGAAGCCACATCCAGGAACCACCCGCGTAACCGCACGCGGGTCGTGCACAGCACTGCAGGGCAAATTTGGAATTTCATTTGGAAGGCTATTTTAGGAAGGTTGGTGCCCATCTTTTGGAGACTCTTAGACATCCGATTTTTGAACATTCCCTCTAGAGTTTTGAAGACTTTTGAAGGCCAAGAAGACCTCAAGAACATAATCTTTTTACCTCTTGATTCTTGTTAAATGTTTGGTACAATCTTCTCTAACTCTGTTTTCTTGAGTTTGGCCATGCTTGGCTAAACAAATCTTGGTTGACTTTTGTTGAATCCTTTGATTTTGTTGAATGTTGAAGAATCCATGAACTTGTTCTTAAATTTTTATGGAAATGTTTTGTGTTTTAACATATTATCACTACTTGTATGTTTTTATTCATGAGTTTAAATGTGTTTGTAATGATTAGTTGACTAATTTCTTGATTAAGTAAATGATCCTCAAATTAGCAAGCAACAAATGATTTTTGTGTTGTTTTTGCTTCACACGATCATAAAAACATTTCCTCAAACATGTTAGTGAAAGCATTTGACTCCTATTGGATTTGGTGACTTTTTGGTTCTTAATGCTAGTTGACTTTCACTAATTACATGCTTAATGGAAATTGTGATTTTGACTAAGGAAATTGTTATGAGCTTTTCTAATCATTTTAACAACTAAGAAAAGTCTAGGTAATCTAAAGCTTCTTGGATTACTATAGCCAAATCAAGGATTTAAATCAAATAGTGCACCAATGGATTCTAATGATATGTTCATCAAAAGCCAAAGTGAGGAAACCTTAAATCAATCATCCTTCTCTTATTGATTTTACATCAAACTCTTATTTTTGTTGAAATTGTCTATTTAAATATTAGTTTAATTATAGTTTATTTCAAAAGACCAAACCCCCCATTTTTAATTTATTGTCATTTTACAAGTATTTTTACAAAGAGATTTTTCATAGAGTTATAAAACTGAACCAATCTCCGTGGATGCGATCTATTTACCGTTATGCACTATTTTAGTGTGTAATATTTAGGGTTATTAATTTTGTTGGCCTCGACAACCACCACAAATCATCACTAAATTTTAGTTTTTGACTTATTCATAAACTAGGGTAAAACAATGAGACTTTAATGAAACCATGTAAGTAATGAAACCGATAAACTAGTAAAAGGGGGTCAAATCACTATTTTTACTGGTAATTCATATTTTGTAGTAAATAAATTTTAGTTTGAGAGTTTTTCATAACTTAGGATAAAATGTTAGGACTTTTATGGAGATTTCCTTTCATTATAAATACCTATATTAGAATGTATAAATATGTTTTTTTTTAAATATAAAGTCCTATATTTAGGTATTTATAGGTATAAAATATGAAAATACCACATAAAATACGTTTAAAAATGTCTATATGTTTTATATGTATAAAAAATGTTTTTATACGTATAAAAATGTTTTTATAAGTATACATAACTTTTTAATACATATAAACATATAAATACGTTTTTTATAAATAAAAAGACACATCATTATGTTTTTATACATAATTATATTTATTCATTATGTATAAATATTTTTTTTGCATATTTATATGTATATATTATGTATAACGACGTATAAATAGCGTATTTAAATGTATTTAGTATGTGCATATGTAGTTATTTCGTATAAAACATACTGTATACATACAAATTTGAAAATACCATATAAATACATTCAAAAATATCTCTATACGTTTATATATGTATAAAAATGTTTTTATATGTATAGATAACGTTTTTATAAATAATGTTTCTATACATATTTAGACGTTTAAAAACGTTTTTCATACACATAAAAATACATCAATATGTTTTTTATAGAAAAAATAAATACACATATACATATTAAATACATTTTTATGCGATATATATATATATATTTAAAAATAAAAAATTACAGTGTTCATTATATAAAATGTTCGAAAAATTGTAATAATAATAATAATAACAATTGCTCCAGCATAACACATTATGTATATTAAGTTAGAAAATAAAACCAAAAATCCTTTTAGCTTGGTTGTTCAAGTCGTTGCCAGTAGCATGCGATGCCTAGTTCGAATCCTCTCGGTCTCCATTGTGTTCAAAATTTGTGTTTTTCATTTAAAGGCAACAACGCTAACTTGGCTTGCTATGTCAACTCCTACTCAACCTCTTCCCTCCAATCAACTATGCATTGATCGACCATAAAAGGTAAATGGGCAAAACTAAACAAATTTTCCAATATTTCAGGCATAAGCGAACATAAATTTCAATTTTGGGCAAAACCAACAAAAAACTGAAAATTTAAGGTTTTTGATGACATTAACTCTTGTTTTTATCAAGACTATCATGAATTTGTAGAATAATTTTTAGCGAAGTTTGTGACTATGCGATAAAAGATGAAACATAGTTATTCCGATACAAGAGTATCTCCAATGGTTACATTATAAATAAATGTTAAATATTCAATTAATTTTGACCTCTACAAAAAATACTACTATAATGGTTAAACTTATTTTTTTTTATAAATTTAACTAATTTATCATTATCTTTTTAAAATGTTTTTTTTTCATTTAATTAGTCTATTATTTAACAAAATAATTATTGAGTATACAAATTTATCATTTAATTATTTATGTAAGTAAAATATGAAAAATTATTATGTTATAGTTACAAAAATAATATAAAAACATTGAAAATATTATATTATCTTCATAAAAGTTCTATTTTATAAATAAGATGTTATTAATATTTAATAAGATTAATTAAATAGTAAATAAAAAAAATAAAATTGAGGTATAATAAAAATGCTAAATTGAAATATTGTTAAACTATAAGGGGTTATATGTACACATTGCGAAAACATATTGACCATTAAATATATATTGGTCAAAATGAAAAAACTAAAAAACAATGTTGTATAATAATAATAAGTGTTTGTTTAAAAAAAAATGCATAATAATAAATTATTAAAAAACTTCTCATTGGAGATGTTCTGACTAGCTGTGAAATATGATAAATTTAAAAAATACATCTTTTATTTAATATATATAATAATTATTTGTTATAATTAAACTATAAAATTCAATTGTTTGCAACTCTATACAATGGTTTCTAACTAGAGTTGTGGCGTAAATACCTCAGCTCCATAATGCACGAAGACGCACGATTTACAGTCACATTAATGCTGCCTTATTTTATGGATGATAAATTCTCAAGTCTTGTACAAGTTCCCATAATTAAATTAAATATAATCTAATTACCAATTTCTCTAGAAAAAAATAATTTGATTTTATAAGATATCCAGTAAAAGGTTAATTTAATTTTTAATCTCCAAAATGACATTTGTTAAGAACAGGAATGTGTGATCCAAAATAGATGTTCATTGATGTTACCAGGAAAGAAAATGTAACAAGCTTTTAAGACAACAAAATTATTAATTTTAAAATTATAACAAAAAGTTAAAGATAAAATATAAAATTACAAAATATAAGTTCATAATCTTGAGATTAATTTTTTAGAGAAAATAAAATGTAACAAGCTTTAAGACATCAAATATGTTTAACCAAACTAAATCATTAAATTTTAAAATAAAACAAAAATTTTAAACAAAATAATATTATGAATTTTTGGATACTATACCAAAAAATATGACAAAAATGACACAGTGCTTTGGAAGCTTTTAGGAAAAAACTATAAAAAAAAAAAAAAAAAAAATCGTTTGGCATAATGGCCTCCTAATTATCTTGTTTTAATACTCAACTAGCGAATACATGTAGCGCATAATTTAATAAAATATTTTGCTATTATAAATTATAAAATAATAATTTTACTATAAAGTTGATATAAGATATATTTAATATTTTAAATATATGACAATATAAAAATATATTAAAACAATATCATCTTAATCGGTTTTATATGTAGGTTATGCATGAAAATAGTTAAATTATATTTTTAGTTGTTATTATTTTTTAGTTATTATTAAAATTATTTAATTGCGATAAATATTTTATACTCTTATCATCGTAACAGTATGTGTGTATATATATATATATATATATATATATATATATATATATATATATATGTGTGTGTGTGTGTGTGTATGTGTATTTGTCTGTGGAAATCAAACTAAATACATGTTTTCAACCAATATTATTTTTAACTATTATTATTGTTAGTTATTTTTAAAAAATTATTTGATTTTTTTTGTAATTATTGTTCGAAATATAAATGTCGTTTTTAAAATAACGTGGTATAGTTTTTAATTATTTAATCTACTTGTTATTGTTAATTAACTCGAAAACTATCAATTTGGAAAAATATTATTATTGCAAAAAATAGTTTGTAATTAACCTTTTAATTAATTTGACATTTCGATTTATGTTTTATATGTAACCATTTATTATTATTATTATTTTAAAATATTTAAAAATAGTCTTTCAAATATTTTCATTTTTATTTGACATAAATCAATAAGTTTTAAGTATATTTTATTTTAAAAGTTGATGAGTTAGCACTAAATTTAAAATTACAAATTACTAAAATCAATTTAATGATGATTAATTAGTTGGAATTTGAAAAATGGTGTAAGTTTCAAGTCAACATGATATACGACATCAATAACATAAGTATATTTTATGTTGGATTTGAAGATTTGGAATTAAAGTTGAAATTAGAATTGACTTTAATTATTAAAAATGAAATTAAAAATAGTTAATTAATTGGAAGTTGATGAGTTGTATAATTTTCAAATCAATAAATGAGTTAAATGTACTAAAAATCAAATTAATGATTGTTAATAAGTTGGAATCTAAAAAGTTAATATGTTTAAAATGAATATGTATGTGAAATCAATAGCTTAAGTACATATTTTACTAGGCAAATACTCACGCGTTGCATAGAATACAAAAATATATTTGAAATTTTTACAAATATATGTTTTTTAAATATATCAACTACCTTGTTATTAGCTTTTAAATAATAAATCTTATAATAAGTTGATATAAATATTGTTTGTTTTGAATTATATGATAATGTAGACATCTTTTAAAATTATATAATCCTAAGTGTCTTAATGAATTCTACCTACAGATTACTTATGAATAAAATTAAATATAATATATGATTTAATAATATTTACAGTTATTGTTATGATTAATTAATTTTAAAAAGTTTATTTGCTTGAGATTTTAATTTCTATCATTGTAATTATTTAAAACATCAAACATTATTTTTTTTAAAGAAAAACAATATAATTTTTTATATAACTATTGTTGTTGTAAGTTATTTAAAATAACGTATTTCAAAACTCTTAATTATTTTAATTTGGTTTCAGAAATTTAATGTTTTTAATATTTATTTGATGAATATTGTTAGTTTCTATTATTGTAGTTATTTAAAACAAAAAAACATTGTTTTTGTTTTTAAAGAAAATATTATAGTTTTTTATATAATATTACTTTTAACTATCCTTATTGTAATTTATTTTTAAGCTACTTATTTAAAAATTGTTAATGATTATAAAATATAGTTTCATGTTTTTTTTTGTTAATTTTGGATTAGAATTTAGGTTTAACACTATAATTTATAATTTTTAACTATTTATAAAATAGGCTGTCGATTTTTTTCAAGTTTAACTGAAATTTTGATTTAAGTTAATTGTTTAATATTATATTGAAATTAATAATTTAACTATTTTGCATCAACTCATAAATTATATAAATGTTGTGACTTTAAAATGATAATTGCTCACATAAGACAACATATTTAAACTAATAAGTTAATTATAATATGTTAAAAAGATAAAATCATAGTTTTATAAATAGAAATATAATGTGAGATTTTAATATTGTAGTATAGTCAATCTTTTGAATGATTTCTACCCGCGTTACACATGAATAAATTTAAATATAATATGTGGTTTAATGTGATTTATAGTTGTTGTTATTGTTAATTATTTTTTTAAATGTATTTGCTTAATGTTTTAATTTCTATCATTGTAATTTTTTAAAACATCAAACATTGTTTTTTTATTTTAAAGGTAACAATATAATCATTTATATAGAGTTATTTTTAACTATTGTTATTGTAAGTATTTTAAACTACTTATTTGAAAACTTTTAACGATTATAAAAATATCTTTAGGAAATATTTTAATTAAATTGGGATTACAATTTAGTTTTTGCATTTATCACTTTTAACTATTTACAAATTATTTTTTGATTTTTTAAGTAGAACTGAAATTTATATTTAAGTTGATACTATAACGTTATATTTAAATTAATAAATTAAGTATTTTGTTGAAACTGTTCAAAATTTATAGCTTCAAATTGATAGTGGTTTACATACAATAATATTTTAAATCTAATAAATTAAGTATATAATATATTAAAAGTTAAATACATAACTTTATAGGTAGAAGTAGAGAATTATTTTAAAATTGAAATTTAGTTTATTTATGATTACACTTTAGGTTTGATATTTATTTAACTTTCTTAACCAATTTATAATCATTATTAGAAAGACACTACAATTTATCACTTTTAACTATTTTCAAAATATTTTTTGGGTTGTTTAAGTTAAACTTAAATTTATATTTAAGTTTACCATGTCATGTTATATTTAAATTAATAATTTAATTATTTTATATAAATTATTCCAAAATTGTATTTTTAAAATGATAATGGTTAAATGCAATACTATATTAAAACTAATAAATGAAGTTTAATATGTTAGAAGTTAAAAAAAAAACATAACTTTATAAGTAGAAGTAGAGATATTATTTTAATATTGAAATTTAGTTTATGTATGATTATACTTTAGGTTTGATATTTATTTAACCTTATTAACCAACTTATAAATAGAAAAAAATATCATAAATGGTCCCTGTGGTTACCCAAAATCTGAAGTTTAGTCCCCGTGGTTTAAAACCTCATAGATGGTCCCTATGTTTTCAAAACTTTTGATATTTGGTCCTTTTTGCTAACTCCGTTAAGTTTGTCCGTTAACTGAAGGGTATTTTTGTCATTTCACCACCACGGGGACCATTTATGTTCCTTTCTGTTATTTTTTAAAAGAAAAACTAAATATAAGTATTTAATATATAAACTCTCTCTCTCTCAGGTGCCCTGTTCTAGAAAAGCGACATAGGTACTTCCGGTGAGTACCATTCCATTACCGACCATTGATTTCTCCATCCCAAAAACACCACACATGTCTCCTCCCTCTATTCCGGAAACATCACACACGACCCCCCCTTTTCCCTCCTGTCATCTCCAACCAAAGCAACCTTTTAGCACCGACGATCTTGAACACAATTCGTCTCCAACTGTTTGATTTGACAAAGTTCCGGCTGTTTGAGAAAAGATAAGAGTTCTTTACAATCCTTAATCATATGCATGATTAATCAAACAAACTAAGAATCAGTTGATTTCAATCACAATCAAACAAATCCAATAGTCAAACAACCCAAGAATCCAACAGAGCCGAGAATTAAAGAAGCAAGTCGATAATGAAAAATAGTTAAACAAAGACTATAATCAAATTTATAGGAGGAGCCATTGATTTTAATGCTTGTAAACAGACAAACCAAGAATCAAACACAGTCAAACAAAACCAAAACTTTAAGACAAAACTTCATTTTGGATGGAAGAGGAATCAAAAAATTAACCAAGAACATCAGGTACCAATTTGTGTGTGCGTGTGGGTTTTAAATTATTCCTTAGATGATCAGACAACCATCGATATGATCAGAAGGGGTAAGGATCTTGGTTGTAGATAGGGGAGGAGGGCATACCCGTTAAATCTGCAGAAAACACGAAAAGGAAAAGAGGAGGAGTGGCTTTGATCGAATAAAAAATAAGGAAGAGGGAGGGAGGGCATACCTGTAATGTAAC
Source organism: Lactuca sativa (assembly GCF_002870075.4). NCBI lineage: Eukaryota > Viridiplantae > Streptophyta > Magnoliopsida > Asterales > Asteraceae > Lactuca > Lactuca sativa. The sequence goes on from NC_056624.2 coordinate 207,096,287, forward strand.
TGAATCGGAGGATTGGAGCTCAATTTCTTCAGAAGATCGCTATTTTCCAAACTGGTAACCCTAGGTTTAGCCAATTTTTCATCTGGATTGAATTTCTTAACACATATAGACACTTTAATAGCTTGATAAGTACAAGAAGGAAGATTCGAGGTGAAAACAGTAACCAATTTTGAGCCTAATTTTGTTGTATCCAATTGTCCTTCCAATGACGTAGAAACATTGGGATCAAGATTTGGAGCGAAACCCTCCATAAAACAGAACGACAGCTAGGTACAAGAGTAAAGAAGAAAATATGGGTTGTGATGGGATCAACGAAAGAAAGAGACAATAGGTGGTGGTGATCGGAGTCCTCGCGGTGGCAGCAGGTGGTGGCGACGTGCAATGACAGTTCCATTGCCTTGCTCGTTTGTTTTCTGCCGACGTGAACTGAAAGGGAGGGGTGGTGAACGGTGAAAGGTGGTCGGAGGGAGCTGGTTCGATGGAGCGACGCAAGCAGTAACAGCAGCACATGTGAGGATTTTTGGCTAGCTCCGGTCAACAGCAAAGAGTAAGAAACACGATGGTGGTGGTGGTTGGTGCTATAAGAACGAAAAGAAGAGAGATAGAGAGAGAGAGAGAGGGTATAACCCCTTTGCATATTTTTTTTTATAAAATAAAAGAAAACATCATAAATAGTCCATGTGGTAAGGTGGTCGGAGGGAGCTGGTTCGATGGAGCGATGCAAGCAGTAACAACAGCACATATGAGGATTTTTGGCTAGCTCCGGTCAACAGCAAAGAGTAAGAAACACGATGGTGGTGGTGGCTGGTGCTATAAGAACGAAAAGAAGAGAGAGAGAGAGAGAGAGAGAGAGAGGGGTATAACCCATTTGCATATTATTATTTTTTTATAAAATAAAAGAAAACATCATAAATAGTCCATGTGGTAGTGAAATGACGAAAATGCCCTTCAGTTAACGGATAAAACTTAACGGAGTTAGTAATAAGGACCAATCGTCAAAAGTTTTGAAAGCACAGGGACCATCTATGACGTTCTAAGCTACGGGTACTAAACTTTAGATTTTGGGAAACCACAGGGACCATTTATGATGTTTTTTCTTATAAATATTATTAGAAATAAATTGAAAAGTCATAGGAGTTTCAAATGAATGTGGTGAAAGGAAAAATGCATTGAGAGTTTCAAATGAATGTGGTGAAATGAAAAATGTTTCATTTATAATACATTATGATTATGATTATGATTATGATGATATGATATGATGTGAAAATTGAAAATGAGACATTTTATTTAAAATTAAAAATAAGTTTAATTTCTTAAAATTACATTAAATCAGTGATAGTTAATTAGTTGGAAACTGATGAATTGTATAAGATTCAAATCAATATTGTGCAATCTTTAAAATTACATGTCATATTTTTTTTAATGTCGGTTGGTAAATTATGTGTGTAAATATTAATGTTTTCAATAATTAATTATTTGCATAATTAAAATTTATCAAATGCTTAAGCAATGATAATCTTACTATTAGTATTTTAGATAATTGATACTCACCGGAGACTATCTTCGACCTTCCGTTGTGTTATAACTAATTATCTATTTTTAACTATTTATCTTAAATAATACAAACACATTTTACAACTTTCATAGTTCCAAACACCCTTTACCATTTTTGTTTTGTTATAACATAAATTCAAACACGCTTAATATTTACAACACCAAACAAATATAAACAATAGTTATATAAAGTTATAACTTTTAAAGAAAAAAATAATTTTGTAAAGCTTAATATAAAACTTCAAAAAAAACATTGTTAATACAATAACCGTTGGATTAGGTGTCTAAACTCATAACTATAATTGATATGTATTTGAATTGATAATAACACAGTCTTTTTGGGTTGTCTTCATACTAGCAACTAGACATGATAACCAATTGAGAAAGAGGAAGAATTTATTATTTGGAATAATAAATTAATATATAAAATGATTTATTAATATTTTATGAAAATAATATATTAATTAGACATCATGTTATTTAATTAATATTTAATCAGAAATTAATTTGAAATTAATTTTGGGATTAAATGAGTTAATTAAAAGTATAAGGGTTGTTTAGCAATTGATTAATAGTTGTGAATTTAGGGTCTTGGACCATCCTAGAAGGGATGGACAAAAACTTCTAGGGAGGCCCTAGATTTTTCATCTATGACCTAAAAGATGGGGAGTCCATGGGCTACTTAAGCCTTAAGCTGGAGATTAGGGTTTCCAGCAAACCCTAGCTTTAGCTCTAAGCAACAAACAACTATATAAAGAGCCACAACCTATTGATTTCGTCCAATGCTTCCAAACCTAAGAAGAGTCGATTTCTAGAGCTTCCTCATCCTCTCTCCTCTCATCCTCTTGCTTGGTGTATTTGTAACCCATTAGAGGTGTTACACATCTGGCACTTGCTCTTAAAGTTCAAGGTCTTCAAGGATTTCATTGCTATTACAATATAACAATCAAGGTACGTATCCTAACCCTAGTTATTCTTAATTTTGAAAACTATAATTACCTCATAGGGTTTTTAGTTTTGTGTTCAATGCTTGTATGTCTAATAGAGAAAACATAGATCCAACATCTAGGGTTTCATGCACAAATAGGATTGTTTGTTATGCTCAAAACCCATCATAACCGACTTTGAGCTGTATATACTTTTTTGAGCAAGTATAGATCTAACTTGAAGTTCATGTTGGATATATAAAATAACATGATTGAGGTAAATAGAAAAAAAGCATTTTACATTACCTATTTTGAGGTTGATCTTCATAAATTATGCTACTTCGAAATTTCTGAAAGACGGCTCAGGTGACTGTATGATTGGAGGATAGTGTAAATTGGAAGTTGGGAAAACTTGCCAATTGTGAGACCTCATTCTCGAAATTTCTGGTCGCGTATTACATAGGAATCGGTTGGGAGTTCCATTTGGGACATGAGTACCACTTGGGAGTACTCGATTGTGTTGTATGATCAACTACGGGTTAGTCGTAGCATCCACTAGCAGCTAGTCGGTGTGGAAAGGTGTTGTCAGACTACCGGATGGCCGTAGCATTCACTAGTGGCTAAATAGTAAGAGAAGTATATTAAGACTGCGGTGTGGCCTGTAGCATTAGATTAGCATGACTGCGGTGCGGCCCGCAGCAATCGTATGAGAGTATGGTTAGGCTACGGTGTGGCCCGTAGCACTGGTTTAGTAAGACTGCGATGTGGCCCGTAGCATTAGATTAGTAAGACTGCAGTGTGGCCCGTAGCATTAGATTAGCAAGACTGCGGTGCGGCCCGCAACAATCGTATGGGAGTAGGGTTAGGCTACGGTGTGGCCTGTAGCACTGGTTTAGCAAGACTGCGGGGCGGCCCGTAGCTTTGGTTGGCTGGCAGCGTAGAAGTGTTGTAAGACTACGGGGTGGCCCGTAGCATTCATCAGTCCCTATTCGTTAGAGCGAATGTATTAGGTGTATGGTTTAGTGGCAGAGTGGATTGAGCGGTTATTGGTGAAGTTTCTTCGAAAGTCGCTGGGAGCGACTAGGAGTTGAGTTGGGGCTAGCGACCGGTGGGGGCCGGTAATCCAGATATTGGTAGATTGGTAGGGACCAGGGTGGTCTCAGTTCATCCGAAAGGCAGATAAGGAATAGCAGAAATTTCCAGTCAGTAACAGTGCTGGTAAGCAGTCTATGGTGAAATTCAGATAGTTGGTCGTGGGGTGCTCAACACCAATTATAGTAGAAAGAATGCCTAGTGGATACTGGCGATAATGACCCATACTGGAAGTAGCGGGAGTAATGGATTTGGTGAAGATAGGATCTTCACAGTGGCAGGGGAGATAGTTGTTTTGGGGCATCGCCTTGGGAAGGCAAGGGAATCGCGTGAGGAAAGAATGGGTGAATCCCTATGGGTCCAGTTGCAGTACTCGGAGAGTACCAGAAGGTTGTCGGCTGAGTAAGTTGTGTTTCCAGAATGATCAGGGTCAGAGTTGACCCGAAATGATTATCCGCAAGGATTTGTGTTAGTCAGAATGACCAGGTGGAAGACCAGTGAAGGTAGGCAGCTGGTGTTGGGATGACTGGCGGGTATTGAAAGCAGATTGCAGGCAGTGGACCATGGCAAACTTCGAGGACGAAGTTTAGTTTAAGTGGGGGAGAGTTGTAACACCCAAAGTTTTGGAGGCCAAGAAAGGAAAGAAAACCCTAATTTTTAGGGGCGACTCGGCGAGTCCAAGGAGGAACTCGGCGAGTCCAAGCGGGATCCGAGTCGAGGAGTAAGTGACCGACTCGGCGAGTCGGCCAAGGTGACTCGGCGAGTTTGGTCTGTGCGTGGAAAACCCTAAATTCGGGACTTGGAGCCTATATAAACGTCTTAATCTTCTTCCTAGGGTTCCTTACTGCCTCTTTAGCCCTGGATACCAAACCCTAGCCGTCATATCCTTTGATTGAGCCATTTGTTGCCTTGGAAGGTGCATTAAAGCTTGGATAAGGAAGAAGGGACTTGGAGGAGCAAGAAGGGACTATAGATCTGGGATTGTGAGTTCGTTATGAGCATTTGGAGGTAATAAAACTAGTTCCTGGACCCTTTTTGCACCTAGATCTATGTGTGGTTGTTGGGGCTTTTTAGCCATAATGTTATTATTTTGAGTTAGAAGCCAGATCTGAAGTTGCTACTTCAGATCTAAGCATATTATGGTCTTGAGAAGCATAAAGTAGCAGCCCTTGAGTTGATTATGGAGCCTCCTTGCCTTAAACCTTAGTTTATGGTGTATTTTGCTTAGATCTCCTTCTCTACACGTAAAGTTTGCAACTTTACGTGAGGAATAGGCTTGGGAAGGGTAGATCTACAGATTTGAGTCCCTGCATGACTCAAAAGTCATCTGCATGTATGAAGGACCGGATGGACTCGTTGAGTCCTTTGAGTGGACTCGGCGAGTAGCTTGAAGATGAGGAGGAACTCAACGAGTGGGATGAACAGCTCGTCGAGTCGGATGAAGTTGGGCATGAACTCGGCGAGTTGGAAGAACAACTCAGCGAGTTGGATGAAGATTGTCTTGGACTCGGCGAGTCTGTTCTTGGACTTGGCGAGTCGGGTCGCGAAACCCCAAACCCTTCGAGTTGAGACTCGAATCAGTGAGCCGAATGGAGACTCGGTGAGTTGGACAGGTCAGGACTCGGTAATCGGTAGACTCGGCGAGTCATGGACTGACTCGGCGAGTCGAGTCGCTAAGAGAAGGACTCTGAACATATGAACTCGGCGAGTAAGGTTGACCTGGAAGGTTGACTTTGACCAGAACTTTGACTTTGACTAGAGTTGACTTGGTTGTCTTTCGAGGGTCAGTTAGACTCAGTGTTGCTTTGACATTGGTAGCTCGGGAAGCGAGTGGAGCAGGAGCTCAGAGAGTTGTCGGTCAGCAGCCAGAGGATTATCAGCAGAGTTCAGCAGTGCGAGGTGAGTCTCCTCACTGTTTGTATGGATCTAAGGCACCAATGCCGACCCATTTAGAATATGCATGAAAGACCAGGGGGTGGCTCCTGGAACACTGTATGTTATTATGGATGATAGGAAGACCCGGGGGTTAGCCCTAGGCAATATCCATGAAAGACCAGGAGGTGGCTCCTGACACACTGTATGTTATTATGGATGATAGGAAGACCCGGGGGTTAGCCCTATGCAATATGCATGAAAGACCAGGGGGTGGCTCCTGGCACACAGTATGTTATTATGGATGATAGGAAGACCCAGGGGTTAGCCCTAGGCAATATGTATGAAAGACCAGGAGGTGGCTCCTGGCGTATTGTATGCTATTATATATGAAAGACTAGGAGGTGGCTTTTGGCACACTGTATGATGTTTAGTTAAGTAGAGTAGTATGTACGGTTGTCTTTGTGATACTTGCATAAAAGACCAGGGGTGGCCCTTGGCACATGTCTGTAAGACCAGGGGGTGGCCTTTGGCACTTGTCTGTAAGACCCAGGGAGTGGCCCACGCTTGACCAGGAAGACCACGCACGACCCGTGGCATAATGGCAAGACTATGTTTGGCACATAGCACCTTACTTGATTATGGATAAGTCGGTTACGTATGGTACTTGGATATGAATGGTTTGTATGGTATGTGGTATCTGGGGAACTCACTAAGCTTCGTGCTTACGGTTTTCAGTTTTGGTTTCAGGTGCTTCCGGTAGCGGATGATGGAGCTCGGGATGATCGCATAGCACACACCATAGATTAGTCAGCCTGGGAATGTTTTACTCTGATAATGAACATGTGTTTTGAAAACTAATACTCTGTTTATGTTTTGAAATGATGATTTTACTTTAAGTAATATTTTATTAAAAGAAATTTTTAGTCTTGAATTTTGGGACGTTACACTTTATATGTACGAAACCCTTGTAACATATACTACAACTTGATTAAGATTAATCTTTCTAAATAATCTTCCATAAAAAACTCATTTTTGATGTCCATCGTCTCTAAATTGATTAGCCCGGATCTGCGGGCGTTACACTAAGGAAACCACATGCTCAGGACTTTCTTATTACTATCTCTATTGACGATCTTGGTCATCATATCTTGCTAGTGGAGTATCGTGTTATCCTCAAGTACCACCTTATGATCCATTTATTTCCGGTTAATGAGACATGCCTTGTTTGTCACAAGGCATGCTTGGACTCCTCTAGGGAGCATGCACTTCATTACAGAGAGCTCCCGAGTTTCAAGTATCGACACGATCTGGTTATGGATGTTTTGTTTGACATATTTAGGTGCGCCAAGGTTTCTGCCAAGAAAGAGGCACATGTGAACTTTCTGACTGACCAATTGGAAGGAAGATCAACATTTAGACCAACTGATGTTTTAGTTTTTGGATATTATGTGGATCTAATAGGTGTTTCCCCTATTGTGGGCTTGGAGAGTAGGATTTTCAATAGACAAGTTGCTTTAAAAGTTGCATCATACAAAGTGTCAAAGTATGAGAAAAACATACATGGAAAATCAACAGTCCTTTATACCTTTTGCATTTAATACTTCCAGTTTCTTTGCGTCAGATGTTGTGGAGCTCCTCAATAGATCCCAAAGGGTCATGCATAGTAATGTTATGACCCCTAGATTTATGAATGTTGTTTTTTAAAAGAATTAGTTTTGGTATCCAAAAAGAAGTTGTGACACAGCTTGTTGCTCGTTTATCCGTTACGTCTATGTAAAACTTTTATTTTTATTCTATCAATTTGATAAATATAATTTTGTTATAATTTAAATAAAAAATATGTTATTTTACATATAATATAACATTGTATTAAGGTAAATTACATAATTAGCTAATGACATATATGACCATTCAAACTAAATCGTATAGTGCGATTTACACGGATTTCTGCTTATGCCTTTTGGTACATGGAGTGGATTCGCAGACGAGATCCTGATGGTCATGGTACTGAAGATATCTCCAAGATCAAGATTTCTTGCATTGTGAGTTGGTACTAGATGAAAGTTGGGAGGGTTGCATTGTGAGTTGGTACTAGATGAAAGTTGGGAGGGTTCAACTTCTCCTTGAACCCGTTCATCTCTTTCTGATGCACCATCAACTTATATCATATGTTTCAGTATTATATATAATGGGAATGAGTTAAAAGAGATGAATTATTTGTGTTCAGGTTAAAAAGATAAAAATAAGAAGAAAATTGAATACTGATATGATGGAAAAACCAACAAAAATGTACACTCTCCACCCTTAAAATGATACCTAAAAAGAAATATCTTCAACAAAATAATCAAACTAATTTATGTCTTTAAACTATAAAGAAACAAAATGGAAAGGTAAAAGACAAAAACTGACCTTGATGCAGTTAAAAGCCAGTTACCGCGTTCCTATTATTCATTGAGGGGTAGATACATTGAACATATAAAACGGGTAAGATGCAAGCATCAGAAAGATGCAAAACAACCCCACCACACTACCAAAGTTTTTATTTATTTTTTATTTTATATATTTCCTTCGTTTTTAATTATTATGTAATGATCTGCCGATATGCTCAATAACCTAAAATATTAGTTTGTTTAAACCATGATTGATCCCTTGAAGCAATGTATTTGATCCCCTAGCTTGGCAATGACACCTATTTTTTGTAAGTTTTGTTGCTAACAAAGTATTATTATTATTATTATTATTATTATTATTTATGTTTTTGTCTTAAAAATTATTAGAATATACTGTAGTTATTATTTTGTTTAATAATAACTCATTTATTATTGTTAAATTATTTATTGGTAACAAGGATAAGCTCTACCCCGTACCCACCTTATCTCAAGGTCAAAATTTGTAATATATTAAAAAGTCAACTGACTGAAGCTTTATTTTAATTACTTATGGATGTCTAGTCTCATGGTTATTTGATCAAGATGAATCAAATGGGTTTTTTAACGAGGAATTGATGAGGTTCAGAATACATAATAATAAATTAAAAGATTTACAACAAAGTATTATATTTTATTACTATAAAAATATCCATTTATTTTTTTCAATCTAGACAACGTTGGAAGTTAACTAATAATGCAAGTTTCACTCCCTGATCACTACTCAATTTGTTTATATATACAAGTTTTCTATTCACACATGGATGCATATTCCCTGCATCTTTTTTCCAATTTCTCTCACAAAAATGTCTCAGGGAGGAGTGCGCCGCCACCAAAGGAGGCTATCTCAGTCGGTTTTCGACTTCCCGGACGATGTTCTTCAACCACCTCCCGTGGCGGACAATGACAGTTTCGACAAGGTTGGTTTCACTTTCACCTCTGCTTGTGCTTTAACTCAACTTGATTCAGATCTCGTTTTTATATTGCTTAATACTTATGCTTCTCTGTTTACCATTTTCGTTTTCCATTTTCGTAATGCAAAACGATCTGGTCACTTATAAAAAGGTTTCTTGTTTTGGAAGATTCTATATACAATTCAGATTTATAAAGTCATCTTCGATTTTCCATAAATGATAATTTTGTTCGATTTTATCACACTACATACATTATAAAAAGGAGTGTATGTTCATCGATTACATACACTAGTGCTCACCGGAACGCCGTGGGCGGTGGTGGTTATTCAAATTCTGCAATTGGCTCTCGGTTTACGTTCCGGTGGAAGTACAATGAGATCGCCTCAGGGGTCCTTGTGATGGTCGTTGTTTAAAAGTCGTACATTAAAAAAAAATAATAAAAAAATAAAAATAAAAAAGTAGTCTTGTAGGTAGTGTTACGTGGCTTGATTCCAATCACTCATTTAGATCATGTTTGTTTGTTAGGTAGGAAAGTAAAAAATCCATTTAAAAAAAAATACAATTTTACTTATATATATATATATATATATATATATATATATATATATATATATATATATATATATATATATATATATATATATATATATATATATATATATATATTAGTTTATAACCCGTGAAACCACGGCTGCAAAATTAATTAAACTTTAATAGTTAGAACACAAAATTATTGATAAATTATAGTCGTTAATTTAAATAAATATGTGAAATTATATCACCTTATAATTTGTATTAATTTTATTTTAATTTTTATTCCATTGTTATTAATTTATTGTAATTAAAATGAAAAATTTAAAATTTGAAATAGATAATTAATAGGTTGACAAGTGGCATGCATTAATTAAGAAGTTTAATAGGGTGACACATGGCAAAAAAAAGAATAAAATGTGTATTAATTAGGAGGCCTAATATGATGACACATGTCAAAAGGAGATTAAAATTATTCTTTTATTAGAATAGGGATATATATATATATATATATATATATATATATATATATATATATATATATATATATATATTGATTCATTAAAATTGCTATTTACAGGAATTGAGGAATGCAAACTCGGCGTCTAAGGTACCAGAACAACAACATAGTACACGTCCAACCTTAGACGCTTCCACACATTTGAAAGAGAAAGGTGTAGCTTCTTCCTTACCCCCAACGTCACAAAAGAAGTCGTAACGCTAGCTGGAAAATACATGCTAGTTAGCTTAAGTTGGGAAATTAAGTGTGTAACAAATGGTTCTCTTTCTCTAGCTTCTTGTTACATTTATTTCGTGTTGCAGTGTCATGTTAATTTCTAGTTCGATGATGTGAAATAAAGTATCGTATTGGCAACCACAATTTTCGTTTCATATAAAGTACCCATTTAAGGTGGAAAAAGACCCACTATTTAAGTACAAATTAGTAATAGATTGTTTTATACTAAAACTTTAAACATCTCTATTTGTTATGGAGATTGGAATCCATATGTTGACGCCATATAATGTTGGATGTTGATTTTGTGACAACGATTAAATTAAAAACAGTTGTCATGGTTATTAGGGAGGACGGAATCGTCCCCGTCCTTCCCACTACCCGCCAAACCCTTTATGGAGGGAGTCGAACCCGCCAAAACTGCATCCCTCCCAACCCATCTTCCCTATTTTTCTTCTGTGATTCAACCCTTCAGCAGTTTCTTGAACCCACTCAACACCCTCTCTTTCTCTCTTGCTCTCCTCCCGGTGCACCCTCTTCTTCTTTCGGGTCAAAGCCGCTCAACAAAACCGCTACCATTCCATTCTCCCTTAGTGGTGAAGGAGTCACTAAGCTTCCCCAATGAAGTGTCTCCCTCTTAACCTTAGAGGTGCGGGTGATTCTCGCATAGCGGAGCATAGGCGGGTCTAGTATATATCCCGGGGTAGCCCGGGATACCCCTAAAAAATTTTTAATAGTGTAATTTTTTCCAGAACTTTTTTTTTCATATTGTGTATTATGCGATTATTTTTGTTGGGGATACCCCTTTACTTGTCGGGGATACCCTTTTACTTTGATCCTGGATCCGCCACTGTAGCGGAGTGGGTTCGTAAAATTAAAATGTAGTACCAGATTAATTTTATTGGATGTCAAGAAACTCAAATTGTTAACGAGTTTGCGATTCGTATTGAGCAATTATGGGAGATTAATTTTATTGGATGTCAAGAAACTCAAACTGTTAACGAGTTTGGGACAACTCTAACTTTGATTCATATTGAGCAATTTTGGGACAACTCTAACTTTGATTATGTGGTTGTTGAGTCAAGAGGTAGATCGGGTTGGCTTCTTTGTATATGGAACCCTTTTATGTTCAGGGTAATTGATATTATCAAAGGTAGACACTTTATCCTTATTTCGGGAACATGGTGTGGAGTCAATAAAAAAACCAACTTTGTCAATGTATACATTCCTACTGATGGTGAATACAGACTCGTGTTGTGAAATGACTTACCGCATATCAAATCTGATAGAGATGGGTCTTGGATTTACATGGGAGGTTTTAACGATGTAAGACAAAGAGAGGATCGGTTTTTTGAGATGGTTTGTATCCTAAGCATGGAGGCATTCAATTCATTTATAAGATAAGCATGAATAATAGAGTTTAATCTTGGAGGTAGAGGATTCACTTGGATGAGCCCGGATGGAAGAAGACTAAGTAAAATTGACTGTTTCTTTGCTTGCAACAACTTCTTGGTCAGATGGGTAAATGCCTATGTAACCGCTCTTCCCATATACCAAAGGGCTTCTAGCCCAACGGTATTTGGTGTTGTCCTCCCTCCTTGAGGTCGAGGGTTCAAGTCCCACTGTGGACCTATGTGGAGTAATTTAGGATTATTTTAGTATATATTTGTATTTGTCGTTCCAAAAAAAAACAGCTCTCCCCATATTGTATTATGATCATTGTCGTCTCATTATTGATCCTGCTTTCATGACTATGGTCCTTGCCTATTTAGGTTTTATAACTCTTGGGCAGAAAGTAGTATTAGGCCCGTACTACTGGAAGCACGCGATTCTTACTCGAATCGAGGAAAATCACGAGGATTCTAAGGAGTTGGTTGAGGGCAGATAACATGGTTTGCCACCATGATTCATTGCAACATGTTTCTGTCTCTATCAACCTTTTAGTTATGGTTGTTCATTATGAGGATGAGGCTGACAATTGTTCGAGCCTTAGTCGTCGTGGCAGTTTTAGGTCTGAATGGTGCAAACCTATTAAAAATCTTGATCTAAAACAAAAGGCTCATGTTAAATGGGATGTCGAGGGAGACAAAAATAGCAAAAATTTTCATGGCTTGATTAATGGAAAGAGGAAAAAATGCAAAATTAATGGGCTTACAATAAATGGGAGCTGGAATACTGATTCAGACTACATAAAAATGAGATTTGGAAATTTTTTTGTAACGTCCCGAAAATCAGAAGGTAAAAATTTCATTTTTAATACAATCAAACACCAAATATCTTTTACTCAAACATTTAAAAGTATTTCTTAATAAAACCATTATTAGAGTACAATCACAAAATCACAAAGTTGCGGAAGAACATGAGTGTATGCGCTGCGATCAAGCCTGACCCTTCCCCTTTGAACCGAAAGTACCTGAAACCATAAACAATAAACCGTAAGCACAAAGCTTAGTGATTTCCCCAAAATACCACATATCATACATATAATAGAGAATGTTATGTGCCAGCCATAGTGTTGCCATTATGCCATGAGCCATATCATGGTCTTTCCTTGCCAGGCCGAGGCCAAAACCCTAGGTCTTACAGACAAGTGCCAAGAGCCATCTCCTGGTCTTCCATGAAATCATCACAAAGACAACAAACATACTTTCTACAACTAACAACCTACTTAATTGCCATGGTCTGAACCCTGGTCTTGCATACAGATTTGCCAGGAGCCACCTTCGGGTCTTTCATACAATGCCAAGGGCCACCCCTTGGTCTTTCAACAATACATAAGCCAATGGTGTGTGGTATTTTGGGAGAACTCACTAAGTTTTTGCTTATAGTTGTGGATTAAATGTTTTTCAAGTACCAGTGGTGATCATGGGAAGTAGAAGGCGTGACTGTACACATTCATCATCAACCATGGACATTTCACGTTTATTATATTACACTGATTTATAAACAAATGTATTTTGGAACAAATGGTTTTCTTAACTTGGATTTTATAAATGTGAATTTTTACCTTAATTAAAAATGGAAATTTTGTTGTGAAAATGGGACGTTACATGGGTGACTGTCATACCAATCTTAATTTATGTTTTTCTATCTAGATTAATTATTATCATCTAAAGTATCATCTTTTTGTGGCTATCTAATAGGATAACTGGAGCAGTTGAAAGCTCATGGCAATCTAAGAAAAAGCCAAATTCCCATATATGATGCTATGGTATGTAACCAAACTTTACTTTGTTTCTTACTTAATACACTTGCAGAATATCTAATAGGGTAAAAATGAATAAGCTTTGCCATGATTTGTAACATCTAGAAAATCACGGTAAAATTTTTCATTTTTAAAACCAATCCAAAACCATAAGCATTTAAAAACATAGTTTCCAAAGTGTCAATAGTCACAAATCAGAGTATCCTAAAATCAATTCTCATAAAAATTGAAGGATGTGCACGATCAATCCTTCGCCTTGCCCCGATCATCTGAAGTACCTGGAACATAAAACTGAAACTGTAAGCACAAAGCTTAGTGAGTTCCCCTAAAGTACCACCATACAAACAAATAACATATAAAATCATGCATGCTGGGTCCAATCATTCATCGGACTGGAATACCTATGGGTCCACAACCATCGGGCTAACCCAATCAATCGTCGGATTTGAATGCCTCGACCCACTTAGTCATTGGATTGGAATGCCAATATGAAACAGGTCCATTTATTCATCGGACTGGAATACCCTCGGGTCCACTCAATCATCGGACTGGAATACCCCCGGACTATTGGCTCACGCACATAGCAGTAAATCCTCAACCCAAAACCATAACATGTCGACATATACTTAACAGATAAACACATAATTAGTCAACGGACAAACATGCGTATCTATAGATCACTATCGCATAGCAACATCCTATATACCAGGACACCGATCTAATAGATCACTACAACATAACAACATCCTATATGCTAGGATATACAACTTAATGGGTCGGCATTGGTGCCTTCGACCCACAAGTACAATGAGGAAAACTCACCTCTCAGTCTGAAAAGGTCACTAAATAGGATACTACTTTGAATATCAGCTCTAACGGTCACCTATTCATCAAATAACAACCAGTCTCAAATACAACTCAGAATAACCAAAATACCTTTAGGTCAAACTTGGTCAAAGTCAAAATCAACAAAGTCAAAATCAACAAAGTCAACCGAGTGACTCAGGCTGAGTACGCCCAGTGTACTCAGCATGTACGTTTAGCATACTCAAGGTCCAGATTGGGCTTCCACGAGAGTATGCCCAATGTAATCAGAAGTACGCCCAACGTGCTCGACCAAAAGTCACTTCCCCATTAAGTGCTTATTTCATGAAGTCCTTTCGTCCAATTGCAGATCTAGCCACCAAATATCATACCAAACCATAAAGTTTCCATCCTTATGAGTTTGCATGCATATAAATTGCCCACCACCAAAACCCTAACTTGTCTTAATCTCTCTAACATTTGCACGGAAGGGAATAAGGGACCAATATTACATTTTTTGCTTCCCAATAACTCTATAATGGATAAAGTTTCCAACTTTATCCATTAGAATGGTCAAAACAACCAAGATATAGTCTTTAAGTCTCAAAGGGACCAGAAGTGCATCTTCATCAACTTAATCCATTAAGTCTAAGTCTCTAACCCTCATATCTGAATCAAAATGATGTTTAGATGGATAAAGTTTCCAACTTTATCCATACCAAGGTCACAAACTTTCAAGATCTAAACTTTATGCACTAAAATGACCAAAAGATCATAAAAAAACAAAACTAACTAAATCAAACAAAGACATCATCAAGATTCAAGCTTTATACCTCTACAAAAAGGATCAACGTGAACAAGGTTTGGATTTATAAGCTCCAATGCAACCAACACTTCTCTAATGAGCTTCCTCTTCTCCAAGATGCACCAAGATCACTCCAAGGCACTTAAAAACACCTCAATTTTGCTCACAAGGCTCATACTAGGGTTAGGGTTTTAAGGAAGGACGTTGAAGGGGTGGAGGTTGAGAATAGAAAGGGTTTAGGGGAGTTAAGAAGCTTAAATAGGGCTGAAAACCCTCAAATTAGGGTTTGACACCTGATTGCGTACACCCAACATACTCCTAGTACGCCTAACGTATTAGGTTGGATCCCGTAGTCATTCTTGCCTAGTACGCCCAACGTACACCCTGTACGCCCAACGTATTAAGCTCAACCTAAAACTCTACAAACTTCGAACAGTCATAACTTCTTCGTTGTAACTCCGATTTCGATGATCTTTATATCCACGAAAAGGTATTGAAGAGCTCCATAATATTATCTAGATATATTGGACTAAAACTTCTTGAACAAAAATCCATTTTTCAAGCAAGAACCCGACCTATGACTTTTCCCTTTCTATCATTTGACCCAAAAACACAATTCAAAGGTTAAATCTCTTAACTATAATTACCTCTTTCCACAAGGACTAAACCTTGCCTCATTAAGGCCTAAAGGCTTACACAATCGACTTCCAGCCTACGACCCTGAAATAAGAAATGACGGGAAACAAGATGTTACATGATTACTTTATATACATGGAAAATGTCTTAATATGGTAACAATGCAAAAACCTTTCCATGTTGTCTCATAAGTTGGTATATTGTAAATTGTGAAAGTGAATGTCATGTAGAAGCAACATATAAGAACTTAGTGTCCCATGACTTGACCTATTTGTGTAAGATTGTAATTTTTAGGCATTTGTAATTTTAATCTTTTTCATATTAGGATATTATAAATGTAAATTCTTTTCCTATTAAGTTAATTTATTGTGACATTCTAACCAATTATTATAGCAGTATACTTTCAAAATTTAACATATTAAGGCATTGTAGTTCTATTTTTATTTTTTTATCTATTAAGATATCGGGCTTTAAAAATTGAACCAATTATAACATTATATTTTCAACATCAAATCTATTAAGACATGGTATTTTTTTACTACTAAGTATTTGTATTTATGAAATTCTGAACTTGTTTGATTTTTGTTTTTAATTATAGCATTATATTTTTGGTTTTTTACTATTAAGTCAGTGTATTATGAAAATCTAACCAGTTATAGCATTTCACTTTCAATCTTGGTATCATACTTTTGGTATTTAGTCTTTTGATTTGTTAATAGCATTATAGTTTCTATTTTTTGCTATAAAACATTGTGTATTTATTCTTATTTATTTGTAATAAGACTTTGTACTCGCTGTTCTAACCATATTTAGCATAATGCCTTTACTTTTCACCTACAAAAACATACTACTTTTAAATACTAAAACTTGTTTGATTTTTTGCTGTGATGCAATCATTATACTAGCAACATTTTGTTTCTTCAATCGAAAACTGTACTTAGAATTCTAAGTATTGCACTTTTATTTTTTATTCAATTAAAATTTAACCTATTAAGATAACGTACTTTTATTATTTTCCCAATTAAGACACCGGACTTTCAAAATAACGTTATTTAAAATTTGAACCTAATAAGATATCGTATGTTTAACTTTTTCTGTTTTAAGATTTTATACTTTTTGAATTTTTAAAACTAATAAGCATTGTACTTGTTTATTTTGGTTACTTATCAAGACTTTGTACTTTTAGTTGTTTATATTAGGGTATTTTTTTTGAAAATATAAATTTGTTCTATTCTGATTACCAATTATAGCATATTACTTTCTATTATTTTTCATATTAAGATATTTTAGTTTAATTTATTATAGAGACATTATTACCTTCTACTACGCCATTATAATTTTAAATTCTAATCTATTAAAACAATGTACTTATATTATATTTCCTATTAAGATATTTTACTTTGAAAATTTAAACATGTTTGACTTTGGTTTGAAAATATAAAACATGTTTGATTTTTTGCTATCAGTTTTATTTTCCTCTTAAGAAACTATAGAAACCTAACCATTTATACTTCCTTTTTTTCATACATAGTGTCATACTTTCAAAACCAACCAATTACAGCATTATAAAAACTAACCTATTTATAATTTTTATATTCATTTTATGAGCTTGCATATATCCTTTAACAACCCAAAGTACCTCTTTCACCAACTTATCCAATCTTAGCCAATGTACTTTGGACAAATGGTCAAATGGACCATTTGTCATCATTACTGTTTCACTCATTTTCCAAACACATTTTATATATTGAGTAATGTTCTATCCACATCATCTCATGTTTCTCTTACTCATTTTTAAACTCTAGGGTTCATGTTTGCTAACTTATCCAAAATCTGGCTACAATAATACAAAATTTTCCTTGTGGGTGTACACGATCTCCACTTTGTTGAACCATGTAAATGCCAGTTGTTGTCTATATTTGGTTGTTGAGTTTGCACTTGTTTATGAAACTAGGTGTTTGATATTTTTTTTAATGTGTTTTTCCATGGTTGAGATATGTTCAAAAGGATATGATAGTCATTTGGATCTGCAGTAATCTCCCCACAAGTATGTATATACAATTAATCTTTGTAACTATCTTTTTGAGTTCAACACCGACACGTCAATCACAGAGGCTCTTATGAGTAGCTACACATGCACATTTTTGCCATAATAGACTAGCAACAACTTTATTTTCCAACTGTGGTGTTACTGATACTTCACAACTCCCCATCTTATATTCTAACTTCATAACTGAAGCTTTTGACAGTAGGAAATAACATGTGACTTTTTTAATTTGTTGTAGTTAACAAAACAGTTTTTAACATTTTAGTATAAATAATAAATGGAATAAAAAACCACAAATTTCAAATATGTATTTTTAATTAAAATTCTTATTAATATAACTTGTATAAGGAATATACAAGGAAAGTAGAAAAATCAATAAAAATTTCAACTGAATCAGGTATCAAATGGAAAAAGACAAGACAAAGAAAACGATATGGTCTCCTTCACGGTAACGGACAAATAATGAGGCGTCAGATTATCCGTCTTATTATTTTCCCACCAAACGAATTAATATAGAAATTATTAAATTAACGTTAACTTGCAATGTGCGCCCATATAAAACCGGCCTACGAACAAATTGACCCCTTTACTTACGATTTAAAATTTTGAGGTACTGCTTTCTTGTATTTTCGGTCATGAATTTCTTGCTTTGTTACGATATTATTATTTTATTGTATTGATTTTTATTTTTATCTTCAAAAACCAAACTAATCGCCAAAGTTTCATTTTATTTTGAATTTTTATGAATAAAATAATTTGACAATAATATAAGTTGTTAAAAATCTAAAGCAACTCAAACACACACAAACACACCAGATTCTACAGATTCTTCTCTCTGTGTCGTCTATCAGATCCTTCCGATTCCATCAATAATTTATACCTTCTGCTCTCGCCGGCGCTCCAATTTTTTTGTTAAATTTATGTATATTTGTATATATAAATCGATAATATCCATGTACCTATGATTCTGTAAAGTTAGTGTCTCATATCGGAGATATCAGGGATCAATCATTAGTCGAATCAATAGATGGCCACGGATGAAGAATCACCGCTTGTTGACCAGAATCAAAATGGAACTCAAACGCTTAATCATAGCAGAGACATTCATATTCTGAGCTGGGCGTTCTTGTTGATTTTCCTTGCTTACGGCGCTGCTCAGAATTTGCAGAGCACACTCAACACTGTGAGTTTCCTTTTTCTGGTTCTGCATATATAATTTTCAGTTTAATTATTGTGTTAAATTTGCTCGATGTTTGTATGCATCAATTTTTATCAGAGAGAAGTAGGATTAAGGACTCTATCCTTTCCACCTTTTTCGGTCAATGATTGTATAGAGTTATTGAGAAAACATTGCTAAGTTCAATATTAAATTGGCAACAAATCGATAGCAATTTGGATTTGAGGAGTCATAATGTTGACCTCAAAAGTCAAGGTATATGTTTTGAGGGAATGGAGTCGTAGTTACAGATGGTTGGTTGATTATTTTGTGTAGAAGATGTATAAGCCTTAAGTGACTAGGTCTTCTGAGTTTGCTGTCAATAACTTTGTAAATTGATTAAAATATTTTGGACTTTTAATTGGTGTTGACACTTAAAACTTGACATATCTTAGAAAAATTTCCATTGTTGAACAAAATCAGCACAACAGATACAAAAGGAGGAATTAATTTGCTAGTCAAAACACTTCTATCCTCTGTGTGTTTCTTATCTTTTTCTCATAAGTTGTTTAAGTAGATTTTTGTAATTGTATCTAGATTTAGGGAGAAGAAATCAGATAAGAATGGTTATATGATCTCAGTGATCATTAAATGTTTTGTGTTATTACAGGATGGAGATCTGGGAACAATTTCACTTGGCATATTGTATACATCTTTCACAGTTTCTTCACTGTTTGCCTCTTCAGTTGTTAGAAAACTTGGATCAAAGAATGCTCTGCTTCTTGGTACTACGGGTTACTGGCTGTACATAGCTGCAAATTTAAAACCATCCTGGTAATTAATTAGTCTTGCAATGCTGCTACTAAATCCATGATTTATTTGTAATTGCTAAATTCATTTTTAACAAATTCCCATTTCTTTTGTATCACAGTTAAATGTCAATTTGTGATATAATTTTGATTCTATCATTTTCCATTTTCCTCCCTCATAGGTATACAATGGTGCCAGCTTCATTGTACCTTGGATTTGCTGCTGCTATTTTATGGGTTGGGGAGGTACATATTTTTTCTTTTGAGATCCTTTTAATTTTATAAATCCAAAAGATGTTTACAATATTTTGGACATGTAAAGTAATATATTTGTTGCTTACTATTTGACTATGTGTTTGTATATCAGGGGACATACCTTACCTCTGCTGCAAGGAGCCAAGCAATTGATCACAAGCTACATGAAGGAACTGTAATTGGTCACTTCAATGGAGAATTTTGGGCAATTTTTGCTACTCATCAGGTGTAGTTTAAACTTTCAGTTAACAAAGGTAATTATTTATTAATACTGGGAACTAATAAACTAATTTCTTTTTGTATTGATTTTTTCAGCTAGTTGGAAATCTTTTGACTCTTTTTCTGTTGAAGGATGGAACTGTAAGAATCCATATAACTAATTTGCTTCAAACAATCACTACTTATATTTTTTTATTTATTTAATTGTTTGCAGGAGGGAAGTACGAGTGGCACAACTTTACTTTTCACTGTCTTTCTTGGCAGCATGACCTTGGGAACTTTTCTAATGGCCTTCTTAAAGAAAAGGGACAATGAAGAAACAGATGAACAAAGAGATTCCTCTCTTAGTTTCTATTCTTTCCTAATATCTTTATGGAAGCATGTGATAACTCCTTTATGTGACGCAAGGATGTTGTTAATTGTTCCACTTATAGCATATTCAGGTCTACAACAAGCATTTGTCTGGTATGCATAAGTCAACTTGCAATACCATCAATATAACATTTCCATTTCATTTTTCTTCAGTTAACCTTGGATTCTATTTTTTTTTTTTAATCATTTTAGGGCAGAGTTCACAAAGTTTTTTGTTCAGCCATCTCTTGGTGAGTCAGGTGTAGGTGGTGCCATGGCTGTATATGGAGTTTTTGATGCAATTGTAAGTGACATGATTCTAAGTAAAGGGACTATTTGTGTCGTTGTGTGAACTATATGGACTAAATTTGAAATTTGTATCAGTGTTCTCTAGCTGCTGGTCGGTTTACATCAGGTCTCACATCAATCACTGTGATTGTTTCTGGTGGAGCTTTTCTTCAGTGTGGTATATTGATCTGGCTCCTGAATTACAGGTTATATTATTCTCCTGTTAGCTTTTGTGAAAAAATTATTTTTAAATCTCTAAATTTTTTTTCCCTTTATTTTTGCAGTGTGCCTACTGGTGTTCTTGGAGTAGTATATCCACTTCTGATTGCAGCCATATGGGGAATAGGAGATGGAGTGCTCATGACACAACTAAATGCCTTGTTGGCAATGTTGTTCAAGCATGACATGGTAATCCTTGTTTGAATTTATTTTTCATAAAGGTGTCAACATTTTTTTATTAGATATTTAAATGAACTTATATATTATCGTGTGTGATTTTGAACATGAACATGAACATGAACAGGAAGGAACATTTGCACAACTGAAGCTGTGGCAGAGTGCTTCAATTGCAGTTGTATTCTTTTTGAGTCCATATATCTCACTGCAAGCCATGCTTTTTCTAATGCTTGTTGCACTCATCTTATCATTAGCTGCCTTTCTATTCCTCGTGCTCAAACTAGAAAAAGCCTTCTCCTCAAATCACACTTGATTAAAATAGAAAAAAAAAGAAAAAAAAACTGCTGCTCTTACCTTTACCTTCTTCTCACTTGTTATTTATCCTTATCTTTTATTGTACCAACTGTTATTCCATTTTTAAGCAAAGCAGTTATATATATAATATATATTTCAACTTTTTCATCATGTCTTTTAGTACAAACCCACATAAATTTCTCCAACCACTAGAATATTAATTAAACGTGACAAGATTAAGCTAAGTATAAAACGTATAAGATTAAAGTTTGCATTAGAAGAAAAAGTATGGTGAAGAAGTCAATGCTGAAGAGAGTTGACCAGATTGTTGCTGTAGTCCCAGAGGTTCTTTGCCAACTCAGGATCAGTTGCAAATTTGCTTGCTGGCCATTCATTGCAGTCCAAAAAGTACTTTCCGCTCACCCCTTTTAACCCCGGGTGGACTGCTACATAGCAACTTGTTGCTGCACCCTACGCACAATAAATTAAAAAAAAAAAAAAAATCATTTTTTACATAAAACATTACATATAAATTATGACATATAGTAATGGAGGTAGAATAGTAGAATACCTGTGGGACATTTTTCCAAAAGAGACAAGTGAACAGCTTCAAGATTCCTGCCAAAAACCACACCGCAGTTGTGGATCAATGAATAAAATTCTGTGTAATGTTATACAGAGAACTAGAGTTTAGGAATAAAAATAAAAATACACTTACTCATCTGCCAGAAGGAATGCCTCATGAGATCTGTCATTATTATGCCTGGGTGTACCGAGTTTACTGTAATATTCGCCCCCTCTTCCTGAATTTTAATTTTTAATTTTTAAATTAAGATTATTGACAAATAGAAAAACATATTAATTAATTATTTAATTAATACCTTCAAGCGTCGAGAGAGCTCATTCGCGTGCAATATGTTAGCTAACTTGGACTGGCCGTATGCCCTTTTGTCTGAATAGCTGTTTTACAAAAAAAATATTATGGTAAAAAATGTCATTATATTAAACGAAATTAAAGAACAAATTTACCTATCTTTATCACTGATTTTATCAAATCTGATTCCTTTTTCGTAAGTATAGACATGAGCTACCGATGACAAGTTTACAATTCTACCCTCGATTCCGGTAGCTGCAGCAGTTTCCTTCATCTTGTCTAGTAGTAAGTTTGTCAAGTAAAAGTGACCTGCCACAACATTCATTCCCCAAAAACTAAGTTTTAGTAATGATCTCTTTAATGGTGATATTCAAGAAGATAATTTAAAACAAAACTTTTGATTCCCATTTTACCCTTCTAAGAAGAGTAGATGCCTACCTAGATGATTAGTCGCAAACTGCATCTCTATCCCATCTTGCGAGAGTTGATACGGGCAAAACATGATACCAGCATTGTTTCTGCAAATTTGAATAGAATGTTGTATGGATAAATAATATTTGTTTTTTTTTTTTTTTTAAATGATGTCATATTTAGGGGAATTGGAAGGAAAGTACAAATGAGGATAAATTTGTGAAAAAGTTAGGACATACGGATTATGTAATTGCAAGAATTAACATGGTAGGTGTAAAGATTTTTGGATGACTTACATTAAGATGTTGAGAGGTAGATTAAGAGCTTTGAAGCTATGAGAAAAGGTCTTAATTGACTTGAGAGATGAAAGATCAAGCTCAAGAACATCAATCTTAGCTTTCTCATTGTGTTTAACAACAAGTTGTTTAGCTTCATTTGCAGCTTTCATGTTCCTTGCAGCTATAATCACATGAGCTCCCCTCATCGCTAATACTCTTGTTGTCTCTAACCCAATCCCACTTGCCCCTCCTGCATTTTTTATTTGTTCACATTTTAAAACTTCTTTTAGTCTCCAAATAATATAATATTTAAACACAGGATCTTGAAACCACTTCCATGTTTTACTAGGATGAATTGTGTTGGACCTTTCTTATAAATATTTTAAAAAGTTTTGCACTGAATTTGCAAGATTTTGGTATAAAAGGGTGTGTGCATACACGTGTACATGTGTTGTTATGTACACACTGATGTGTATATAATGTTTGTATAAAACTTCATTGGCTTTACATCTAATGTTTTTGAATAGAACCAATTCAAATTATTGATTTTCATTAGTAAGATATAACCGATCAAATTTGTCTATTGGATATTTTATATTGGTTATCGAATCTATTCGATTGGATCCATCTAATGTTTGTTGAATTTCCATTCAATTATAACCAACTAAAATCTGATAGATAATTTCAAAAAAGGCATACACTTCTATTATTAATGTTACATAACAATTTATCCTAGTTCTACAAATGTCATCTACGAACCAATAGTTGATTGCTTCTAGGAAGGCCAAGCTTTGTTGTTAGAACTTAGAATATTAGAATCCAGGATTAGCCATTTTATTTGTCATAGTTGTGTTAATTTTTTTTTCTTTCACAAAAACATATATTTTATTATACAAACATGACGTGTGATCAAAGAAAAAAAATATATATTTCAACTATTGCATTGAGTTGTAAAATAAACATCAACTTGAATATGACATTTGGTTATTAAATATTTTTTTAATAGTGATATCACTCAATTTAGGAAAAAAAATTTCAAAATGTCTTTAAATTTCCGATATATGCATTTAAATATTTAAAAGGGTAATCAACTATTGTTTTCTTTATACCTACTATTTGAAGTTGATAAGGTAAATCCTTTCTAATTTTATATTTTTGGCATAGATTTTAATTTTTGTTATGAATATAGTCCGAACATTAAATTTTTACGAATACATCACAAATTTAGTTTAATTTACAAATTTGTTTTTCTACAACTTCTTAATACTTTTCTATAGATTTTTCAACATTTTTTTAATTCTTAATTACTTTACAATTTTATTTTTCAATTAATTTACAATATTTTTACTATCTGTTATACTTATTTTTAAAATAGTTATAAACTTGTTTTACAACTTTGATACAACATTTATAATTGATACGTAACTTTTAATTTTTTTTACACTTTCATACAATTTTAAAACATCTGTTTTAAAACAAAAATACTTTGTAAATATTTTTTTTTAAAAAAGAAACACTTTTATATGTTTTAACTAAAAAATTATTATTTTCATATAATTTTTATCCAATTGTACGAAAGTTTAAAAAGATTATGAGAGTTTAAAAAGAGTTGTATTAAAATTATATGAGAGTGTAAAAAATTTTAAAAAGATATAAATGAAGTTTAAAATGTTACATCAAAAAATGTAAAACAAGTTTATACCTTTTTTGTAAATAAGTACAACAAGTAGTAAAAATGTTGTAAACTAATTAAAAAAAACTGTAAAATATTAAGATAAAATATTTAAAAAGTTTGTAATTTTTTTAAAAGTTCGTAGAAAAATAAAGTTAAAAATTAAAGTAAATTTAGGATGAATTTGTGATAAAGTTTAATGTTCCAACCAAATTCATAACAAAATGTAAAATTGAAAAGAAGAGTGACGAGATGATAATAAAATACGAGTTAGCTACCCTTAAAAAATATGTTTGTTGACAACTTAAAGACATTTTAAAAGGTTTTTTTTCACAAATTACGTTATAACCATTTTTTTATATTCAAATGCATGTCTTTAAACACTTTATTATGATATTATGAAATCATATTATATATTATTGAAATGTTAGATTTATGACTACAAATTAAGGTGATGTTATCACTAGTTGGATCAGAGATTTACCCCCAAATATGTCATTTTTATAATCTTAGATTTGAACGTTAAAAATAACGTTTTTCTATTTTTATATGATTTTCTAAGCCTATTAAATTTTATGTTTAATTTGAATAATTAATTATGAATCTTATCTTACTCAATCTTGTGTGGTAGGTAATGTTTGGTTTAAATTTTATGCTTGAAATAACTTAAGATACCATCATTCTAATTTTGTGGGTATGGAGTTTTATTAAAATTACAATGAGTTATTAATTGATTCTTTATATATAACTTAAGATACCATCATTCTAATTTTGTGGGTATGGAGTTTTATTAAAATTACAATGAGTTATTAATTGATTCTTTATATATATATATATATATATATATATATATATATATATATATATATATATATATATATATATATATATATATATATATATATATATATATATATATATATATATATATATATATATATATATATATATATATAAATTTTGAGTTCTCTTAGGAAGAGTACTCTGTTCAATAATTATACATTGACATAATTTTCCTTTAATCATCAATAAGTGTTTGAAGTATTTATACTTTTTTTTTTCACAATATCTTTTTGTATCGATTATAGATGTTTCTAAAATATAAAATATATACAATAAAAATATAAATTTCTTTGTCGATTTAGTTATTTTGCAAATTGCATACAAGGGTTTTTGCATTGCTCATGAATATATAGTCGTAGGCTTCAATTGTACATTTATATACAAACATACTAGCAAGAATATGGTTGCCACATCAATTTCGAATTAAATTATAGACTTGACCCACATTTCACATTTAATTAGTGTCCGGTGATATCAAGTCCAGTGCCTAGAACGGTCACTCGGTGATATCAAATCCAATGTCCAAAACGATCACTGTGATAAAATTCATAGAATAAAATTGGTAGTTTGTACCTAGACAAACAGTTTTATTTTTTCTGTGATAAGAGACTAGTGGTTAAGGTACGTAATTTTATATATGATTTTCATTAGGGGTATAATCGAGTCGAGTCGAGTATTATTAAGCTAAAAACTCAACTCGGTTAAAAAAAACTCGAGCTCAAAACTCAACTCGAGCCTTAGTTTCAAACAGACTCTAGCTCGATAAAGTAATCGACACTTTTGAGTTCGGCTCGGCTCGTCACAATTAACTATTAAAAGTTAAAATTACAGTAAATTTCAATAGAAATACGTACAGATTAAGCTTGTAAGCTCGACTCGACTTTGCTCGAATATGTAAAATATGAATAAACCTAAGGGTAAAAATGTAAATATAACTAAGTTCGATTAAACTTGCAGCTTCACGAGCTGATATTCCAATATTCGAGCTCGACTTGATAATATACTCGAGTAGTTCAACTCCAACCGAGTCGATCTCAAGTGTTTTTTAAGTCTGTCTGATATATCTTATGAGTTGACTCCACTCGATTTCAAATCCTGATATGCTCAAATTATTGTTAGTACTTAGTGATTCACTTTTCATATGACGAAACATGAGTCGGATTAGTCCAACTTATCATTTTTAGCTTACTCAATGTCCGTTTTTATCACCTTTTTTGGTTTTATAGGTAGCTTTTATTTTAATTAAACTTATATTAAAATGTATAAATGGTTGTAAATTTTGCAACTGTTAATATAAAACATTTTAAAATTTTATATAAACTATTAGTATTTAAAAGTTAGCAAGTTTGTATCCTTTGTATATATTTTCTTCTATTTTCATAAAACATATAAAAGTATATAACAAATTGGAAATTCAGCACCAATTATATTACAATGTACGTTTTTTAATTTCACGAAAGTATAAAGAAAAAAAGTTCAGAGCCTTGTTTTTTCTAAATAACAAATCTAATCTAATTTTATTCCCATCTATGTTCAAATGCGATTTGAATTCCCGATATCGTGAAGAAAATACAAATATAATGTACTCATACTACCACCTATTTATACTTTCAATTTCATGAAAGTATAAATATAGATGTTTGATAACGGTATAATTATAAAAAACTCGTCATGATTAATTATAAGACGTACGTCGACTGAGAAATTTTAAAAATCGACCGACATTTGGTATTAAAGTTAATGCTATATCAAATAACTTATAGCATAAAAATGGTCTAGTTTTTAAATAGAGTAATGAAGTGTGTGTGTGTGTGCTGTAGGTCTAAGAAATTAATACTATATATACTTGCCGTAGATGGTATTGAAAATCCGTCCCAATAAATAACTTTTTCTAGACATAAGAATTAATGATTTGGTTAAAAGATTAAAATGAGTTTTCTTCTGATCATTAAGAAAACATAATACGTTTTTTTTTTAATCTATCTTGTATATTTTTAGCGAAAATAATTATCCGTTGGGTCACGAAAATGTGGTGTATGTACTTTAAACTAATTCCAAAAGGTTCTGTTAGTCCATTCACAAACATTCGGTGATTGGTACAGGTTGCCCTACTCTATAGCATGCTTGGAGTTCCAACATTTTTTTTCTCTCTCTCTCTCACAATTCAAAGTGTGTGAGAGAAAAACAAGAAAAGAGAACGATGCATGTGTTTCATGTTCGTTGATGTGTAGACGAAATCGAACTATAATCTCACAATATCTTTCAACAAAAGAGGATTGATGCATAAACATAATACAGAATGATTGATATATGAATTTATATAAATATTTAATGATACCTGTAATTATAACAGTGAGATCCGAGGCATCAATGGAATCAGAAACTTGTTCAGCGGTGGAGGCAGATCCGAATCCACTCCGCCCTGGCCATCCTGATATCAACGATAAAACTCCCATTTTAAACTAAGATGTTGGTTTCCTTTTTCAGTAGTTCAACTTCTATATATATGCATATGAGAGAGAGAGAGAGAGAGAGAGAGAGAGAGAGAGAGAGAGAGAGAGATGAATATTTATGTAGAGATCAATCCTTTTTCTGATGTAGATATATACAAAAACGAGAGAGAGATGACTTGGATTTGAAAGAGCGGGTGGAAAGTGTGTGAAACAAAATCAGTGAATTTATTGTTCTAAGATGGATCATGGATGGGCCGCACATAAAGTTGAAACAACCAATAATTTTTTTTAGAACAAATTACACGAATGGTCCTTAAGGTTTTGTTTTTCTTCCTAAAATAGTTCTTACGAAAATTTTTTCCCTCGAATGGTACCTACAGAGCAAACCTTGCACACAAATGATCATTATGACTAACTTTGTTAACATATTCTGTTAAGTGTGTGTGAAAAGACGAAAATGCCGTTTGTTTTTATTTATATATTTACTTTTAATATTTTGTTAATTTGAAAAAAAAGGCATTTTCATCTTTTCACACACACTTAACATAATCTGTTAATAAAGTTAGTCATAAGAATCATTTGTGTGCAAGGTTTGCTCCGTAGGTACCATCTGAGGAAAACAAGTTTCGTAGGGACTACTTTAGGGAAAAAAAACAAAACCTTAAAGACCATTCGTGTAATTTGTTCTTTTTTTAATACCTAGATCACGTTGCTGGTACTAAGCATGTCTTTTTTTAAAACAATTAAGTATTTTATTAATAATTTATATGATATATGTTATTACTATGACAATCTTATCTTACTTTATAAATAAAACAACATTAACTTATGAAATTTGTGCTTTTGGTAAAATTCGCAATTTTAGTATAGTTTTTGATTAATAATTGATTTTATATCAATACTCAAAAAATAACTCCATTCATAGGTCTCCATGAATCCGATTTTGGGTTGGCAATTAATTTTGTTCATTGATCCTATTGTTAAATTCATGATTTATATCATTAAGGGGTTGCTATTCAACTAAATGATGGTGGATTTGAGTGAATTTCAACCTTAACCCTTTAAATGAGTTGTATAATAGTTATGTTAACATGTCACTAATTTCCAGAATCTATAATGAATCCATAACCAAAATCAAGGGTTAATTAGATTATGGGGTATCAATTCCCTTTGTTGTATATTGTGGGTTATCAACCCTTGATTTTGGTTTGGACACTTATCTTTAGTTGGATGATTAAAACCTTAATTTGGTTTGAGATGGGTTTTCTTGATTTTGGGATTTTTAATTCTAGTAAGTTAGCTTGATATATTCTTACTTAAAATGAATCGATCTCGGGTATTCTCACAAGGCAATTCTATTGTCTAACTTATTTTCACTTGTTCTCACATTAAAAACTTAAGAGTTGTTTAGAATATGGAAATGACGTTCACAACTTATATGTTTATCTTGAACTATGTTATGATATTGTATTGTTAAACCTCGCTAATTTGAAACTTTTAAACGTGTTTTGAACTATGAGACTATATGATTTCCATAATTAAAGCTTTGAACTTGTTTTCTTAAAATTTAAATTATTTTAAAAGGTATTTCAAATTACCTACCGAGGGGTGTTTCAGTTTATTTCAATATAATTAAATAATAGAAGGTGTGAATGAAAGAATAAGTGACACGTTTTCATTTATTTTTTATTATGTCATCTTACTTTCAAAATTTATCCAATTATAACATTATACTTTCAATTTAACTCGATCCATCAAAGCATAACGCTATATTAGAAAAATGGAATTAGGGCGTTGTAATAACCAAATGATCAAAGTATGTTTCTTTTTGTTCTAAGCTCAAGAGTTTTCACAATGTTGTATAATTAAGGTTTAAACGCAAGAAATAACATCTTTTTTTAAAGTTCATGTTTATGGATTCATTGTAAGAAATAACAATGTATTTCAATAATTAGAGTAAAATGCATTAATAAGATAAAAACTATAAGTAAGATATACTAGCAGGAAAAAATATTTCAGTTGTTACCAAATCATTTACTTTTTATATTTTATTGATTTAATGCATGTTTATATTGACTATACCTTGATTGCTTTGGCTTTTTTATGGTTTGATGCACATACACAAAACAAAATCATAAAATACATGCACACACATAACATCAAATGTGCATACACACATCAACATACATACATACACACAATCATACACACATCTACATATATACATAGATAAACATATTTTGTACATATAAATAAGAACATACGTTGATATTTTTTACATTTAACCCTTAAAATTAATGAAACATAAAACAACTTATATTTGAAAGTTTAAGCACGGTGTTTTGTTCTGGATATAGGTGTATACCTTCCTGTGGATCTAATAAATTGATATTTACACCGATTAGTGACGGAGATTCAATGCAAGATCTACAAATAAATAAAATGTTTCAAGAAACCCAAAAGAAATATATAGTTACTTCTATATCAAAGGATGAAGCATCTAAAAATTCAAAAGTATCAATCCATTGATTTCCATTTTAAAAGAAATATATATCGAGAACACAATAGAAAGATTCATCTTTGGGGTCGTTATTTTTTTCTAAGGGCAAACCATTTAAAAACTAAAAAGCATCAATCTTAGTTCCTTAAAAAAATGCATACCAAAATAGTTTAATGTCAAGACCCATCCATGGGGCTGCTACACAAAAATGATACAAGTGTTTCCCTTTGTAACCATGGTTATGGTTGGGGTCATTAGTAGTTTCCTTTTGTAGCTATGGTTATATATCATTTATCTTTGTTTGTATTTCTCATGATAAGTAAGATTAAGTATATTAGAGAGAAAATGAGAGAATATAATTGGTGGAGAGAAATATAGGGTAACAAAGGTAAGAAAAGTGAAGGTGAGTGATATCAATGATAGTGAAGATGAGCGATGTTAGCGGTGAATGTTAGGGTGGTAAAGGTGAGGATGGTTGAATTTGGTGGCAATTTAGCATTTATAGTATAGTACTAGCGGCAAAGTGAAAAGTTAGGGTTTGGGAGAAATAAGGGAGATATTAGGGTTTCTAAAGAGAAAGAAAAAAATACAATTGCGTTGGTAATGAATGTGAGTGATGGTAGCAGTATAAATTTAGCATTAGCAATTTAGCACTCATGACCAAGTTTAAGGTATTCATAAAGAGAAATATGAAATATAATGGTTTCTAGAGAGATAGAGGCACCAATAATGGTGAAGGTAAGTGATATTGTAACACTCGTTTCAGGTATGAGTCAATTCATGATTTTTTTTAAAGTTTTCATTATTGGGTGGCCACGACATGGTGGAGATTCACCACGACATTTCATGATCATGGGATTAAATGATCCGCCACGGCGTGGCAGCTGATTTTGGAGAAAACCATAATCCTTGGGATTTGGTCCCTATTTAAAGAACATTATGGTTTGGGTTTCATGATCATTAAGCCTCCATTAGCCTATCAAAATCAGAAACCCTAACCCTAGACTCCCTTGTTGAGTGTTGATCTCTTTTTTGTTTTTTGTTGCATTTTGAAGGAAGAAGAAGAAGGTGTTAGACCAAGGATCAAGCAACAACTCCTATTCATATTTGGAATCACTCTCTGGACCATTTGTAAGTCCTCAAGTTTTTATCTTGATGATTCTTTGATTGTAGATCTACTTTCTTAGCATATTTTGGTCCATAATAAATGTTTGGTTGGTTTGAAGTTGCAACTTTATGACTCTCCTGAGTCCCATGAACAATATATCTTGTAGATCTAGACTTTGGTTGGGGTCCTTGACCTTGCATGAGTTTTTGATCACTTTTAACTCATTTTGACCAAAAACGGATTCTACACATGCATTGGACATGCATGTATATAAATATCCGCCTTTATGCTAGATTTGGTATTGGAAACTCTTATGGAGTGGTTGGGTCAAGGAATTTTCGAATTAAGGGATTAATGGTTAAGTACTTGTTGTATTTTGCCTTATTTGGACCTAGGGTTTGGGATCTTGATCTCTTTGGGTGTCTTAATGGGTAAAGTTAGAAACTTTATCCATCTAGACCATATAATGGACTAGATTTGAGCTTTGGAGCTCTTAGAATTGAAGAAAATGGCTTAACCCATTAAGTTGTTAGAAACCCAGTTCCCACGACATGGCCTTAGGTTGCCACGGTGTGGCTACTGGAAATGACCATATGTATTGTTGTATGAGGGCCATAGTGTGTCATAGATGGCCACGACGTGGCGGTTGACTAAAGTCAATGTTGACCGTTGAGTTGACTTTTGATTAAACTCTTAGTTTTAAAAGAAGAGCTAAGGGATTACCTTGTGTAACGATATAGGTGGTGCATATCATCAATATTTATGGCAATGAGAATAGTAGCAGTTGAGTATTAATTGATAGGTAAGTCTCTTCACTGTACTCGTGGTTCGAAGGTAGCAATGCTGACACTTGCTGATATGCTTGTATGTGCTTATTATCTTCGTGACTTTTGTTGATATGACTATATGCTTATGGATAGTGGATGAAATAGACATGAGGGTGAAATAGACCCGTTCGGTTGAAAAACACCGATTGAGTTGAAATAGACTTAGGGTGAAATAAACTCGTTCGGTTGGAAAAATACGAATTGAGTTGAAATAAACTCGGGGTGAAACAGGCCCGGGGGGTGAAATAGACTTGTACAACTTCGAGCTGATATGTATGTATGGTATGGGGTATTTTGGGAATTTCACTAAGTTTTGTGCTTACGGTTTTATGTTTATGGTTTCAAGTACTTCCAATTCCAATGGGAAGATGTCGATATGATTGTATAACATCCACCAATATTCTGCATGATTTAATCAATTTTATACGCTGATGATTGTATGACACATTTTATACTATGATCGGTTTTCAAACTAAATAAATGGTTGTTTTGATCGATTTAAAAGAAACTTTTTACTTAGAATTTTTTGGACATTACAAATGTTGGCGGTGGATATTTAGCACCAATGATGGAGCGAAGTTAGGGTTCTAGAATAAGAAATAAGAGAGATTAGGATGTTTATATAATTGCCTAACTATATACTAGAATCAGGGTTGGATCTTCTAATATTATTAGCATAATCCCACAACCTCACATATTGGTCACTAATCTTGCCTCCCTTTAATGTTTTCCTTGATTTATGACATTGTCCCATGCTGACATTACAAAAGAACCTGTTCTCTAAATCTTCTTTGAATTTTATTGATTTTATATTGGGCCTTGCAATAAAATCCTTCATGTAGTGTCTCCAATGTAATATGGGTTCACAATCAACCCGAGATTCAGAGCTTATAATACATGTATTACCCGCCAATCTTCTTTATTTGGAAAAACCTCTCATATACTATCTATGAGGCCCATAGAATAAATAACCATATTTTTCCATCTTCTCATTTTCCACATTGAACTTGTAGCCTTTAACTGTGACACCTTGTAAATCAGTGAAGATACCCATTTTCCATCACCTAATTTGTCAAACCAAACTTCAGTTGGTAAGGTAAGGGCTCTGATAAAGTTATATTCTAATAGCTTGTTGATACTACATTTAGAAATTGGATTATAGACAATAAACTTAGCTCCAGTTCCTTCTTCGTTAGTATCATGCATGTCCATTTCCACATCTTCTATAATTGACAAACCAATTGTTTTTTCCTCATGCCCAAGAATATCAACAAATGAAGCAGCCAATATATCATTGTCACATAATAAATTGAGAAATTCATCTTCTTGAATCTTTTTGAGTGTATTTCATACTCGATGCTAAATCATATTCAAGTGTTAGATCTAAACTATCATTATCATAGTTTCCATGATAAATATTCCCACCCAAATCATGTTTCTGAGGAAAAAGTCGTAACAAGCGTAAGGAGTGACTCTCTCATATGAGAGGTCATGAGTTCAAGTCTCAGCGGAGACATATATAATTATTTAGGAGTGAGTTAGTTAGTTTACCGTTTAAAAAAACATTTCACTATTAATAAATGATTGTTAGAAGTTATAATTAACATTTAATCACGAATTTGTGGTTCGATTTTATGATTGTAAGAAGAAAAACATCACTAAGATAATAACTGTAGTTCGATTATTAATAGAAACAAAAATTCAATGAGATAAAAAAAAATATAGTTCAAATGTTAGTAGAAAAATAATTTCACATAGAACTTTTGTTGTTGTTTATCGATTTTTGTAGAAATAATGTATTTGTAGTGTGTATGAATGTAGGAAACAAAAAACGCACTTACAAAACAAATGGTTAAACACAAAACCTTAAACTACAATTTTGAATAAAGCAATACTTTTTTTGGAACTTCCAATCTACTCCTAAACTATTTATCAATCTATTTATGTCTCAAATGAAACTTAAACCATCAGCCTCAAAAAATGATGACAACATCTAATACCATTGGACTAGAAACTCTTTGATAATATTTGTGTTGCTTGAGTTTTAAGATAACAAATACAAGTGATAAATGTTAAGCCACATAAGTAAAATAAAGTCGAGTCCCAGATAGTTTATAAGTGGATTTATGAATTAGTTTTAGGGTAAATTACACCAATCGTCCATCGTGCATGTGTCAGAAAGCACGTTTAGTCCCTATTTTCAAAAATCAACTCGGACCATCCCCCGTATAATTAAAAGGTGCATGTTTCGTCCTCGCATATATAAAATGACTATCTTACCATTTTCTTTTTCATTTTCATTTATTTATAATTTATCTACTTTTTTTTTAATTATAACTTTTAGAAAATAAAATTTCCCTTTAAATCAGTTCCAACCCCTCCGATCAATAACCACCTCCTACCACCAGTCACTTCCGACCACCAGCCACCTTCAGCTACATGTCACCTCTAGCCACAAGCCAACTCTGGCAAACACCATCATTCATCTCCAAAAACAAAAAATAAACTAGAATTAAACCTCAAAATCAAACCCAAATCCATACACTTGATCTACAAATCAGTTAAACGAAGAAGGGAGATGAGAGGATATGAGGAAGATTGTGATCGGACGCAAACTCTTCAACCCCATATCTTATCACTGCCATAAAACCTGCAACTCCGGTTGGTTTCTCCCCCAAACTCGTTTGAAAAAAAAGTCCCATAAATTGTTTCAATGAGGAGAGTTGATTCGATCTATTCAGATGTCGTTCTTCTTCCACTAGATGTCGTCGTTCCCCTCCCTCTCTTCCTTCTCCGTCTCGAAACCCTAGGATGTACGATTTGTAAGATAATGGTGTAGATCTGAGACATTGGTGCAAAGATGGAGGTTCTATGGCTCTCTCCAATACAATGGTACAAAGACAACGATGGTTTTCAGGTGCTAGGGTTTCAGGCGAAGAGGTGGTGATTATAGGTAACAATCGACATTTTCAAGTGACGATGACGACGTTGGAAATGGTTTCAGACGTCGATAGATGTAGAGAGAAGGTTAATCAGAGGTTAGGGACGATGATGGGAATAGCCACCTGAGGGAGTTGTCACCGAAGGGAGTGGCTGTCGGTAATGGTTTAAGGAAGGTAGTTTTGGGTTTCTTTGAAGACATTAGAGATGAGAGAAAAAAATATATCATTAAAGGGGACGATGAGGTCGGTGGGAAGGTGGGGTATGGGGCTTTTTTTTCTTTTTGAAATTACTAATAATATTAATAACATTAACTTATTGGAAAATAAATATACAAAGGGCATTATAGTCATTTCAGATCTGATAGGGACTAAAACTGCAACAAAATCATTTGTTAGGGACGAATCATGCAACTTTTAACCAAACGAGCGACGATCCGAATTAATTTTTGAAAATAAGGACCGAACGTTTGCACGAGGGACGATTGGTGTAATTTACCCTTAGTTTTATGTGTATATTAAAATGTGTGTATATTTGTTCTAAAAATAATAGTAATAATCATCATTTTTGTACTATTAATCAAAACAACTTTTACAAATCATCAATAAATATTTGAGACGTTAATACTTGTCCTCTCAGATTTGTTTTTCTAATTAATAGTTTTTAAAAGTATAGATATGTGATTAATAACAAATTACGACAAAAAGTACAAATTAATTTCTTTACCGTTCTATTTATTTCGCATATAACTTTTATTTTCATTGGATTCAATGAATAGATAATTCAATTGAACATTTATATGGAAGCACACTAGCAATAATGCGGTTGCCACATCTATTTCGAATTAAATGATCTAAGACTTTGATTCGCATTTAATCAGTGTGGAAGGATATCACATCCACTGTTCATAACTTATAAGGATAAATGGTTTTCAGATTTTTTTTTCTAATGAATAGTTTTTACTTTTTAAGAGTATAAATATATTTTTTTCAATTTAAATTTTCTTTTGAATTTCTACATATAAAAAAGGGTAAACAGCATATCAAGACGACTCTCGTCAACCCTTTCTAAGACACACATGAGTTCAGTCGCTGAACATTATCAAAATTTGGGTGTGACAATGTTTGAACTTTAAACATTTTGTATGGATCGACCATTACATTTTCTAAAATATTTAAGTTATAAGTTAGGATTTATCATGTATTGATCATATATATGATTTTACTTACTTTTGGTACTGAAGAGATATCATGTTATATTTATTTTTTCTTACATTGATAAATCTGTTAATATTGTCATATGATTATGATAAAGAGGGATTACAAGAGTCTTCAAAGAAAAGTATTAAGACTACAAAGAATAAAGCAGATATAAATACAAGCTAGACAGAAACCCTAATGAGCTAAAGACTAAAGGGCCCATAAACAAGCGGGCTAATAATATATAGACTAACATCCCCCTTCAAACTCACAATGCCGCATCAATTAGCATTGAGAGTTTGTCACATAAGAACCGAAATCGAGAAGCCGATAAAGCCTTCGTAAAAATATCCGCAAGTTGCAATGTTGATGAAACAAATGGAAGCGAAATGGTCCCGAGCTGCAGGTGATGACGGGTAAAGTGACAATCAATCTCAATGTGCTTTGTCCGCTCATGAAAAACAAAATTCTTTGCAATTTGTATCGCACTTTTGTTATCACAATGCAAGGGAGTAGATGAGGAAATGTAAACTCCTATATCCGCAAGCAGCCACCGTAACCAGATAATCTCACATGTAGTTACAGCCATATCATGATATTCAACCTCTGTAGAAGATCTAGAGACAACATCCTGTTTCTTGCTCTTCCATGAAATGAGAGACTCTCCAAGAAATACACAAAATCCAGTGGTGGACTTACGATCATGACGATCACCATCCCAATCAACATCACTATAGGTACGTAACTAAAGAGAAGATGTGGAGGGAAACAAGAGAGTCTGAAACTGAGTGCCACGAAGATATCTCAGAATACGAAGAACAACTCCCCAATGAACAGAGGTAGGAGCAGTAACAAACTGACTGACAACATGAACAACATGAGCAATATCTGGACGAGTAACTGTGAGATAAACCAAACTTCCCGCAATAGTGCGATAAAGATTCGGATCGGACAAAGGAATACCATCAGTAGGAGAATATCGTGCATTGGTTTCAAGAGGAGTATCAACGGTCCGATTGTCAGAGAGGCCCGCCCGTGTAAAAAAGTCAGATATATATTTAGTCTAAGAAAGAAGGTACCCTTTCTTAGACTGAGCAACCTCAATACCCAAGAAATAACGCAGCAAGCCCAAATCCTTCATAGCAAATCGATGAGCGAGATCATGCTTCAAAGACTCAATACCACCATGGTCATCACCTGTAATAATCATGTCATCCACATATAAGGACAGAAGAATCCGTCCCGCACTCGATCATCTAACAAACAGAGCAGAATCATGATTACTCTGGACAAATCCAAGAGAGGTAATCACATTAGAGAATTTCTCAAACCAAGCACGAGGGGCTTGCTTGAGCCCATACAAAGCTTTGCGAAGCCGACAAACTTCACCCGGCCGGTGTTGAATACCAGGGGGAGGAGTCATATAAACCTCTTCATGGAGGTCACCATTCAAAAAAGCATTCTTGACATCCATTTGAAAGATCTTCCACTGTCGGACGGATGCAACTGCAATCATAGTACGAACTGTCGTCATCTTTGCAACAGGGGCAAATGTCTCTTCGTAGTCAAAACCATATTGTTAGGAATACCCTTTTGCTACAAGTCTAGCCTTGTATCGTTCAACAGAACCATCAGCTTTAGTCTTTATCTTGTACACCCAACGACAACCTATCGTATGTTTCCCAGGAGGAAGAGAAACCAAATCCCATGTATGAGTCTGATGGAGAGCAGTGAGTTCTTCAGCCATAGCATTATGCCAAAGAGGATCTAAAATAGCTTATTTATATGATTCAGGTTCAGACAGATGATGAATGCTTGCTATAAATGAAGCAAACGGTCCTGAATATGTAGAGTAAGAAAAATCTGGTAGCTTGGTGGATTTGACAGGACGAGAAGATCTCCTGAGGGGTTGTGGTGGAGGTGGATCCTCGATTTCAATAATCGGAGGATCAGGCTCAGGAACAGGTGGAGACGAGGCACCCTCTGAAGAGGTGGGTGTGTCACGAGCTGAGGAATCATGTGACATAGATGAATCTCGAGCCTCTATATCTTCATCAAAAGGATCAATATGCAAAAGATCGAACTGAGTTACATTGTGGGCTGTAGCAGGGATTGAGTAGAAAGGAATATGTTCCAAAAAAGTAACATGTCGGGAAACATATAACTCCTGACTCACAAGATCATAGCAACGGTATCCCTTCTGTCCAATACCATACCCCAAAAATACACAAATAGCAGATTTCGGCCCCAACTTGTTCCTTTCAACATGAGGACGAAGAACAAAACAAGTACATCCAAAAACTCGTAAGGAAGAGTAGTCTGGTAGATGACCATACAACTTCTCAAAAGGAGACTTTCCTGAGTTCAATGAAGTAAGGATACGATTAATCACATACACAACAGTTAGGATTGCTTCTCCCCAAAAGGCACTAGGGACCTGTGCAGACAGAAGCAATGAGCGGGCAGTCTCAACAATATGACGGTGTTTTCGTTCTACAACACCATTTTGCTGAGGTGTGTCAGTACACGAAGACTGGTGTATGGTACCATCAGAAGCAAGTAACTGAGTGAAATCATTAGAGGTATATTCACCCCCTAAGTCACACCTGAAGCACTTAATCACATCTGAATGTTGAGTTTTAACAAGAGCTCTAAAATTGCTGTAAATATCAAAGAAATCAGATCTGCGTTTCATAAGATAAACCCATGTATATCGAGTATAATTGAAACGACCCAAAAATACGACCCAAAAATTTCATTTTTCAACATAACCAAAAACCATAATCTGAGTGTCATATCGTAAAACCATACATGCTATATCTCAAAATAATAATAAAACACTGTGCGGAAAACTGTATCATATCCATGTCATATAAAAATCAAGAACTAAATCAACTCCCAGGATAAAAGCTGAAGCTGTGGTGTGTGCGATGCCATCAACCCGAGCTCCTCCCTCTGCTGGCGAAAGTACCTGAAACCAAAACTGAAACTGTAAGCACGAAGCTTAGTGAGCTCCCCCAAATTACCACATACCATACAATAATATATCAAGCACATACTGAGGCCTTGCCCCCTCCATCGGATCGAAGTCCGAAGCTGACTGACTGGGACCTTGTCCCCTACATCGGACCGGAGACCGAAGCTGACATCGGACCGAAGTCCGAAGCTGACTGGGACCTTGTCCCCTACATCGAACCGAAGTCCGAAGCTGACATCGGACCGAAGTTCGAAGCTGACTGGGACCTTGTCCCCTACATCGAACTGAAGTCCGAAGCTGACTGGGACCTTGTCCCCTACATCGAACCGAAGTCCGAAGCTGACATCGGACCGAAGTCCGAAGCTGACTGATCATAACATAAACGTATCACTTAACATGAACACACATAATCCTGTCTGAACCACGAAGGCATCAAACATGCTAACTACTGCATCGGATAAAAATCCGGATACTACTGCTAGCTAAACGGGCCGACATTGTGGCCTTAGACCCGTTCCTACTGAAAGGGAACTCACCTCGTGAACTGGCTGCTAAGTGAATAGCTCGGAGGGCTAACTGCTGCTGCTCCGGTATCTCCCCGGCTACAAGTCCATAAACACACTCAATCAAATACTAAACACTGCACTGGGTAAAATGACTCTTTTACCCTTGGCCAAAGTCAACTCTCAGTCAAAGTCAACCCACAGTTGACCTGACTCGCCGAGTTGGGCCGCCAACTCGCCGAGTCCCTATTCTCACTCCTCGACCCTACTCGCTGCTACTCGTCGAGTATGGCATCGACTCGACGAGTACTCATTCGATCCAAGAACTCAAACAATCTTCATCCGACTCGCCGAGTCATATGAACAACTCGACGAGTTGTTCTTGAGCTTAAGAAGATTGCCTTGGACTCGCCGAGTTGTATGAACAACTCGCTGAGTCCCTCCATTACTGAGTCTACCCTCAAACTCGCTGAGTCCACTCCACTACTCACTGGTCCCACTCGACACCGCTCAAAAAGGAAGAAATCGGGGACTCGCGACTCGACTCGCCGAGTCGTTCTTCCGACTCGCCGAGTCACCGCCATGCAACTATTCTACACTCGATTCTGCTCGAATCCAAAACATACAAATAATAGATCTGAGTCCAATAAGCTGATTTACCACGTAAAGTTTCCAACTTTACGTGTACAAACACATGAACAAGGGAATAAAGGCTAAAAGATGCTTAAAAGGGATAGATCTAGGGTTAATATGCAAAATAGCTCCATAAAGGCAATAGATCTGGGCTCTACAACTCCTAAATGAACAGATCTAAGGTTATCTCGGCATAAGAGAGCTTCCATATCAACATAAGACTTTAAGAAGGCATTAACAAGATCTAGAAAGGGGGTTTAAGGCATAAAAGAGAAGGAAATTCGAAAATACCTCTAAGAGCTCTTGCTTTCCCCTTGAATCTCTGCTCTACAATCCTTCTCCTTGCTCCTTTCTTCTTCTCCTCCTTCAAGCCTTCACAATAGCACACAAAAATCACTTAGAATCACTCAAGAACGAATTAGGGTTTTCTCACAGCTTTTGAGGGTGAAGGAGGTGAGATTGGGGGCTATAAGGTGGCTTAAATAGTGGGCAACCCGGGGATTTAGGGTTTCTCCCAGACGGACAGACTCGCCGAGTCCGGAATATGGACTCGCCGAGTCGCCAGCTAACACGTGCTCGAAATCCCGACCCTACTCGGTGAGTCAGGCTATGAACTCGCCGAGTCCCTCTTGCAAAACTTCAAAATAAATACCAAGGAAATATCATACCGGAGACGGGTCGTTACAATTCTCCCCCACTTATCTCAGACTTCGTCCTCGAAGTCTGCTACGGCTGAATCTGCAAATATCTCTGGGTAGTGCTCCCTCATCTCCTCCTCAGCCTCCCACGTCCGCTCAGACCCCTTCCGGTGCTGCCACTGCACCTTCACTAACTGAATTTCCTTGTTCCTCAAGGTCTTGGTCTTCCGGTCCAGAATCGTGACCGGTCTCTCAATATAATTCAGGCTGCTATCAACCTGAATATCCTCTAGGGGAACGACTGCTGACTCATCCACCAAACACTTCCTCAACTGAGACACAGGGAAAGTGTTGTGGATCTGACTAAGCTCCTCAGGAAGATCTAACCGATAAGCAACCTGACCCACCCGGGCCAAAACCCTGAAAGGACCAATAAATCTGGGGCCCAACTTGCCCCTCTTCCGGACCCTGATGACACCCTTCCAAGGTGAGACCTTCAGAAGGACCATATCCCCCACCTGGAACTCCAAGTCCGAACGCCTCCTATCGGCGTAGCTCTTCTGCCGACTCTGAGCAATCTGCAGTCTACTACGGACCTGCTGGATCAACTCAGTCGTCTTGAGCACCACTTCCGTGCTCCCGATGACCCGCTGACCGACCTCACCCCAACAAATCGGGGTCCTACACTTCCTCCCATACAGCATCTCAAAGGGAGGTCGATCAATGCTCGCATGATAACTGTTGTTATACGAAAATTCCGCCAACGGAAGATACGTATCCCAACTGCCACCGAAATCTAGGACACACGCCCTAAGCATGTCCTCGAGAGTCTGAATCGTCCTCTCGCTCTGCCCGTCTGTCTGAGGGTGGAAAGCGGTGCTGAAATGGAGACGAGTACCCATCTCGTCGTGGAACCGCTTCCAGAACCTGGATGTGAAACGGACATCTCTGTCTGACACCACCGATACTGGCACTCCATGACGTGCCACAATCTCTCGCACATAGATATCGGCTAACTTCTCCGCCGATATACTCTCCTGG
Organism: Lactuca sativa; assembly: GCF_002870075.4. Taxonomy (NCBI): domain Eukaryota; kingdom Viridiplantae; phylum Streptophyta; class Magnoliopsida; order Asterales; family Asteraceae; genus Lactuca; species Lactuca sativa. Next base: position 207,138,500 of record NC_056624.2, read on the forward strand.
ATCGGGATAAAATGGGCACTCTTCGTCAACCGATCCACTACTACCCATATCGAATCCACTCCACGTGCGGTCCGGGGAAGCTTGGTGACAAAATCCATGGTGATGTCCTCCCATTTCCACACGGGAATGTCTAACGGCTGCATCCTGCTGTGAGGTCTCTGGTGCTCCGCCTTGACCTTCCGGCAGGTCAGGCATCTCTCGACGTACCAGGCGACGTCCCGCTTCATGCAGGGCCACCAATAATCAGGTCGAAGATCTCGATACATCTTCGTCTCCCCTGGGTGGATAGAAAACCGAGACTTATGAGCCTCATCCATCAACACTTGCCGTACTCCACCCCAGTATGGTACCCACACTCTCCCGTGAAGCGTCAGCAAACCACGACTATTATAATCAAACGAGGCTACTCGGCCCACGATCCTCTCACACTTCTGTCTCTCCTCCTTGAGGCCCTCCACCTGAGCCTCCTTGATCCGCTCCAACAACGGAGTGATCACTGTCATCCTCAAACATAGATCTCTGACAGGGGCCGCCGACACTTTGCGGCTCAAGGCATCGGCCACCACGTTGGCCTTCCCTGGATGGTAAAGGATCTCACAGTCGTAATCTTTTAGCACATCCAACCACCTCCTCTGCCTCATGTTCAGACTCGGCTGATCCATAAGGTACCTCAAACTCTTGTGATCCGTGTAAATAGTACAACGGACCCCATAAAGGTAATGCCTCCAAATCTTGAGGGCAAACACAACTGCCCCCAGCTCCAAATCATGGGTAGGATAATTAGCCTCGTGAGGCTTCAACTGTCTCGAGGCATAAGCTATCACATGACCTCGCTGCATCAAAACTGCTCCCATACCGGTGATCGAGGCATCACAGTAGACTACGAAGTCCTCTACTCCCTCTGGCAAGGTAAGAATTGGGGCCTCGCACAATCTCTTTCTGAGGGTCTCGAACGCTGCCTGCTGCTCAGGCCCCCAACGAAATACCACTGACTTCTTGGTCAGTCGGGTGAGCGACACTGCTATCTTGGAGAAGTCCTGAATAAATCTCCGATAATACCCTGCCAACCCTAGGAAGCTCCGAATCTCAGATGGAGACTTCGGGACCTCCCACTGCATCACGGCCTCTATCTTGGCCGAATCTACCAAAATACCCTTCTGGTTGACGAGGTGACCAAGGAACTGCACCTCGCGCAACCAGAACTCACATTTGGAGAACTTTGTGAAAAGTCTCTCCCTCCTCAAGGCCTCCAGCACCTCCCGCAGGTGCTCCTCGTGCTGCTCCTGCGTCTTGGAATATACCAAGATATCATCTATAAACACTATCACTGACCGATCCAGCATCGGCCTACACACGCGGTTCATGAGATCCATGAACGCGGCTGGAGCATTGGTGAGCCCAAATGGCATCACCACAAACTCATAATGACCATACCTGGTCCTGAAAGCAGTCTTCTGTACATCCTCATCTCTAACCCGCATCTGATGATAACCGGAGCGTAGATCGATCTTGGAGAACCAAGACGCTCCCTGAAGCTGATCAAACAAATCATCTATCCTCGGAAGTGGGTAACGGTTCTTCACCGTTACCTTATTCAACTCCCGATAATCTATACACATACGATGCGACCCGTCCTTCTTCCTCACAAACAGGATCGGCGCTCCCCAAGGCGAACTTCTCGGCCGAATGAAACCCTTGTCTAACAGCTCCTGCAGCTGTGTAGACAACTCCTGCATCTCAGGGGGAGCTAATCGATACAGTGCTTTGGCTATCGGAGCCGCACCAGGAATTAGGTCGATCCTGAACTCGACCTGTCTCTCAGGAGGTATCCCCGACAAATCCTCGGGAAACACGTCCGGGTAGTCTCGAACAATAGGAACATCATCAACTGTCGTCTTGCCCTTCTCCCGGGCATCCAAGACGTAAGCTACAAAACCGGCACAACCCTGCTGAACATAGCGCCTCGCCCTTGCAGCGGAACAAAAGGTCGGTCCCCGCTGTGGCCTCTCGCCCTGAATCACTAACTCTCCCCCACTGGGGGTGCGAACCCTCACTAGCTGAAGCTCACAATCAATCACCGCCCCATTGGGGCTTAGCCAATCCATGCCCACAATAACCTTATTCCCTCGCAGGGGAATAGGTACCAGGTCCACTGAAAACTGCTCATCAAACAACTGAAGGGAACACCCTCTATGCACTCTGCCGACTCTCATGGTCCTATCAGCTGCTATCTCAACCTCTAATGGACAATCCAGCTCCCCTGGAGCTCTACTAAATCTCTTGCTAAGCGCAAGCGATACGAATGATCGGGTAGCCCCCGAATCGAATAATACCATAGCAGAAATGCCGTTCACAGAGAACGACCCCGCCACCACATTAGGAGTCGCTCGCGCCTCCTCTGCTGTCATCTGAAACGCCCTGCTCTTCGCCACTGGCGTCTCGGCTCGGCCCTGCCGGCCATCTGTAATCCTCAAGGTAGCAGGGGCAGGTGCAACCACCTTCCCTGCTGCGGCTAAGCTCGGACACTGGGACTTTTTATGTCCCCTCTGATTGCACTGAAAGCAAATCAGATCTGATGCTGCAACAGCAGTAGCAGGAGCCGTACAATCCCTACTCAAATGTCCAATCCGACCGCACTTGAAGCATCCGGAACTCCCTGCCTTGCACGCCCCCTCGTGCATCTTCCCACACCTACCACATTGACCGTGGCTCGGCTGTCCCTTGGACCTGTGATCTGAAACCCTGGGCTTTTTGCCCGAATCGCCTAAACCCGAAACCATCTCCGGTTTCCTCTTCTTCTCCATCTCGAGATCAATCTCCCTCTCCCGAGCCCTAACAATCATATCTTCCAGCGTTTTACAGCTGGATCGGCTCACAAACTGGCGGATATCGCTCCGCAACATCTCATGATAACGGGCCTTCTTCATTTCCTCATCAGCCACGTACTGAGGAACGAGAAGAGCCCTCTCCCTGAACTTGGCGGTGATCTCCGCCACTGTCTCTGTAGTCTGGGTGAGGTCCTGAAACTCCCTAGCCAACTGCTGCACCTCAATGACCGGTGCAAACTCTGCCCTGAACCTGGTAGAGAAATCAGCCCAGGTCATGGCGTCCAATGCTGCATCATCCCCAATGGCATGTACGACCTCCTCCCACCAATCTCGTGCCCTGTCCTTCAGAAGACAGGACGCCAGTCTGACCTTGTCCCCCTCGGGACATCTGCTAGTGCGGAAAGCGTTGGCCACATCCGCCAACCATCTGGTACTCACTATGGGGTCTCGCGCCCCATGATAGTCCGGAGCTCCACATGCCCTGAACTCCCTGAAAGTAAGGGTGCGCGACCCCATCATGGCCGCTACCTCGGCACGGAAGGTGCCCAATCTCTCATCCATCAGCTCTAGAATCCCCTCCTTGATCAAACCGAAGATCATAGGAGTCTGCTCTAAAATGATACGAGTAATCTCTGAAGAAAGAAACTCTCTGGTCTGCTCATCCATGTGCTCGCTCCCCGAGCCTGATCCTGATCCCTCCCCGGCACCTCCACTGCCGGCTGCTGTCCTCGGACGCAAAACCACCATACTGAAACACATCATAGCAATATCAGAAAACTGAAATATCTCAAGGGATCATTGATACTACTACTAGCTTCCTGGCCTTGTCTCGGCCTTCCTTGATTCGAGTACGGATCCTCTGCTTTCAGTAGTACGGGCCCATACTACCTTCCACATCTATCCGTACTTTCCTCAAGAACCGCCTTGACTCCCCCAAGTCACTTCTACTACTGCTGATCTCTGCTACTCTCATCCTAGGCTTGCCCTAGGGAAACCTCAGACTCAACACAACTAGTCCTCAGCTGCTGAAGGCTTCCTTATGATGCTAATTAGCCACCACCTGAACACCATCACATGTGACGAGGCTCAGATAATCCTTCAAGTAAAAGACTCGTCCCTATAACGGTTGGACTCAAACAAGAGCTGCGCAATAGGGCCAAATCCAGCACTCTGAGATTATTCAACCCTGATCACATGTGATGTGGCGTATTCACCTAATGGCTAACTCCCACCATTCAGAGTCCCACAAAGCACAAAGCAAGCAGCATTCGGATAAGGGAAACATACTCAGGCAAAACTATCCTCATAACGAGAAGCTACTCTAGCATACAATGCTAAGCTCTTACTATCAGGCATAACCTAAACAGGCTATCCTACTGCTGTCTACTCAATGCTAGCATGCAATACTCATAAAGCTGTAACACATAAAATAGGTACATAAGGCATCCTCCTAGATCCTTAGTCCTATACTAGCATGCTGTTCTACTGAAACTGAAACTGAACAATTAACTTGTATGGGTAATTTGGGAGTACTTACTTGAGCTCGGCTGATCGCATGCACCACACCCTTATCTTGTTTAAAAATTTCTTTCCTTCTAAGTGCTTTCAAAACACTTTTAGAAAACATTTTCCTTTTTAGAAAAATCTTTTTATTTCCCCTTAGTTTGAGTTCAGATACACCCGGAAGTGTATCCGAATCCCTCAAACTAGGGCTCTGATACCAACTTGAAACGACCCAAAAATACGACCCAAAAATTTCATTTTTCAACATAACCAAAAACCATAATCTGAGTGTCATATCGTAAAACCATACATGCTATATCTCAAAATAATAATAAAACACTGTGCGGAAAACTGTATCATATCCATGTCATATAAAAATCAAGAACTAAATCAACTCCCAGGATAAAAGCTGAAGCTGTGGTGTGTGCGATGCCATCAACCCGAGCTCCTCCCTCTGCTGGCGGAAGTACCTGAAACCAAAACTGAAACTGTAAGCACGAAGCTTAGTGAGCTCCCCCAAATTACCACATACCATACAATAATATATCAAGCACATACTGAGGCCTTGCCCCCTCCATCGGATCGAAGTCCGAAGCTGACTGACTGGGACCTTGTCCCCTACATCGGACCGGAGACCGAAGCTGACATCGGATCGAAGTCCGAAGCTGACTGGGACCTTGTCCCCTACATGGAACCGAAGTCCGAAGCTGACTGGGACCTTGTCCCCTGCATCGAACCGAAGTCCGAAGCTGACATCGGACCGAAGTCCGAAGCTGACTGGGACCTTGTCAACTGGTGGCATAGCAGCAGCAAACTGCGGAGGACGAGAGGTCCATGGAGGAGTACCAGAGGAGCATGGCTGAAACTTCTGTTGACCAGACCTATTTTGTTGCCCTTACTGAGGTTGACCAGATTTACCCTTGTTGAATAACAATTGACACTGAGCTTTCCAATGATTTTTCTGTTTGCAGAATGCACACTCATCATGAGCAACCCTTGAACTTTGTCGAGACTGACTGGAGGAAACAGCAAGCACAGCAAGAGCGGGAGTAGGGATAGAGGTTGTTTTAAAACCTTTATCCGCATGAGACTTGATACGGGTCTCTTCTGAAATTAACTCATGGACAACAGAATCCACTGAGGGAAGAGGAGAGCGATGAAGAATGGTTCCACATAGGCCTTCAAAATCAGAACGCAAGGCCATCAAGAACTGGACCAAGCGTTGTTCTTCCCTCCTAGCAACGTAAGGCTGGAAATCTTTTAACTCTTTAGATTCAGTAATAGCCAATTGATCCCACAGATTAGACATAGCAGCATAGAAGTCTTGAATACTCTGGTCATTCTGTTGAAGGGCACGAATATCATGTTCCAACTGATATTGTTTAGCAAAGTTGGACTGAGTATACAGTCTCTCCAAGTGATTCCAAACTTCTTTTGTTGTGTCATATTTAGCTAACTGCATACCAATAGGCTGAGTAACAGAGTTATTGATCCAAGTAATGACCTTGGAGTTATCAGTCTCCCATGCATCAAGCAACAAATCATAATTCTCAGTTTGAGGCACTGTGGGTTTTGCTTTTTTTTTTTCCAGTGACATAGCCCTACATATTGTTCCCATGAAGGAAGTTCTTCATAACGTAACTCCAATACGTATAATTCTTTCCATCCAAACGAGTACTGATTGACTAAAGGGAATCATCCTTTCCAGCCATGTTGACAATGAATAAATAACCACAATGACAGTATAAGAATATGAGAATAAGGAGTAACAAACCAGCGGAAGCACTCAATCGGATAACGAATGATCAACAATGACAAATCAACAATACCAACGAATCAACAGTAGCAACCAATCAACAGCAGCAACAAATCAAAAGCAACAACGAATACCAGTGACAGAAGACGAGGACAACATGCTACAGTAACGATCCGCGCCACTGATGACTACTACAAAGACTTCTAACAATGTATCGAACCTCCGATCTGATATCATGTTAATATTGTCATATGATTATGATAAAGAGGGATTATGTAACGCCCCATCCTTAGAAGTACTTATTTGTGAGTCCCCGTGATTTAAGAGGAAGGGTATTTTGGTCCTTTTGTGGGAAAAGTGGAAAAAGAGGGCCAAATATGAAAGTTGGGACACGCCGAGTACGCCCAGCGTAAGTGTATAAATGGACGCGAGTGCAGGGTCGAGTACGCCCAACGTACTAGAGGTACGCCCAGTGTACTCTCAGAGTTCTAAAACCCTAAAATTAAGGTCAGCCACTATATAAGGAACATGGTGGTTCATACCCTAGCCTCCATAAGCACTCTCTTAACCTCAGAAACCCTTGATAGCCGTTCCACCTCCATTGTTGGGTGTGTTTGGCCTTGGAAAGCTTATTTTGGCAAAGGAGAGGATAGAAGAAGAAAGAGGAAGTTGTCAAAGAAGGAGTTGAGTGGCTGGAGCTTATAGATCTGGAAAGACATCATCCTTTGGAGCCTATCTGAGGTATAAAGCTTCTTGCTTGACATTTATATTGCATAGATCTAAGTGTTGTGAAGTTTTGACATCATTCTTGTCCCAAAAGTCCTCATCTTGATGCATGTTTTGAGTTGGTCGAGATTATTTGTCCTTTCAGACCTTAGGAGAGGTCTTGAGTGAGAAAAATGAGGTCCCAAGGGTTGTGGTTGTTCCATGGGTGAGATAAGTAGGTCTTAATGGATTAAGACCTTGGATTAAAAGCTTTATGGATGTCCCAAGTGATAAAGTTTGAGACTTTATGAATCTTAGGCATATTTGGCCTAAGGATCTGAAGTTTGGGCTTAAGAGCTTAAGCCATTAAGAAGTCGTGTAACAGAGGAGTACGCCCCGCGTAGCGGGTCAGTGCCTCGATCCCCAATCGCGAATCTGCGTGTACGCCCAGCGTACCAAGGAGGGTACGCCCAACATACTCCCTCTGTTGGGTTTTCATTTTGGGCCTTAGGGATTGGGCTGCTGGATTTTGGGCCGTGACTGGACATTATGGATGGAGTATTATGGACCCATTAGTTGTTATGGACCATGGGTCTAGGCCCATTTGGTGTGGTGGGCCCAATTTAGTAAATTGGACCAATAATGGGCTTTGCTTCAGACTTTTGGACTTTAGGCCATTAGTGGGCTTGAGAGCTTACCTAGTGTTGGGCCAGATTGAGTTAAGGGTAAATTGGTCAATTTACCCTTGGAAGGGTATTGTGCTTAGCCTAATGATTATTTGTGCTATGTTGGCTAGTTCGGGATTTTCGGTGAGTCGGTGATTCAAGAATCTGCTTCTTCAGTTTAGAGTTTCGGTAGTGGCAAGGTGAGTTATCCTCACTATATCAACAGGGTCTAAGGCACCAAGGCCGGCCCTTTATCGGATAGAGATCCGGGTATTTGTTGTTATGTTATTGCGTTGATATGTTTGCATCATGGTAGTTAGGATGGTATATGTTAGAGACCTGGTTAGGGTCGATATACTGGTATGTAGGATGATGCTATACTAGTGACCGGTTAGGTCGGTGTCCTGGTTAGGATGATGATATGTTATGTGATCTGCTAGATCGGCTTGTTGATTGTGAATTGTTATATGATTGTATGTTTATGTGCACATGGTTATTGGACTAGGGTTGGGTTGAGGCAGATCCTGCTTTGTGCTGTAGGCCAAGATACCCAGGGGGGACCGGTTGTCCCGAAGGCCCAGCGAGCGGTCCGGATAGGCTGTAGGCCCCAAGAGGGCGGACCAGACGTGCCGAGGCTCGGAGAGTGGACCAGGCCGACTGAAGGCCCGGTGCGGGCGGACCAGTCATACCGTATACTCAGAGAGTGGACCAGGTGGATTGAAGGCCCGGTGCAGGCGGACCAATCACACTGCAGACTCGATGTATATGGCTAGACTCGGAGGGTGGACCAGGTGGACTATTGGCCGGTGCGGCGGACCAGTCACACAGTAGACCCGAAGTGCATGGTTGTTTTGTGATCGGATATGATATGACATGTTATGCGTGTATGGTATATGTGGTTGGTATTTTTGGGGTATCTCACTAAGCTTTCGGGCTTATAGTTGTGGTTTAATGTTTTTCAGGTTCTTCAGGAGACCGTGGCAAGGAAAAGGCGTGATCGTACCGCTCCTCATGATTATGTTTTATGATGTGATTCTGGGAAGACTCTGATAATAATTGTATTGAAAACCTTTTTGTAATAACAGTAAGAAATGAGTTGTTTTTGAAAAGTTAAAATTGGTTGAATTTTTGTGGTCGTTACAGATTACAAGAGTCTTCAAAGAAAAGCATTAAGACTACAAAGAATAAAGCGGATATAAATACAAGCTAGACAGAAACCCTAATGGACTAAAGACTAAAGGGCCCATAAACAAGCGGGCTAATAATATATAAACTAACAAAATCGAGAAGTTGAAATTTATGCTAGAAATCTGATATGATAGAATACATTGTATATTCATGATGTTTGCATATTAAGAAGCTTGTAATTCTAAAAGGATGCAAAGGGAATTCGTTCACTAATAAGGATTGCTTATGTTAAATGGTAGTTAAAATGGAATTGTAAAAGATGGTGTTTGGACGGAATGTCTTCAAACTAATATGTATAAAATGTTTTTTTTTTGTTTTTTTTTTATTAATTTAAATTTTGGTCTGGATAGTTTACATCATTCAACCATAAAATTTCACTGCTTCCATGAAATTCGTACCAAATTAAAGTACAATATCTTAAAAATACTAATATAGTTCAATGCATATCGATTGAAGGTAAACAAGCAACAATCTGCGTCGCTAGCCCTTTCTGGATGACAAAACCAATTCTTTTGAAAAAAACATTTGTGGATCTAGGAGATATGACATTAGAATGCATGATCTGTTGGACTCTATTGAGGAGCTCCACCGCCTCTGGTGCGAGAAAACCAAATGTATCGAATGCAAAAAGTACAAACACATGTTAATTTTCTATACATGCATTCTTCTGCTTTACCACTTTGCATGCAGCGGCTTTCAAAGCGGCATGCCCAACTGTGAAACCCCCGCTCCCCAAACCAACGAGAGGAGAGACCCCAATAAGAGATCCATGCACGCATGCTTCTCTCCTATCCATCCAAAGACTGTAGTGGTGTTGATTATGATGACATGTGCCGAATTAGAAAGATCTAGTGAATCATCATGTAAAATCAAGAACACAAGGAGTAAATAAATCTTTGTAAGCTCATATTAGATCTAGAAAGAATATACAAATGGGTTTGTACAAAGTTTCTCTCTGTAGTCTAACACTCCAAATGGCTCTTTCTTACATAAAATGAGTGTCACTCACTTCCTTATAAAGGAAATGCAACTCATTACACATACAAGTGGGTAAAACCTCATTCAAGCGTGACTTTGCACCCTAACATTCTCCCCCTCAAAGTTAGGATTGGATGCCCCGGCTTCAGTCTCCAACGAGCTAACGCGATCAAGACCAAAACTCCCCCTCGAAGTAACACCAGTCTTCAAAATCCGTAAACGAATATCCGAGAAACCCGCTTCGAATACCCATCATTCTCCCCCTTTTTATAATCAAAAAATGATTATAAAACCCATTAAGGGTGAGAAGTGCCCGAGGAATGAACAATACAATACTCCCCCTTGATGTGTACCAAAAATGAATCACCAAAAATCTTGCACGGAAAAACAATCACGAAAAAGCCACAAAAAATTTCCAATTTGTGAAATTTTTTGACTTTTTGGGTGAAAGTTGCAAGATTTTCCAAAATCCGGGTAAAAATTGTCAATAACAGAATTCTGCAGGGACCTGTTACGCCAAAAACAACCAAATATGCGAAACTTTATCCCATTTGCAAAACTGGGCATAAAGCGTGAATTCGCACAAACTGCAGGGACCAGAGCTGTAAAATCTTCATTTTCTAGCTTTGGAACACCATTTTCGAAATTTGGTATAATCTGACAAAATTTCGAAACTTCAGGGACTCATTTCGACAATTCTGCCCACATCTTCAAATTATCGAAATTATTCCCAAAAATCGAAACTGGGTATATTGTGTAACATTCGATAAAAGTAGAGGGACTCAAAGAGAAATTCTGCCTTATTCACAACTTTTTACTCCAAAGTCGAAGTTGGGGTGAAAATTTCCATTTCGTTAAAAGATCAGGGACCAGATTCAAAACTTGGTTTTCTTCTTCAATTCGTTAACAGATACACGCGAATATTTCTTCCCAATTCGTTTCCCAGGTAACGAAAGTTTCACAGCACCATTTTTTAACGAAATCTTTTTTCCTTCTTCAATTCGTTAATCAGGTAACGAATTCACTTTTCTCGTCTCACTATTCTTAACGAATCGTGAGTATGATCGAAGATAACGAGGCGCGCGAATCCACACCCTTCGTTAATGGACATCAAAATACATATGCTAACATCTACTCCAAAAACCTTCGTTAATTGAGTTCTTCTCAAAATCAATAGTCATTCGCTTTTTGCTCATAAATCTGTTTAAAAAACAAATCCAGTCTCCAAGCTTTCGAAATACAAATCACCCTTCGCTAACCCAAAATAGATTCAATTCCCAGTTGGTTCTTTGATCAATCCAAATCATTGACCATCAAACCAAAATCCCATGAGTTCGTTATCAACAGCCTTTAAGCAAAACAACAACATTAACCATCGCTAATCACATCTCAACCATCCACGGTTCGTCATTCCAACGAATCATCAAACCTGATTTCAACACTTCGCTTTCAATGATCGTCACTCTCGAATCATGTTTCCAAGCCACAATGTCGAGTCCAAATTACGATTCCAAACATTCGTTATCAATTGACTTCCCAATAACGAACAAAATCGAATTTAAGAACGAACCCTTCAACCAAAATCGACTTTGATATATCGACTCCAACGCCTGATTCCGGTTCTTCATTAGCGAAAAGCAGACTCAAATACCCATTCTAAATCCAACAACAATAATCGATAGATATCAGTCCTTCTAACATCGACATCAAAGCCAGTTTATTCCCAATTCGTTTTCAATTTATCAAAATCCAAATTTTGACTTTTGTTAGCTTGACCCTGATAAACTGTTGTCGATGAACACATACTCCATCCTCTAACCAATTCGTTACATTTCCAATTTCTAAATCTTTCCATTCGCTTGTCGATGCACAAATCATTAACGAAAATCCCAAACTTTAGACATCCACCAAATTCACAGTCGACATTCCAACCAAATACGACTCCAGTCTAAGTCAGAATTGATATCAGACTTCTAAAAGCAATCTTTTAAAAACAAGTTTGAAAGTTTGAAAGTCGAACCGGTTGGACCGGGAATCGAGGAAGTGAACGGTTCAACTATCACCGGTTTATGTCTATTTCTAAACCGGATCAAACTGACCGGTTTTTAAAAAAATCTGTTTGAACCGATTTAATTAAACCGGTTAAATTGAATAAAAACACATGGAATTAAAATATTTTGCATAATAAATTTTAGTAGTTTTTTCATATTTTTTCTGAATAAAAGCATATGATAAATGTTATGAAGTTTTTCGATGCATTTATATTTATCTAAGACTTTATTTTATTTTTAATGCACACAGATTGATGTAAAACTTATGGTTATGAGTTATTTTAATGTTTTTAGAATGATCTACAATTTGTTTTCATGTATATTTTAATGTTTGAACTTATGGACATCATATTCTTGATTTGTGTATGTAGATATTTGTATGAAAATACGAAAAAAAGTGAAAATTATAGAAACTGGTTTATTCAGTGGTCGAACCGGTTAAACCGGTTGAACCGAAAACCGATCACCATACCGGTTCAACTAAAAAACGGGTTTTTAAAACATTATGTAAAAGCACACTTCGCTTTTAACACACCGACATCAAAGCAATCGACTCAAAATCAAATTCCAGTTCGAATCCAATGTGTTCGTCAAACCAATACTCCCAATTCGATTACAATACCCCAATACTTCCAATTCGATTATCAGATAAGAAAATCGGTATAATCGACTTTACAATGTGCATTTATCATCATTCATTCGACATCAACCATTCCTAACATCCAATCCTTCTCCTTTGTTATCACAATTTCGAATATCCCTATATTCTCAATCGAAATTCCCAAAATCAATCAAAGCTTCTTCCTACTTCGATCCAAATTCTTCTCTTCATCTTTAAATGAACCATCATTCGAAACTGATTTTAATATCAATTCAGACTTCAAAATGAAATCGAACAAGAATCAAAATCTGATTTTGACTTTCTTATTTGACTTTTCACAGTCGAATTAATCAGAGAAAGGAAGTAGTTTGAGTTAAGGACTAAGAAGACAAATCGATTTAAATCGGTGCATCGATTTGTCATTTGTGTAATTCAGAATCGATTTGGGCTCAACTAAACAATAGGGGTGTTCTTTTGGATGGATCGGTTTAATCCAATCCAATCAAGTGAATCCAAATTAATTTCGGTTTTCAAAATGTGAATCCGAATAGTCCAAACTAAATTCAAATCCGATCTAATCCGATCCAATTATGATTCGGTTGGATTAGTTTTTATAATTCGGTTTTTAAAAACTAAAACATTTTAAAATGACATATAATTATAGTATTACCGAGTTTTACACATGAAACAAAAACAAATTATTTAGTTACGATTTGAAATTTTGTAAACAACTATTAAGAAGATATATTATATTTTAATATTTTATAGATAAAAAACTTTTAAGAGAAAATGCATATTAATATTTTTTATTAGGTGAAAATTTTTAAACCTATTTCAAAAAATAAGTTACAAAATTAATAAATAATTATTGATATATATTAAAAATAAATAAATAATAAACTGTTATTCGGTTTTTTTTGGACTATTCGGTTCTTATTTTATAAACCATAACCAATCCAAAATCAAAAATAATAATTCGGTTTTGTCGAAAACCAATCCAAAAATCCAAATATCTTAACCAAATAGTTCAATCCAAATTGTCTAATTGGACAATTCGGTTTTATCCAAATACTGAACAACCCTACTAAATAATGAACAGTGATGATTGAATATTTGGGCTCAAAGTGAATAAATGAAGGTCTCCCCCTCCTCTCGTTGTCGTGATGCAGGGAACAAGGGGACATGAGTTTTCAAAATCGGCAGGAACAATCCCTTAACTTTTGGATCTTTGACATATTTAACCCAAGTCTAGCTTCTTCAACAAGACAAGTTTCTGAAAATAGCATAATACCCCTTTGGACCTTTATATAAATTATTATTATTATTATTATTATTGTACCTTCAATTAATTAAATGGTCATATTGATGGCAACAAACTTATAAATACCCATTTTTAAATTAAATAAAACCCAAATGGTTCCTTGTTTCCATATGTATATATATATATATATATATATATATATATATATATATATATATATATATATATATATATATATATATTTCTCTTAAAATAATTAAATGGAAATGGAGGTGTTACACTGATGGTCTTTTGTGCTAGATCTAGTTTGTGGTGTTATTTATGAATTTTTGAGTCTTTGAGTTAAAGTTGAGCTTTTTATCTACTCCAAAAGCAATTGATGTTAGATCTTAACTCCATGGAGGTCCCTTGTTCATAAAAATGCAAACTTTGTGAAAGATATTGGTCCTTGCAATAGTTAAGAGCTTTATTAAGCTTCTTTTTGAGTGTTGGGTCCCATTAAGCTATGCATGGGTGTAAAGTTGTCAACTTTATGTATTAAGTCACCCTTAGGGACCAAATCTGAGAGTTTGGAAACAGGTCTTAATTGTTTAAGTGCTTAATGAAGTGGTTTGGGAGTCTGAGACGTACGCTGGGTGTACGAGTTGAGTATGCCCCGCGTACTCAGCAGATGGACGCATGGGCTTGACGTTCATAGATTTGGGTCATGCTTTGGACTTTAAGATTGGGCCTTGATGGGCCATTTGACTTCTGATTTGGTCTTTTGACTACTATATTGGGTTTCCTTGGATTTAGTCCCATGATGGGTTTTGGGCCCAATTTTGAAGATTTTGCCATATTGTGCTTTGGGTTGACATTTAGGATTGGGCATTTTGAGTAGTTGGGTTGGGCCTTGGTTTTGGGCCAAGTAAGAAAAAGGGTAAAATGGTCTTTTACCCTGTTATGGGTTAAGAAGCTTGGATTCTTGGTTATGGGTTAAGAAGCTTGGATTCTTGGTTATGGGTTGAGATCCAATTATTAATTGGATATTATTTTGATGATGATAATGTCGGGATTTTACAGACCAGCAAAATGAGATTCATTTGAGTGTTTCAGCAGCTAGAGGTGAGTTTCATCACTGTGTTTAGCGGGTCGAAGGCACCAATGCCAGCCCATGGTTTATTATGTTTTAGGATGCTAGATGTATGCGTGACTCTTACATATGTTATGTGTTTATATGTCTACCGGGCGGGGTCCGATGGCCATTATGTATGTTATTTATCTTTGTGATTATTTCATGTGTTATGCGTATATATGTTTATATGTTTATATATTTATATGTATACCGGGCGGGGCCCGATGACTGACAGATCTGTATACCGAGCAGGGCCCATTATATGTTTATTATGTATCGCATGTGGTATTTTGGGGAACTCACTAAGCTTTGTGCTTACGGTTTCCAGTTTATGTTTTCAACTACTTTTGGTTTGAATGGGAAGAGCTCGGGATGATTGTAGTGCCTACACCACCTTGTTTCGCATTTTATGTTACTCTGATGTTTTATGATGTTGTTGATACACTTGTTCCTCCATGATTTTTATGACGATGCTTTGGATAATAATTTTATTAATTTAAAAACGAAAATTTTTAGTCTTAATTTTTAGGACGTTACAAATTTGGGTTTGAAGTTTAACATCTTCATGTATGCTTAACCAAGCTTTTAAAGCATCAATACTTTTAAATCATTAAGTCATTAATAAAATAATATGTAATTGAACATTTAAGGTAAGTATGCAAAGTAAACAAAATACATGCCAACATCACCTAAGGTTAGCAACCTCATATAAATAAAAAAATAATTTTTTATTCTTTGATTGATCTAAACATACCTGGATAGAAGACAATAATTTATTATAAAACACTTACTATTTCATACAATCTTTAAGGTAATTTTGACAACATGACCAGATCCATGGTTAACAAAGTTACTTGCTTCCATAAATTGATACTCCTATTAGGCTTCAACTTTGTTTGTGCCTGACGTTAAAAAAGAACACAATTTAAGAAGGTCATAAAATTTAATGAATGTTGAATTTTGTTAGGTTTTTAGCTAGTTGCTTTTTGTTTTCGTTAACTCGGTATAAATTATTTTGAATTGATAAATATACTTTTAAAGTATATATAATATTACAAGCATCATAAATTCATTGTGGCTGTAGACATCTTATTTGAGAAACTCCACCGATCCAAATGAACAACGAGCATACAATAAATAACATAAGAATACACATACGTCACGACATTCTATATCGCATGATAAACGAATGCGACCATTAGAAACTTATTAAGCCATAAGGGACTATTTGATAACCTTTAAAATTTAAATGGAACCATTTAGAGGTAACCTCTAAATCGATCAACATTCAATATATTTGATTAAGCCTTTGAACGTCCTTTGAGCAAATCAAAAGCCTTAAATTGTCTCTAAATAGTTAAAAAAAAACGTGGATATAGATATCGTAAATAAAAATATATTACTTTTTATTGGGAGTAATCTGAAAGAAACTTTTAGTAGACTCAAATACTAACGCGTGAATATAAAGATCGTTAAAATTTGAGATCATATGAAGAAGTTATGACATTTAGAACACAAGACATAAGCCAAACCACAAGACCTAAACCACTAAGTAGTCGAGGCCGCAGTGACGATAAACATCAAAAACTGCGAAACACCCGATTAATGATTTCCCACGTAGGATGTTGTAGGCAAAACCTGCAAAAACTGATCATAAATATTGAATGTATACAAAACATCAAGGTGTAACGTCCCAAAAATTACAGGCCAAAAATTTCATTTATAAGTAAGTTAATTCATAAAAATTTCGATATAAAAGTTTCATAATAATGTTTCATGTCTAAAAACGAGTCACATCATAAAAATATGTCAGAGTACATCCCAGGAAATCCATAATACGGAAAAACAAGAGTGTGTGTGTCTGGGGCGGTCCTAGCTAGGTGCCCGGTGTGGCACTGGCAACACCTACTTTCCGCGCACGAAGTAGAATTTTTTTTTTTTAAATTTTTACCTATTGTGCCACTATGTAAAAAAAATCGTGCAACTACTAAAAAAATTATGCAACTACATAAAAAAATATTGTCACTCTTTCGGGAATTACCGAACGAAAAAAATAGTAACGAGCCAAATGTTTTATTCAATTATAGTCTAATAGTCGAATTGTCTAAAGCCCTAAAGCCCAAATTAAACTTAATTGGATAAATTAGCAATTGGGCTAATTGCTTGTAAAAAAGATAGCCCAATAATCTTAATTGTGATTGTTGTCTTGTTAATCGGTACAAAGAAAAAAAACACGATTACACACTAGACGACTCACGGTCTCACGCACGACTACTCGACTTCCTGTCTTCTACCTCCAAAATTCAATCGATCATCGATAGGCGATGATGCGATGGCTACTGTCGACATTCACATTCATTGAGTTGACAACCTCACAATCCTTGGACCTTGATCGATTTCATAAAAAGATTGATCACAATCCTTGATCGATTTCAACAACAGTCAATCACTCAATCTCTTGAAGCAAGTATCAATCAAGTTCCCTCTTCTTTCCATTTCTACTGTTTTGGTTAATAAAAAACACTTCAAAGCCCTACACTACAATGAAGCAAGTAAGTTTTACCAATTCATTAAGATATTTGAAATTGATATGTTTTTTTGAAGTTAGTGATTGACTTGGGTGAAACTGATTTGTTTTGTTGAAGTTATATAGTTTGCTTATGTTATATTGCTATGTTTTTTATTAAACTGATTGTTTGATTAGGTGAAATTGATATGTTTTATTGAATTTATTGTTTGATTAGGTGAAAGCAACTTGTTTTATTGAATTGATTGTTTGATTAGGTGAAATTGATATGTTTTATTGAATTTATTGTTTGATTAGGTGAAAGCAACTTGTTTTATTGAAGTTATGTTTTATTGAATTTATTTTTTGATTAGGTGAAAGCAACTTGTTTTATTGAAGTCGTTGTTTGATTAGGTGTAATTGTTATATTTTTATTGAATTTATTGTTTGATTAGGTGAAACCAACTTGTTTTATTGAAGTCATTGTTATGTTTTTATAGGTTAAACTAAGTGGTTTTTTTACCAAAACACAAAGACTTAATCCTAATGAAAGTGGTGAAGAATGTTCCCAAATACCAATCGCCAATCAATTAATCCCTTCCGTTTCTAATCCTAATGCAACTCCACAAACACCAATCACCAATCAATCAACCCCTTCGGTTTCTAATGCAACTCCACAAACACAATGCTCTAACCAACCTAATGATAATGTTGACTTGAAAGATCTTCCAAAGGACCCGACGGATAGGCCATTTATTACAAGTTACAAACCAAATATAAGAGATGATGTAAGAAGAGCATATTTGCTTCAAGGACCGTGTCAAGTAGGGGCACATAAGTTTCCTTCCTTCATGGTTTGATGACTTTGATTGGTTGGAATATAGTGTGAAAAAGAATAGTGCATATTGTTTATATTTTTATTTGTGTGGGGACCTCATGGGACAAAAAGAAGGGAGAGATGCATGTTTTCCCAAGGTTTTGATACTTGGAATAAAAAAGATGCATTTCGGACTCATGTGGGTGGTGTTGATAGTTTTCACAACAAAGAAAAAGAAAAGTGTGAGTTTTTAATGAGGGAAAAACAAGATATCAATGTAGTCTTGAGGAGGCAAACCGAAGTAGAGGATCATAAATTTAAAGCTCGATTACATGTTTCTATTATTGTTGTTAGACTTTTATTGAAAACCGGTTTATCGTTTCGTGGTCATGACGAGTCGGTTAACTCGGAAAATAGAAGGCTATACATTGAAGTGTTAAAAGCCATTCGAGAGACTAGTGAATATATTTTCAACAATACTTTAGAAAATGCTCCTAAAAACAATCAACTAATTTCCCCTAAAATTTAAAAAGAACTTGTACAATGTTTTGCACAAGAAATACTTTTGAGTATTCGTGAAGAGATTGATCAAGATGTTTTTGCTTTACTAGTTGATGAATCTAGTGATGTTTCAAAAAAGGAACAAATGGCTATTGTTTTGCGTTATGTCGATAGTCTTGGCTTTGTGAAAGAAAGATTCATAGGTCTAGTGCATGTGAAGGATACATCTTCTTTGACACTTAAAAACGCCATAAATGAAATACTTACAAGTAATAAGCTGAGTTTCAGTCAGGTAAATTATTCTTTACTTTTTTGTTATTTCAATTTAATATATATATATATATATATATATATATATATATATATATATATATATATATATATATATATATGAAGTGTTTTAAATTTTAATAGATAAGAGGACAAGGTTATGATGGGGCTAGCAATATGTGAATGGAATTCAATGGTTTGAAAGTTTTGATATTACAAGAGAATGACATGGCTTTTTATGTACATTGCTTTGCACACCAACTTCAATTAGTAGTTGTGGCTGTAGCAAAGAAGCATGATGGTGTTAGTGACTTTTTTGAGTAAATTTCGTTGGTGGTTAATGTAGTTTGTGCATCGTGTAAAAGAAAAGACTTACTACGAGAGCAAGCAAGAGAAAGGGTGCAAAAAGGCTTGTGTGGTGGTGAACTTGAAACCGGAAGAGGGTTAAATCAAGAGACTACACTTGTTCGAGCGGGAGAAACAAGATGGGGTTCACATTTCAACACACTCACATGTTTAATGAAGTTGTTTGCGGATGTTCTTGTAGTTTTAGATTTTGTGAAAGAGGAGGGAGGGTCATTGGCAAACCGTCAACAAGCATCTGGAATCTTAGCATATTTTAAATCATACGAGTTCGTGTTTTACTTACATATGATGTATGACATTTTACACGTCACGGGCACATTGTCAAAGCAACTTCAAAGAAAAGATCTAGACATTTTAGAAGGGGCTTCGATGGTTAGATGGACAATGGAGGCATTGCAATATTTTAGAAACATAGGGTTTGCTAGCATTTTGCTAAAAGTATCATCTTTTTGTCAAACACACAAAATTGATACTTTGGATATGGAAGAGTTGTATATTGGTGCGAGAAACCGTAGGACTACAAAGACTAATAGGTTTCATTTTGAGGTTGAAATCTTCAACACGGTGGTAGATATGCAACTTATAGAATATCGGGATCGATTTAGTGAAACAAGCACTTACTAGAATACATGGGTGCTTTGAGCCCTTGTGATTCATTTGCACAATTTTACAAATCAAATTTATTGAAGTTGGGTAAGTTATACAAGTATGACTTTGATGATTTAGATATGATAGACCCTGAAGGACAACTTAAGATATTTTATCACTCTTGTATCAAAGATGAACGCTTCACTAGTTTGAAAGGAATTTCCGACCTTTCTCGTTTGATGGTTAGTACGGGGAAGTATCGGTCTTATCCTTTGGTTTATAAGTTATTAAAGTTGGCTTTGATATTACCCGTAGCGACCGCAAGTGTAGAAAGATGTTTTTCAAGGATGATGCTCTTGAAGACCCACTTGCGTAACAAAATTGGTGATGAATTTTTGAACGACGCATTGCTTTGTAATGTCGAGACCGAAGCACTTGCGAAAGTTGAGAATGAAAAAGTGATTGAGCGGTTTCAAAAGATGTTTGCATGAAGAGGACAAATTTAAATTCTAATATATCGTTGTTATACTATGTTTAGCCAACAAAAAAAAATTGTATTAAATGTTTTATATTATGTTTGACCGGAATTTTTTTTAATATTTTATATTATGTGTGATGGGGAAAAAAAATTGTGCAACCCCTACTACTAATTCCTGCGTCCGCCCCTGGTGTGTGTGTGTGATATGCCGCTACCACGCCAGCTCCTTCCCCATAGCTAAAGAGGTACCTGAAACCAAAACTGTAAAATGTAAGCACGAAGCTTAGTGAGTTCCCCCATAATACCACATACCATATGATCATATGATGAACAGCTAGGAGATACGGGCCTCACACACACTCATGGAGATACAGGCCTCGCCCACACTCCGCTATCTGAGAGATACGGGCCTCGCCCACACTCCGCTATCTGAGAGATACGGGCGATCTCGGGCCTCGCCCACACTCCGCTATCTGAGAGATACGGGCCTCGCCCACACTCAACTACTAAACCATAACATACAAGTATCATACAACGAGTATAAACAATTCTACCACACTAGAATATATCATCATCAAACTCAACTATGAGATACAGGCTCTGCCCACACTCCGATACTATCATATCGCCTATACGGGCCGACCTTGGTGCCTTAGACCCGTTCATACTGGAAGGAAACTCACCTCGAAAAGTAGTTGTTGAAAGTCTGCTTGCTAGACGTCTGACTGCTGCACCGGTAATCCTCCGGCTATAAATCCATAAACATAGATTAGTCACTCATAAATACCCTTAGGTCAAATGATTGACCTACCCCTGGTCCAAGGTCAACTCCTTGGTCAAAGTCAACTTCCAGTTGACTGGAATCGCCGAGTCACGGCACACACTCGCCGAGTCTCTCTCCTACTATCCCAGTACTAACTCATCAAGTCCCTCTTCCCACTCACTGATTCACCCTTAACTCACTTCTTGGGACAATTAGACTGACTCGAGATCCGATTCGTCGAGTCCGAGAGCAACTAGCCGAGTCCCACGAGCAGATCTCCTACTCGCTTCCAAATCCTCACCAGAGCATCTATCTTAAGGAATTGGTTTCTGGGACTATTGCTACACGTTAAATTGCTAACTCCACGTGCAGCTACGAAGGGTTGGACCTTCTACACTTAAACCCTTCTTAACTCAGTAACAGTTCATATGACTCGCCGAGTTTGAAGAACAACTCGTCGAGTTCCAGGCAATCTTCATAGGACTCGCCGAGTCGTTCATCCAACTCGTCGAGTCTAATACCATCTTCATAGAGCTCGCCGAGTCTCTTCAACTCTCCTCCCATACAGACCAAATCTGAGACATGCAACAGTTCCAAACCATAGATCTAAGCTCCTAGGGCATGCTTATCACGTAAAGTTGCAAACTTTACGTGCATGCATGGCCCTATGAGCTCCAAAAGGCAGTTCCAAGCTCTTTATGAGGTCATACACTCAATAGGGACCTCAATCACTTCAACCACAAAGACTTTACACTTCTAAGATGTCCATAAGGTCCAAATCTGAAGTCCTTTAAGAACATAGAGCATAAACACATGAAGTTTGAGGTTTTAGGGCTTGAAAACCACCAATTAGGGACAAAAAGGGAATCTAATAAACTAGTGATCAAGGTAGGAACTTTTCTACCTGAATGGAAGCTTCTCACAGTGTAGATTTCGGATCTACTTCCCCTCCTTGCACTCTTCAACCTCCTCCTTCTTCTTCTAAGCTCCAAACTTCCTTCACAAAGCCAAAAATCACTCACAAGAACAATATGGGGGCTAGGGTTTCGCTCTACAGCTCTCTAAAAGTGTTAGGGACAAGGGAGGCCGAGTTAGAGTGTTTAAATAGGGTGCAAACCCTCGAATTAGAGTTTTTGCCCAAACAGGGTCTACTCGCCGAGTCCGGGACCCGACTCGCCGAGTTCACCGCTTAAGTCCCGTGTCTCTTCTAGCTTCTACTCGGCGAGTTGGAACTTCAACTCGCCGAGTCCAAGGCCAAAATGCAAGGTGTACAACAAGAGGATACGTACCAAGAACCAGGTGCTACATATGGACTTATTTTGCAAAATAATAATAATAATAATAATAACAATAATGACTAAATGTGTAAAAAGTGAGAAATATATTACCATATTAAGTCATTTCTCGGCTTACCTGTAATAGCTGATGATAAGGACTGAATGTATACAGTTTAAACAAGTTGAAGAAGATAAATATAAACGAAAAAAAACTTAGTGACCAAATATAATAAATATGTGCATATCAAAAAAGGATAATGACTTAAAAAAGTAATATTCTTTTTGATTTGTACATATTTGGTCACTGAGTTTTCGTCCATATTTGTTGTAACATTTAGATTCGTTGAGGTATTTTATAAATTTCAAGTTATGAGTTTTGAGTTGCCACGACGTGGTGGAGGCACCACCACACCGTGACATGTCTTAAATATGCACCGACCTTAATCTGGTCCCCATGATTAAGGTCTAAATGTGAAAAACCTAAGCAACCAAGCAGCTGAGGTCGCAGTGGCCATAAACATCAACAGTCCTGAACATCTCATTAATAATTGTCTCACATAGGATGTCGTGAGAAAACCTAAAGAAATCGATCATAAGTACTGAATGTGTACAAAAACAACAAATACTTATTTTAGGAAAAGAAAATATTAAAGACTAAATATGCAAAAAAAATATATCGAAGAGTATATATATACAAAATCTAACCTAATAAATGAAAATCAATTTTGCCAAATGTCATGTTCTCATTGATTTTGACACATGTTATTTTCTAAGAGTTTTTGAATTATTTTTTTCCACTTGTCATTTTTTTAAAATTTTCAATATTTTAAATTTAAAATCCAAATTTTAATGAGATTTATATATGTTAATTAGGTCATTCTATTAAATTTCATAATAAATGCTCTAAAACCTTTATTACTTACTTTGTTTATTATATTCTTTGTATTTATATAAAATTATTATTTTAAAAACTATGTAATGTTTATAATTAATATATTTATATATATTAAAGAAATGAATCTTAGGAATAGTAAAGTTGCTATTTTTTTTGGCAACTTTACTCCTCATTTTTTTGGGCATTTTGACATTTTTTGTCCTTACAATCAATAATTTTACACTTTTTAGGGACTTTTTAATATTTAAAGTTTGGTCACAAAACTTTAATGATTTGACAACTTTGATCCCTTTTCAAAAATTTGCAAATTCCTATCCCTTTAATTCTTTAGCCATTTTAACACTTCTGGTCCTTACAGTAAAAACTTTTACATTTAAAAAAAAAAACAGTCTATGGCAAAGCCCGAGCTTTTCATCCTTGTATTTTCTACGTCTGTTATATTTATTGATTCGGAAAAAACATTCAAAACTTTTGGCCCCCACGTAACATGGTTAAACTTTCTAGTTTTATATTAAACTTTTTATAAATCCGTATAATATGCCCGAGATAGTAATAAATATATTAGCATGTTAAATCTTTTTTTTTTCAATTTTACTAATACAGGTACACTGACAATTGGCTGCCGCAATCGATCAGCCCAAATATCAATTACGGACGCTGTCGGCAAATCCGCGTAACTCTCTTTCTCTATCTCCGGAAACGTAAACCCTAACAGATCTCCCTAATAAAACTTCAATTCATCAATTCTTTGACGTAGATCCGGGTACATTCGAACGCCGATCGGATCTCACCAGCGTAAAATTGACAATGGCGGCATCACGGCGTCTCCGTGACCTACAATCGCAACCAGGCAACAAGATCTGCGTCGATTGTTCACAAAAGAACCCTCAGTGGGCATCCGTATCCTATGGCATTTTTATGTGCTTGGAGTGCTCCGGCAAGCACCGTGGCCTCGGTGTGCACATCTCTTTTGTCCGATCGGTCACCATGGATTCATGGTCCGAGATCCAGCTCCGTAAAATGGAATCCGGCGGCAACGAGAAGCTTAACAATTTTTTGTCCGAGTATGGTATCCCGAAAGAAACCGACATAATCGCGAAATATAATTCCAACGGGGCATCGGTTTATCGCGACCGAATACAAGCCCTGGCAGAAGGTAAACAATGGCGGGATCCGCCGGTTGTGAAGGAGAGCCCGATCAAAGGTGGAAGTACAAAGAAACCACCGATGCCGGGCGGAGGTGGGGCTAAGGTTGGTAATAATCACGGAGATGGTGGGTGGGATGATCACTGGGGGGATAGCAATTTCGATGATGATAGTGTCAGATCTACGGATAATATGAGGAGGAATCAGACGGTTGGAGATTTCAGGAGCGGTAGTGCTGCTGGTGCCGCGCCAGCTAGGTCAAGATCTACGCAGAGTTTGTATACACAGTCGCAATTAGAGGCGTCTGCTGCCTCAAAGGAGGATTTTTTTGCACGGAGGATGGCGGAGAATGAATCAAGGCCGGAGGGATTGCCGCCCAACAAGGGTGGGAAGTATGTCGGGTTCGGGTCGTCCCCTAATAACATGCCACGAAGTAATTCTCAAGCAGATGTTTTCTCTTCGGTCACTCAGGTACACTGGACTGTATGCAAAGTTCTGAATTTAGATTTTCGAAATCTTGGATTATTTACTATCAGTTTCTGTTTGTTGTGTCTATCCTGATTATCTCTTGTTGAATTTCACATAAAATCCTAATGAGCTTTTCTCTCTTTAATATGATAGATGCATATATGTAGTGTTCGATAATGATTATACATAGTTGAGTGAGTGTGAGGGTTCCATGATACATATCTATATAAATATCTGATATTGGTCAGATAGGTTATTTGATGCTGATTGTATGAAAAATCATATGTTTGTGCAGGGACTTGGTAAGTTATCCGTTGTTGCTGCATCTGCTGCACAGTCAGCTGCCAACGTGGTTCAAGCTGGTACTAAGGAATTCACTACAAAGGTTTATAATTTCACAACGAAGGATTCACACATACACATATGCTCTTTTTTATCTGTGTGATTCATATCCCCAAGGTCCCAACCAATTTAGAATTTTTATTTTTATTTTTTTAGGTGAGAGATGGGGGCTATGATCACAAGGTAAATGAGACCGTGAATGTTGTGACTGCAAAAACAACTGAAATCGGACAGATGACATGGGGCCTCATGAGAGGTGTTGTGGCTTTGGCTACACAGAAGGTAGAAGAGTTTACCAAAGAAGGTCAAGGTCAAGGTCCCGGTCCCTCTTGGAATGATACACAATCAAGAGATGGGTTTTATCAGGAGTCAAAAGGCTGGAATCCCAATTCCAACTCCAACTCCAACGGAACCTCAAATGGCAGGAATGGAGTCTCCAAGAGCTCCTCGGGCAGAAATGTGAATTCGGTTGGTGGTGGTGCTTGGGATGATTGGGATAATGATGGTTATAGAAAGCCAGCATCTGAAACTACTAGTGTATCATCTCATAAAGGGGGTGACAGCTGGGCAGGGTGGGATGATGATAAAGATGATGATGATGGTTTCTACCAGAAACCATCCAATGGTAAAACCCCTGTCCGTAATGGGGGAAAATCAACGGATTCAGATTGGTCGGGGGCAGGTTTTCACTGAGGTTAGTGGTTTGTACTTTATACTTTATATATATGTACAATTAATTGGTCAACATGTGTTGGGGAGCTATCAACTAATTGCCCAACTAAAACAGAAATTGTATACGATGAAGAGTTGGAGTTCTTTTGGCTTTCCGTTTTTATGATTCTAGTCATGTAATTTGGTATAAAAAACATAAACCATTTGTTAATTGTTGGTAAGAATTTCAATTGGAAGTCTTTAGTTCTTTCCCTTGGGGATAGTTAGTCCGATTTGTTTTCTGATGGACTTACAAGTGGATGAACATGTTAATTGGGCTGAATAACTTTAACCAATGATGAACCAGTTTAAGATCCTCCAAGTATAGCATTCTCAATATCTTCTCCGCTTAATGCATAACTAAATCTTATCTCCACATTTTTATCTTGATTTCCAAGCCCACTCTTTAAGATACCTGCACTCAAATAAGGTTTTGATCATACGAACACCAAGAACCTCAAATGATGATGTGAATATTCAAATGAAAGCAATAGAAATCGATGGCCAATACCCAAGATTGGATTTGAACTTGTCTGGATTATAAAAAGCTCCATTAGGCAGAGAAGATATTGAGAATGCTATACTTGGAGGACCTTGAGCTAGTTCATCATTGGTAAAACTTGATTCCGCAATTTTTAAGATCATTGGTTAAATTTGAAAATTTGATTCCATAATTTATGAGTTGGATACACACAACAGATAATGAATTGAAAGAAAATGTTAACATGGGTTGATTCAGAAGGCTTTGATAAAAAAATTGAAAGAAATCGATTCATAAAAGACGACGACAGCAAAGGAAGGAGGAAGAAACTGTGAAGGTGGAGGCTATGTGTGCGTCTGCGTCGTCCCTTCTTCATTTCCGTGCCTTTGTTCTTGCGATTAGTTGGAGCGAATTTGTTCTCAATCCTTCACATTTTGCTATTGGACCGATTGGAATGAGGTGATAATAGCTGACCGATTAGAAAGCAAATCAAACACACCTTAAATATGAACAAAAGCAAAGATTAGTTGCCCCATTACCCTTATAAAATAATTATTTGCATTCTCTTTTAACAACACTACTTAAGAAGGTTATAGAGCGTCTCCAATGGTTACTCATAAAGAATTATTAGTTTATTTATTTATTTATTTTTTTTATTTTATAAAATACTATTTTTAATGGTTAACCATTTCAAATTTTTTTTTCTTTTCTATAATTTATTAGTTTATCTTTATCTATCTTAAATGTTTTATTAAGTCCTTATATAATTTATTAGTTTTTAACATGTCATATTTCGGGTGTTTTTTAACATGTCATATTTCGGGTGTTTATTGGTAACTTTTTGAAAAACATATCAGGTATTTATTGGATGATTATATTTTACTAACATATGTTATATTTATCTTTTTATAGTCACTTAACGCCAAAAAATAAACTGAAGAAAATAAATTTAATGGATATTTTTTTGCGAAGCTATAAAAGTTAATAAATTCTCACACATATAGTTATAGAAGTATAAAAAAGATAAAATATTATGTAACCGTAATATTTTATAATATTTGATATTTTTAATTCTGAAAGTTTTGATAATTTCTTGTCAATTATATAACCTTTATAAATTATATTCATTTTTATTTTGTTTATTAAATCAATTGATTAACTAATAAAAAAAATCTTATATTTAAATATAATTAAGGTATAAAATAAAGTATTATTAAATATAGTGATTGAATGTGATAAAACCTAAAATAAAATTTAAAGGTTAGAGAAAAATAATTATTTGGAGTGACATATGAATAAGTTCTTTTGTCTACTACCAATGAATGAACTTTAAGTGTGTGAAAACCAGAAAGAGGGAACATATGTCGGTTCTACAAGGCAAGAAAACAAGATAAGAAGAAAGAGCAATGCATGATAACTAAACATGACAAGGAGAGGTTAACTAGATTTTCATAGACAATAGCAATGGCAAGGAGACTAATCCCGATATTCTTCCCTAAAGGATTCTATTGATCCAAGACCTGTATGTAGACGTGTGTCTCCCCCGCTTTCGGTTAAGGCCATAAAGAATTATCTTACATTTATCTTCTGTGAAGTTTGATTTCTTTGAAAACCAAGGATGAAGCTAGAATGTCGAGTACGGACTTCCAATGCTTCCCAATTCCACTAGTATAAAAGAGTTTATTCAACTCTTGAGAGATTCTAGAGTTCCTCAGCTACCCCAATTTGATGAAAATGAGGTAACTTAGCTATTCCTTTCGCCATAATAAGAAAGGTCCATCAAGACTCATAAATTACCCTAGATATTTTCAATCCCTCTAGTCGAGAGTTCTTAGCCTTTGTCTTAGAAATTGAGCTCTCACAAAGCAAGTCATTACTTATTCTTTACACACACTTTCTATTTGACTTGGCCTATTTCTTTCTCATTAGATCATTTAAGCAAGGAAAGAATGTTTGCACTAACTTTCTCTTCTTTAACAGTAAAAACCTTCCAAAAGATTTTTTTTGTAAAATCTTTAGGAAAAAACTGCAATATTTATTAGAGATGTTTTAAAGAATTTATTATTGTTTTTTGAATTTGGTAGGTTGTGAAGCCACCAAACAAATTACACCATTTTACTTGCAAATAAAATAAAATATAATGGTAAAAAGGGGAATCAAATCCACAGAGAAATGGTTGTATTCAATTACCAATGCAATCCAAATGAACATGTGAAATAAAACTAAACAACTAAAACTAAACTAAGGGGGGGGGGGGGGTTGTGATTTGTTTGAAAACTAAAAGACTTGAAAACACTAAACTCTTGCAATTAAGCAACATGGTGATATGCTCAAATATGGGAAAGAATTGGTCAACACTCCTTAATCAAAGTTAAGGATGTGATTGAAGCAATTAAACCCAAAAAATAAGCAGCCTTAAGAATGAAGGAAAACCTCAATCCTGGAGGATGTCAATTCTTACACAACCATACAGGAGTCATGATCCATAAGCTAGAGATGATTTCTACCATCATAAAGCTCTTGTTCTATATCAATTTAATGATCTATTACTTAATAAAAGAAGAAGGCTAACAATTGCTCATCAAATACCAAGCTCAAGAACAGAAGTATCAAACAATCATATGAATGAAGAACTAGAAATCATTAACATAAACTAAATTATAAACAAACCTTCAAAACTCATAAATATTAAGGGGTTTTGGCCGAAGTAAAACAAAATAGAGTACCTAGCCACTCAAAATCACAAATGTGTTTAAACATCAAAGATTAAGAGAATAGTAGCAAAATGAGATGATGAATACTTATTGCTCTCCAAAATCACCCAAAACTGCTCCGATGGTGTCAAAACTCAATCTGGTGGCTGCAAGACTTAACCCCCAAGGTAAATGATAAGCCAAATGACCAAAATGCCCCTGGTAAGGCAGTTGTGCGGGTACCCACGTAGGTCTGTGCGGGTGAAATGTCATTGGTTGATTCCTCCACTACTCCATTCCATTACATAAGATTCCTTTGGTCCCCTTCACACCCATTATAATTAGAATTTGATCCAATTATCTTCTAGCACTTGAAGGGATAGTCCAAAACCATCTCGAATTGTAACATCCCAAAAATCATTATAAAATTTTTGATTTTTCAAAAACCATTTTAACAAACCATAAGTCATACAAAACATTGTTTCCAAAACGTAGTCATAAAATCGGAGTATCCAATAACATATCTCAACATAAATCCAAAGGATAATGTGTACGATCATACATTCGTATTGCTCTGATCATTTGAAATACCTGAAACCATGAAACCAAACTGTAAGCCAAAACTTAGTGATTTCCCCCAAAATACTCCACACACCAAAACATATACAAGCATGCTCCTTGGGGTCTACAGTCGTCAGACTGGATTACCCCCATCCTACCATCATCAGGATGGATTGCCCCCGACCCACACTCACCAGATTGGATTGCCCTAGGTTTGTTGGCTTACAGAATAAAGCAGTACAACCTCAACTCAACCACACTATGTCGACATATCCAACAAATAAACAATAACTAACAAGTACCGGTAATCATACAGATCTACCAATATAATAGATCACTACAACATAACATCTTATATACTAGGACACGTAACACAACCTAGTGGGCCGACATTGGTGCATTCGACCCATGAGTATAATGAGGAAAACTCACCACGAAGTCTAGAAGATAGTGTTGGAATAGTGTCTAAGCCCGTAACTATATTTGGTATGTGCTTGACCCGGTTGTGCATGGTCCTTTTGGGTTGCCTTCTCCATAGCAACTTGACAAGGTAATTTAAGGAGAAAGAGAGAGTATTATGATTTATTAATATATTATAAGAATAATATATTAAAGGAGAAATCATATTTATTTAATTAGTATTGGTCATAAATTAATTAAGAATTAATTTAGTGGTCAAAAGAGATTAATTGAATAAAGGGGTATAAACTGTCAAATGTGTGATAGTTGAGTTTTAGGTTAAGGAAACCTAATGGGCTTAGGGGGGAACGAAATTATGATGGGTAACCATCATATTTTCGTCCAAGGGCCTTATTCCAGAAGGTTCCATGGGCTGCTTGGTGGTTAAGCTGTCCATTAGGGTTTAGAGTGAAACCCTAGTAACCTGTAACTATAAATATGACCCCTAGGGCATGAATTTGGCTACCACTTGATTCCAAGAGTTCCCTAGGCCGAATTCTAGCCTCCATCTCCCTCTCTCATATTGCCTTCTTGCTTGTGGGGTTTGTGAACCATTAGAGGAGTTGCATTTGTGACTCTAGGCTCAAAAGAAGAAGATATACAAGATCTAAGCCAACAATTGAAGAGGTAAACATCTAGATCTGATTCTATATGTTGGTTATGTTGTTTATATGCTAGATTAGGGTTTGTAAGTCTTGGAATCAAAGCATGTTCAATAGTGAAACCTAGATCCAAGCATTAGGGTTTGTATGAGCACATAGGAATGTTTCTTATGCATAAAACTCATCAGTGGTATCAGAGCTTTGATTGGTTTCAGTTGTATGTGATGCTTAACTGCTTTATTTGCTGAGAAAACGATTTTTTTGGTCCCTGCCCGACTCAACTCGGCGAGTCACTACCTGGACTCGGCGAGTTGGCCCCTACTCGGCGAGTCCAGGCCTGACTCGGCGAGTCAGTTCGTCAGAATTAGGGTTTTTCGGGTTTTTGGCTGCTGTTTTGACTTGGACTTGATGCTTAATTGTTTTATGAAGTTAAAATCCGAATTTTATCTATATTAAGTGTTTATCCTTGCCAAAAGAATAGATAATTTCAAATCCTTTTAAATATTAGTTATTTATGTGATAAATATGGATTATTTAAAAAAAAATTATTTGGTAATTATCTAATGACTGAAATTAAGATTAGGTCAAATATATATAATTATAAGATTAATTGGTTAATTTGAATTATTTGTTATTTGATCCCTTATGTTTTGAAAAGTTCAAAAACTTGCCCTCAAGTTTTGAAATTTGAATTTTGTAATTAAAAGTTTAATTTTGAATAATTTAAATTTCAAACCCTTAGAATTTTACAAGTTTAAAATTCAACCCTATACTATTATATATTACAAGCTTAATTAATATATATATGTATAACTTAAATGCTAGTCTTACCGTTAGTATGCCTCATTCACGAAGCCGGTCTATAAGGTGGGTATAAGGTTGCTGCCTATAAAATGGCGCTTAATGGGTGTACACTCACACCTACCGCTTGCTTGACTGGTGGAGGGTCGTTAGCCGAATGGGTAGGATAGGGCAACCCTCTCCTCATTAAAAGTATAATGTTGAATATAAAGTAACTACATGCTTTTTACAAATTCCCATTCCTAGTTACTTTAGGGTAAAATGTGAAAATGATGCTAATCCATGGAATTACACTTCGTACCTTTGTCAAACGTTGATGGAGCGCGTGTGGTTAACCGGCACATCAATTTGGGGATGACATAGGTAGCGAAGGGTGACTCGATGTTTGTCATAGATCAATGGAGCGTGTGTGGTTTACCGACACATTGATTAGGTGATAGTGACATTGAGTGCACCACGTTAATTCGCATGGTTATTCACAAATTTGTTTGCGATCCTCGGCATCCCAGTCGCAAATTTGAAATGCATATCGAGATTTAAACATGTCATTGAAAAGTTCAATGAATCTCAAAGATCTAGGAGTTTTCAATACATTTAAAACCTAAATTGCTTTTTCGTTTTTCATGGTGAGAATTAGTGAATCGTCATTCACTTACCTTCAAATTATTTACTTTTAGAGTACGACATCCCTTTCTAAGTTGTAAATAATGTTGTTGGATCCTAGCCCTAATTTCTCATTTGGGTGTTTAATTAGGGATTCATTTCTAATCAAACTTTGTTCCTTTCTTTTTCAGATGTCTGCTAACAACAACAACAACAACAATGCTTCTGGGTCATTCTTGTTGATGAACTTGTGTCAGAAAGTGACATTTGATGGTTCAAACTTCAACGAGTGGATGAGGTACATTCGCATGATCACACGCTATGAGGACAAAGAATATGTCCTCGATGAAAAGCTTGAGAAGATCATCCCAGATGTTGCTACTCCTGAGGAATTGGCCGCCTTTGAGGCCCACGAGCGTGATGCCACGAAAGTTCACTGCATCATGTTGGCCACCATGAACCTCGAACTCCAAAAGTCCTATGAGGACATGTATCCATATGAAATGCATCAGGATTTGCTGGACAGGTATCACCAGAGCGCGAGGCAAGAGCGCTATGAGATCATTACCAACAGGATCACCGCTAAGATGGGGAGTGGAGAATCCCTAACCTCTCATTTGCAGAAAATGCAGAGGTATGTTGATCGTCTTCTCAAACTTAATGTTAAGTTTGATGAGGATTTGGCTATCGACATAATCCTCCACTCCTTGCCCTCCTGCTACAATGAGTTTAGGATGACCTACCATATGAACAAAGTGGAGGTCTCCTTGAGCAAGCTCCAAGGACTTTTGAGGACTGCTGAGAGCAACCTCAAAGACAAATCCGTTGCACCGTCCCCTGCCGTGGCCGCTCCTGTGATGGCAATAGGTCAAGGAAAGGGCAAAAAGAGGAAGGCTCCATGTAAGAGCCACCATAAGGGGAAACCCCGTGATGGTTCGTCCTCAAGTGGGACCAAAGCTGGCTCCGTTAAACCCTCTTCCGATCCTAAAGAAGCAGAGTGCTTCTATTGCCACCAAAAGGGTCACTGGAAGCGAAGCTGCCCTCAATATCTGCAGGACATAAGAGATGGGAAGATCAAGCCCACATTTGCAGGTATGTATTCTATTAAATCTAATAACTCATCATTTGCTACTTCATGGGTTCTTGATACAGGATGTGGTTACCACATTTGTTCTGATTTGCAGGGCCTAAAAAGAAGTAGGGAGATGGAGCATGGGAAGATGAACCTGATTATGGGAAATAGAAGATCGTCGCCTGTGACCAAAGTCGGTGTTTATTCTTTAGTGTTGAGTAATGGGTTAGGAATAGATTTAGAGAATTGCTGTTATTCGCCAGATATGGCAAGAAACATTATTTCTTTTCACGGGTTGTTTAGACAAGGTTTCAGATATTCTTTTGATAATAATAATGGTTCTATTAATGTTTATTTGAATGGTATCTTTTATTTCAATGCATTACCTTGTAATGGGATTTATGAATCTGTGATGATTGTTGATAATTTTGGAAATAATGTTTTGAATATTGATTCGTCTACTAGTCTAGACAAAGCATGCTTGTGGCATTGTCGCCTTGGCCATGTCAACAAGAAACGCATAGCCCAACTCCAAAAGGATGGAGTGTTGGAGTCATTCGACCTTAGGGACGATGACACGTGTGAGTCTTGTTTACTTGGGAAGATGACCAAGTCACCCTTTACTGGCACGTGTGAAAGGGGTGAGGGTTTATTGGATCTCATACACACCGATGTATGTGGGCCCTTTAGATCCACCACAAGGGATGCTTGTCGCTTCTACGTGACTTTTACAGATGATTATAGCAGATATGGATATATCTACTTGATCAAGCAAAAGTCGGAAACCTTTGAAAAGTTCAAAGAGTTTAAGAATGAAGTGGAGAATCATCTGGGCAGGAAAATCAAGATGCTTCGGTCAGACCGAGGAGGAGAGTACCTAAGTCTTGAGTTTCACGACTATCTAAAAAAATGCAGAATCGTTTCGCAATTGACGCCCCCGAGAACGCCACAGTTGAATGATGTGGCTGAGAGACGTAATCGGACCTTGTTGGACATGGTTCGTTCTATGATGAGTCGGACTTCGTTACCAATAGCTTTCTGGGGGTATGCCTTAGAGACTGCCGCCCACATACTTAACTTAGTTCCCACCAAGAAGGTTTCCAAGACTCCTCACGAGATGTGGACAGGGAAGGCTCCCTCGTTGGTACATATCAAGGTTTGGGGTTGTGAGGCTTTCATAAGACGAGAGACTCATGACAAACTAGAACCTCGTAGTGAGAAGTGTTATTTCATTGGCTATCCGCAGAAGTCTTTTGGCTACCTTTTCTATAGACCGAGTGACAATGTTGTTTTCGTTGCTAGAAGAGGGGTTTTTCGAGAAAGGGAATTAATAAGCCAAGAAGACAGTGGGAGGCAAATTGAACTTGAAGAGATTCAAGATCAAAGCGATGAAGGAACCTCGGACACTGGCACTCAACTTGAGGAGGAAACTCCTGTTGAACCTATTGACGAGTCCCTACCTCTTCGGCGTTCCACTAGGGCTAGTGTTCCACCCCAGTTTTATGGTTTTCATATTACTACTGAAGGGGATACATTTATTAGTGATAGTACACTAGTAAATTTGGATGAACCTAGCAGCTATAAGGAAGCCATGGCAGGCCCAGAGTCTGCAAAATGGAAAGAGGCTATGGACAGCGAGATTCAGTCCATGTACGACAACCAAGTTTGGAATTTGGTTGATAATGTACCGGGTCGTAAGACAGTCGGGTGCAAGTGGATCTTCAAGAAGAAGACGGACATGGATGGGAAAGTGCATACTTATAAAGCGCGATTGGTTGCGAAGGGCTTTACTCAAACTCCCGGAGTTGACTATGATGAGACCTTCTCGCCAGTTGCAAAGATAAAGTCTATTAGGGTGATGCTTGCCATAGCTGCGTTTCATGATTATGAAATATGGCAGATGGACGTGAAAACCGCTTTCCTTAATGGAAAGTTGGCTGAGGATGTCTACATGAATCAGCCAGAGGGTTTTGTTGATGCGAAGCATCCAAATAGAGTATGCAAGCTTGAGAAATCCATTTATGGATTGAAACAAGCATCTCGCAGGTGGAATCTTTGTTTTGACGAGAAGGTTAAAGAGTTTGGCTTTCTGCGAAGCGAAGATGAATCTTGTGTCTATGTCAAAGCTAGTGGGAGTATAGTAAGCTTCCTCGTATTGTATGTCGACGACATACTACTCATAGGAAACGATATCCCAACCTTGCAGGAGGTCAAGTCCTGGCTTGGGAAATGTTTCGCTATGAAGGACCTCGGAGAGGCTGCTTATATTCTGGGAATAAGAATAGTTAGAAACAGGGAAAAGAGACTGATAGGACTCAGTCAGGATACATACTTGGAAAAGGTACTAAAGCGTTTTAGTATGGAAAATTCCAAGAAAGGGGAGTTGCCAATCCAAAGCAATACCAAGCTGAGTAAGACTCAGAGCCCGAGTACAGAGACAGAGATAGCTGATATGAGTCGAGTACCTTACGCTTCCGCAGTAGGCTCTATCATATACGCTATGACTTGTACTCGCCCTGATGTGGCCTTCGCCTTGAGCATGGTCAACAGATATCAAGGGAACCCTGGTAGAGCACATTGGATTGCAGTTAAGAATATTCTTAAGTACCTTCGGAGGACCAAGGAATGGTTTCTAGTCCTCGGTGGGAGTGATGACTTAAGGGTACGAGGGTATAGTGACGCTAGTTTTCAGACGGATCGGGATAACTTCCGATCGCAGTCAGGCTGGGTCTTTACCCTAAATGGAGGAGCAGTGACTTGGAAAAGTTCCAAGCAAGAGACTGTAGCTGATTCAACGTGCGAATCAGAGTATATTGCGGCGAGCGAAGCGTCAAAGGAGGCTATATGGTTGAAGAACTTCATTGGAGACCTTGGAGTTGTGCCATCCATAAAAGAGCCGATGGAAATTTTCTGTGATAATGAAGGTGCGGTTGCCTTGACCAAGGAACCGAGAGATCATGGCAGATCTCGACATATTGACAGAAAATACCATTTTATCAGACATCGGGTAGAAGAGGGACTCCTCGTTGTGAAGAGGGTATCATCAGAAGAGAACCCAGCAGATCCCCTTACGAAGGGACTGAGTAGGGTCAAACACTTGCAGCACGCTAGGAGCATTGGGCTGAAGGATGATATAAGTTTGGATTAGATATGAAATGTGTAATAGATAGTTTGTACTTGACATTTGATGAATAAATGAAATTGTATTATTTATGAGTAAAGTTACTATCTTATGTTGGTTATTTATCTATTGTTTCCATTTTGCATGTTTTGACTTCCTGAATGATATGATTATTCAAAAGGTCCACAGTCGGTCATATTTTGGAAGTAGATATGAATTAAGACTGTCATGAATTGTTTGTAGATTGTCTGAAAGGTTTTGGACATAGCAAAGGTTTGCTGCAAAGTTCATGAGTGCTTGTGAATATAAGTTGAGCATTGGATTAAACCCGAGTTTGCTGTATCACTTAGTGGTGTTTTATCTTAAGTGATTGCAAAATGATAACATCATATAGTCTTAAAACTTAGAGATATGGTTGTTGTTTGCTGGTTGGTTATACATTGATAATGTGTAAACGCATCAGTAACTTGATGTTATAAAACACATTATTGTGTGTGATCCATTAGCAAATGATAGATGCATATGAGTCGAAGTTGATCTGTTCCTTTTATTCTATGAGGATAAAAGTGATATATTGGCCACTTGATGATTTGGTTTGACTTATGTGCCGGGCCCGGTCAGAATGAAGTTGATGTGTTCAACTAAATTCTATGTCAAACAAATCGGAAATCAAGGAACTACTGCTGGATAATAAGCATTGTCAGCATAATATCCAGAACAGAGGATTATACAATCCCTTATCTAAAGGACAAGTTGATCAGAGTTGACAGCGAAGTATAAGAGCTACGATTGCTAATCGGATTCTGAAGTCATATGTGAGATATAGTTACTAGACTTATCCAAGTGGGAGACTGTTGGAATAGTGTCTAAGCCCGTAACTATATTTGGTATGTGCTTGACCCGGTTGTGCATGGTCCTTTTGGGTTGCCTTCTCCATAGCAACTTGACAAGGTAATTTAAGGAGAAAGAAAGAGTATTATGATTTATTAATATATTATAAGAATAATATATTAAAGGAGAAATCATATTTATTTAATTAGTATTGGTCATAAATTAATTAAGAATTAATTTAGTGGTCAAAAGAGATTAATTGAATAAAGGGGTATAAACTGTCAAATGTGTGATAGTTGAGTTTTAGGTTAAGGAAACCTAATGGGCTTAAGGGGGAACGAAATTATGATGGGTAACCATCATATTTTCGTCCAAGGGCCTTATTCCAGAAGGTTCCATGGGCTGCTTGGTGGTTAAGCTGTCCATTAGGGTTTAGAGTGAAACCCTAGTAACCTGTAACTATAAATATGACCCCTAGGGCATGAATTTGGCTACCACTTGATTCCAAGAGTTCCCTAGGCCGAATTCTAGCCTCCATCTCCCTCTCTCATATTGCCTTCTTGCTTGTGGGGTTTGTGAACCATTAGAGGAGTTGCATTTGTGACTTTAGGCTCAAAAGAAGAAGATATACAAGATCTAAGCCAACAATTGAAGAGGTAAACATCTAGATCTGATTCTATATGTTGGTTATGTTGTTTATATGCTAGATTAGGGTTTGTAAGTCTTGGAATCAAAGCATGTTCAATAGTGAAACCTAGATCTAAGCATTAGGGTTTGTATGAGCACATAGGAATGTTTCTTATGCATAAAACCCATCAGATAGCTGGATTAATCACTAATCCAAATATCGGCTCTACAGGTCACCAATACAACAAATAGGGACCAAGTCTCAAACTACAGCTCAAAATACCTCAACTGACCTAAAGTCAAACTTGTTCAAAGTCAATGGTCAACTTCAGCTAGATTACAACATGCGTACATGATGCTTTACGCACTGCATAGAGCACAAGGCGGCTTTTATAGAGCCGAACAAGGCTACGCGTTGTGTAGCCAAAACTATGCCATGCGTAGCACGCTGTTATTCACCTTTCTCATTAAGTGCTTAATACAAAAAGTTAAACCACCAAACTTCCATATCTAAACTAGATGGACGTCTTAATGGATAAAGTCTTTGAATTTATCCATTTGCATGCATACAAAGAGCATTGGTCCAAACCCTAGTCCCAAGAAGCCTTCAATTGCTTAAAAGCTCATGGATGGATGGATGAGAGTGACCAGCTCATGCATGGATGGATGAGAGTGACCAAGCTCTCATTTTTATGAATTAACAACCCTAAAGACGTTTGGAATGACACTCTAATGGTATGGAGTAGCTCTTACTCATATACACCATGGTTATGGAGACAAAAAGCATGAAATCCTAAATGTAACTAAATCTATCATAAGAACACATTAATGTGGAAACTTTATACCTTATGTAGATGGTTGAGTAGATGAAACTTCTAGATATATGTTGGTTTGAGCTCCTAAGTGATTCTACAACCTTCTTCTTCCTTCAAAAGTGAACATAAAACACTCTCATGGCTCAAAAACACACCAATGGGGATTAGGGTTTCAAAGGGGTCGTTTGGGAGGATGGAGGTTGAGGATGGAAGGGCCTAAATGGAGTTAGAGCCTTTAAATAGGGCTCAAAACCCCAATATCAGGGTTTTGGTTTTGGGCAGCTACACGTTACGTATCATCAACTACGCCTCGTATAGATCGCTAAAGTCCCATGCCTAAGATTCCTTTCTATGCATTGCGTCCCCGCATAGGACCAACCCCAACATTTGAACTTTAAATAAAGGAAAGAGATTTACCTACAAAGTTCAGATTACACGAAGAATCCATGACCCATCCAAGTCTTTAACACATCAACCCTAAAAACTCCCATATGGATCCAGCAAAGCCCAATAGCTCCTTGAAGGTCCATAAAGCCCAACAACTCAGCAACAAGATAATCCGCGATCATAATGAGGCTCCAAAAACTTGCAAAATACCTTATGCAAAAGAAAAAAAAATACCCACTACGATCCAAGATAAAGAAGGGATAAAATATGCAATGCAAAAATAACAAAAAGTAATAAAAATTCTAAAATAAACTAAATAAAAGAAGTAAATAAAACAAACTATCATCTTTTAAGCAAGTTATTTTTGTTTTTCTTGTTTCAATACAATTATTTTGAAATACATGGATATTTAATATAAGTATAAGATAATTATTAATATATATATATATATATATATATATATATATAAACATTAACAAGATTATAAACATTTTAATGATTTTTCAAACCTTTCTAAGTAGTTTGTTTCGTTTTCTTTTGGGCTACTTTTTTTGTTTTCTGAAACCCTCATTGGTAGTCTGGAACCCTCGACATCGTACACCCACTGAAATCGACAGTCTGGAACCCTCATCGTTGCCATATTCTCATCAAACTTATGACCTAAGTCCTAAATCACTGAAACGACGACAATCACTCATTATAAATGGACCGACGCTGTTGCGTCCACACCCTAAAATAACACATACATAAAATGCCTTGGTATCTTGTTTTGCGGTTTGAATTCAATGACACATACATAACATATTTCCGGTTTGAATTTAATGATTATGGTTTGGTTTGAGGTTTGAAGTTTTGTTTTTGCGGTTTGAAATTATGGTTTTAATTTGTGGTCTGAAATTTTGAATTCCACGTTTGATTTCAGGTTTGGATTTCTTGTTTAAATGTATTTGATTTAAGGTTTAGATTTTTTGTTTGATTTTCAGTGGTAGAGATGGTGATAATTTTTTGTTTGATTTCGTGTTTATATCTAGGTGGTTCGAGAGATCGACATTTACATTGATTTGCATGGTGTTTTACAAAGGTCTTGTGTGATGTGAGTTTTCTCATCGTATTACTTATGACATAATTTCTATGATATGATTATATGCTTAGCTAGATTAGTAGGGACTTGCTTGCTGCTTGTATGTTTACATGTTTCGTTCAATTGGGTTGAAACAAATCCGTCCAGTTGAAACATACTTGTTGGGTAGAAACAGACCCGTTCAGTTGAAATAGACCTATTCGGTTGAAACATACTCGTTACTGTTGTGAATAGTTATCTGTATTGTATGCAGTATTTTGGGGGACTCACTAATCTTTATACACAGAGTTGTGGAGTACATGTTTTCAGGTGCTTCTTCGGATCATGGAAAGGCAAAGACACGACTGTATACATATGCCAAAGTTTTTGTTTTGAGATTTCATGATGTTATCCTTTGTTACTCTGATTTTGGATTTCAGTTTACAAACAAATGGTTTTATTTTGATTATCACTTTATGAAAATGAGTATTTACTCTGATTTTGACAATATTGTTTCACTCCTTTATACATAATATCATTGTATTTTCTTTTCCTTACAAGTAATAACAACATACTTGGTTGCTTACTTATAATAACAACATACTTAAAATTTATTACTCATAACAACAATGTACAATACATTTGTTTAAATATTTGGACAATGGTGAAAGAAATACCCAAATTACATTTTTGGGTCGTGCTTATCACGGTCTTAAACATACCTAGTATATCTATACACACATAACCTCATGGTTATCACTTATCAACATACCTTCATTTATAAAAAGTATTTCCAAACTTGGTCCATGTTTTACTTAAAATTGCAATTATGGTCCGGTTTTTAAATTTTATCGACATTATCCTTAAATTTGCATTTACTGAATTTTTATTCAAAATTTTATTTAGTTGAAAGTTTGGTACACTACTATTTCTTTTGAGAGTTGCACTTGATTAAAAAATAGATAAATGATGTTTAGATTTGCTTTCCAAAATATGTGGTGTTACCTTCAATTTGTGAGATGTGCCATCTTATATATCTTTGTATAAAAGTAATTTGTTGACATAAAAGAGGATCTATACATAATCGTGTACCACTCTGGCAAGTCTTCACTTTAGTTTGAATGCCATAACAACTTAGCCTAGTATTTGGGATGAACCATGATATGACCTAAGTCGGGGTGCGACTGGAGCACCATAAGATCCAACCACAACCTAGCATATATCATGGCACCAGAGCCCCTACAACCAACATAGGATAATATGTTACACATATCACCTGCAAAATACACATAATGCAAGAGCCATAAGAGGACCTTAACAACAAACCTTATCTCCCATACTGAAAATATAAATATCCCTATAGAAGGTATCAACAAGAGATTCTAATATCCCACTCTTCTTTCTTATTATACTCTCTAGTTACATACATAACTTGGGTGTCAAAGTGTAACACCTAGTTTGAAAATGTTTCTAATTTTGGGATAATGGATCATAGTGTGGTCACGTAAAGATCTTGGACTTCAAAGGAATAAAGTTTAGACCTTATTACATGTTGATATTATTGGTTAAGTGGTTTAAGCTCTTAATTGTGTTTTAAAGCCAAATGGTAGAATGGGAAAGCGATATTTGTACTCTTCAATTAAGTTCGATATTCATTAAGTCAATGTAATTAGATAGAATTATGGGGCTTGTGAATACCTTACGTGTGCATATAAAGATCATTGAAAATAGATTTGAAACGAGGAAGTTATGGCTATTTAAAGTTGGACAAGGATTGGGAAAAGCCCATAACCATGACGTAGTTAGCCTGTGACCGCAGAGTGGTGGTTGTGCAACCCAAGACCATGAAATTTAGGGTTTTCAACATATTTAAGGGAATGGTTCCGTGTTTTCTGGCATTTTTTCAACCTCCATCACATCTAGAGCTCATTGGGAGCAACCTTAGCCTCACTATTCATATTTTGAGCATCTCCTATCTCCTCTTACACTTTTGGTTGGTTTTTGGTAGTGTTGGGTGGTGATTTCTTGAAATATTGGTCTTTGGAGCTCTACATCAGAAGATCTCAACCCTCATTCACCTTCTGGACCTTTGTAAGTCACAAAGTTCCTTGCTTTTTGGTATCTTGTCTTTAGATATTGAAGTATTATGAGTTTTAGTCCATTTTGATGAGTTTGGAATGAGTGTTGGGAATAAAGTTTTCAACTTTATTACTCTTAGAGGTTCCAGGAGCATTGTATGTTTCAGATATGGATTTACAAGTTGTTTTGATGCCATGCATGGGGTTTTGACCCCATCTCACTATTTTGACCTAGTTTTGGGAAGGAAATACGTTGGACATATATGTATATAAATTTACTATTTTTATGAGCCATGGGAGTGATTTTAAGGCCTTCTGGAAAGTATAATACTTGAAATTTTCGGATTAAGCACTTAATGGATT
Organism: Lactuca sativa; assembly: GCF_002870075.4. Taxonomy (NCBI): domain Eukaryota; kingdom Viridiplantae; phylum Streptophyta; class Magnoliopsida; order Asterales; family Asteraceae; genus Lactuca; species Lactuca sativa. Next base: position 207,180,832 of record NC_056624.2, read on the forward strand.
AAGTGGTTCATCAGCGGGACCACGACGTGACATAGGTTTGGCCACGATGCGGTGACAAGGAAGCAATCACGATCTAATGTCAGGACCAAGGTAGGTTCAAGGTCTTGTTCGTGGTGTGGTGATCAGTTTGATTGACTTTGACGCCGACTGTTGACTTTTTGACCAGTTTGACTTTTGGTCAAAATTGGGTAGACTTGACTATTCGACTAAGGAATGGTCTCAGTTTGGCATCAAGTAGCTTGTTTTAGTTGTTCTATTGTTGAGGGTTGCTGTTGAACTTTTGGTTGTTAGCCCATGTGAGTTTTCTCACTATACTATATATTGCAATATGTATCCTAGTGTGCTATGATGTGGCTATACTGCGGTATGTTGTTAGGCAGGTAGTCCTGTAGTCTGTGAGTTGTGATTCTAAAATGTCTGTTTATCCGTATTACGCATATGTTGACATATTTGTGATGGCTCGATGTGTACAAATTTGTGCGGATAGCTAACAATGTAGGCATTACAACTTTATGTTGAGGGCCAAAGAGGGGTGAGTTGGTGAGAAGATCAACTAATGTGTTGCGAGCCTAGAAATTCATAAAGGTGAGTTGATGGCATGATCAAATAAAGTGTTCTGAGCGTAGCCATTCACAAGGGTCGAGTTGATGTTAAGATCAACTAAAGTATTGTGAGCCTAGACACTCGTTAAATGTATGCTTATACGTATATTGTTGTATGTGGTATTTTGGGAAACTCACTAAGCTTTGGCTTATAGTTGTGTATGTATGCTTAAATGTTTCTAGGTACTTATCAGATCGTGAAGGAGAGATTGTACACACACATCAACAATTTTATGATTCGAGATTCCGCGTTGCATTTCCTTATAACTGTGGTTTTAGATTATAGTTTATGAACAAATAGTTTTACATTGATTATATCTTTATAAAAATGGCTGTTTATTATATTTTAAAAATGAAAAATGTATTGTGAAATTTGGGACATTACACAAAGCGTAATTCAGGGCCTAACGGCATGATTACAACTGACCCTAGTTTCCATTTATGATGAACAAATCCCATAGATTCATGTTATCCATAAGAAGACCCATTAATAGTCCCTAACCCCTTTGATCAAAAAATGCATTGAAAAAAATTAAATCACAAATAATGACAGGCAAACAAAAGTGCAACACAAATCCAAGTACCTATAAGAACGATAAGCGCCTTTGAAACAACATTGTTACCAAACATTCGAAGGCACCCCCATAACACCCTCTCACCTATACTCCCAAACCTAGAAACTCCAATACAACCCACACCAACATCAAGTCATCAACTAAATCTATTTGATTTTTATTTTTTTTGGCTATGATTGCTTAATGAACTTAAAAAACCATAAAGCCTTCACGTGTGTGTGAAAATGTTATTAAGTTTCAAATGAGGACCGATGGTGGAAGGAGAAGATTGACATCAATTGAAAGAAAAGGGAAAGTGTTTACATGACTATCTCATTAAAGACAAGGCCATGATAACTGGTTTACCCATTGATTTTCTTAAAATGACTTTTTGTAGATGTGAAAATGAAATTTAAACCCATAGTTTAAAAAAGTGTTTGACAAATGAATAAGTTCTTTTATAATTAGTTTTCAAAACCTTTAAAATGAAGTTTTTGAAAAATCATGCACTCCTTACCTTTCAAAAGTGCATATGATTTATTCATCGAAATAACTATAAAATGATTATAAATTAATCATATATATATATATATATATATATATATATATATATATTGATGTGACCTTGAAATCTTGAATCACTGCTTTGGTTCGATCCTTAGTATGGCGCTAGAAGGTATCTGCAAGGTCACAGGAGAAAATCGCCATCAGCCGCTTCCCAGGAGGAGGCTCCCGGAAGAACGCTTCGACGGTCAAGTTAGATGAAGTTTAAGGTGTTTCTGGTAAGAATAGCTTGATGAAGAGTGCTTACCTGTAGGTCACCTGAGTGCGTCCTTTTATACTTAGCGACCCTGGTTGTCCGTACGAGACATGATCGCTTTTAGGGGACAAGGTCAGAGGCGCTGATTGAAGTGTTGTGCGCCTCTTTCTGTTAGAGTACTGCCATTGGCTCCGACGATAATGCTCTGATCCTTTGCCTTGTCGCTTGACTGTAACCTTTGTCTTGATGCCGGGAGCGTTCCTTGCGGGCGCGAGCCTTTCACTGGGGCGCCCTGCTCTTAGGGGCGCTAGCGGGCGCTGAGTCCGCTTCTCTTGGCTCGGCCAGGGCTCCAGGTTTCTTGGTCGGGCGTGACTCTTCCGTGTTGGCTTAGGCACGTCATCAAGTCCCCCGGTCCAATAGCCGTAGCGTTGTACTACTCGATACGGCGTTCTGGGCTTGATAGCCTTACACATGTTGTTTCTTCGTTCGCTCACCGTTCCGATTTTAATGGTGACATGACCGCTCATGATGACCAACGGTTACGTCATCGTGTCAGACATTTTGAACATCACGCCCTTTCCGTTTTCTTATAAGAGTGCCCATCATAACTTCTTTTCTACGTTTCCTTTTCCTCTCTATTCTTCTTCCTTAACTCCATTTTCTTTTCTTTCATGGCGAGTCCCCTAGGCATTGTGCCCTTTGCTTCTGAGTACGCGTATCTTGAGACCACTTATGGTATCACTTCTCTCGATGGTGTGGAGTTTCCTTCGCCAGGTTCTTCTATCCTCTCCCCCCCTCCCGGAAAAGTTGGGATCTACCAAAAAACCCTGGATGCTGACCTCCATCTCCCCTTAACTGATTTCCAGGTGGAGGTGCTTCAAAGAGATGGTTGTAGTGTTCAAGTGCTAACACCAAATGCTGTGAACAAGGTTGTTGCCCTTGAGATGATCTGCCGGGCTAATAGGTATCTTCCTGATTACTTCGTGTTTAAGTACTTCTTCCACTTTTGTTGTACTGGTGATAAATACATGTTTTCTGTTCGTCGGGGAGGGCATACTCTAATGCTTGACGACCGGACGCCCAAAAACTGGCAAGACAAGTGGTTTTGGGTTAATCAGGGTTTGGTGGGTAGCGGACGCTACCGTGCTAATGCTTTTGCTGATATATATATATATATATATATATATATATATATATATATATATATATATATATATATATATATATATATATATCAACTTATAACTTTTAAGTTAATCCAAACATATTTTTAATACAAATAAGCTAATTCAAATATATTTTTAAATATTTATTTATTTTTTATATTACATAAACTATAAGCATACTTACTCTATTAAAAAAAACTAATAAGCATCTATCTCTACCTCTCCTAATAAACAAATCCTAAATTTGCCACATATCAATTTTCTAGCATCCTTATTTACCACATTACCACATGACACCATTCTAATTGTATTTCATTAATTTTGGTTATAATTTCAAATTGACATTCAAAATTTGAAAGAAAAAAAAAATTATATCCTAATTTTGACTTTTGAATTTCAAATTCTTTGTTTGATATAAATAGTATCTTAAATTTCTGAAATCAATTCATTGTTTGATATAAATCATATCATAAATTAAAATTCAAATTCATTGATATCTAATTAAACATTCTAATTTGAATAACCTAAAATTATGCTTTATCCCATAAATTAAGTATTAATAAACGGACTATCTTATTTTTTCTTCAAAATCATATCAAAATTTCTTCTTATATATACCATCAACCCAAATAATCGATCAACAAGAACTTCTCTTGCTTCTACGTATTTTGTTTGCTACACAATCATAACCAAAAAAACGAGAATATACCAGGTTACTTCTATCAAAGTTCGTTGCTATAATATTCAATCTATGTTGGTGTTTGTGTTGGTTTCTATCGTTGTGTATCGTTCAATCTTACGAGGTTTTGGTTATGTTGGTTCTCTTTTCTTCCTACATATCCAAATAAATAGAAAATCAAAGTACTATTTTTAAGTATGTGTCGTCATGCTGTCTTTTACTGTTTGTCTTTATAAAACATTTGTAACATCCCCCTCTGGCACGTATCACAATATTGTCCGCTTTGGGCCACTCGGCACGAGGACTTCCCAGGGGGTCACCCATCCTGGTACTACTCCCGCCCGAGCACGCTTAACTGCAGAGTTCTTATGGGATCTGTTGCCCTCACGGCTTTAAAACGCGTTGTGACAAGGAAGGTATCCACACCCCTTATAAGGAATGCTTAGTTCTCCTTCCCAGCCGATGTGGGATCAGATCTAACCCACTTTCACCCCCCATTATAGGGTTCGACGTCCCCGTCGAACACATCGACCCGTGCCCTAGCTCTGATACCATTTGTAACATCCCCCTCTGGCACGTATCACAATATTGTCCGCTTTGGGCCACTCGGCACGAGGACTTCCCAGGGGGTCACCCATCCTGGTACTACTCCCGCCCGAGCACGCTTAACTGCAGAGTTCTTATGGGATCTGCTGCCCTCACGGCTTTAAAACGCGTTGTGACAAGGAAGGTATCCACACCCCTTATAAGGAATGCTTAGTTCTCCTTCCCAGCCGATGTGGGATCAGATCTAACCCACTTTGGGGGTGAAAGTGGGTTAGATTTGATCCCACATCGGCTGGGAAGGAGAACTAAGCATTCCTTATAAGGGGTGTGGATACCTTTCCTATCACAACGCGTTTTAAAGCCGTGAGGGCAGCAGATCCCATAAGAACTCTGCAGTTAAGCGTGCTCGGGTGGGAGTAGTACCAGGATGGGTGACCCCCTGGGAAGTCCTCATGCCGAGTGGCCCAAAGCGGACAATATTCTGATACGTGTCAGAGGGAGATGTTACAAATGGTATCAGAGCCAGGGCACGGGTCGATGTGTTCGACGGGGACGTCGAACCCTATAATGGGGGGTGAAAGTGGGTTAGATCTGATCCCACATCAGCTGGGAAGGAGAACTAAGCATTCCTTATAAAGGGTGTGGATACCTTCCCTATCACAACGCGTTTTAAAGTCGTGAGGGCAGCAGATCCCATAAGAACTCTGCAGTTAAGCGTGCTCGGGTGGGAGTAGTACCAGGATGGGTGACCCCCTGGGAAGTCCTCATGCCGAGTGGCCCAAAGCGGACAATATTGTGATACGTGTCAGAGGGAGATGTTACAACATTAAATATTAAAGGTCTTTCAGTGGTATGTATCATATAGAGTAAATAATTAATCTCATAAGAGTTTTTATTTATTTATTTATTTTTTTTTGTTTTTCTGCATTTTTCTTTACGTTTTTTCTGCATTTTTTCTATTTGCCAACATTTTTTATTTTCTATAATTGTTTTTGGATTTGTGTATGTGTAGCACCATATGTTTTGATGAAACATGAAATAGCAATGTGCTTTCAATGGTATGTCTTATATAACATCCTACTTTTATAGATACATAGTACAAGTTTTTTTAAATCAAATAGTAAAGTGCATTGCTAATTTACTTATTACACATGGACCGTTATGTTAAATAATTTTTATAAATCATCCTACTTTTAATTCACACTTGCATATTTATTTTAACCAACTATCAAGAACATTGACATTGCTATGGAAGTAAGAATAACTATGTGAACCCATCTACTATTCGAAAGTTTAATGCAATTTAGTTTCAACTTTTTTATTTATACTATTAGTTTATACTCGACAACTTAGCAGAATCAATGATTGTTTTATCTAAATATTTTATTATTTTTTAAGTGATGACAATTAGTTTATTTCATTAAACCTTTTAATACAATATATACCAATCGGTTAACTTGATTACTTTTTTTAACAAAATGCCACAAACATATAAACTTGAAGCTTACAAAATGTTTAACTTTAAATAACTAACAATATATCATCTTCATTTTAAAGTTACTATTGTTGTTTTTTTTACAGATTCAAAGAAGAACATGGAATATACCGATGCTAAAGGGATTAGAAAATTTAGAATATAATATAGAAAAATAAAAAATCCAAAAATATTTATACTACAATCAGTGGTTCAAAATCCAAACACTACACGTGTTTTTAAATTGATGAATGAGAATAGTGATAGTTTTAGTTTCTTTTATATATATTATTTTACTAGGTGTGAGACCCGTATATTATACGGGTTGATTAAAACAAAGTGTTAATATAAATGATTAAATGGAAAATTTATTTGAATTTGAAATTTGAGATAACTGAAAATTATGAGAAAAAAACATGCAAAAAATAAATAAATTAAAATTATGTGTTTAGTTATCAAATTTGTGTACTAAACGGGTAAATTATAACAAAATGCTAAACACAAAGGTTTAAATTCTAAATTTATTTGAAATTGAAATTAAAATTTAGAATTTGAAAATTGAAATTAATAGTCATTATGTTAGGTTTAATTTATGGAAGTTATATTAATGATATATTGAAAATAAAAAATGAAGTAAATGACAAGTGGAAAATAAATATATCTTAAAATTATGACAAAATGACATGTGACCAATTGAATGAGAGAATGACATGTGGCAAAACCATTCTTATTTATTAGGGTAGATCATGTATAATTTTTTTTTCATATTAAGTATGTCAAATTTAAATGTTTCATATTACAACGTTATGTTTTTCTCATTATTAATGATTTGTATAACATTATTTAATTTTGTTACCAATTTTAGATAATTATTAAGAAAGACAATCTTACACTTACCAATTATTATATAAATATAATTGTTTGTAATGATATAATTTTTTTTATAATATAAGTTTTTTTTATAATATAAGTTTTTTTATTGCTAACATGTAACACACACTTTAACCTAGGAGTGTTCGTTTGGATGGATCGGTTTGATCTGATCCAATCAAGTAAATTCAAATTGATTTCGGTTTTCAAAACATAAATCCGAATTGTCCAAACTAAATTCAAATCCGATCCGATCCGATCCAATTACAATTCGGTTGGATCGGTTTTTATAATTCGGTTTTCAAAACCGAAACATTTTAAAACAACATATAATTATAATATTATCCAACTTTACACAAGAAGCAAAAACAAATAATTTAGTTGTGATTTGAAATTTATAAACAACTAACAAAGATATATTATAGTTAAATATTTTATAGATATTGCATATTAATGTTTTTTTTTATCGGGTGAAACATTTTGAACCTATTTAAAAAAATAAATTACAAAATTAATAAATAACCATAGATATATATTATAAATAGATAAATAATAAATCTTTATTCGGTTTTTTTGGACTATTCGGTTCTTATTTTAAAAACCAAAACCAATCCAAAATCCAAAATAATAATTCAGTTTTGTTGAAAACCAATCCAAAAATCTGAATATCCGAACCAAATAGTCCAATCCAAATTGTCCAATTGGATAATTGGGTTATATCCGAATAATGAACGGTCCTACTTTAACCTAGCATTTAATAATTAAATACCCCTTAAATGACAATGACATCATATCTGGAACCCAAATATAGCAAATACCCCTTAAATGACATCATCCCATCTGGAAATCAAATATAGCGTTCACCCCCAATTCGCTGCCGCAATCGATCAGCCCAATATCATTTGCCGACGTTGTCGGCAAATACGCATAATCTCTTTCTCTATCTCCGGAAACGTAAACCCTAACAGATCTCCCTCATAAAATTTGAATTCATCAAATTCTTTGACGCAGATCCGAGTACAATCGAACGCCGATCGGATCTCACTGGCGTAAAATTGACAATGGCGGCATCACGGCGTCTCCGTGACCTACAATCGCAACCAGGCAACAGGATCTGCGTCGATTGTTCACAAAAGAACCCTCAGTGGGCATCCGTATCCTATGGCATTTTTATGTGCTTGGAATGCTCCGGCAAGCACCGTGGCCTCGGTGTGCACATCTCCTTTGTGCGATCGGTCACCATGGATTCATGGTCCGAGATACAGCTCCGTAAAATGGAATCCGGCGGCAACGAAAAGCTTAACAATTTTTTGGCCGAGTATGGTATCCCGAAAGAAACCGACATAATTCCGAAATATAATTCCAACGGGGCATCGGTTTATCGCGACCGAATCCAAGCCCTGGCAGAAGGTAAACAGTGGCGGGATCCGCCGGTTGTGAAGGAGAGCCCGATCAAAGGTGGCAGTAAAAAGAAACCGCCAATGTCGGGCGGGGGTGGGGCTAAGGTTAGTAATAATCAGGGAGTTGGTGGGTGGGATGATCATTGGGGGGATAACAGTTTCGATGATGATGGTTTCAGATCTGCGGATAATATGAGGAGGAATCAGACGGTTGGAGATTTCAGGAGCGGTAGCGGTGGTGGTGGGGCGCCGGCTAGGTCAAGATCGACGCAGAGTTTGTATACACAGTCGCAATTAGAGGCGTCTGCTGCCTCAAAGGAGGATTTTTTCGCAAGGAGGATGGCGGAGAACGAATCAAGGCCGGAGGGATTGCCGCCCAACAAGGGTGGGAAGTATGTCGGGTTCGGATCGTCCCCAAATAACATGCCACGGAGTAATTCTCAAGGAGATGTTTTATCTTCGGTCACTCAGGTACGGCATCCAATCTTCTGAATCAACTTTTCCCGTATCTATCGTGTTGGATTATTTACATTTACATTTAGTTTCTGTTTGTTGTGTCTATCCTGATCATCTCTTGTTGAATCTCACATAAACATCCTAATGAGCTTTTCTCTCTTTAATATGATAGATGCATATATGTAGTGTTCGATAATGATTATACATAGTTGAGTGAATGTGAGGGTTCCAGGATACATATCTATATAAATATCTGATATTGGTCCGATAGGTTATTTGATGCTGATTGTATTTAAAATCAAATGTTTGTGCAGGGACTTGGTAAGTTATCCGTTGTTGCTGCATCTGCTGCACAGTCGGCTGCCAACGTGGTTCAAGCTGGTACTAAGGAATTCACAACAAAGGTTTATAATTTGACAACAAAGGATTCAGACATACACATATGCTCTTCTTTATCTGTGATTCATATCCCCAAGACCCCAACCAATTTAGAAATTTTTTATTTTATTTTTAGGTGAGAGACGGGGGCTATGATCACAAGGTGAATGAGACTGTGAATGTTGTGACTGCAAAAACAACTGAAATTGGACACATGACGTGGGGCATCATGAGAGGTGTCATGGCATTGGCTACACAGAAGGTTGAAGAGTATGCCAAAGAAGGTCAAGGTCAAGGTCCCTCCTGGAACCAAACACATTCAAGAGATGGGTTTTATCAGGAGTCAAAAGGTTGGAATTCCAATTCCAATTCCAACTCCAATGGCAGGAATGGAATTTCCAAGAGCTCATCAGGCAGAAATGCGAATTCCGTTGGTGGTTGGGATGATTGGGATAACGATGGTTATAGAAAGCCCACATCTGAAACTACTAATGCGTCATCTCATAAAGGGGGTGACAGCTGGGCAGGGTGGGATGATGATAAAGATGATGATGATGGTTTCTACCAGAAACCATCCAATGGTAAAACCCCTGCCCGTACTGGGGGGAAATCAGATTGGTCTGGGGCAGGCTTTCACTGAGGTTAGTGGTTTGTACTTTATACTTTATATATTATATATGTGTACAATTAATTGGTCAACAAGTTGGGCAGTTGGCAACTAATTGCCCAACTAAAACAGAAGTAATTGTAATGGTATACATTGTTCAAGGGTTCAAATTCTTTTGGTATGTCTTTCGTTTTTATTATTCTGGGCATGTAATTTGGTATAAAAAACCTTAAACCATTTGTTAATTGTTTATTGTTGGTAACAATTTCAATTGGAATTCCAATACTTGCATAAAAAAAACTATATATGATTCTTTTCCACTCTTGTGCATTTTTTACAATAGAAACATTAACGTAGCACTTATTCTCCAACATGACACGTAGCTATACCTCATTTGCTGCCTCTTCATTCTGACTTGGAGATTCTTCTGAAACAATTTTATCATGTTGTTGAATCACAAGCACAGAAGACACAACACCATGGTTGGAAGAGGCTAACAGGTCTCCAACCGGACCCAGCTCTGCATGCTCCGGTTGCCGGTCACCTAACCTAGCCACCATAGCCGTGGGGCACCGTGCTTTGCCTACAACAATCAGATCATACTCACCACTTTTTCCTATTCTCAATATGCTCTCAACGATGTCGTTTCCACTGTTTTCTTTGTATTCCACCATTCCTTCCCACTTTCTCAGGAATTCATCCATCACCTTTTCATCGCTCTCCTGAATGAATATAAAAAAATATATTTTTTTAATTAAAAAACATGTGTTATTTTAATGATGGAAGTATTTAAAAAAAAAGATAAACTGTACCTTCTCTTTTTCGGGATGGATAACTGTTGTAGAGAAGGTATATTTATCTCTGCCTTTACTGGGAGCCGGTTTCAGCCCAACACCATCGTGTTCTGCCCTCTTCTCCTCCACAAATCTCAAAACCGTCACGTTCACCGCCGGATGCTCCACCATCCTTCCTCCCAATTCCAAACATGCACGATCATCAGGTCCACCAAAAAACATTACACACACCTTTTGTGCTACAGTGGTGTCGGAGCCATTTTGTTGGGATTCATCACCAAGCCCTCGATCAACTAATATCGCCACTGTGCATTCAGCTTTATTCAGAACCCTCTGATTGACACCTCTCCAGCCATGGCCCACATTCTCAATCACATCTGGACCCTCCGTTTTTATCCACCGTTTATGGAATGGTAAGATAATCATTGGCACTCCTTTCTCTTTAGCCACGTGGCATATATCCTCATGCATGGTTGGCAGTGCCGAGACAGCTGTGGTGGTTCGAACCACGACTTGACCCATCTGGCCATAAGCTCGGAATGCAACCGCCACTCTCTCATGAAATGCACGTGCTGTGTAGTTAAACCGGCTCACAAACGGCAGACCGTTTTTTCTGACCCGTTGGACCATCACAATCGAGGAACTACGTTCAGTGAGTTCAACCAGGTGGAGTACGTAGAGCTTGAGCCGGGTTTTGTTCACTGACCGAGTTGACTCGATCAAGTTGATTAATGAGGATATGTTTCCAGGGCCGTGAACACATGCCAATACTCTAAGATCGTATTTCTTCCCGGAGGATGACCTTCTACCGCCGCTGCTCCGGGCAGGTTTGTAGACGGCCATGACTGCCGGAGTTGTGATGAAAGTGGTGAAAAGTGCCATGAGAACCAATATTGCAAAAACCTCATCGTTCAGAACCTAAAAATGTTTTATGCAATCAATTTGACCGAATGGAAGAACGTCAGAAACCCTAAAGCATGATAACTGAAATTAGAAAATTGAGTTGCAATGAAGAAACCCTAACCTTTTTTTCTTTGCCGATGTTAAGAACAATGAGTTCGACTAATCCTTTAGTATTCATCAACAACCCTAACGTAAGTGCTTCCCTCACTGGAATCATACACATCACCGCCACCACAAAAGTCCCAAAAATCTTCCCACCGCATGCCGCTGTGATTACCATCGCTAGTAGGCCCCATGCTTTCCCTCCACTAATTTTTGTGACGTCAGTTTTTAAACCACTGGAAGCAAAATATAGTGGGAGAAGCAATCCGGAGACGAAGTCTTCAATTCTTTCTATCAATTTCTCGGCGAAATTTCCTTTGGGGATGGTTAGTCCGAAGATAAAAGCTCCGAAAATGGAATGTATGCCGATGAGATCTGTAATGAAGCCAGAAACCATGACGGTCGCTAGTGTCAAGCAAATGTAGACCTCGTCTACTGTGTCGTGTTCCGGTGAGCACCGATGAGCCACCCAATTCATTGCTGGCCGGATCACAACCATCATAAAGATCACAAAAGCAACTCCTGACAAAATTTTGAAAAAAAAGTTTGCAGAAAATATTAATCAAATAAATCAATCTGTTTAACTTTTTAATTTTTAATTTTTATTTTATTTTATTTTATTTTATTTTTTTTTTTGCAGTTTTACAAACAAAGTTATTTGAATCAATAAAGATCACAAAAGCAAACTCCTGACAAAATTATGAAAAAAAGTTGAAGAAAATACTAATCAAATAAACCAAACTTATTGATTTTTTAATTTCTTTTTTTTTTTTCAGTTTTACGAACAAAGCTATTTGAATCACATCATAAAGATCACAAAAGCAATTATTGACAAAATTAATGAAAAAAAGTTGAAGAAAATATTATTCAAATAAACCAAACTGTTTAATTTTTTATTATTTTTATTTTTATCTTTTTATTTTTACAATTTTACGAAGAAAGCTAATTTGAATCAATAATCAATTTGTGTAAAAACAAGCCATTTTTATTATAAGCTAAATAAAAATCATACATCCGTTTCAGTTTCATGTAAATTCGTTAAATCTGTTCATCCATAGACTTATAAGTGGATGCACAAGTTATTTGGGTCGAATAACATGCCGACTTTGCATAAAACGAGTGGAACTTTTTGATACTTTTTTTCTATTTATTTGAAGTGTCATCATTATAAATAATAATTTTCTTTTCCTTTTACCAACACAATTATAAAGAGTTTATTGTTTTTTTTTCAATTTTTTCTAGTTTTCATTTGAGCAGGTTCTTTTTGTTTTTCTTGAGTCAATATCTATCATTTTAAAATTCATAGATATTTTATATAGTTATAAGAAATTTATTAAAATAATTATTTATTTTTTTTAATAAACATTAACAAGGTTATAAGCATTTTAATGCATTTTCAATACTTTCTAAATAAGTTGTTTCGTTTTCTTTTGAGCTACTCTTTTTTTTGTTTTCCTTAATGACGAATTAAAATCAATCTATTTAACATATATAGAAACTGTTGCATCGAATTTGACTTGAATTGTTATTTCGCTTGTTGCACGTCTTACAAGTCATAAAAGGGGGAGTTGTACTCGATCGTACAACTTCAAAATCACATGTTACAAGTCTTCATATATTTATGAAGATTTGACTTTCTTGTGATTATGTATCATTAATCTTGTGACACTTAGAAAAGCAAAAGTAGATAGAAAGGAAGACCCAAACCTGAAAGAAGGACCCACACAGAAACCAATGGGCTTTTATGAGGCCCACCTTCGTCGCCGTTTCCAGCAAGTGCGACGGCGAGGGCAAGCAATATCCACGCCACGATATCGTTAAACGCGGCGGCAGCCATGGCGGTCTCGCCGACTCTGGTGGTTAAGAGCTTCAACTCCGCCAGAATACGTGCAAGCACCGGAAAAGCTGTGATGGACAGAGCCACCCCCATGAACACCAAGTACTGAGCATAGCCGACTTTATCAGCTCCGTCGATTGTTTTCCGGAGAACGAATGCAACTCCGATACCGAATATGAAAGGGAGCGAGATTCCGGCGGCTGCTATTGCAAATGCTCGTTTTCCACTCCGGCGGATGGAGCTCAGGTCAAGCTCCAGACCGACTAAGAAAAGAAAGAAAAGCAGTCCAATGCTTGCGACAGACTCAAGGATGGGAGAACTCCATCGGGGAAAAATCCGGTGCATGTACTCTTGATTCCGGCCCAACGCAGATGGTCCTAATAGGATCCCACCCTGAATATATGAAATGTTTTCTCAGAATAAATTATACAATTATAAAATTTAAGCAGCAAAATGTAAGTAACACGAATGTCTAACTTTCAGTAAAGGAATGATCGGAAAATCATAAAACGTGAATAACACGGAAAGTTCCGGCCAGTACCACTAGTTCGTAAAGTGCAAAACAGAGACACCGGAAAAATGAGACATACGACAGGTGATTGTAGATTTGAAAGAATATATTAACATGTATGTAGTAGAGAAATGGAGGAACATACGACGATCTCGGCGATGACTTTGGGCTGACGGAGAGGCTTGAGGAGGAAGGCTAACGAGCGGCCGACGGCGAGGACAAGGGTGGTTTGGATAATCAACAATGGAAATGCATAGTCTAAGGGATTGTCACCTTGCCAAACTCCATCGGATGCGGTTTTGATTGCTGTGATATTCACCGTCATCTCTGCTTACTATCGTCAACAATGAAATAAGCTAGGGTTATATATATATCGATCTATACAAACACACGTAACCTCATGGTTATCATTATCAACAGTTCAACACCCCCTAAATAGCAATTATAAATTTGGTCCCTGCTCTATTCAAAGTTGCAACTATGGCTCATATTTTAAAATTTTCTGGACATCATCCTTAAATTTGCATTTATTGCGGATTTGATTCATTCCCGAGCTTACCACAAAAGCTGTTTAAAGCACCATATATACACATATACTTTAAAGTTTAAACGACACCGCATATACTTCACAACAAATTAATATAGCTCACATTGCACCGTAGATAATATATATTGAGGCGGTACCGTTGTTTCTTCTGACTAATACACAATACGTGTCTAATTCTTGTTTAGTCAGAAGAAAAGAAGGCATTCAAACGGCCAGAAAACATTCCACAAGTGTAGTCATTCAGTTTGTAAGTTTCTTGGGACGAAATCAAGGAAAATAAATTGTTTTCTTTGTTCTAGCCGTCAACATGTCATCCTGAATGATAGGTGAGTTAGGTAACACCTTTAACAAGAGATACGAACCCCCATTTCGTCTGTAAACAGATTAGAAGAATATATCCCGCAAAGGTGCATTTTCCGGCGATTTAAGGGATGCCGGAGGCGGCTGCGGGGAGGGGCTGGGAACCTTGATAGGGTGAGAGGGAGCTTGTACATGCCTTTTGATAACGAGTTTTTCTAAAGCCTAATCGGCAACCACACTTTCTCCCTCGTATTCTCTCGGTTTCCGGCTCAAATATATAATTCAGAGTTAGGATCTTATGGCTTTTGAAGATATCCGCTTTCCAGGTTCCAAAAACGGGAAAGAAGAAGTCCCGATGATGCGTCGTGTTGCAGGGGGCAACATCTGGCCATATTTCCAAGATTTACAAGATTGGTTCCTATGATCTGATCTCTTGGCAGTATTATCCCCAAACCGGATTCCTTTGACAAACATGGTGTTTCCAAAACTGCAAATTAGCCCCTGAACTTTTATATCCTTTTACTTTAATTTTACTAAAATTTAATTATATCTAGATAAGTTTTCAGAGTTGAAAATTGACCCCTAGACTTTTATATTCTCTTACCTTAATTTTATAAAAAAAAATATTTTATTTAATTATATCTAGATAAACCTCAAAATTGAGTAACTTTTTTTTTTTAATAATTTAGAATATTTCAAAATTATTTAACTCTCTATTATTAAATTTTAAATCTTAATAAGACAATTTTAATAGATTATATTTTTAGTTAATTTAATCCCTTGAGTATTGTATTTTCACATTTTGATCAATTACCTCATCAAAATAATTATTTGTGTTATTATTTTTTTATTTTTTAAATGTCAAAACTACTAATCCCGAAGTACAGGTGTCACATAATAGCCAAACAATATATACATATAAAATTACATATATCAGGGATAAGTGTTCATAAGGTAGAGTAATCACCTCAATTGTGTAATTTATCCTTTAGTGAATTCTCATAGATATAGAAAGAATGCAGAAAACCTATATAACCATAACAACAAAAACAAAAGCTCCATGTCATGTACAAATGTGGTGAGGGGGGGGGGGGGGGGGGGGGTAAGATGGTAGACATTCGTAACTGTTTCCAAAGACATATATAATCATAATATGATAGGTTTTATAGGTGACAAAAATCATGTGACAAAAAATTACTTAATTTTTAAGTTCACATGCAACCTCATTAGATCTATGTTTTCACTATTGAATGTTATAATCTATAAACATCAAAGAACCCTATGTAAACTCTAGTTTAATCGAAATTCATAAGAGAGTTAAGGTTTACATACCTTTTGATTATTCTTGTAAATAACCAATGAAATCCTTCTTCAAAAGCTCTTAGAAGAAAGCACCAGAAATCTCCTGCCTCTAATGGTTCACACCCAAACCCTAACAACTAAAGAAACTTGAAAAGAGAGATGAGAGGGGATGGTTTTTGGCTATCCTTCTAGGAGTACGAGTGGCCAAAAATGCGATGCCTAAGGACCCTATTTATAGTTGATATGAAAACCCTAGAAACCCTAATTTGAATAAAATTGTATTATTTTAAATCCTGAATTATCCAGCTTCCTAATTATTCATATTATCCATATGAAATATTCTAGAAACCCTAGGGAGCCTCTGATTTTCGGCAAACCATAGAAATATTCTAGAATTCATTTTTCGTTTAACTATTGAACAATTATATCTTTAGTCCTTGCACTATTAATTGATCCAATTAATCCCAAAATTAATTCTAATTAATTTCTGATTAATTCTTAATTAAGTAATACTATTTCTAATCAATATATTAATTTCAATATATTAATAAATCATTTATTGCTATTTATTAATCATAATAAATCAATAAATCAGTCTCTCGCTCTCTCTCTCAAAGTGATCATATTCAATTGCTAGTTTTGAGAGCAACCCAAAAGGACTTTGCTTGTAATTCAAGTATATACAAATTTAGTTATTGGCTTAGACACCTAATCCAACAATCTCTCACTTGGATAAGTCTATAACTACAATTGCTAGTATAACTTCTAAATTAAACAACAAATGGTGCTTCCCAAAGCAACTCTAGTCTCTGATATAATCATACATCGTTCCTAAGATAAGTGATCAAATATTTATTCGTTCTACAAGATATTGTATGGACACAAGATATGGATTAGAATCAATCTCAATGTCCAAAACTATGGTTCCCGATTTCCCGATTTGTGATGACCTCATAAGACTTTCTAATTGAACATATCAATTTAGTCCTAGTTGGGCCCAACACTATAAGTCAACACCAAATCACCAAGAGACCCAAAGATACTTTTTCCGTTAGGGAAAAAGGAATGAATAAACTTTGACTTATATGCTTGTATCATTTACTCATCAAATCATACATGATACTATGTTTTATAACATCATGTTACTGATGCGTTTTTGCAACACCAATATACAATCGACTTGTAAATCATAACTCATATATCTCCATTTCAATAATATAAGATATTATCGTCTCAGAATTACTCGTGATAGAACAAGTAATTCTCTGAGTGTGGGTTTATCCAATACATAAATCTCCATTTCTAAGTACTCATGAATGTTGTAGCAACCTCGTTGCTATGTCTAATCTCTATAGACAATCTACAATCCAATTCATGACAATCTCAATTCACTACTCACTTTCAAAAGTATGAGTGAATGTGGAATATGAATAATTAAATTATTCAGGAAGTAAAACATGCAAATCGAAACACAAGAATAAATAATTGACAAAGGCAGTAAACAAACTCATAAATAATCTCTATTATTCAATCAACAAAAATCAGTTACATTTATTTTGTTACAAGTTTCAAGCTAATCATCTAACTACTAAAACTAATATCATCTCTAAAACCAATGCTCCTAACATGTTGATTACACTTAACCCGACTCAGAGTCTTCGTGAAAGGATCTGTAGGGTTGTTTTCTGATGACATTATCTTCACCAGGATATGACCTTCAAATCCATGTCTGATGTAATGATACATTTTGTTGATATGTCTTGATTTTCCATGATCTCTCGGTTCTTTGATCAAAGCAACCGTCCCTTCATTATCACATAAAAGTTCCATTGGCTACTAAATGGTCTGAACTACTCCAAGATTGCCGATGAAGCTCTTCAACCAAGCTACTTCCTTTGATACTTCACTTGCAACTATGTACTCTGATTCACATGTAGAATTAGCCACATTGTCCTATTTGGAACTTTTCTAAGTAATTGCTCCACCATTTAATAGGAACACCCAACTAGATTGAGAACGAAGGTTGTCTCTATCTATTCGAAAGCCGACGTTAATATACCCACTCACTCTCAACGTATCACTTCCACCAAGGACTAGAACCATGTCCTTTGTCCTTTGTAGATACTTGAGAATGATCTTCACTGCTATCCAATGAGCTCTGCTAGGATTTCCCTAAAAGAGACTAATCATGCTTAAAGCAAAAGACACATCTGTTGGGTTTTGAGCATTCTAACACTCCTAAGTGTACATGTAACCCTAAATACCTTGGATCTATGTTTTCTCTATTATACATACAAATATGAACACCCAAGGTATTATCCTAATCTAGCATATAAATTAATGAATATAACAAGATAGAATACATACCTCTTTCATGTAGAAAGTCTTCATGAAGCTTGAGTGCCAAGTGCCCCAAGTGTGACACCTCAAATGGTTCACACAACACCAAATACACTTGGAATAACTTAAGAGAATTCTACACTTCATGAAAATCGGCTAGCCCTTTCTAGAATGATACTAGTCGCCGATTTTGTCAAGAATAAGATCTTTATATAGTGTTACAATTAGGGTAAACCCTAATTGTCATGACTTTCCATTTCCTTGGATCCATGGGTTCAAATACACCATGGAGCATCCATGGACCATCCTATGGGTTTTAGCCCAACTTGATTATCCATGGAGCATTAGCCCACTATACAAGTATGGATGATTTACACAATCAACCCATATATTTAATTAGTCTTCTTTTGATCACTTAATTAATCCTAGATTAATTCTTGATCAATACTAATTAAATAATCTTATTATTCTTATTATTAATATACTAGAACTTATAATATATTAATAACCATAAGTGTCTTATTTCTCTCATTATAGTCTATCCAAGTGCATGATGCCATGCAACCCAAATGGACCATGCCGGGTCGGGTCAAGTCTTACCAATTATAGTTATGGACTTAGACATTAATCCAACAGTCTCCCACTTGGATAAGTCTAAAACTAATATTGCGTATGACTTCAGGAACCGACTGGCAATCGTAGCTCTCAAAAGCTTCTGTCGAACTCTGACCTTGTAGATGAACTCTGACCTTTGTCAGTGACTTGTCCATTAGATAAGGGATCATATATTCCTCCATTCTAGATATCATATGGACTGAGACATGGATTATAATCATTCTCTCTGTCCATTTGTTGTTTCCCGATTTCCGATTTATGACGACTGACTAATTGAACAAATCAAATCAGTCCTGGCCCGGCCAAGCACTTCCATTTGTCATCATCAAATCATTGAGGGGCCCACAGATATCGCTTTTATCCCGAAGGTAAAAGGAATGGATAACCTTCGACTCATATGGCTTGTTCTACTACTTGTTGAATCATACACAAAGACACGTTTTATAGCACCGAGTTACCAAATGCATTTTCGTGCAATCAATGTACAACCAACTCATAGTAACAACTCATATCTCTAAGTTTGAAGAATATAAGATATTATCGTCTCATGATCACTCGTGATGAAATCCATGAAGTGATTCCAATGAGCGCGGGTTGAATCCAATACTCAGAACGTATGAGCACTCATGAGTGTTGTAGCCCTTTGTCCAACACCTTAGACCTCTACAAGCGAACCCATGACAGTCTTAATTCATATCTACTTCCAACATATGACCGACTGTGGATGGTTTGAATAACTTAGTCATTCTGGAAGAATAACCCAGTTTATTCGGGAAGTCAAAACATGCAAAGTGAAACACAATAATAATTGAATCCAATATGGTATCAAAACCTATGAACATAAATAAAACACCTTTTATTTATCACCATATGATTACACATTATTCATTGTATACTGTTTCAGCTATCAACTTTATTCTTGAATTTAAAACAATAGTTGTTCCATGCTCCAAGCATGTACACTATGTTTTCTAAACACTAGTCATGCCATACACCAAGTATGCATACTATGTTTGTCTATGATATTTACTTTGTGAACTAGATCCATTGTACATAACTTCAATGATTCTCTTTTCACACTCCCAAATCCTTACTGCAAATACAAGAATTCCAAATTCATGTCATTTACTGAAATATGTTAGATTCTAAACTTATATGCATTCATCCTCTTGTAATGATTATGCACAAAGTCAGAAAGACTTGACAACAATCATTATAGAGTATTCCAAAGGAGATCAGCTCCTTGGAAACATCCTTCTTGCATTAAGTTTCCTAATCTTAAACATATTGAAAATTCTAACTTTGAAACATTTCCAGATTCCATTTTGACTATCACTTCTGAACAAGAGTTGCCTCCTTACAGACTATGTCAATATGGTCCTTCCAGAATTATCACTATACTTCCAACTGTCCTTGAGCACCCAATCTTTGATAAACCTTAGATTGTCCTCGACAACTGTTTAATCCTTTTTAGTCACATCCAATTCTAAACCTTTTCACCTCTTAATGCACCAGACATTAGGAAAATTTTAGAATGGATGAATATAGCACATGTAATCGATCCTATATCCGAAGCATATGGGACACGATTCATGATGTCTCACATAAAGACTAAACCGGTCTTTTGCTATAACATTTCCGTTTCTATTTTCCAAGTTCTCATAATCCAGATTATGAAAAGGGATGTCGTAATCATAATCGAATTTAAGAACGCAAATAATGGACCCATATACAGAATTTCCTTATGTTGAACCATTCCAACATGAAATTCATATATATATCCTTGACTAAATGATTAAAACCTCACGATCTAAGCTTATAGATTTGAGATGAAGTATAATTTCCTCTCCCTTAGTTATAGCAAAACAACTTTTCCCAATTGAAACCTTTTGTTTTCTATAATTAACATTGCTAACTTGCAATACTTATTATAATTATCATGCTCCCACTAACATGATGATTATTAGCATAACACTTATGCTCCCACTAGCTTTGACATGTACTCAGAAATCAGCTGACTTTCTTACCAAAGTTCAGATTTCTGATACTAGATTGTTTTGATAAAACTTTATCAAAATCATACACCTTCCCTTAGATAGCACACTTGTGTGTCTAAACAATTATGAAGAGGGATGCCGTAATCATAATGGTTAGACCTTTTTTCCGCTTCTCACAAGTCCAGGTTAGTGTGCCGGTAAACCACACACGCTCCACTAACGACTTTGAGAATGCAAATATCACAATTGCTATCTAGCTAAAATCTACTTAGTGAAAGTGTTTCCTCACCATCATTTTCATGAATCGGAGAGAAACCTTATGACACTTAGATTTAATGGTGTATATGTTCTTATCCATGTGAATTGTCAAAACCATAGACACAAGACAAGGATAATGACAAATCCACACTCATATGGATTGAACTCAATCTTAATTTCTTGCCACCTGGCAGCTCAAGGGCCTGCCATTGCTTCCAAGTTGTTGTGCAACTAATTGAGAACTCTAAGAACTCATATGCAAAGCCAACTTTAACTGGAATGGGCACAGAATATGTCAACACGATAGGTTATAAACCTCAAGTCGTGTGCTAGTGAAGAACTTCAGGTTTTATTCTTGATTAGTTCTTGAGACTTTCAAGACCTTTAAGACTCCCACTGTCCTCTTGACATATAAGACTTTCTTGTCAGTTATTCAAGAGATAGTGTGGATTCTAATCAAGACAAACACTTCACAAAATTGGCCTAAGTTGGTCTTTGTTTTATCCAAAACATCACAACTTACCAATTTCAAATGTTCAAGAGTAGAAAACTTTTACTCTTACATTTGACAAGTGTTTTAAACCTTCTTTAAGACATGTCACTCAAGTTACAATCTTGGAGTATGACTCTAAGACTTGTATTGGAACGAAGTATGACTCATCTTCTTGATTTAACCATTTCAACAGTTCAAGTTCCTCTTCTTAGTCATAAGAATGCACTAAGATTTTCCTTAGAGAACTAATTTTGATATGGTTTCTTAATCATTAAGATGATCACAAAAACTGATACTAAAGTACTCTCCCATCTTTTCAGATTTGAGAAACTTTTATCCTTCTGCCTAAGTTGATTCTTCTTATTCGCTCTACCTTACATTGAAACTTTTCCAATGTATCAGAATTATACTTTAGCCTGTAAGTATAACCATATTTACTAAGCTTTAGTAAATTATGACGAATAATCTTATCGATCTTTTGTGGTGGACTTAATCAGTGCACAAGAATGTGTACTCGATCCCTTAGTCCGTTACTTGACTCACACATCCATGTGAACAAGTAGTTAGTCTTAATTTTCCAATACTTGAAAGTTCTCATTCATCATGCAATACAACTTGCATGATTCCAAGTTCCGGTCCAATTGAAACTTGGGTGATGAGAATCTTTCCTTATTTGGTAAATTTAGACATTACCACAAATGAAAGAATCAATTTCATATTTCCACTCTTGCTATTAATGGAATCATATAAGCAACAATTTTTCCTCAAATGCCATTGTAAGGATATTTTAAAATAAATAAAATCTAAAAGTTTCTTTTATTTTAAAACTTTGCGGAAAAACTTATCCTTATAATCCATATGAAAACTTGTTGTTATCTATTCCTAAGCAATTTCTCATAACTCCTAAGAAGTAGCTCAAGAATCCGATCTTCAAGCTACGCGATAGAAATCCATCTACGCGATCAGATTCAGCATATTCTTTCTTTAAGTTTCTTTACTTTTCTTTGATTCTTAAAACATCAACATGTGACCCAGTCACATCATGTATCAAGAATCTCAGAATAGAAACTTAGCAGAGTTAGATAGTGGACTTTACCTGAAGTAGTGTCAAACTTATTGACATTAACATCCTTAGGTAAATTTGGCAGCTTCGCAACCAATGCCCCTTTCTTTGGCAATATATAAACATATGGACCCTTTGGTAATGGGACTATCTCAGACTTAGCTTTTCTCGTTACCATTTGGTCAACCTAGTTGACTATGGTCAATCCCTTTCCTTGGGAAGAGAATGCTTTTTCTAAATTTCTAGTGTCACCATTGTCAATGTCCATAAAGTTTTAGGAAGTTGATCTTAGCAAATAGATAAGATCATTAAGGGTCTTGTCATAGTCTGTTTCATAGGTGTTCCAAAAGAACTCACTATGTGACTTAGAAAGTAGTTGAACCACCAACTTTCTCAAGACTTTGACACCCAACTCTCCCGGCTTGTCAATATGTGACTACATCTCCAAGATGTGACCACACCTAGACCTTGCCTTGCCAATAGGGCTTGAGTGAACTTAAAATTTTCAAGAACTTGTAGGTTAGGGAGAATAATTGGAGGAGGTGAAAGAAGTATGATTTCCATGGGACATCATCTTCATTTAGGAAAGCTTGTTTCAAGAGATTTGGGAAGATCATAAATGTCTAAACCAGACATCTTTTGGGAGATATTCAAGATAGTTGATCTTAAGTCCTTAATATGACACCCAATATGAAATATTAAGGCTAGGACCCAACACACTATTTTATAACTTAGAAGAGGTATGCCGTAATCCAAGCTATAAAATATTTGAAGGTAGGTGAATGACGATTCACCAATTTCCACCAAGATAAACGAAATGTATTATTAGGTTTTAATTGGTTTTTGAAACTCCTAGATCTTTGAGATTCATTGAACTGTTCAATGACATGTTTCAATCTCGAGTGTGCCCTTCAGATTTTGTGACTGGGATGCCGAGGATCACAAAACAAGGTGTGAAGTGACCATGCAAATTACTTGGTACCCTTAAGTGTTTACCCCTCAATCGATGTGCCGGTTAACCACACATGCTCCATCGATACTATGATAAACATTAAGTTACCCTTTGCCTACCTTGTTAAATACGAGTTAGTGTGCCGGTTAACCACACACGCTCCACTAACCGACTTAAACAAATTGCAAAGTGTAATTTCATGGATTAGCACCTTATTCACATTTTCCTAAGTAACTAAGATTGGGTATTATTAAGAGTTTAGTTACTTAGTATTTATCATTAATACTTTTAATGAAGGGAGAATTATAGTCCTGTCAAACCCATTCGGCTAACGACCCTCCACCAGTCAAGCAAGCGGTGGGTGAGAGTGGACACCCATTAAGTTGCCATTTTGTAGGCAACAACCTTATACCCACCTTATAGACCGACTTCGTGAATGAGGCGTACTAGCGGTAAGACTGACTTTACTCTTATACATATATATATATATATATATATATATATATATATATATATATATATATTATTAACTTATAATATTATAAAGTATAAGTGTTGAATTTTAACTCTTTAAAATTCTAAGGGCTAACTTGGAATTAAAGTATTCATAAGTGAAAACTTTTCAAATTCCAAAACTTGAGGGCAAGTTTTGAAACTATTCAAAACTAATTAATTCCATAACTTATGTGTTTAAAGTAGTTTTAATCCAAAAACTCTTCAAGTTCCATAACTTGAGGACAAGTTATGGAAGACTTTAAACTAATAAAAGAATTAACTTTTCTGTATTTTGTAACTTATGGAATTAATTAAGGTTACACTTTATTTATTTATTTATTATTTAATGAAGAGACTCTTGGTCCTCCATAACTTGAGGACAAATTATGAAGTCATAACACCATTTAATTAGAACTAGAGTCTTCATTTTGTAACCTTTGCCAACTTTTATGAGTTTTATGAAACTTAAATGTGACTTTTCATATAACTTGAGGACAAGTTACAAAAACACATTTTAGAATCAACTCTTAGATTAATTTGGATTGAAAACAACTATTTCACTCAAATTTTCTATTAATCTAAGCAACTCATAAGAACAAGATAATTCAAATCAAACTTTTTCATGTAATTAGTCTAAACCTTAAACTAATACAAAACATGAATATATTGAAAATTATCTTTGAAATTGGATTAGCATGAAGATTACCACATAAAAAAAACAAGTTTATAAGTTCAAAAACATCTTAGGGTAAGGTTCCTAGTCCAATTCCAGCCAAAAAAGTCGAATTTATGCTGTCTGGGGGTCCAACTCGTCGAGTGCATGAACCAACTCGGCGAGTTGGACCGATTTGATCACTTTTTAGGCATGGACTCGCCGAGTCTGATGATCAGACAACAACAATTTCGATTTTTTAAGCAGATTTGCAAGCATAACAAGAAAACAAGCCTAGGCTCTGATACCACTGTTGGGTTTTGAGCATTCTAACACTCCTAAGTGTACATGCAACCCTAAATACCTTGGATCTATGTTTTCTCTATTATACATACAAATATGAACATCCAAGGTATTATCCTAATCTAGCATATAAATTAATGAATATAACAAGATAGAATACATACCTCTTTCATGTAGAAAGTCTTCATGAAGCTTGAGTGCCAAGTGCCCCAAGTGTGACACCTCAAATGGTTCACACAACACCAAATACACTTGGAATAACTTGAGAGAATTCTACACTTCATGAAAATCGACTAGCCCTTTCTAGAATGATACTAGTCGCCGATTTTGTCAAGAATAAGATCTTTATATAGTGTTACAATTAGGGTAAACCCTAATTGTCATGAATTTCCATTTCCTTGGATCCATGGGTTCAAATACACCATGGAGCATCCATGGACCATCCTATGGGTTTTAGCCCAACTTGATTATCCTTGGAACATTAGCCCACTATACAAGTATGGATGATTTACACAATCAACCCATATATTTAATTAGTCTTCTTCTGATCCCTTAATTAATCCTAGATTAATTCTTGATCAATACTAATTAAATAATCTTATTATTCTTATTATTAATATACTAGAACTTATAATATATTAATAACCATAAGTGTCTTATTTCTCTCATTATAGTCTATCCAAGTGCATGATGCCATGCAACCCAAATGGACCATGCCAGGTCGGGTCAAGTCTTACCAATTATAGTTATGGACTTAGACATTAATCCAAAAACATCAAGTCGAGTACATGTCATAACGTACGTGATTGATCCTACAATCGAAGCATATGGGACTCGACTCATTTTTGCTATCTCTTCATCTGTACTAGGGCTTTGATTCGTACTCAACTTGTCATTGCTTTGAATAGGCAACTCTCATTTCATGGAATTTTCCATACTAAAACATTTTAGTACCTTATCCAAGTATGTATTCTTACTAAGACCAATTAGTCTTTTCTTTCTATCCCTTAAAATTCTTATCCCAAGAATATAGGATGCCTCTCCTAGATAGATCATAGCAAAACACTTTCCAAGCCAAGACTTTACTTCTTGCATAGATGGAATGTCATTTCCTATAAGGAATATATCATCAACATACAATACTAAAAAGGTTACTATACTGCCACTAGCCTTGACATACACATGACACATCCTCACTCATAGAGAAACCAAATTCTTTGAATTTCTCATGGAAGCAAAGATTCCAGTTGTGAGATGCTTATTTCAACCCATAAATATATTTCTATTAGGATACTTTGCATTTACAAAACCCTCTAGATGACTCATGTAAACATCTTCAGCCAACTTCATGTGAAGAAAAACAGTTTTGACATCCATCTGCCATATTTCATAATCATGAAAGGCAACTATGGTGATCATTATCCTAATTGACTTTATCTTGGCCACTGGTGAGAGGTCTCATCATAGTCAATCCTTAGGGTTTAAGTAAAACCCTTCGCAACCAGTCATGAGTTGAAAGTGTGTACCTTTCAATCCATGTCGGTCTTCTTCTTGAAGACCATTTGCACCCAACTGTGTTTCGACCTGGTACATGATCAACCAAATTCCAAACTTAGTTATCATACACGGACTTGATCTCGCTGTCCATTGCCTCCTTCCACTTGGCGGCCTCACGGCCTTACATTACTTCCTTGTAGTTAGCTAGCTCATCCATATTTACCAGTGTACGGTCACTAACGAACATGTCACCATCTGTAGTTTTATGAAAATCATAGAACTCAGTTGACATGTTAACTCTACTAGAACGTCGAAGAGGTAATGAATTTTTAGTGGGCTCAATAAGAGTCTCATCGTTTGGTTGAGAGCTAGTGTCTTCTAAGGTTCTTTCTTTGGCTGACTCTTGAATCTCTTCAAGGTCAATTGTACTCCCACTGTCCTCTTTGCATATGAGTTCCTTCTCACGAAAGACTCCTCTTCATGCTACAAAACCATGTTCTCACTAGGTCTATAGAGCAAATATCCAAAAGACTTTTGTGGGTTGCCAATGGAAATACACTTCTCACTTCTAGGTGCTAGCTTGTCATGAGTCTCTCGTCTAACAAAAGCTTTACAACCCCAGACCTTGATATGTGCTAACAAAGGAACTTTCCCTATCCACATCCCGTGAGCTGTATTTTCAATCTACTTGGTAGGGACAAAATTGAGGATATGAGCGGCTGTCTCTAAGGCATACCCCCATAAATAAATTGGAAGAAAAGCTCGAATCTTCATGGAACGAACCGTGTCTAACAAGGTTCGATTACGCCGCTCAGCCACACCATTAAGTTGTGGTGTCCTAGGAGGAGTTAGTTGTGAAACAATTCCACATTCCTTGAGATTGTCGTGGAACTTGATACTAAGATACTCTCCGCCTTTATCATATCGGGGCATCTTTATCTTCCTGCCTAATTGATTCTCGACTTCATGTTTAAAATCTTTGAACTTTAAAAAGGTTTATGATTTATGTTTGATTAAGTAGATAAAACCATATATGCTATAATCATCTGTAAATGTCACATAAAATCGATTAACATCCCTTGTGGTGGATCTGAAGGGTCCACACACATCAATGTCTATGAGATCCAACAAACCTTCACCTCTTTCACAAGAACCAGTGAAAGGAGATTTTGTCATCTTGCCAAGACAAGATTCACATTCATCATCTAGCCTTAAGTAAAATAATTCCAACACTCCATCCTTTGGAGTTGGGCGATGCGTTTCTTGTTAATGTGCCTAAAACGAAAATGCCACAAGCATGCCTTGTATAAACCGTTAGACGAATCAATATGGAATACACTATTGCCTAAGAAATTAACACAAATCACAGTTTCATACACACCATTACAATGTAAAGCTTCAAATATAAAAATACCATTTTTATAAACCAAAATAGATCCATTTACAACATTAAAAGAATATCAAAAACCATGTCTAAATAGTACATGAAAAGAAATAATGTTTCACGTCATTTATGACGAATAAAACGATCAACCAAATCTAATATAACATCATAACCAAGCATAAGACCATAAGTTCCAATCTTGGTAATAGGAGAAGATTGCCTATTGCCCATGATCTTATTCATCCTTCCATGCTCCACCTCCTCACTTTCTCTTATAAAATATAAATTTTAATTTTTTGGTAAAAGACAAAAGAATTTATCTAGGCCAAAATGTTGTGCATGACTTATTGATTCATACCATATGAATTATGTAATATTACTTGCTATTGAAAATTATTATTTCCTAGAAATAAATAATTTCCAATTTAATTATAAGAGTTTATTGAATATTTATTAAAATAATTTTTCTAATAAATAATCAGTTGTATTAAGTTGTTGTTAGTGTGACCCATTAGTATCATATGTTAATTATAAAAATCACTTTAATATGATTCTTAAGCATACTAGATCTTTCAAGCTTGGTACGTAGGGCGTAAGGAGAGAGTACGCATGACGTACTCCTAGAGGTGGGCTTGAGCCATTTTCAGGCTTTAGGCCATGATTGGTTTAGGCTATCTTGGAAAGGATAAAATGGTATTTTACCCTAGTAAGAGTGTATGGAATGGAATTTTGATAATGGGTTATCACCTTAGTCATTAATTTAGGTTGTTTTGGATGTGTTCAGTGTGAGGAGCTTGTGTAGCAGTGACGATGGTGAGATTCGATTATCTTTAGATTGAGGTGAGTATTCTCATTATACTATGTAGGATGCTAGTTGTCTTTGTGATACTTGCATGGAAAACCCCGAGGGTAGCTTGTGACATTTTATGAGAGACCATGGGGGTAGCCCATGGCAATTGCATGAAAGACCATATTAGACCATGGGGGTATGTAATGCCCGTAGATTTGGGCTAGTCAATTTAGAGATAATAGGGGTCGAAAACGACTTTTCGACAAAAGATTATTTAGAATAAATGATCTTAACCAAGTTTTATAACATGTCTCAAGGGTTCCGTACATATAAAGAACGCCGAAATCCGAGTTATAATGAAGAAGTTATGGCCCGTCGAAGTTTTACGGCAAAGCCGACGCGGCACTGTGAGACGTAAATAGTGAGTTTTTGATAAAGGACCTTTTATCCTTATTGATCCAAATAAAAGTTGTAGTATATTTTAAACCGAGAACATACACAAAAAGAACGCCCAAATCTGACTTCGTATGAGGAAGTTATGAATTTTTTAAGATTTGACATAGCAGTGCACGGCCCGAAACTCGAATTTTAGTTCGAGCGGTTTTTGGCCTACGCGACCTAAATGAGAATTGAAGATCTCATTAATAGGAACTCAACGGTAAAAAGACAGACGAAAACAGAGTCTGTATGTAGAAGTTATGAATTTTACGCGGACATTTAACAGTATAATCTCCTCGTACTGTTAAATTTAAGATCGGTCGAGAATTAGCCGACGGAGTCAAAATGAAAGTTGTAGATCTTATTTTTACCTACGCGTGGATAGAAAGAACGTCAAAAACGGAGGTCGTATGTGAAAGTTACAGATTTTAGAAGTCGGAATTGTGTTCTGCGAAAATGGGTGATGTGGCACAATCTTGGCCATTGCTTTCTCCCCAAGTCTTTCCACTAGATGGTGACATGTGGCACCAAGTTTAGCCATTTTCACCCTATAAATAGAACCTCTCCCACCCTCATTTTCTTCACACATTTCTCATTCTTTCTTCTCTTTACTCTCTCTATCTATCTCTCTCTCTAGAACCTCTCTCTAGCCCCGAAACCCCCCGAAAAGCCTAGGGAACCTCCCTAGCACGAGGCGGAAGCCCCGTAGTGCTTGACGACTCCGAGAAGAAGAGCTTTTCAGCTCGGGAACGTTGCTCCAAGCAAAGCCCGGTTTTTTATAAAACTCGCTGTAAGTGAGTTACACCTACGCTATTTTTAATATATCGTTTATTTAATTATAGTAACGTTATTAAGAACTTATAATAAGTAATTGGGCTATTATTATGGGTTATATAAGTATTGTTTAACGTTTATATAATAGTAATAATAGCTAGACTATTAATTAGTCTCGGCGAATAATAGACTAAACTCTAGTCGTAATAATACTAGGTTTCGTCAAAAGAAATTATTTTTTTAGAAGCGAAGCGCTGTCTGAGTTCGGAATCACCACCTTATCAAGTGAGTGCTTAGTCCCTTTCATGAACATGATTTTAATACAAGTATTGATTGAAGTATTAATTATATGTTTATATGCGAGTTAATTGATGTTGCCTGAAATACATGTTAAAGAACATACCTGGTTATATATGATGATTTAGGATAAAGAGTAAACCTAAATTAATTATGAGGAGTATTGGGTAGTATTTTCTTACGAGTACAAGTGAGTTATACTCAGAGAATAGAACTTTAGTATATGTCATTGATCTGGGAGCATGGATTAGACACGGTCATTGTCCCTAGTCTGAGAGTATGGATTGGATATAGTCAACTGTCATTAATCCGGGAGCATGGATTAAGACATAGTCAATTGTCCTTAGTCCGGGAGTATGGATTAAGATATAGTCAGTCGTCCTTAGTCCGGGAGTATGGATAGGACATAGTCATTCGTCGTTAATCCGGGAGAATGGATTTACACATAGATACTTGTCCATAATCTGAGAGTATGGAATGGGCACAATTATTAATCCGAGAGCAGGAATTAGATCCGAGATTATGGGTTAAGTAAGAGGTAAAATTTAAGGTCCGAGAGTATGGATAGTCTCGTTGTAAGGATTAACGGGGCGGGGTAAGAGTTGCTTATGTATATATGGTGAAATTGTATATTTTGTGAGTTCTAAATTATATATATATGATATAACATTGTGTGATTGAAATCCCTATGTACTCACCAGGTTTCCCAACCTGAACCACTTAGTTTATTTATATCACAGGTGTTGATATGAAGTTACATTACACTGAGATATTAAAGAGATGTAGATCACTAGTGTAAATGAATGTAAGTTCTGTTTATGCTTATGTTTCTGTATTGCGATGACATCCCAAATGTTTTAAAATGAATAAAAATACATTTCCTCGGAAATGATTTGATAACGTATTTATCATGTTTTACTGGGAACAAATTTCGTAACATTTTTATTAAAAGAATTACTCTGATTTTTATAAAGCATAAACAAAAATCGGTCTTTTCTGGCCGTGAAAATGGGGATGTCATCCTTGTTGGGGACTATCATGCCGACCCGACCCGGCGCTCCTTTGTCAGCCCTGCTGGGGACTCTCTTGCCAGCCTTGCTGGGGACTCTCCTGCCGGCCCGACCCAACGCTCCATTGTCAGCCTTTCTAGGGACTCTACTGCCAGCCTTTCCTGGTACGCGCCCGCTAGCCTTTCCTGGCGCGCACCTGCTAGCCTTGCCGGGGGTGCGCTCGCCAACCTCGCCTGACGCCTCCGGGTAACCTTGCCCAACTCCTTGCTTGTTGAGTCTCAATTGGGCTGGCCCAAGGCCTGACATAATTCCCATTGACCTAAAAGTCCCCTATAAGTGAACAATATCTCCTCCATGGAGGGGGACCTGTTCCAGCAGCTCAACCGCCGCCCTAGACTCCAGTCGGGTGGCTCAGCCGCCACCCTCCGCCATCAGCCACCATACACCACCATCACCAAGCTGGTTCTCTCTAGCTAAAGGGAACCATCTCAGATCTACCAGATGATCTAACTTGATCGTCGGAGTCTGCTCCCAGGTCACAGTCCCTGGGGTGGCTCTAATGGCCTTGTCTGTTGTGACCTCGTAGATCTGTCTCCGACATAGAAGCACATCCTCAGAGGAGGTGGTCGGAGCCGATGTTGCATCATCTATAAAGCACCAATTTTTATGACTTATTGGGTAAGAGAAAGCCTTCTGGAAAGTATGGATATGTAGCTTGAAGGATTAATAGCTTAATGCATTAAACTGGTGAGGACAGTTCCTACGACGTAGAGATTTAGCCTCCACGATGTGGCGTTAAGTGGTCTTCGCGACCCTTTGTCGTGAAGTCACCACGACGAGGCAAATTCTTAGCCACGACATGGTGACCAACTGATGGACTTTTGATCGTTGACTTTTGATTTTTTAACCAAGTTTGAGTTTAGGTCAATTTGAGGGTTTTGGGTTGTAGTTTAAGAATTGGCCCCTGATTGTTGTATAGGTGACATGTAGTACCAGTTCTTGGATTGTGTGAGCTGTGTTGTTATCTGCTAGACTGCACGGTGAGTTTTCTCACTATATTTTATACTGCAATATGTATCCTTGTGTGTAAGATATTGGTATGCTGTAGTAATCTATTAAATTGGTAGATCTGCTATGATTACATGTGTTTGTTGCTTATTATTATTTTTTTTAATATTGGGGGTTTGGGTTGATGCGGTCCTACTTTGTATTGTATGCCAAGATACCCGGGTGGTTCCGGTGTACTGTAGGCCTTACGAGAGGATCAGTCAGACTGTCGGCCCAATGCAGTGGTCCAACTATTGTAGGCCTTGTTAGGCGGTCCAATAGACTATAGGCTCATTAGAGCGGTCTAGACATCTTGTAGGTCTTGCAAGATGGTCTAGGCAGACTGAAGGCTCATGTATGCTTGCATTGTATGTTGTATTTTAGGGAAATTACTAAACTTTGGCTTACAGTTGTGGATTAAATGTTTTTCAGGTACTTATCAGATGATGAATACGAGATTGTACACATGCATATCAACTGTTTTATGATTCAAGATTCCACTATGTTTTCCTTATACTCTAATTTTGAATTACGATTTATGAACAAATGGTTTGACTCGAAAGTAACTTCATCACAACGGGTGTTTACTCTCTTTTAAAATGAAAAATTTTACCATGGTTTTTGGAACGTTACATGTTGTGTAAAACAACCAATTATTTACTAGGGCATTCATCAGCCGTAAAAAATACCTTTCATTGTTTACCTTACGAGCAACATGTACATACCTTCCAACCAGGATCACTCCCTAACGTTGTTCAAGCAACAACTAAGGATAACCGATGGGTGAAGAGGAAAACCAAGACACTCCCCCACTATGTCTACCATGCTCAAATGGCTTGAGCCAGAAAGGCAACGAAAAACAATGGCGAGGGAAAGTATGTCCCTATTTTTTTTTTGTTTTTATAATAAGATACATAGAATTAAAATTGGTGACCTACCCTAAACTTTTTAGTGAACTACCCTAATATTTTTGGCAAACGTTTCCCAATACAACTTAAAAGAAAACAGAAGAAGCCAAAGTCATGTGAACGGATGTAGGCATTAGGGGACGACGTTTCGTCTTCACTCCTCTATTCCAACTTCTTTCTACATAATCGACGATCACCATTAGGTGAACCACTATGTTGGATCTTAATAGAATGAAAAAAGAAGTGTAGGAGAACTCTCGTGATTTTATTGATGAACAAAAAGAGAACAAAAGGCAGCTATCAATAGTAGAGTTTTACGACTGAAAAGTAAAAGTTGGAAATATAGAAGGACTTAAGTAAATGCAAAAAAATTGAAAGCTTTGTAGCAGTTACTAAGCCAGTCACAAGAGTTATTATTTTCCTGAGAAAATTTGAATCAATCTTCAACACTCCCCTTTGATTCAAAGGTACCAACACCAATCTTTGCACGAAAATATTCAAAACGAGCTACTGGAAGAGCTTTCGTAAATAGGTCTGCTTGTTGTTTCTTCAGTTCTACAAAACTTCAGCTTGATGCTTTCATCTGCCACTAGCTTTCTTATGAAATGATGCTTAATTTCTATGTGCTTGGTTCGACCATGCATGACAGGATTTTTGTCATTGCAATCGCGGATTGATTGTCACAGTAGATCATAATTGCTTCAGTTTGTTCTTGCATGAGATCATTCATAAGTTTTCTTAACCAGATTGCTTGACATGTTGTGATTGAGGCTGCCACATACTCAGCCTCTGCTGTGGATAATGCGACGTTTTCTTGCTTCTTTGATAACCATGAGATAATTCCAGTTCCCACATTGAAACAATTTCCAGTTGTGCTCCTTCTATCTTCTTGTGACCCTGCCCAGTCACTGTCTGTAAAGCCTTCCAAAAGTAGTTTCTTTGACTTCATATACCATATTCCATAATGCTTGGTGCAAACAACATAACGAATGATCCTTTTTACCGCTCCAAAATGATGTTTTGTAGGTGAATGCATGAACCTTGAGACCACACCAACATCATAGCTTATGTCTGGTCTTGTGTGTGTAAGATATATTAGTCTCCCAACTATGCTCATGTACATCTGGGTTCTGCCATTCCTGTACCATTTTGCTCTGGGGTATGTGGAGCTGTCATCTCTCTTCTTATCCCTTCTTTCTCACATAGAGTAATGAATTCCCGTGACATGAATTCTCCCCCTCTATCAGTCCTTAGAGTCTTGATTGTAGTGTTTCCTTGTTTTTCAACAAGAGCTTTGAATTTCTTAAAGTGTTCCAAGGCATCAAATTTTTTTCTAATGAAATATACCCAACACATACGGGTAAAGTCATCAATGAATAGCAAGAAATACTTATTGCCTGAGTGAGATTCGTTCTTCATTAGACCACAAATGTCAGCACTCACTAATTCCAATTTCTCAGTTGCTCGTCTCGCCTTGCCCTTTGGAAAAGACCTTCGTGATTGTTTGCCTAGAACACATCCTTCGCATACATGTTTTGAGTCATGTATGGCAGGTAATCCATTTACCATTTGCTTACTTGACAAAAACTTTAATCATTTTTCATGTAGGTGCCCGTATCTACAATGCCAAAGTTTCGATTCATCAACCTTGTTGTTCATCATCATGTAACCATCTTTATGAGAAAAGTCTACAGGAAACATTCTGTTTCCTGTCATTCTTGAATAGAGAACAATTTCACCATTTTTCCTCTTCACCACACACGTATTATCATCAAACTCAACCTTGAGACCGTTTTCTATCAACTGTCCCACACTTATCAGGTTGTGAGCGAGACCTGGAGCGAAGTGTACATCATTGATGAGTTTGCCTTTTCCTTCTATGCTTATAGTGACAGCTCCCGTTCCTTCTATGTTTACAACCTTATTATCACCAAGTTTAACACGTGATTTTTCTGATTCATCCAAATTCTTGAATTTTTCACGTGCACCTGTTATATGATTTGAACATGCGCTATCTATGTACCATATCTCCTTCTTTCGGCTAGCTTGGTTTGCGTAGGTCATGAATAGACATTCATCTTGTTCGACATATTCTTCTTCTGTATATTTTGCTTGACCTTGCTTTGCCCAACAATCTTCTTCCTTATGACCAAGCTTTCCAAAGTGGTCACATCGAACGACTACTCCCCGTGGATCTGAAAGGCTTGTTCTTCTTCTTGTGTGTGATTCCTGTTGATTCTTGCCTCATGCGCTTGTAGTGACCCCATTAACCCATCAAAGGTAAAAGTCTTCAAATCCTTTGATTCTTTGATTGCTGCCACCACGTGATCGAACTTGATTGGTAAACTCCTGAGAACTTTGGCCACCACAATTTCATTAGAAATCTTGTCTCCATAGGCACGCATCCGTGTCACTATGGATGCTGCTTTTGCTAGATATTCTTGTACTGCTTCATTTGGCTTAATGTTTTAAAGTCTTGAACTGTCTTCTCAAGGATTGCAATTTGACTGTAATAACTTTGGCTGATCCTTGGTATTCAGTGTTGAGAATATCCCAAGCTTCCTTTGATGTGACTACCGCAACAATTCTAGGGAAGATGGTCTCATCTATTGCCTGTTGAATAAAGAATAAGGCTTTAGCATCTTTCTTCTGATTATCTTTTTGACGGGCTTCATCTGCACTTGTCTCTATATAACCTGCTTCAACAAATTCCCATAAGTCTTGTGACTTAAAAAAGGGTCTTCATTTTGGTGCTCCAGAATTCATAAGACTCCCCTTTGAAGACAAGAATTTGTGGTTGTGACATGCTAATAGTGCTGCTGCTATTCTGTGCCATTTGAGAGTCACCGATTGAGACTTGGATAAGAGACCAAGCTCTGATACCACAATGTTGGATCTTAACAGAATGAAAAAAGAAGTGCAGGAGAACTCTCGTGATTTTATTGATGAACAAAAAGAGAACAGAAAGCAGCTATAAATAGTAGAGTTTTACAACTGAAAAGCAAAAGATGGAAATATGGAAGGACTTAAGTGAATGCAGAAAAACTGAAAGCCTTCTAGCAGTTACTAAGCCAAGTCACGAGAGTTATTATTTTTGTGAGAAACTTTGAATCAATCTTCAACACACTCCTCATCGTGTACAATTATAAGAACTTTAAATTTTTTTTTTTTAGCTTATACAACTTGATCTGATCCGAACCCACAATTAGTATTGTTTGACTTTTTTCATTTTAAATTGGTTTAATTTAAATAGTGAACCATAAAACCTTTATGTATGAAAAATAATTGTGTTCGTCCATATTAAATCCGTTAATTATGAAATTATAACGCAACGAAGCACTATATATTCATTTGAATCTTTTTAAATCATTCATTTTATCCAAAAAAACATTATCTACTTATAACAAACTATTCTACATTTAGCAATGGCTTGTGATATACGACATACATGTGTACGAACTCAAGAAATACCGACGCATAACATTAACATCACATCATTCATAATTATCTTTTCGTGCCATCTGACTATAAATACATCTCTCCCGTGTCATAGATGTCACCACCAAAACCCATCAAAATCAATAAATAAAAAAAATGAAGAAACCGTTGTTTATCTTCATCCTCATGTGCACACTGTCACTTCTCTCAGGCCAAGCCCTGCAGGTTCCCGTCCGCGACACTGACCGGAATTTCCTCTTAGCTGGCACCAGCTACTACATCTTGCCAGCTATCCGTGGCAGAGGAGGCGGTGTAACCCTAGCCACCGGAAGAGATCAGCCGTGCCCTAATGATGTAGCGCAAGAAAACAACGAAGTGAGCAAAGGGTTACCCTTGAATTTTGCACCTGCAAACACCAGCAAAGACGGCATCATCCGCCAATCCACTGATCTTAACGTTAAGTTCTCCGGTAAGGCGACTACTTGTATTGATACTGCAGTTTGGCGGGTCGAGGACGATCTTGATATTGGGTTACGGATCGTGTCAAGCCATGCGATCCTAGGACAGCCAGGCAGGGAAACTATAAGGAACTGGTTCAAGATCGAGAAGTATGAGAACGCTTACAAGCTGGTTTACTGCCCCACGGTGTGCAATGATTGCAGGCCATATTGTGCAGATATTGGTTCTACGATTGCTAAAAATGGACGTAGAATCCTTGTTTTAAATAACGTGCCTCTTAAGGTCATGTTCAAGAAGGCATAATCACTTTAATGCCCATGATCATGAATGGTTGTAGCTTTGAATGTTTGATACACTACTTGTGTTGTAAATTTGTAATGACATGTAAGATATAATAAAAGGGACGTTATGTCCTAAGCGTTCTCATATAAATATGGGATAATGACTTAGGAGGGTAATAATGTTTTCTGTTTGTCCATTTTAGGTACCTAACGTATTTTTTGTGCGTATTACACCATTAAGATTATTATAACCGTTTACAAATAGTCATTTTAACATAAAGAAGCCGGTAAAAAGATTATTTATAAACGGTTATAACAACCTTAATGGTGTAATATACACAAAAAATACGTTGGAGACCTAATATGGACAAACGGGAAACGTTATTACCCTCCTAAGTCATTATCCCATGAAACTATAAACCCTTATAGTAAATTTTTACTTTTTAAATAAGAAACTTGTAGGTCTTGGGGTTGGTAGTTTGGATGTTTTAACCTCGGTCTTCTTTATAAATGGAAGTGGCGGTTTCTTAATGACAATGGAGCTCTTCGGGTTAAAATTGTCAAATTTTGTCATGGGGAAGGTGGTGGTTTTTTGGACGATTCGAGAATAGGAATTGGAGGGGTGTTTGGCAAAAGATTGTAGGATCCATTAATCACCTCCATGAAAAATGGTTGTATTCATTCTAATTACATGTATAGTGTGGTGGGGCATGAGACTCAAACGAGGTTTTAAAAGGATGTTTGGTGCTTGAATATTCCTCTTAGGGAGCGGTTCGGGAGGCTCTCTGCTTTGGCCTTTGATGAGATTAAAAAAAAACTTTAATCAATGAAGATCGATTAGATCTTGAACAAGTATATGAATATAAAACAGTAAGAACGCAATAAAAAGAACAAGACAAGATTGAATCAAACGAGTCGAATGATTAAAACAAAATCCTCAGAAGAGCTCGATTAAGAACATCAACTGTAGAGGATTGGAAGGTTACAAGAACGATCAAAGAAACCTTGAAATTACTATCGTTAAGCTCTAGAATTATCGTATCAATCGTTAACCTAATATGCATGCAAGCATTAACTTATATACAATACATAAAAGGCTCTCGGTTGGACAGGCCCAAACCGGAGTGTACATGGCTAAACTATCAAGCCCAAAAGACGCAACATCAAAATAAACTACAGCCCAACAATCTCCCCCTTTGCGTCAATTTGGAGCGAGACCTTCACTTTTTACTTGGGCCAGCAGCTGAAGCAGGTACCTTCTTCTTCACGGTGCTAAACAGACACTTGGTTATGGAGAGAATGGTCTGTCTAAACCAGATGTACCAATTGATCATATCATTGAAGTACTTGATGTCATCAGCCGAATTCTCTTTACACCGCTTGATAATCGATAAAACGTGCTCCAAGCAAGTTGTGGTGTAAAGGTGTTTATCAGCTAAAGCGAAGAGGCATTTCTGTCCTTTGGCTCTAGTGAACATGACCGAGTTACGCCTCGAATCAATCTTGCCCATTATCATTTGGTTTAGATCACTGGCCGATCCCACAGGTGCAATCTTCGGTTTCTTCTTGAAAACTGTGGCGACCTCCTGATCCATTAGGGCAACCTCCATGATGTAGCAGGCTAACATCCTTTTGACATGGTCTATGATAGGACCATATTCGGCTTCATCAGTCAAAAGAATATTGTACAGGACAATCCAATCATGAGGATTTAGATTCGGCAGATCCGCCAGGGAGATAAGATGAGCAGTTCTTGCTGATCCTCGAATGAGCTTGAACTTAACGTTTGTGAATCTCCCCACGGCATAAGGCTTCAGCACCCGAACGTTTACAATCTTCTGGGCGCTCCAAGTAAGGTATTGAGGGCGAGCGGCCTCCAGATAGAAGTCAATGAGCTCCCTGTCAAGCTCATCGTTCGGATGCGGGACTTCAAAAATGTTAGAGAAGGCGTGGAAGATGAACGCCTTTCGAGTCAGCGGCATATCAAACTGCGAATCGACAGTGTTGTTGCAGTCGAATGAGATAACCGGCTCGAGCCATAATATGCTTGGAGTTTCTATGGCCTCTTTAATCATACGTTCCCTGGTCCAGGCAGGGAAGAGCGTCTTTCGGCTCTCAAGGAGATCGTGAGCTTCCTTTTGCTTGCGTTCGGCTTCTTCAGCCTCTCGCGCCACACGACTGGCATCATCGTCAGCATTGCGACTGTTCTTTCGTTTTAACAGGTCAGCAATAGTCTCCTTGTCTTCATCTTCATCTTCATCTTCCTCAGCTATATTTTTGCCCTTGTTCTTCACACCCGAACCCGAAGCATGACCAGTTGGAGGTGGTTCGGTTGTGTGAGTAGCTTTGGAGGAAGGAGGTGGTTTCGATCCAGCATCTCCCCCTTGTTTCGGAATGGACACGAAACTCGGTAGGCCTTCGATTTTGCTTAGGAGGTCCATGGCCGGAGAGAGCTTTTCAGCGAGGGTACGCCTCACCTAATGGTTCAGGATGGGGTCGTGTGCTTCCAGGATGTTTGATAATGCTGCGTGGACATCCGAAACACACGTTCTGATCACCTCCCTTTCGGATCGAAGAGCTTCCAATTGTTGTTGGGAGTTGGAAAGTTGCGTGCTCTTGACCTTAAGGGCGGTTGTTTTACTCGCCAAGACATCCATCAGAGAATTCTCAGCTGCAAGATCCTCTTTTAGCTTAGCCAGGCGGGCATCGATGGAGGCACGAAGTGCCGAGTTGTCGTCGCTTATATTTTGGCGTAGGGCAGCGAACGAAGTCAACTCCGTGGAGACGAACTTGGCCAATTGCTGAACAATCGGTTCCAAAGTTGTCTTAGTGGCGTCGGCGCTTTCCTGCAAAGATTTCAACAGGACAGTAGCGTCGGAGAATAGTTTATCGACTTTTTCGGTCGCAGCCTCACAGGCTCTGGTGGAGGCATCGATCGCAGCAGTTGCTGAGGCCACCGAATCATGTTGAGCCCTGGAGAAGGAGTCAACAATTTTCTGAAGGGCAGCTTCAGAGAGAGTGGACTGCTGGTTGGAAGAGGAGGCGAGAAGTTGATCAACCTTCTCGTGAAGCTCTTTAAGATGCTTCTTTGTCACTGGAGCATCATCCTCCTCATCACTCTGAACTTGAAACGGACTATAGTAGACCGAATCAAAGTTCATGTGATCACCACCAAGGTAAGGGTTTTCGCCATCGGAGGCATTTTCTGGAGATGGAGGTGGTGGTGAATCTGGGGGTGTTGTGGTTGGTGTATTTGGAGGTGGAGTGTGGGGTGGGGTAGTTTCGGGTGGTGGTTGAGTTTGGGTTTCGGTTTGTGGTGGTTCGGTTACGGGAGGGGTTTCGGTAACTGGTGGTGTTTCGGTTGATGTGGTGAAAATGGGTGGTGGTATAGGAAAAGAGGTTGGGGGAATAGTGGGGTTTATGGTGGGAATGGAAATAGGAATAGTTGGTGGAGGTGAAGGAACTGGGGATTGATGAAGTTCCATCTTTGGGGTTGGGGACCGAGGTGGTGTGTTGCCTCGTTGAGGAGATTCGTCTCCTTGAGATCCTTCAGAGTCCGAACTTCCTCCCTCAGATTCGCTTGAAGAAGAGGGAATTACAAGCTTTCGCTTTTGTTGAGTCTTCCTCCTCTTCGGCTGTGGGGACTGTGCAGCCTTCGGTTGTTTCCTCTTTTTGGGAGAAGGGCCCTTTGGTGCTTTGGCCGCTTGCTTCCCTTTTTCACCCTTTTTGCCCCTGTTGGTTGGTTTGTCAGCGTCATGGATCGATCTGAGCATATCCGGTGTCAGTTCCCTGGGACCAGTTGGCCTAAACTCCTTGATCGTCCGAATCAACCTGCTGTCAGATGGCACGCTGCCATACATCGTCTCTGGGATGGAGCCAATGAAAGAGAATTTTGATGCATTTGAGACGATGATCTTCTTGGTATGGAATGTACCAACAGAAGACATCGATGCACCGACAGCAGTGGGAACCTCAAACTTGTCCATGGCCCATCTTGTAATCAAGATCCAGAACCGGGCCAACGACACCTCAGAGTGTCATGATGATGAAGAGAGACTCTGGATGAGCTGTTGCCATAGGACCATTCCAAAGTCCAGATTAACCCCGTTGTAGATGGCATACATTATTGATAGAAAGAGGCGACTAGCACCATCGGACCCTGAGCTCCTCTCCGACAAGCCCTTGAAAAGGACTGTAAATAAGCCATTCCACTGTGGCGGCAGGCAAGACTTCTTGAACTTGGCGACAGAGGTGAGAACCTCTGTGTATCCCATGTTGTAAAACATGCTAAACAGCATCCCAACCGGAATCGTCTCCGGGTTTATTCTTGAAGGGTCAACAGCAAACCCTAGCATTGTGCAGAACCGTTGTCGAGAAACGGAGGTTTTGTGTTCTGCAATCTCGAAAAACACCCATTCTACGGCCTTGTCGTAGTAAGCAGTCGCGTAGACCTGCGACAGGGCCACCATGGGCACAGTTTCAATTCTGGAGAGTGCTGGAGCAAGTTGAGAGTACTTCAAACACTCGATGACCGGCGACATGTAGGAGTCGTACGCCAGTGAGTTGAGATCAATGACCAGACATTGCTAAGGACGGATGGGGAGGATCTGAGAAGTAGCATGAACGGAAGAAGATTCAGCCATTGTTGAAGTTTTGGAGAAGATGATGAACAGGAGACGGTTTGGGAGTTTTTGCTCTTTGGAAATTTTTGAGGCAGTAAAGAGGTAAAAGGTGGTGTAGACGGCTTTTTATAGTGGGTGATAGGAGAGAGAAAAATCGTTTCAAATCTCTTATGGAAATACGAAACGGGTGTTTGAGTGACTGATTGGTGACAGTTGGGGCGGGCGATGATCACGTAGGAGAGAGAGTGTCAGTTTCCTAGGATTACGCCGCCCAATAAGCGCCGTTTCAGAAAGAAAATCGTTTCCATTTCCACACGCGCCTTTTGTGCCAGAGTGATGACGCTTGGATTTCGCACACGCGTCCATAAGTGTCAGTAAAAGCGCGGCCGTTTCAAATTCACACGCGTCCCTTTTTTACCGTCGTTTGAATTTCTATCCTTTTAACTCCCGCCGAGTCAACAACCTTTTCGTCTTATCCCTTTTAAACGGCATCTTTTTGAATTAAACGCCCACGTGGATTATTTCTGACCACAACTTCATAATTAACCACCGATTAGTAATCCAGCCTGTAAATAATTAGTAACGAAATATTGGAAAATCAAGGATTTTCGTGCAAAGAGTGTAAAAGAAAAAGAAATAAAGCAACTCTTTTAAGGATATTCTGTGATGTCAATAATGACACGGAACTGATGATCCCGGGCACGAATCTCTTCCTTCAAGGTCAAGAGAGACCTCAAAGTGTTAGTGTGGAATCCCGTTGAATTACGATCAATCACTTATTAATAAATGTTGAAAGGCTTCTTTTAATTAGGCTTAATAAGGGTGGTTTCGCTTTGATTCATCAATTCTGTTCTTGATATAAGAAAGAAAGTGAACAAAGTACTTGTGAGACTGGTGTAGCCTATTGAACAAGTAGGTAGGAATTTATTTTGTATTGGCTTGGATTAATATAAAATCTCAGATAAAAATTTAAAACTGGATCCCTTGGGAAGAAATGTTATGATGCGTAACAATTTCATAGGAATCACGCAAAAGAACATTTGAGATTTCATGAAGGTACATTCGTCAATTCTTTGGTGAAAACTTGAGCAAATTAATTGTTCACCGTCAATTCATTAGGTGTTGAATTTGGGGTTTCACTCAGCTCGTAGTGACACAAAACTAAGATCATTAACACAGATGTTGTGTAACCATAAACCTCAGTGGTAATTGCTGAGAGTCTCAAGGGTTACGTTGATGAAACGAATGTAGTGGAGAAGTATAATAGAGATGG
Source organism: Lactuca sativa (assembly GCF_002870075.4). NCBI lineage: Eukaryota > Viridiplantae > Streptophyta > Magnoliopsida > Asterales > Asteraceae > Lactuca > Lactuca sativa. Next base: position 207,224,006 of record NC_056624.2, read on the forward strand.
TGTGAGAAAACATAGTACCTCTGCTGCGAAAATAAGGACCAAGCAGGAAACTCTTAACTCATGTGAGAAAAGAGTGAGGTAGCTCACGATTAGAATAAATGTGTTAGCCTTATTGGGAAGACAAGGTTTGTGTATACCAGGTCATGAAGGCTTTTATTCGAAATCTTATGAGGCTTGGGACACATACAACAGCATGCTTCTAGGGACACTTAAGTAATTCATCAGATATATCCCCATAAACGAACAAACACACAAGAAAAATAATAAAAAAAATATTTTTGGAGTTTTTGAAATTTATAAAAGAAATTAAAAAAAAAATAAAAGAAGTTAAAAAAAAATAAGTAAAAAAAATAAGACGTAAAAAAAACTTTGGAAAAAAAATGAAAAACCGAACCCGAACGTTCGGTTGCTTTTGGTTGGTAAAAGTTGAAAAACCGAACCCGAGCGTTCGGTTGGTCTCGGTTCCAGAAAATTTTGAAAAACCGAACCCGAGCGTTCGGTTGGTTTCGGTTCAGGAAAATTTTGAAAAACCGAACCCGAACCTTCGGTTGGTTTCGGTTCAACAAAATTCTAGAAAACCGAACCCGAACCTTCGGTTGGTTTCGGTTTAGGAAAATTTTAAGAAACCAAGGAGTTTAGACAAGCAAAAAAAAAACTTTTTTTTTTACTCAAAGAAAAACAACTTTGTACAAGAAATATACAACATTGAAAAACTACCTTTGAAGTAATGAGCGAGTCAGATGGTTGAACCGAACCCGAACGTTCGGTTGGTTTCGCTTCTTACGTTTGAGGTTGAGAGGTAGTGTGAGGTACTGACTCTGATTCCATCATACCTAGCCCTTGCAATATTTTATTGAATGATGCTTCAGGAAGAGCTTTGGTAAAGACGTCAGCCAGTTGATCAGAGGTTCTAACGAAGTGAACTTCGACGTTTCCATCTTCCACGTGATCTTTGATGAAGTGATACCTCAGTGCTATGTGTTTGGTTTTAGAGTGTTGCACTGGGTTATGACATATCCTAATTGCACTTTCAGAGTCACAATATAGTGGGATCTTCTTCATATTGAGTCCATAGTCGCGAAGTTGACTCTGGATCCAAATCACTTGTGATGTGCAGGATGCAGCGGCAATGTATTCCGCTTCGGCAGTAGACAACGACACACAAGTTTGTTTCTTGGATTGCCAGCTGACCAACTTCCCGTCAAGGAATTGACAGCCACCAGTTGTGCTTTTACGGTCGAGTCCACATCCTCCAAGGTCAGCATCAGAATAGGCTTGAACAAAGAAGCCAGAGTTGGATGGATACCAAAGACCTAAGGAGGTGGTTCGCTTGAGATAGCGTAAGATGTTCTTCACTGCCAACATGTGAGGTTCGCGTGGGTTTGCCTGAAATCGAGCACAATAACACACAGAAAATATGATATCAGGCCTGCTAGCAGTTAGATACATCAGTGAGCCTATCATTTGACGATAGAGCGTGATATCGATAGCCGGTTTGTCTAGAGAAGGGGTAAGCTTGGTGCCGAATGCCATTGGGACTTTGACTTTTGAGTCTCCCATCATTCCAAACTTCGCTAGGAGAGTCTTCGTGTAAGCTTGCTGATTAATAAAGATGCCTTCGGGTCCCTGTCTTATGTTTAAACCAAGGAAAAAGTTAATAGGACCCATTGAGCTCATTTCAAACTTAGTCTCCATCAACTTTCTGAATTCAGCTGTTAAGCTAGGATTCGTGGAGCCAAAGATGATGTCATCGACATAAATTTGAACTATCATAAGGTGGTTACCTTCCTTTTTGCGAAAGAAGGTTGGGTCAACCGAACCTTGTTTAAATTTAGACATCTTTAAAAATTTTGTAAGCGTTTCATACCAGGCTCTCGGAGCTTGTTTGAGACCGTACATAGCTTTATCCAGAATATAGCAATGATTTGGATATTTTTCGTTCACAAACCCAGGAGGTTGCTCCACATACACAGTTTCTTCGAGTTCTCCATTGAGAAATGCACATTTGACGTCCATTTGGAAAACTTCAAAGTTTTTGTGAGCAGCATAAGCCGGAAATATTCTAACTGATTCTAGCCTAGCTACTGGAGCGAAAGTCTCTTTGTAATCTATCCCTTCCTCCTGACAGTATCCCTTTACTACCAGACGAGCCTTGTTCCTTATTACATTACCTTCCTTATCCATTTTGTTCCTGAAGACCCACTTGAGACCAACAACCGAAGCATCTGGTGGAGTTGGAATGAGGCGCCAGACTTTGTTCCTTTCAAATTCATTCAGTTCGTCTTGCATTGCTCGAACCCAATCAGAGTGATCGAGGGCAGTGTTAACTGTCTTCGGTTCAACTTTTGATACGAATGAGTTAAACATACAAAACTCAACCTTTGAAAATAAGGATGTCTGTTTTGCCTTCAGTTGTGATCGGGTCAGAACCTTTTCAGATACATCACCAACTACTTGAGAGATAGGATGATCTCTGGTCCATTTGGTAAGAGGAGGGTAATTCGGATCAAAGGTTGGGTCAAGTTCAGCATTGATCATTTCTTCTGGCTCAGATTGGCTATCGTAATCAAGAGTCATATCATCATGCTCCCCCTCAATTGATGAGCTTTGAGAAACATGAGGTTCAGGGGTTTCTTGTGGTGCTGAAATTTCAGGCGTTGAAGCACCTTCGGTTGGAGGGGTATCTTCGGTTGGAGAAGTACCTTCGGTTGGTGAAGGACCTTCGGTTGAAGTTGTAGAGCTTGGCTCCCCCTGGACTTGTGAGCTTAGCTCCCCCTCGAAATGAGAGCTTGGCTCCCCTTCGACTGAAGCATTGTTGGATGGAGAGTCATCAGTGGGCGATTCTCCTTCATGCATTCTTCTTGCAGCATCTTCGAGAATCCGTTTCATATGGTCAACTTTGTTGTCTGCTGCATCTGCTTCTGAGAGAGAAGCTTTCTCCGGTTCGTCAAAGAGTTCCAAAAATTTATCATATAAATTGGCGATCGAGACTGTGACTTGGCCAGTTTGAGGAAAGAGTTCCCCAGCGGTGTCTTCTTTGGCCTGTAGCTTCTTGACATAGCTATCTTCAAAGGTCACATAGTATGTCTCTTCAATCCTTCTCGAACGCTTGTTTAGGACCCTGTACGCCTTGGATGTGAGCGAGTAACCCAGAAAAATTCCCTCGTCGGCTTTGACATCAAACTTGATGCGGTGTTCTTTAGAGTTAAAGATGAAACACCTTGAGCCGAACACGTGGAAAAATTTCACATTGGGCTTTCTGTTGTTTAGTATCTCATATGGAGTGAGCGTGAATCGCTTGTTGAGATAGGATCTGTTCTGTGTAAAACAAGCAGCAGAAATAGCGTCAGCCCAAAAATAAAGAGGTAAGGAAGCGAAACTTAGCATAGTTCGGGCAGCTTCACACAAAGATTGGTTTCGTCTTTCGACTATTCCGTTCTGTTGTGGTGTGTAGGGAGCTGAGAAATTGTGACTAATTCCCTTTTCTGCAAGAAACTCTTCAAACTCCCTGTTCTTGAATTCAGGACCATTGTCGCTCCTGATGTTGCGAACGACCTTCTTGAGCTGAACTTCAATTTGCTTGATAAACACTTTCAGCTTTTGAATCGCTTCAGATTTGAGCTTTAGAAAGAACACCCATGTAAATCGTGAAAAGTCATCAACGATAACAAGAATATACTTGCTACCACCGATGCTTTCGATAGATGAAGGACCACACAAATCGATATGAAGTAATTCGAGTGGTTCAACAACTTTTGTGTTGATTACAGATGGGTGACTTTGACGACTCTGCTTCCCCATTTCGCATGTAGCACACAAATGCTCTCTGTCGAACTTGAGCAATGGAAGACCCCTAACATGACCTCCAGTGACAAGTCGGTTGATATCTTTAAAGTTGAGATGTGAGAGTCTTCGGTGCCACAACCAGCTTTCGTCGGATTGAGCTTTTGATAACAGGCATATGGCTGGGTTTCCTTTGATAGGTTTCATGTTTAGAGGAAACATTTCACCCTTTCGCTCAGACTTGAGTATCATTTTCTTTGTCTTTTTCTCTATGATTTCAGAACCTTCATCATCGAATGAAACTTTGAGACCTGTACCTCCAACAAGCTGAGATACACTGATGAGGTTGTGTTGGAGTCCTTCCACATAAGCCACCTTCCTTATAGTAAAGTCTCCATTTGTTATCATTCCGTATCCCTTTATGGTGCCGAAAGAGTTATTTCCAAACTTGACGTTGCCACCATTTGCAAGAGATCTGTATTCCCTAAGCTCCTCTTTCCTCCCTGTCATGTGACGCGAGCAGCCACTATCGATGTACCATTCTTCGTCGAACTGCTCGTCACTTATAACCTGCAAAAATTAAGCAGATTTAGGAACCCAAAGTTTCTTGGGTCCACGTGAGCTTTTCATGGGAACGGGAACAGTAAGAGAGATATCAACTAGATATGTTCGTTTTACTAGAGTTGTTTCATCTTTCTTTTTAATGGTAAACACTTTTATCTTATTAGGATTGGGTGTGTTCGGTTTGGACTCTGGTTTGGATTCATTAACCTTCTGCTTTCCCTTTTGTTCAGCTGACAGATGAGAACGGACAGAATTTGCTTTAGAGCAAGATGGAGATGAATCGGTGGATTGAGAGGACTTCCTGGCTGGAGACTCTAGGTGACCCTTTAGCTTTTGATCTTTGGAGGGACTAACCTTGGAGTCTTGTTCTCTTTTGACTTCAGAACCGAACCTTTGCTTTCGGTTGGAATCGTCTTGTGAACTGAACCTTGGCTTTCGGTTGAAGTCTGTCTTGGAACCGAACCTTTGGTTTCGGTTGAAGTCCTTTTCAGAACCGAACCTTTGCCTTCGGTTGGTATTTTCTTGTGAACCGAACCTTGGCTTTCGGTTGTTGTGAGATCCAGGCTTTCCTACAGGATTGTTTTCATACTTCAGATTCTTGTCTTGGTGTGAGAAGTATGCATTCTGGGATTGCCAGAATTGTTTCCTTTCCGAAAGGTTCTTCCTATATCGTTGGTTCCTTTCTATCTTCTTATTCCTCATCTGATTTGGTTGATGATGAACATTCGCTTTCGTTTTTGGTTTCTCCTTGGCTGGTTCCTTTTGAACTGTAGGAGTTTTGCTTTGAGCTGAGGGATTAGAGGGAATATCTGAAGAAGTTTCACTTTGAGCTGAGGGAGTAGAGGGAATGTCTTCTTTTGCCGAACGAGCATCCTCCTGAGGAATATCTTTCGTACCACTGGTGCTTGGCTCACTGAAATTATCCGGCTTATTCAAGGGTTCAGGTATGTATCTTCCTTTTCTCATCCAAGAGGTTCTTTCAGATAAGCCAACGGTTTCGTTTGCATTATCTATTGGAGCTTCCCAGAAGAACTCATCACAGCCATCAGCATTGTCTTCGTTTACAATAACTGTGAGTTCAGCAGTTTGATGTTCGGTTACTCCATTCACCTTGTATACTTGATTCGGAGTGGTCCTGACCTTTTGATACACAACTGCTTTCTCTACCAATTTCGGGGACTTCTGTTGGGACAATCGAGCGAACTCTACTGAATTTTCAGAAATTAGATTTTTGTGGTTTTCAGGTTCGCTTTTAACAAATTCTGAGCAGTCAACCGTGTCCTCTACAGAAATTTCACTCATGTTTTCGTCCTCATTAAGCTCAGATGCATTTTCAACATCAATTTTGTGTTCTGAGCTAACGTTGGCGTTTAAAGAGTCAAAATTTTGCATGGTTTCGGTTCTCAGTTTAAGTCTATCATTTTCATCCAAAAGATTTTTGAGCATGTCCTTGTGGTCCTTGGATTTAATGAAGGAATCAATTTTGTCCAGTCCATACGTGTAGGTCAGATTGACATCATCAGACGATATCACACTCTCACAATTGTAGGCTTCGGCATCGATTTCATCCTCCTTAAACTCTAGGAAGGGCAAAATCATGCGATGGATCTTTTGGCCTATTTCACAATCTAAGTGAAGCTGAGTAATATTGGAATATAAACGTTTAGCAATTAAACAAAAAACATTTCGTTGTTTTAACAATTTTAAATTGTCTCTTTGCAAATAGATGTTTTCGTCTTTAACTTTAACTAATTCCGACTCCTTTAACTCGATCCACATTCTCCGCTCCTCACTCTTCGACGCCACCCTGCTTAATTGATCAGTTAGGTTAGAATTGGTGACTCGAGTTTGAGTTAAGCTACTATCTAGATGAGAAATTCTTGTATTAACGTTTTTTAGTTCTTTCTCATATGAGGATGGTTGTACTTTAGATGAAATAAAAACAGATTGTACCTTCTTTATCAGTTCATCGAGCTCATTGAACTGCTGGCTGAGTGGTTTGGCCGTAAAGCACATATCCTCCTGTACCTTCGGTCCATCGCTTCCTCCATCGATGTTGTATCCCCTCATTTGAGATACGTCAGTCACCATGAAGCATCTTCCTCCACTGCTTTCTTCCTTAGCCACATAAGCCTTTCCATGGGTAGGCTTCCTCACTTCATCGTCTTCTGAGTCAGTAGACCAAACTTCAGTGCTACCGAACTCGTCATCATTAACCGAACCCTGCACAATAAGAGCATTAATAGAAGGGTTAGCGGTAGACTTCTTCTTTCTCAACTCATCCAGTCTCTTCTGCAACACAGCTTCCTCATTATTTCCATCATCCTTTTCAGCCATCTTCTTAAGAACACAGTCCTTAGCATAGTGGTTTTTGCCACCACAATAGAAACAACTTACTCCGGAATCGCCTTCCACCTTCGGTTCCTTCTTGGGCTCCTCAGCCTTCGGTTCATTGTTCACCTTTTCAGAGCTGTAACTCCCTTGCCAGTTTCGGTTTTTATTGCTGGGGAATCTCTTCTTTATGAACCTTTTGGGATTGGATACCATCATGGCGTAATCCTCAGACGTGAGGTCATATTCCTCCAAGTTGAGGTCTTCATCCTCCATCACAGCTTTACTTTTAGATAGGAGGGCCAACGAACCAAGACTAGAAACGACATTCTTCTCTTGCACCACAATCTTCTCTTGGGACTTTAGAATACCCACTAGTTTCGCCAAAGAGTATGATTTAAACTGCTCATGGGCTTTGACTGTGGAAACCACTGCTCTCCATTCAGACCTTAGTCCATTCAAGAAAGTAACCTTCTGTTCGATAAGCTTCCTATCAATGTCGTGTTTGATCATCTTGCTGAGAAGATGATTGAAGCGATCAAACGTCTGGGTCACCGTTTCTTCGTCCCCTTGCCTGAATTCTCCAAACTCAGATAGAAGCAAGGTTTGGATAGAGTGTTCAAGATCCTCGTCTGTAGAATACAGTTCACGAAGTCTATCCCAAACTTCCTTCGCCGTTGTACATGAGCTGACCAATCTGAATGTGTCGGACTGAAGGGCGAATCTAATCAACCTTAACGCCTTAATATTGCACTGGAATTTGTCCTTTTCATCTTGTGCAATATCCTTCACGTCCTTTAGCAGATCATTGTACTCCTTTTGAGTCTTAACGATTCTGGACGTTGCAGAATGAGAAAACGGTCCATTGATGATGGCTTCCCATATGAGGTACCCATTATCCTCCGATCCAATCACGTAGTCTTCAAAGTGATGCGCCCATACTTCATAGTCATGGGTGTATAAGATTGGAATTTTTGTCGTCGAACCGATGCTATTGGAAATATTAATAGGGTTTGATTGCGTCGCGTCCATTATGATCGTAAAACCTGTTCAAAGATCAGAATTGTAATAAAGCAGATTAGGGCAAAACAATAAATATCAAGATGCGTCAATAATGAGATGACGGCTCAATAAATATTATTAATTGCGGAAAAACCCTAATGGAAATCTTTTTCACAGAAAAGATGTATATCGATTACACAGCCTCCTGCTCTGATACCAATTGATGAGATTAAAAAAAAACTTTAATCAATGAAGATCGATTAGATCTTGAACAAGTATATGAATATAAAACAGTAAGAACGCAATAAAAAGAACAAGACAAGATTGAATCAAACGAGTCGAATGATTAAAACAAAATCCTCAGAAGAGCTCGATTAAGAACATCAACTGTAGAGGATTGGAAGGTTACAAGAACGATCAAAGAAACCTTGAAATTACTATCGTTAAGCTCTAGAATTATCGTATCAATCGTTAACCTAATATGCATGCAAGCATTAACTTATATACAATACATAAAAGGCTCTCGGTTGGACAGGCCCAAACCGGAGTGTACATGGCTAAACTATCAAGCCCAAAAGACGCAACATCAAAATAAACTACAGCCCAACAGCCTTTAATCAAGATGCTCGAGTAAGTGAATAATGAGATCCGGGGGGATTAATTTTCATTGGCGTTGGGGGATTAGAGGAGCGGCTGAATCGAACCAATTTGATTATCTTGTAGAAGGATGTTTGGTGCTTGAATATTCCTCTTAGGGAGCGGTTCGGGAGGCTCTTTGCTTTAGCCTTTAATCAAGATGCTCGAGTAAGTAAATAATGGGATCCGGAGGGATGTAATTTTCATTGGCCCCTCCTCTAATCCCCCGATGCCAATGAAAATTACATCCCCCCCCCCCCCCCCCCCCGATCCCATTATTCACTTACTCGAGCATCTTGATTAAAGGCCAAAGCAAAGAGCCTCCCGAACCGCTCCCTAAGAGGAATATCCAAGCACCAAACATCCTTTTAGAACCTCGTTTGAGTCTCATCCCCCACCACTCTATACACGTAATTAGAAAGAATACAACCATTCTCATGGAGGTGATTAATGGATCCTATAATCTTTTGCCAAACACCCCCTCCAATTCCTATTCTTGAATCTTCCGAAAAACCACCACCTTCCCTATGACAAAATTTGACAATTTTAACCTGAAGAGCTCCCTTGTCATTAAGAAACCGCCACTTCCATTTATAAAGAAGACCGATGTTAAAAACATCCAAACTACCAACCCCAAGACCTACAAGTTTTTATTATTTAAAAAGTAAAAATTTACTATATGGGTTTATAGTTTCATGGGATAATGACTTAGGAGGGTAATAACGTTTCCCGTTTGTCCATATTAGGTCCCCAACGTATTTTTTGTGTATATTACACCATTAAGGTTGTTATAATTGTTTATAAATAATCCTTTTACCGGCTTCTTCCTATTAAAAGGACTATTTGTAAACGGTTATAATAACCTTAACGGTGTAATACACATAAAAAATACGTTAGGGACCTAAAATGGACAAACAGAAAACGTTATTACCCTCCTAAGTCATTATCCCTATAAATATGGACCATCGACGTTTTTTTAAATCTCCCATTTATGTCTTAATTAATATTTATAAGCAAATTGAATAAACTAACTCCGAATTTCATTTCGGATTTAATTTTCAAATTTTGGAGTTCTTTTTTGGTTTATTCCATTTTTTTTCAAATAAATCTCCCTATTATTGTTCAAAATATAAATTTCGAAGTGTTTAATGCTATCGTCTTTCAACAGTGACAAATCTAGAATAAAAAACTACGTTATATCATAATCGAGTTCAACCAGTTCGGTTCAATAGAAAACCGGGTTTAACCGGGACAATTGAAAAAATGGTTAAACATGTATACAAATTATGGTGAAAGGACCGAGCCCAAATCGATCATTCCTTAATTTTTATTTTATTTTTACTAAAATAACTTATACATTAAATAAGTTGGTCTAAATGATGTCTCAACAAGCTTAAGGCCGGGAAGTATGCAAGAGAAAACACTTATTTACAATGAAAAACCTTCACATCGTTTATCTTCATTAAGTTGATGTGCGACTCCTTCATCCCATAAAATATAATTTATCTTCTATTGTCACCTTTTCTTTGTCAAACATATTAAGATATGTCCTTCAATTTCTTTGTCAGAAATATTAAGGTATGTCTTTCAAACTATTTAAGGTGGATCATAAATATTTTTTTATATATAACTTGTTTGTAAAAAATTAAAATTTAGGTGGCCAGGTTAAGTGACCACTTTCTCCTACCTTAGCCTTGCCAAGTTTTCCAATCAAATAAATGTCTGCATTTTAAGGCGTAATATTGTCTATAATTCAATGCAAGGCATATTTACAGTATTTGTTTAACTTTTTGTTAGATATAAGTAAAAAATGATTTTGTTTTTCTGGAAATTTTGAAACTTTTAATCAAATTTCATACTTGTTTTGTTGAAATTTCAAAGGTTTTTTTTTTTTTTTTTTTTTTTTTTTTTTTTTTCGAATTAGGAAATTTTTGTTTGGAATCCATAATGTTGGTCCGAAATTCCGAAATGTTAGCCCAATATACTTTTTTGTTAGAAAAAAATGTTTTTTAGTACAGAATATCTGTCCCTAACTAAATGTTTATTATAAAAAAACAAATTGTTTTGTTATTTTCACCAAATACATATTAAATTGTGGTTAGATTACTCATTTTTTAATACACACACACACACACACACATATATATATATATATATATATATATATATATATATATATATATTCAAATAAAGACAATAAATAAAATGAAAACACTACTTTTAGGTTATTATTCTACTATGAATTCTTATTCCACAAATAAATCACACATTAATATTCACATTCTACAATACTACACATCCGAAATCCATAGCAAATTAATAACATAAAAGTAGCATCTTCACGAAAATTTCTTATTATGAGATTTCGGGTTGTAATGTGATCAAGTAAAGGTCTTGGGCTTCAAATTAATAGAGTTTAGACCCTATCAGATATTGATAATGTTGGTTAAGTGATTAAAGCCCTCAAATTGTGCTTTGAAGCAAAGGGAAAAATGGGAAATGTGATATCTTGGGCTTGTTGCATGAATTAATAATTTTATTTCCGTATGTTTTCAGTAAAAGTATTTGGATAGAATTATGGGGCTCGTCAATACCTTCGCGTGCATATAAAGATTGTCGGGAACGGAATTGAAACGAAGAAGTTATGACTGTTTGAAGCTGAAATATATTTGGGTAAAAACCAGTCTCCACGGGGTGGAGAACAAGTGTGCATGGCATGGTAATCTCCACGGAGTGGAGAACTATTTTCCACGAAGCAGAAGATGGGAAAACCCAAGCCCATGATTTTTAGGGTTTTCAACGCATCTAAAGGTAAGGATTCATGCTTTAGGGCATTTTCTCAGCCTTCATCACATCTAGAACTCCTTAAGAGCAACCCTAGCATCCCTCTTCATGATTTGAGCTCATTCTCTATCCTTGAACCTCATTTGGATGATTTTGGTGGTGCTTTGATGAAACTTGAACATTGAGATAGTTCTTTTGGTTGAAAGGAAGTTTGTTTCAAGTTTGGATCTATCAAAATCACTACATTTCTGGACTTTTGTGAGTATAAAGTTCATATCTTGCTCTTTAGTTCTTTAGATCTTGTCATTTGTGGTTTTTGGCACTTTTGGTCCATTTTATAGGTGATTTTGGAGTTGAGTGGACTTCAACATCTTTTGATTAATTTGGAATGCTTCACAGACCTCATAGACTAGAAAGGTAATGATATTTTCCCTTCCCTTTAAGCCATGCAAGTTATCGTGGCCCTTTAGGTCATTTTGGTGTGTTAAAGTTTAGATCTTGAAAGTTTTTAGAATCATTATGGACAAACCTAAAACATTATCCATCTAAACATCATGTTGATTTAGATATGAAGGTTGAAGACTTGGACATAATGGATTAAGTGATAAAGATGCATTCTTGGTCCCTTTACCAACCTAAAACATTATCCATCTAAACATCATGTTGATTTAGATATGAAGGTTGAATACTTGGACTTAATGGATTAAGTGATAAAGATGCATTCTTGGTCCCTTTGAGACTTAAACTTTTAATTCTTGGTTATTTAGACCATTCTAATGGATAAAGTTAGAAACTTTATCCATTATGAAGATATTAGGTACCAGAACAAAAAAGTTAAAAGCTTGGGGTTTAAGTGTTGAGTGCTTAACCCATTAAGCTGTTGGGACCAGTTCCCACGACGTGACATGTTGCTCGCCACGACGTGGCGGTTGGTGTCACCATGATTTTTTTTTTTGTCGTGTAGCTGCCAAGTTGTGGCCTATGGGTGTCCACGACATGGAGGTCAGCTGGGGCTGACTTTGACTATTGACTTTTTGACCAGTTTGACTTTTGGATAAACTTAGAGAGGTGTTGAGCTAGAGTGTGAGGTTTTGATTGTAATTGGTTTAGGAGATTCATGTAGCTGGTTTTGTAGGACTTTGAGTAGTGGATTTCAGCTCGTCGTTTAGTTGAGTCTTCTCACTATATTACCTATATCATAGTGTGTGCATGCTAGACCAGTTGGGTCGTATTTTCCATTTATTGTTATATATGCTGAAATCCCGCAAGGTTGCTGATAACCCATAACCCGTAGGATCGCTGATAATCCTAGTGTAACACCCAAAGGTCATGTATTTCCTATTTTGACCCTAATTATGAAAACATGATGCAAAATTGGTCCTTATGTCATGCGTACTTAGGGTGTACGCATGGCGTAGCTCATTAAAAGGGTTGCGTGTTTATGTAAGTACGTTGGGCGTACTCATGAGAACATTGGGCGTACTTGGCAGGTGTGCAAACCCCAATTTTTAGGGTTTGAGCACTATTTAAGCATACCTAACTCTCAAAACCCTTTCCACCTCTAGCCTCCATCCTCCCAAATTGTCCATCGCAAACCCTAATCCATTGTGCGAGCCTTATTGAGCTTGAGTGTGTATTTTTGTGCTCTTGAAGGAAGAAGAAGGAAGTGGAATCATCTTGGAAGCTTCAAGCAATTGTGGATCTAGAACTTTCACCTTGCAAACAACCTCCAAAAGGTATAAAGTTAGGAACTTGATGAATGTTTACTTAGATCTTGCTAAGTTCTTAAGTTTTATGCATTTTGGTCCCATGATCTTGGTATTCATGAGTATGACTTATTCTAAACCATAAGAGATGTCCTTTCAAACGTTTTTGAGTGCTATGAATCATAAAAATGTGGTCTTGGTCCCTTTCTTCCCCTAATGCAAGAGTTATGGTGCTTGGGTTTGTGTTTTAAGTTAGGGTTTTGATTTTTGGACCACTACTAGCCATGGAAAGTCATAAAGTTGGAAACTTTATGACTTAAAATGATATCTGGGACTAGGTTTGAGCTTTGGACGTGATATCTTAATGGAATAAGCACTTAATGAGGAAAAGTAGGATCATGTTGAGTACGTTGGGGGTACCTGGTGGTATGTTACATGTACTGGGCTACGGCCCTGTATTTTGGCCATGGATCTACTACGCCAAACATAGTGACTGAGTAAATTGGGCGTACTGAGTATATGTTGACCCCTTTGACTTTGACGAGGAATTTGACCAAGTTTGACTTAGGGGTATATTTTGGTAATTTGAGCATAGCTTGAGATAAGGTCCTTATTTATTGTATAGGTGACATGTAGAGCTGGTATTTGGAGCAACATTCATTTCAGCAATCTTTTAGATTATGATGTGATTTTTCCTTACTATACTTGTGGGTCAAAGGCACCAATGCCGAACCACTGGATTATGTATCATGGTATATTGGATTGATGTTATGTTGGTTATATGATAGACTGGTAGATCTGTATCATTACCTAAGTTTACTGATTATGTGTTAGACTGTTAGATCTATATGATTACATCTACTTGTTGGTTATTGATTGTCATTGTATATGTCAACATGTTATGGTTTGTTGGGTTGAGGTGATACTGCTTTGTGCTGAAGTCCAAGATACCCGATGAGGTCCGAATAGATTGAAGGCCTGCAAGGTGGTCCATTCAGGCTGAAGGCCTAGAGAGCAGTCCAAATAGGTTGTAGGCCCTATAAGGCGGTCTAGTCATGCTGAAGGCTCATATATGCATGTTGTTATCTATATGGCTTACAATTTGATTGTTATGGTTTCAAGTACTTTAGAGGATACGGGTAAGGAAAAGGCTGGATCGTGCATATCCTTCAGATTTTATGATATTTGATTTTGGGATACTCAGATTCATGAATGTTTTGTAAACATTTAGGGTTTTTGGCTTGCTTTTGAAAATGAAAATTTTACCTTGATTTTTGGGATGTTACAACTAGAGTTGCTGATAACCCAAAAGTGTTTATATTGTTGTGTTGTATGTGATATTTAGGACTACTGATAGTCCCAAGGTTGCTGATAACCTGATATGTGCATAATTAAGTACATATTTAATACATATTTCTAATACTTTTAGCTACAATTATGCTTCATATGGAACAAAAGATACTTAATATGCTTAAATTGTGTTTTGTAGCTGCAAATGCTCGAGAAAAAAAGGAAGCATACGAGGAGCTGGAAGCAGGAAACGAGAGCTAAAACAAAAGAAGAAAAGAAAAGGTCTTAAGACTACATCGTGGTGCCTTATCCTCAATGTGGTGATTGGAAGAATCGTGAACCTTATGTTGACATGGCAGATACGGGATTAATTCGAAGACCACGTTGTGGTGTCGGTTAACCACGATGGGGTGGTTAGACTTCCTCAATTATAAAAACCCGAACATTAGGTCGAAATTGGAGGATGCATTTGGTTCTCTGAGGTTAATTACGACTAATAAACCCTTAGAAACCCAGAGAAAGTCAAAATTCAAGTGAAGCTCAAGGATTGAAGAATATTTAGAAGATATTCAACATTGATGTAGTTGGTTTGCTTATTAAACTTGTTTCTAGCTTATTTTACTTAGATCTAATGTATTTTTCTGCAACAGTGAGAGGCTAATCACCTTTTACTTCTGTTTGGTGAAGATGAGCTTGATACTTATGTGTTGATTTCGATAATGGATGATTATTATTGATTTTACTTGTGTTTGATATATATAAACCCTTGCATGTTTAAGTTCTAGTTTATATGGCTTGTAAATCAGATTTTGTGTGTTAATCGATCATATTAATTGCATGAATCTATCTTCTAATTGTTTATGATCATTAGATAATTAGAGCTTGGATTAATCACATCTTAGTTTAAGTAATTAAAACTAGTAACTTTAACTGTGTTAGAGAGCATAATTAGTATTAATTTGTGCTTGGTTTCTTGAATTAGGAGAGTAAATGATATCATTCATAGTCCAATTGTGTTATTATCAATTTGGTATTTAACTTGTGCATGATTATTGCTTTATCATTCATAAATTGGTAGACCTAGATATTTGATCATAATAGCTAGATAACTAGTAATCAATATAATCTTTCCATAAGAAATCAACCATAGGAGAAAGTGAAATCATATCAGATCTAGGCAAAAGTATTCTTGAAGTTTAGATGTTTTCGTTGCTTGCTTGTTTGCTAGTTGATAGTAAGTTATTTTGATCTTGAAAAATCAATAAACCCCCTCCCCCTACCCACAATCATAGTTTGTTAAATAGTTTAATTAGAAGTAGTTAATTAATTCCCTATGATCAACACCCGACTTACCTGAGCTATGCTATAAAATGACTAGGTACACTGCCTATAGGTGCATAGATAGTAAAAGTTTGTTAGGCTATAAATTTAAAACTAAGTACGTACTTTTCTCACATCAAAGTGTTTGATGCCATTGCTGGGGAACGACTTATGTGATTTATATTTTAATTACTCTTAGTTATTCGATCCTTTTGTGGGGTAAAAACCACAAAAAGTTACTTTGGTTGCATTTGTTTAAGTTGTTTTTCTTTCTGAGATGCAACCAGGTTGTGGTTATCTTCACCATGTCATGGTCTCGCTTCAGTGATTTTTTTTAGTTTGGTGATTTTTATTCCTTCTACATGTTTTTGTTTTGTTTCAGTGCTTTTTGACCTGAGGATCTAAAACTCTTATTGTTCCTCCACTTCAAGAACCATACTCCGCTTTCCAGAAGATGAAAGACATGAAAGTCAACGAGTCAACAAGCACTTTTCGATCGTACAAAGGATTTGAAAGCTTAGAATTGACGCCGGATAAAAAAGGAATTGGATTCAAGCCAAAATCTTTTGTCGAAGGAAGTTTATACGATTTAGAGTTAAAGATTGAAGAAGAATATACGATGATAGACATTACAAGAATGACGATGGGAGACTATAAGAAGATGATATGTGAAGAACATGGACCAGGTCTAGTTCCATCGGAGATACCACCCGAGAGAAGTTTTGAGCTCAAAGGACACATTCTATGCATACTCAAGGACATATCTTTCTCCGGGAAAGAGTATGAAGATGCTTTCAAGCACATTAATGAAGTCAAAGACATTTCAAACTACTTTCATGTCCCTAATGCGCCAAGGGAATCTGTTTTACTAAGGATGCTTCTGATCACTTTTACCGGTAAAGCAAGGGTGTGTTTAAAGTCTCTTGCACCCAGATCCATCACTACATTGGCTACTCTTCATGATGCTTTCATTGAGCAATTTAGTCCACCTTCGAAGATCTCAAAGCTCAAAAATAAGATTGCTACCTTTCAACAAGAGGTAGGAGAGCAATTGTATGTAGCTTGGGAGAGATACAAGGGCTTGCTAAGAAGTTGCCCTCAACATGATTTGAATGTTCTACAAGAAGTTTCCATCTTCTATGATGGAGTGAATATAAGTACTAGACAACTTCTTGACTCACAAGAGCCTATGACGAAGAAGTAGCCAACATCTATAAAGGAATTAATTGACGAATTTGCAAAACACTCAAGAAAGTACCACAATCCACGAGATGGTGTTGCAAAACACTCAAGAGAAAACCCAAGGATTGTGATTTGGATGAAATGGGAATAAGAAGGCGCAATTGTTCTACTCAAGTGGTTACAAGTATGATGAAGATTGGAGAAAGCCTAAGAAGGAGTGGTTACCATATGAAGATTACAAGAAATATGGTTTATACATACATGTTTGATATGATGTTGGGTCAAAAATATGGTTTATACTTTTCTTTTCTGAGAAATTGTATTTTTTATGTATTGTTTAGCTGTTTACGGTCGGTGAGTGAGTTTACGACCGTAAACCCGTTTAGGCCATAAACCCTGTTTACGGCCCATGTTTTCCGTGTGTATATATATATAAGGGTTAGGGGTGTGAGGAATAGAGTGATGAACACTAGAGGAGCTTAAGTGTGTGCATTTGAAGGTGTTATAGAGAGAGAAACTTGAGAGAAGTTTTGTGTGTGAATCTTTTGTATCCTGATCTTCATTCTAATCATATCATACATAGATTCATCATCATCTTCTTCTTCTCCTTCTCTTCTATTTGATCTGACACCATCCGTTTGATTGGGATTCCACACCATCAAACGGATCTGATTGATACACAGACATTTTTGAGGACTTACAATTGGTATCAAAGCAGAAACTGGTATCAAAATTGCTAGGTCCGGATCTGGATCTAATACTAGTAATCAAACAATCACAAATCGAGAATAACAATAAGATGAATTAGAATTGAGCTTTCACACGTTTATATCAAATAACCATCTGGTACAACTCAAACACTAGTCGTAAACTGACTGGCATCCAACCATACAAATGACCAACTCCTAGCCCTTATATACTCGTCTAGACAACAAACAGAGTTTGCGGCCGTAAACACGTTTACGGCCATAAACATGTTTACGGTCGTGAACATGACAAAACAGTAAACGACACTAAATAACTCAAAAGTACTATTACAGACTCATAACCAAACAAATCACATAGAAAGCCTAGCCCAAACCATTTATCAGACCCTTCAATCTCCCCCTTGGTTTGGTGCTAGAATGAATTCAGTCCTTGTCGACGACCAACACATCAGATCTCCCCATTGCTCTATTCCGCATCTTCTTCTCAACAATTTGAGCCACCATCGCTGTATATTCTTTCGCAGCGGGCTCAAATATTGATTCAGCCACCACAATCTGTTTAGTAGCAAGATGATGTATGTCCCATTTGTGAAATTGAAGCAAGTCCATTTTCTCATAGAGACGTATGCAATTTTCCTTTAACTTGATGACCGTAGCATCCATGGCTTCATGATACACCCAATAAAGCATGGATGCAAGAGAACCATCAGGGTAATTTTGAAGAACAGGGACTTGCTTAACCTGAGTCGTAGCAGGCCACATCACTGATGTAATTGGCTGTTTTGTTGAGGTATCAAATACCTTGGAGTGAACCTTGACAACAAACTCTGCAGTCTTCATTGACAGAAACCCCTTGGCCACTTGATCTTCCAAGAAAGATTTGAACTGATTGGCTTTGGGATTTCCTGATGGGTTTGAAAAGGGAGCTTTGGATAACTCAATAAGGTCAACCTTAGTAAAAGAGTGAAAATCATGAGCATCCTTGTATAGTTCCTTATTCCCGCTCTTCCTTCTCACCATAAACATGTTCTGCATGTCATGGAATCCCCACGACACGATTCCTGACCTATCACCATAGACATCCCTGAAAGTTTGAGTGCTAAGATCGGTAAGAGTAATTCGTGGCTGATCCCAGGGTGCCTTATGATCTATGCTTCTTTTGAAAAGCCATTTACCTTTGTCATCCTCGGTAACAACCTTCTTCTTCTTCTTCTTCTTCTTCTTCTTGGATCTATTTGAAGCATTTGCCCTTGGAGCTTGTTCAGGTTCCATTTCAAAGCGATCCACAATGATGGGAGATCTGATCGGTTGAGAGGTAGTAGGAGCATCAACACTAGGAGCGTCTGGAATGGGGGGATCGACATATGGTTCTTCAACAGTTGACTTAAATTCATCACCGAATTTGTCTTCAAGTTTCTTTTGTAACTCCAGGAAGTTGGCAGCCAAGTGACCATATTGTGTCTGAAGGTCAGCAATTTGCTTAGTCTTCATAACATTGTCTTCGCGAAGCTCGGCCACTTGGATACTGAGCTCTGTATTTTCAGATTGAAGGTCTGCGACCTTGATGACTAGCTCTATATTCCTTTGATCAAGTTCAACATTCTTTCGATTAAGAACGTCAATCTGACTTTGGAGTCCATGGAGTGAAGGGGTGTCTTCTCTAGAGTCATCACCTCCAATGAAAATTCCTTTGCCACGAGATGGTAGCGTAGAGAATTGCTCTTCTGCCAATAGCCTGACTAGCTTAGCTGAGGCATCATCGTGATCTGGTCTTGGAGGAGAGGATTTTGGTTGAAATGAGGAACCAACGGTCTCAAACACAGAGCTAGGACCATCATTTATAGGTTCAGCAGAGACTATAACAGGCGTGATTGTCGGCAGAGCTGTAGCACTTTGATTCGTCGTACTCTGAGTTGCTAGTCTCAGAACAAGTCTGTGTCGCTTGTTTGGAGGAGGAGTGGCTTGTGTGGCGGTGAGATCATATTCCATTGGCATAGATGTAGGTAAAACAGTATCAAGGAGAGGAATCCCTGATATTGTCACCATAGGAGTTGCTATTTCCGCCTCTGGATTGGAAACAAGAGGTGCAACTACGAAAATGTCTTGGCTGATATCATTGAGAGAAACAGGAAGAGTGTGAATGTTGAAACCTCCATCATCTGCTGATTGAATCCTATTAGATGACTATGCTACGAACTCATTTGCAATTTCTTCAGGAAAGAGGAGTTCCAAAAATGTTGGATTGACAGCGGAAGCATCTCTAGACATGAACTATCTCTCAACAGGTGTAAGAGGTGTAGCTTCAGCATTAGGAGTTCCAGTCGGAGCCTTAGACGCTGGACTAGTTGGTTGCGCAGAAGACCCCCCTCAGATGGAGCAGATGACTCCCTCTCAAATGGAGCAGAGGACTCCCCCTCAACCGTTGGGGGTCTGTAGACAACCTCTTCATCTTCTTCTTCGTCTTCAAAAACATTCTTCAAACTAGAAGGAGATCCACTTGAATTATCTGAAGACACATTGAAAGATCTGAATAGAGATGTGTAATCAAATAACCAGTCGGGACCCACTCGAGTGTCTGTTTCATTCTCCTCCAGCCAGCGCACGTCATAGGATTCAACGATCTGCTTAGTCCTTTTGTTGTAAACCCTATACACGGTGCGCGCAACATACCCCACGAAGTAACAGTCATCAACTTTGGCATTAAATTTAGGGTTGGATTCTAAGTGAAGAAGGGTGCAAGGGCAGCCAAATACACGGAAATGGCTGACAGAAGGCTTGTGTCCATAGAGAATTTTGTACAGTGTCTTCATCTGTGCTTTGTTGATTAGAACACGATTCGACATGTAGCAAGCAATGTTAATCGCCTCGGCCCAAAAGAAAACAGGTAGTTTGGAGTCACAAAGCATTGTCCTTGCGGCATCTTTCAATGTTCTGTTTCTCCTTTCAGCAACACCATTTTGTTGAGGTGTATGATCAGATATATATTGACGCACTATTCCCTTTTCTGTGCAAAAGTGGTCAAGAACAACATTCTTAAACTCAGTTCCATTGTCGGTACGAAGCGCCTTCACTTGTTTATTGGTTTGGTTTTCAATCATCACAATGAACTTCTTCATCAGATCAGCAACCCCCGCTTTGTTGGATAAGAAGAAGACCCACGTAAACCAAGAGAAATCATCAATCACAACTAGACAGTACGAGCTTCTGTTGATGCTCAGGACGTTGACCGGACCAAATAAATCCATATGCAATAGTTGGAGCACTTGACTAATTGAGTTGATTTGCTTGGGCAGATGTGGTTTCCGGTGATGTTTGCCTTGAGCACAGGAAACACACTTTTTAAATGTGATAAAGTCTCTGACAGGTAGGCCTCGGACCATCTCATTTTTCGCAAGACGATTCTAGTTTTTCGCTTTAGCATGACCGAGTCTTCGATGCCACAACATTGCGTTGTGTTCGGAGACCTTTGAGAATAGACAAGTGACTTGTTCAGGTAGGTTACTGTTCATCTCAATAATGTAAGCATTCTTATCCCGTTTAGATTTGACTAGAATCCATTTGTCTGGGATGACAATGCCTGGCTTGAGAATCATACACTCTTTATCAGTAAAATGGGTAGAGTAGCCTTTGTCGCATATTTGGGAAACGCTCAACAAGCTGTGCTTTAACTCGAGAGCATAGTTGACATTTTCGAAGTTCAGCACTTCATTCGTAACAGTTCCACGCTGTGTGATCTTTCCACCATCTCCGCCCGCAAAGGAAACATAACCCCCATTAAAAGATTGAATTTCGCTCAGTTGGGATGTCTCCAGTCATATGCCGAGAGCAGCCGCTGTCGACGTACCTAGGACGAACGACATTCCTCCGCAACTGTCCCTGCCAAATGAGCGGAATCATTTAGACTTAGGGACCCAGGTCATCACTATCCTGGGCTTCCCTTTTGGTTTCTTTGAATCATTTTTCAGTATTTTCAAATTTGGATCTTCGTTCGTACTTTCTTAAGAGGATTTCAATGATGAATTAGAAAGGGATTTGGGCTTCCATTGATATTTAGGTTTTGCAAAATTATCAGTTGGTTTTGAAATTGGTTTCTTAGAAGTTTGCCTTGAGCCTCTGGATTTTCCACCATAGGAGGTTGAAGATCCATAGCTGCCTTTTGATGAGACCGATCTTGGCGCAGCCTTGTTTGGTTTTGGCAAACGATTGTGAGTTTTGTTAGTAAAACCTTTTTATTCTTTTGTAAAACAGTCCTTTTTCTACCTCTATCACCTTTCCAATCATCATTTTGAGAGCGAGATCTTGAGGAATTTCTAATTAAAGACCTTCCCCGAGATTCATTCTCTCCTCTTGGTGACAAGTAATTCACAAAGATCCTATTTTGACAATTCCTAGCTATATGACCACCAACACCACAATTAAAACAAATATGTTTATTATTTGAACTTCTATTGCATTTTTCAGATTTATTTTCTTTACAAACACTCTTACTCTTCTCAGAAGAACATGCATGAGAAATAGATTGTGAGACAAGTGAAGGTGCCTCAGTCGTTTTGACTTATGGAGTTGATGAATCTTCATTAGTATCACAAGCATCAGAATTACCAAACAATTCAACAAACATATCGAAAAAATTAAATTCAACAGTATCAGATTATGAGCCAACACAAGAAACATTTTCAGTCTTAGCATAAGAAACACAATCAAAATTGTTCATAACAGAGATATCAGATTTAAAAACAGAAACATATTCTCCAGCTTCACTCTTTGCCTGATCTAATGGTTGATCTGTATAGGAAATAGAAACATTAGTACTTTCAACGTTAATAAAACCTCTTGAACCAAACCAGCTGGTTTGCCATATCGAATATGTGCCTCTCTGTCAATTTCGTCCTGTGTCATAGGGATGGATGTGTAGTTATGATTGAAAGGTAGAGGAACACTATCATACCCTAGACCCTTGTTTTGATTTTCTTGGAATTTTAATTGGGTTTCATATAAGGAATCGACTGTCTTACTTGACGCAGTATAATTTTTGAAGCTAACATCTATTTTTTCACTCTTAATTTTTAAAGCGTCAAGTTCTTTGGTTACATCATCAAATTGTCTCTTAATATAGTCATAAAGTTCACATTTTTCACTGTATTCTGATTGAATTCTTCTAAAGTATTTTATTTTAGCTTCTAGTTGGGCCTTAAGGGGTTTTTGTCCTTTCCTAAGTTGATAACCCTCATATTTAAGGTCCTCTACTTGCCTACATAATACTTGAATTTCATCACGAAGAAGTTTAACATATTCTTTACAAGCGAAAGAACAAGAAGGTAGATTTACCTTGCTTTTCTTGGGCTCGGAAGAGGTAGATACCATTAGGGCAAGCTGTAGTTCGATCATATCTGCTTCGGGATCAACATCATTATTCTTTGAAGCAATATCATCAATTTGAGCTAGGTGAGCATTTTCTGGCCCTGAGATATTCAAGGCTTGAATTTGGTCCTGCCAGTCAAATGATTGAGTAACCATAGCTGTTTCTCCATTAGCTGTAGCTCCTGCACGATTGTTTCCCACTGCAACCATCTGCATGTTGTTGTTGATTCTGCGATCTGGCTTCGGGCAATCACGAGCAAAATGACCTGGCTCGTGGCAGTTGAAGCATCTCAACATGATTTTATTGAATCCCACCTTCTTGTCAGCATTCATGGCCCAATTGTTTTTCCCGGTCTTCTTGGCGAATTGTTTGGCTCTGAAAACAGCCATGGCAATTTGCCATGTGATGTCCATTTCCTCCACATCTGCAGGATGTATCTGGTCCAAATCAGCAAATGATAGCTGAGGTGGAAGATCTCCAACTACAAAGGCATTGTAGCAGTTAACTAGCCCAGTGGCTAGAGCTAGATTTTCATCAGATTCTTTGGTAATTGAAGAAGAGGCTTTAGCTGACACATTGGGAGCAGAGACGGTTTGTGGAATGAAAAATGGCACATTTGAAGTTTGATGGTGAGGGATGGATGGTGTAGCATTGAAGGTTTGAATATGAGGTTGTTGAACTGCGAAAGCTTGACCTGAGGAAGTCATGAAAGATGATAGAGCACTGTTGGATGAAACTCCAAGATTTGCAGTAGAGTATGAATTCACATGGTTGATTTCTCTTTGTTTGTCATCAATGTCACAGGCTTTGATGACCGCCATGATTTCTGCAAGAGTGAGGCGATTCAAATTTGGTTTTCTTAATCACAACAACATTCATATCCCATGATCTAGGAAGAGCATTCAGAAGTTTCTTGTTGATTTCTGACTTGGTCAAGAAAATCCCTGAAATATTCATGCCAGTTGTGAGTGCAGTGAACCTTTGCAATTGAGCTTCAAGAGTCTCTCTTGGAATGTAGTTGAACATGTTGAATTTCTGTCTCAGCATGTCCTGCCGACTCTCTTTCATATCTTCATTGCCCTCATAGACCTCAATAAGTGCTTCCCATAGAGCTTTAGCTGAAGTGTACTCATGGAAACCTTGAGCAATATTAGGAGATAATGCCATGGTTAAAGTGGCTAATGCTCTTTCCTGTTCCTCAATCAATTCAAATTCCACATCAGTGTAGTTTTCAATAGATTTGTGAACCAATTGACCTCCAACTGTCACAGTGATTCTGACAGGATCTCTAAGAATGCTTCTCCAGATCTTGAAATCTTTCATTTTAATGTATTTCTCTATTTTATACTTCCACTCGGGAAAACCTTCAGCAGACATTAACCTTGGAATACGTGTAGTAGTGCCCATAACAGCATCAAGTTCTTGAAATGAGTTTGATTTTGAGAATCCATTTGAAATTAAAGTAAGACAAAACTTCAAAAATGGTCCCTATGGTTTTCAAAAATATCAAGTTTAGTCCCTAAGTTCAAAAAACCTCACAGATGGTCCCTGTGGTTTCAAAACTTTTAACAAATAGTCCTTCTCGTTAACTCCGTTAGCTTTTGGCCGTTAAGTGAAGGGTATTTCTGTCATTTCACTGCCACAGGGACCATTTATGAAGATTTGTCTTATTTAAAAAAAACTAATTATTTAATTATTTAATATTAAAGGGTATTTATGTCCTTTTCGTCCCACCCCTCTCTCTCTCTCTCTCTCTCTCTCTTTCTCTCTCTGGGTGCTTGTTTCAGCAAGAACACCAAAACCACCGCTCTTAAGCCTGCTTGCCGCAATCCGACCTCAAATCGAGACAACCATAGAACATGAAATTAGACGGATCACACTATTTCTTCACTCTTCGCGTACCTTCCGATACAAAATACGGAAATGATTCGGATTTCGAATATGAGAGTTTGTTAAATTAAGGGCTAACGATTTTGAGTAAAGGTCTGGAGAAGGAGTTCGATCGGGTTTTAGAAGAGTATAGTGCGTTTTTGGTGAAAGAGGTCAAGAGGAGTGTGTCGGAAACGGTGGCGGTGGATAATGGTGGCTCAGTGGAGGCTAAAGCCGCAGCGTATTGGACAACGTTGGCGCCAAATGTTGAAGATTACAGTGGGTCTGTTGCGAGGATGATTGATGCGGGATCATATCAGTTAATCAAGGGAATTTTGTGGTGTGGGGATGTGACGGTGGATCGATTAAAATGGGGAAATGAGTTTTTGAAGAAGAGGACGAAACCTGGTTCAAAAGCTGAAGTTAGTCCAAAAGCTTTGAAGAAAGTGAAGAGGTATCATCTTGTTTTCTTCTACAACATTACTTTTATCCATTGAACACTTCTAATTCCGTATCTATTCAATTTCATCTGAATAATCTTTTCTTCTATAAAAGGGCATGATATCAAGCTCGTCTCTATGGCGTCTCAACCAAACTCCAACACAAATTGAAACAACTGAGCATAAAACAAGAAAAATAGATAAAAATATGATTTCTCTGTTTCTGCTAGCTTCAAGATGGCTTCGTTTCGATTGGGCGCCTGGATTGGTGAGCATGACTTTGGTTTCCATTCCTGTGTACACCACAACTCCTACTGCCCAGTTCGTGTTCTTGAGGACACATCCATGAAGAACGATGTTGGAAGGGCCAAGTTAGACGCGTTTTTGATCGATCTCCATGTTGGCTAAGAAAACGTATATATTTCTGTTAGGTTTTTCACAACGATATCACATGGAATTGTTTAGTTTGTAGAAAATTTGATGATTTCTCCTACTTGAATGTCTTTCCATTTCTTCTGTTCATATGAATTGTTCATTAGAACAGATGATAAACGATTGTTTTCAATCCCGTCAGATCTGTGTCGTCTCCGGTCTTCATAAGCATCTTTCACTGTTGTAACTAATAACACAATTGGTAATGGCAAGATGGAGGAAAAACGCCCAAAAACTGCAAGCTACGGAAGCTGGTTTAGAACAGTGAAAGAGACAGAGAGAGAGAGAGAGGTGGACCCTTTGCATATTAAATTTTATTTATTTATTATTTATTTTAAAAAAAAAGGAATAGAAAACCTCATAAATGGTCCCTGAGGAGTGAAATGACAAAAATGCCCCTGACTTAACGGCTAAATGGTAACGGAGTTAGCCGGAAGGACCAAATGTTAAAAGTTTTGAATCCACAGGGACGATCCATGAGGTTTTTTGAACTTAGGGACTAAACTTGATATTTTCGAAAACCACAGGGACCATTTTTGAAGTTTTGTCTTAAAGTAATTTAACAGTTCCAAAGAGGTTTACGGTTTAAAAATTAAGCTGATTACGACAGTAAACAGAGTTTACGGTTGATGAATTTGCGACCGTAAACTGGGTTTACGGTTTAAGTTCACGGTTTCTGAGTTTACAGTTTCTAAGTTTACGGTTCTTCGATTCTGATTACGGTTCTTGAAGTTTAAGTGTTTACGGTTGATGAGATTCCTCCTTTTACGGCCGTAAGCTAAGTTTATGGTTGGGCAGTAAACTCACAAACAACCTTTAAAACACGATTTTAAGATGAAATTCGTCCCTTCAAAGCCTAGAACGTAGAAACTAATGCTCGAACAATGAGAATGGTAGCTTAAACACTCAAAATCTCGATCGAATGACTTTTTGATACCAGTTTCTGTTCTGATACCAATTGTTAGGTCCGGATCTATATCTAATACTAGTAATCAAACAATCACAAATCGAGAATAACAATAAGATGAATAAGAATTGAGCTTGCACACGTTTATATCAAATAACCGTCTGGTACAACTCAAACACTAGCCATAAACTGACTGGCATCCAACCATACAAATGACCAACTCTTAGCCCTTATATACTCGTGTAGACAGCAAACGGAGTTTGCGGCCGTAATCATGTTTACGGCCGTAAACGTGTTTACGGTCGTGAACATGACAAAACAGTGAACGACACTAAATAACTCAAAGGTACTATTACAGACTCATAACCAGACAAATCACATAGAAAGCCTAGCCCAAACCATTTATCAGACCCTTCATATGATATTGATGTTATATTATGAAATACATGCTACAAGTAGCCAAAGGATCTGCTTAGGGTTGCATGTTATAGTGATTGCTTAGGAGATATGCCTTTTTGTGTGTGATATGTGAATTTTTAGAGATGCATGATAATGTGTATGCTAAGGATCTTTTTGAATTGCGTGTTAGGATTGTCTAATCTTTATGATGCCTTATTGCATGTTGGTTTTTCTACTTGAATGCTACTTGCTTTGTGCTATGTGAAACCTATATTGAGGTTAGTTAACTATTAAGCGAATAGGTTAAGTTGCATGCCATGAAGATTGAATAGTTTTAGAATGTTTGATTTGGCCATATTGCAGAGGTCTTGTTTGAGTCCAAATGTTGTAGTGCAGGATCTTTCAGTCGAAGGAATGTTTAATCCTTGTTGCATGTAATTGTATTCTTAAGATTGTTAGTTAACATTGGTAGAAGTCTTTTCCACAATTGATAACAGGATGGGGTGGGAATTCTTAGTGACCTAGGAAGAGTGTTATAATGTGCTTGTGTATGCACTTGTGTATGAGGAAACCTAAGGTGAGAATCTAGGAAGTTTATGGTAGATTTTCTAAGCATATGTGTGTGCTGGTACACCTAGCAGTGGTGGAGTTCCAAGTGACTTAAGAAAAGTGTTAAGGTATTCTAGTGCGTGCATATATATGAGAAGAATCCTAAATGGATGGTCTAGGAAAATAGTAGTGTATGCTTGTGGGAGCATAGGTATCTGCAGTTGGTATTTTTGATGTGTGTAGTGACTTAGGAACTTTGAGACAATTCTTGGGACACATACAAATATGTGTGGAAGGTAGTATGGGTTCATACAACTAAAAGCACAAGATCTGTACGGGGATCAGGAAGAGTTGAAAATGTTTCTAAGGAGCTAGTAGAGGGTAGATAGTGTGGTATAACACTAGCTTTAATTATAGTCATCTCCATCGCCGTCGGTCTTTTGATGATGGTCATTCAAGATGAAGGTGAGTCTGGTTAATGCTCGCGATTTAGTGACCATGGCAGATTGGGTCTAATTATTGCAGGCCTGATTGAGTTTGTTGATTCAAGGTCTCGATGGTCTTGTTCAAAATAGTGCCATTTTGAGTCATGAGACTAAGTAAGAAGCGATTGTGATGATTGACCTAAAAACTGTAGCCTGAGGCTGGGTGGTCGGATGATAGCTTTAGATTTCGTTTTCTACGATAGGGTTATGTTTCTCCAGCATCCCACGTTCGAAGGTATGAAAGAGCGGGCATATGATTTCGAATTTGAGGTGTATAACCAGTACGAGGTTGATGAGTAGGTGTAGGGTCAGGCAACATCGAGGGATAGAGAGTCATGTTTTTATGATGGGTTTGTTAAAACTATTATTGGAGCTTCTATAAATTTTATTGGAGCAAGGTTCAATTCTCGGGGTGCCTCGTCAACCAAGTGGTATATTGATTTTCCTTCCTAATTTCGAAGTTGTAATGATAGGGAAAGTTTCTGAGGTCTCCATATGAGATTCAAAGTTTCCTTATGGTTGGATGATTTTTATTTGAAGGATAATATTATGCTGTGTTATGCATTCTGAGAGTCAAGGTTGGTAAGTATCTGGTTGAGCCGGTCAGAGGCTTTGATGTTGTAGATGTCAGTTGATGATGGTTTGAACCCTAAGTGGGGGAGAACTAGTTATTCAGATTGAAGGATCATTTTCCATTCTAATTTGATGGTTTCAAGACAATGGGTCAGAGGAATCTGCAGTTCAGGCATGCTACATTTCGGCTCAGGTTTATTGATGCATAAGAGAAGGAAAGTGGGCTATCGTAGAAGTGCTTATAGATAGGAAGTTTCTCGTTGCTTTTCATAAGGATCCTTTTGATTCCTCCATGGTCGCGGAGAATTTAAAGATTTTTCAGATTGTGGGTGTAGAACAAGTTGACGATAGGTTTATGCCTTCAAGAACACATGCGTTGCCCTCGTAGCAGAAAGTTGATGGGTAAGGAACTTGCTGTGGTCAGTAGTTCCTTTCGGAAGCACCATGGATCTTGATAGAGGAGCGTTAAGCCTCTCAAGTTGTGCTTCAGATATATAGAACATTGTTAGCCCACAATATGCGTTGATTATCTTTGATTGAGATGGGCACTTGTTAGTTTGTTGAGCGACCTCAGAGTTTGGTAAGAGTATTTTCGCTTGGACTTTGTTTAGTATGTGTGGGATAATTAGGTTTATTCGATCCATTTCCGATCGATTAGTCATTTGATTCTTCATCAGCATATGGGATTTTTTTGAGGGTCTCCGAGTTGTACTAATTGAAGGTGAAATTGATGAGTCAACCATTCGTCAAGTTTTGTATGATGTATATCTTGGTCTCTGTGTATGTGTATTCTCTACTTTTTGGTTGATGAATTGTTGTTCCTAGTAGGTTTGAGTTGGCAACTATCCTTAGTTATTAGGAGTTCGGATGTCAGAACGACGTTGTCCAGTTTTCCAGGTGTGCCCACGGCCTATTTATGTTCCACTGTTGTCATGTTGTGTCAGATGGGTTGGGTTTCAGCTTGATTCGATGAGGGTGTTGGCAACATTTCTAAAGAATTTTGGAATTCTTCTTAGAATTTGGAAATTTTATTGGTCTACTTGCGCATTGGTGGAATCTGTTCAACTTAATTTATGGCATTGGATCTTGTTTGGTGGTTAGGAGGGTGTTTTTATTAACGGTTGAGGTTCATCGTTTCCTTCGATCTGCTGATACTTCACCCTTGGGTAAGGTTATGTTAAAGAAGGAACACAATCGACCTGAGGAGCTTTGCGTTTTCTACTAGGGAGTGTGAAATGCTGGGAGTTTAACAAATAATGTTGTGAGGGGTGTATAGGGAGTGTGAAATGTTGTCTTTTCAAGTTGGATCAAGCGTTCAACTGTGTAGCACCTGGTTCCTGGTACGCAAAATTTATCTAAGTATTTTACGTTTTTAGCCTTGGACTCGGCGAGTTGTAGGCCCGACTTGCCGAGTAGAGACGGGTTTGGGGGCACGTTTAAGTTGGCGACTCGGCGAGTCCACATTTTGGACTTGGCGAGTCCCCGCTGTCTGGTGAAACTCTAAATTCCAAGGGTTTGCACCCTATTTAAACCAACCTTATGCGCCCCAACCTCGCCCCCTTCACCCTCAGAGCTCCCAACATCGTTCTAACCCTTATTTCTTGTGAGATTGAAGTGCTTTGGTGAGTTTCTTGAAGATTTTGAGAAGAAAGAAGAGTAGATCAAGAAGAGAAGAAGGAGGCCAGGCATCCTTCTGTTATCTCAGTGATTTCCTTGAGGTATAACTCGGTTTCCCTCTGTTTTCATGCTTATAGTCCCTTATAGCTCCATGAAAGTCCTTCTTGAGCCTTTCCCCAAGCTTGATTGTGTATTAGGGTTTGTAATAAGTTGTTTAGCCTCTAGATCTAGGCATGATTGAGCTCCAAGAGCTTGGATCTATTGCCTTTATGGAGCCATATTGCATGAAAGCCCTAGATCTACCCTTTTAGTGCATTTTGAGCCCTAAAACCTTCTTTGGTGATTATTTACACGTAAAGTTGGAAACTTTACGTGTTATTCGTGCCCTAGAAACCCAGATCTATAAATGGCATGAGCTGGATTCAAGCAAAATCGAGTATATAGTATTTGCATGTGACAGACTCGGTGAGTCGCTCATCGGACTCAGCGAGTCGAGTCGCGAGTCCCCGAGTTTTCCCCCTTTTCGCGTTTGCGAGGTGGAGTAGTGAGTCATAGGGTGTGACTTAGAGGGTCGGAAACCAAACTCACTCATGAAGTAACTTGGCGAGTCAATGCCATGACTCGGCGAGTTCAAGGCAATCTTCTTGCCTCAAGAACAGACTCGGCGAGTTGTTCATACAGCTCGGCGAGTCACAACATATAGTGTTCTTCGGATGAAGATGAACTCGACGAGTTGTTCATACAACTCGGCGAGTAGGATGAAGGACTATTGGCCTTTGGTTTAGAAGGAAAACTCGTCGAGTCAATGCGTAACTCGACGAGTAGAGACGGGTTTATGGTCAGACAAAAGGATAGGGACTCGGCGAGTTGGCAAGCCAACTCGGCGAGTTGGGTCAACTGGCACTTGACTTTGACTTTGACTCTTGGTTTAGTTAGGGGTAAATGGTTATTTTACCCTGAGGTCGGTTAGCAGTATTTGACTAAGTATTTTGTGGGACTTATAGCCGGAGGATTTCCGGAGCAGCAGCAGAAGAAGACAGTCAGTTCCCACACCGATCGGCAACTACTTTGAGGTGAGTTACCTTCCAGTAGCGGTGGGTCTACGGCCACAATGCCGGCCCACCAGTAGGAGTTGTATGACAGATGATTGTCTTTGTGATATTCATCTAGGGTTGCTACTACCTGTGTTATGTTATTGTGCTAGTATGATATGATGCTATGTGCTAGTGACAGTAGGGGGAGATAGTCCCCCAGATTACCGGTCGATAGGACCGAAGGGGTGGTCATGCCCAGCCATGCTAGATAAATTATATGATATATGTGTTATGTGGTAGTAGTAGGGGGTGAAATAGTCCCCAGTACCCGGTCGAGAGGACCAAAGGGGAGACCAGCACCCAGATATGCTAGTTAGTATCCGGTCGAGAGAACCGAAGGGGAGGCAAGCTCCCAGATATACTGGTCAGTATCCGGTCGAGAGGACCGAAGGGGAGGCCAGCTCCCAGATATACTAGACAATATCCGGTCGAGAGGACCGAAGGGGTAGGTCGGACACCCAAATATGCCTGAAAATATATGTGTGTTATGTGATTGTATGGTATGTGGTATGTTGGGGGAACTCACTAAGCTTCGTGCTTACAGTTTTTAGTTTTGGTTTCAGGTACCTCTTCTTCGAAGGGGAAGGAGCTCGTGTGGTAGCGGCCCATCACACACATGCTTGTGTTCCGCATCATGAGATCTTCATGGGGATTTGTACTCTGACACTTTTATGTTTTATAAAAATGTTTTCCAGACATGCAATATCTTTTGTGAAATGATATGATCGTTGAACGTTTTATTCCTAATGTTTTGCTAAGTACATGTTTTAAAAATGAAATTTTTGGCTCGTATTTTTGGGACGTTACAAACTGTCTACCTTATTTTCTGGTTGAGTGCGACCATGTTTTCTTCTAATGATGCATCGGTGATAGCCTGGACCGTGGAAGGGTTTCATGTTACAAAATGGTATAGCTCCTATGGTTTTTGTTAAGGTGTTGAGTGGAATGTTGATTGGGTTTCTATAGGCCGGTGTAATGATAGTCGTGTGCGTATAGGCCTACTGGGTGCTGGTCGGGAGTCTTCATGCATGTGGTAGGGAGATGGCAAGAACAGTGAGGAACCATAAGCTTCTCATTCCAATGGTTTGATGGTGTCACGACATGGCGTGAACCATCATGGATTTCAATTACGAGAGTTCAGCCGAAAGTTGTGTCATGGAGACTCGTGTATTTGGTTCATTGGTCTTTGGTATAGTTCGGTATTTGAGTAGTATGGAGATACTATTGATGGCTCAGTAGCAGACAAGTTTTGGTCGGGCTTTTGTAGAATGTGACTTGTTGGAAAAGTCATGGTTGTATATTAGTAGTTCATTCGTGGGACTGAATTTAGATGAAAACCCATCTCCACCGGGTGGAGAGTAGGTCTCTTTGGTATGGTAATCACCACGGAGCGGAGAATTGTTTCCACGAAGCAGAAGCTGGGCAAGCTCAAGCCCAAGTTTTTTTAGGGTTTTAAACGTATTTAAATGTAATGATTCATGTTTTAGGGCATTTTCTCAACCTCCATCACATCTAGAACTCCTTGAGAGCAACCCTAACCCGCCTCTTCGTGATTTGAGCTCCTTCTCTATTCTTGAACCACTTTTGGGTGCTTTTCGTGGTGATTTGATGACGCTTGAAGATCAAGATGGTTCTTTTGGTTGCAAGGAAGGTTGTTTCAAGTTTGGATCTATCAAAAATCTCTTCATTTCTAGACTATTAAGAGTATAAAGTTCATATCTTGCTCTTTAGTTTGTTAGATCTTGTCATTTGTGGTTTTTGGCACTTTTGCTCCATTTTATGGGCGATTTTGGAGTTGAGTGGACTCCAACATCTTTTGATCAGTTTGGAATGCTTCTTGGATTTCATGGAATAGAAAAATTATGATATTTTCCCTTCCCTTTAAGCCATGCAAGTTATCTTGGTCCTTTAGGTCATTATGATGTATGTTTAGATCTTGAAAGTTTGTGGCATCATTATAGATAAATTTGGAAATTTTATCCACCTAAACATCATGTCGATTCATATCTGAGGGTTAGAGACTTGGAATTAAGGGATTAAGTGATAAAGATGTATTCTTGGTCCCTTTGAGACATAAAGTTTAGATCCTTGGTTGTTTAGACCATTATAATGGATAAATTTGGAAACTTTATCCATTATGAAGCTCTTAGGTACCAGATTTGAAAATTTGGAAGCTTGGGTTTAAGTGTTAAGTACTTAACCCATTAAGCTGTTGGGACCAGTTCCTACGACGTGTAGGCTGGTGTTAACACGACTGTTTTGTCGTGTAGCTGCCAAGTCGTGGCCTATGGTTGTCCACGACGTGGTGATCAGCTGGGGCTAACTTTGTCTGTTGACGTTTTGAAAAGTTTGACTTTTGGTCAAACTTGGAGATGTGTTGAGCTATAGTATGAGATTTAGCTTGTGATTGGTTTAGGAGGTTCATGTAGCTGATTCTGTGGGATTTTGAGTATTGGATTTCAGCTCTTCATTCATGTGAGTCTTCTCACGATATTACCTATATCATAGTATATGCATGCCATACCAACAAAGCCTTATTTGCCGATTGTTGTTATGTGTATCTGAGTTGTTAATACCTCCAAGACTACTGTCAGTCCGCAGGGTTGTTGATAACCTATAGGGCTGCTGTGAGCCTATCAGACTGCTGTGAGCCTGTGAGCCCATCAGAATTATGATAGTCTTAGGTTTGTTGATAACTCATAATTGTTTATATTGTTGTGTTATATGTGATATTTAGGAAAGCTGATAGTCCTCAGGATTGTTGATAGTCCCAGAGTTGTTGATCACCTATAGTTGATTATTATTATGTGATGTATGTGATATTTTGGGGAACTCATTAAGTTGTGTGTTTATAGTTGTGAATTAAATGTTTGTCAGGTACTTATCGGATTGCGAAAGCGAAATTATACACACACATCAATAGTTTTGTGATTCGAGATTCCACATTGTCTTCCTTATAACTTTGATTTTGAATTATGGTTTATAAACAATTCGTTTGACTTGAATGTAACTTTATAAAAATGTGTATTTATTCTATTTTAAAAATAAAAAAATTATTCTGAAATTTGGAACGGTCACAGTTTATCAATTTACTGCAATATTAATGATTTTTATTTATATAAAAATATATATATATATATATAGGGTCCACTTACTTTTGGTAGAGGTCTTAAACTCAACGACCTTCTAAGGCTGTGTTTGGCGCGCCACAGCTAGCTGATAAGCTAGCTTATTTTTCGAGCTTTTTTATATTGTCGTGTTTGGTAAGCCAAAAAGTAGCTTATAAGCTAGCTTTTTGAAAAACTACTTAGACTAGCTTTTTAGGAGCTTTTTTAAAATTTTCCAAATACACCCCTTAATTAATTATAAAAACACATACTCTTACATGTCATTTTATGTAATTTTATATATTTCAGCTAGCTTTTCAGTTGGTTTTACCAAACGTTATTTTTTATCAGCTAGTTTTTCAGCTATCAGCTAGCTTTTTATTGAACAACTAGCTTTTCAGCTATCAGCTAGCTTTTCAACCAGCAGCTAGCTTTTCAGCCAGTACGCCAAACATAGCCTTAGGCTGTGTTTGGCGCGCCACAACTAGCTGATAAGCTAGCTTATTTTTCGAGCTTTTTTATGTTGTTGGGTTTGGTAAGCCAAAAAGTAGCTGATAAGCTAGCTTTTTGAAAAGCTACTTAGACTAGCTTTTTAGGAGTTTTTTTAAAATTTTCCAAATACGCCCCTTAATTAATTATAGAAACACATATTCTTACATGTCCTTTTATGTAATTTTATATATTTCAGCTAACTTTTCAGCTAGTTTTACCAAACATTATTTTTTATCAGCTAGCTTTTCAACTATCAGCTAGCTTTTTATTTAACAGCTAGCTTTTCAGCCATCAACTAGCTTTTCAGCTAACAACTAGCTTTTCAACTAGTCCGCCAAACATAGCCTTAGACTAGTTTTTTAGGAGCTTTTTAAAAATTTTTCAGATACACCCCTTAATTAATTATAGAAACATATATTCTTATATGTTTTTTTATGTAATTTTATATATTTCAGCTAGTTTACCAAACGTTATTTTTTATCAGCTAGCTTTTCAGCTATGAGCTAGCTTTTTATTTAACAGCTAGCTTTTCAGCTAACAGACAGCTTTTCAACTACCAAAGATAGCCTAAAAGTTCTAGATAGTTATTTGAATTTTAAGTTTTTTAAACTATCTTCTTTCAAAAGAACATACCATACTACATTTAGCCTGGCTTGTATCTATCTGCCATTAATAGATATTTTTGGAATACATGCGTAAGGAATTTGACCACCGCGTGACACCACATCATCCACAATTGACAATTCTATGTACAACCCATTAACTTGACTATAAGTACTGCTCCACCAATGTCATGGATATCACAATCATAATTACCACGGATAAAATGCACACAATGAAGACACCACTCTTCATTTTCATCGTCTTCTCCACGCTCTCACTTTCTTCTGCCCAATCCCTAGTTCCTGTTCGCGACACTGACGGGAATATCATCCGGTCAGGCACCGGTTACTACATCTTGCCCACTACACGTGGCCTGGGTGGGGGCATTAAACTAGTGCCCACAACCATAAACGAGACGTGCCCTAGTGACGTGGTGCAAGAAAACAACGATCTGCAAAATGGGCTACCGTTGACTTTCATACCAGTCAAGGCAAACAAAGATGGCAACATCTTTGAATCCATCGATCTAAACATTAGGTTCTCAGGTTCAACGGCTTGTATCCGGTCTGCGATTTGGCGAATTGATCAGGGTGTGAATGGGCAACGAGAGATATCAAGCCATGGGAGCTTAGGGAACCCAGGCCCACAAACCATAAGCAATTGGTTCAAGATAGAGAAGCATGAGGATGGGTACAAGCTAGTGTTCTGCCCCACTGTGTGCAACACTTGCAGGCCAGCTTGTGGAGATATTGGTCATACGATTGCTAAAACTGGACGTCTAAGTCTGGTCATAAATAACACGCCCCTTAAGGTCAATTTTAAGAAGGCATAAAGACTTATGTGCCCATTGTGAATGGGTTGTATGTCGGTATACTTTGTATGTATAATAAAGGGCTGGGATATGCTCTAAAAGCTATTTTATCAATAAAGATATGATTCCAGGTCAAGGATTTAGTGTTTGGATCTTAATTTATGAATATTTAATTATATCAAAGATATCATAAATGTAAATATATTAATAGACATTTAATATGCTGACAATAACAATCCAACCCAACTACTACTTAAATGGATGTCCCACAGATGAGTTCAATGTTTCGAAAGGAGTCCGCCAATGAGACCCATTGTCTCCTTTCCCACAGATGAGTTCAATGTTTCGAAAGGAGTCCGCCAAGGAGACCCATTGTCTCCTTTCCTGTTTATCGTTGCCATGGAGGGGCTTAATGTAGCTTTATTAGCCGCTAAAGAGAGAGGCATTTTCAAAGGGGTAAAAATCCCAAATTGTGATACCGTATTATCACACCTTTTTTATGCGGACGACGCGTGGGTGAATGGTCTAAACGCAACATAAAAAATCTCGCGCGTATCCTCCGTTGCTTCCATGTGTCTTCGGGTAACCATTTCACCATTTCTTTAAAAGTTAACATCTTCGAATCAAATTTATTTACTATTCGTTAACTACAGTCAAGAGAACGACGAACAAATGTTCTGTAACACTGAAATATAATAGTTTTTGTTGTTGTTATGGCATTTGAGGCTTAAAATACAAGATTTTTGTGGTGGCTATGACATGGTGATGATACATCACGACGTGACTGTTGGAATAGTGTCTAAGGCTGCAACTATATTAGGCAAGTATTTGACCCGATTGTGCATGATCCTTTTGGGTTGCCTTCACCATAACAACTTGATAGGATGATTTATTAAGAGAGAGTAAATATTATTGATATATTATGAGAATAATATAAAGAATAATATATTGTTATTTGATTAATATAAGTCATAGAATTAATTGGAATTAATTTGGTGACTTAAAGAGGTTAAATAAAGGGGTATAAACTGTCAATTGTTTGATAGTTAAGCTTTAGACTGTAAATCCTTATAGATAGAGATGGGACGGATTCTAGAAGCTAAAGGATAGCGAAAAATCGTCCATTGCTTATCTAAGGAAAGGATTTGGATAGCTTTAAGAGAAGATTATCCAATTAGGGTTTAGGTTGTAACCCTTAAGGAGTCTACAAGTATAAATAGACCCTATGACATAAGGAAATCGGGACCTCACCTAAAGTAAGAGAACCCTGGCTGATTTCCTCCCCTCTCCTCTCTCCTAAATCATCTTCCTTGCTATTGGTGTTTGTAAGCCATTAGAGGAGTGACATTTGTGACTTTAGAAGCTCCAAGATTACAAGATCAACAAGGAATTCAAAGGTATGGTTCTAGATCTGTTTAAATGTTGTTATTTAACCTAATTAGCCATTAGAAGTCTTGGATTCAAAGCATGTTTAATTAGAAAGCCTAGATCCAAGCATTAGGGTTTTGCATGCGCACATAAGAAAGTTCTTATGGCTAAAACCCATCAGTGACGGCACCAGATGAAACACATATTTTTCTTGAGTGCCACAACGTGACAAGTTATTGGCCACGACATGACAGCCACCTACATGCAAAACCCTAATTTCCCTAGCCTTAAGCCCTGTTTAAGGGATATGATGGATAGTGTTTGCACACCCTCAGCCTCCATTTCACCCCAAGTAAACCATAGCCCCCATTGCCGAGTTTTTGAAGCTTTTGTGGTGATTTTAGTGCTTTGAAGGAGAATAAGGTGTCCATTAAGTGTAGATCCATGAAGCAAGCTCCTCCTCCATATTCTAGCTCATATTTTGGACCATTGTGAGTCTTCAAGATCCAATCTTTATGTGTTGTACTTATAGATCTAGACTTTTATGCTTTGTTCTTCATGTTTGGGTTAGTTGGTGTGGTGGGATTCCATAAAGTTTGCAACTTTATAGATCCTTGAGGTCCCCTTGTGGTTATATGTTCCAGATTTGAAGTATGACTAAGTTTTGATTACTTGCATGAGGTTTTCACCTCATTTTCATCATTTTGACCTAAATAGAGTTCAAGACATGCATGTCTATAAAACATCGATTTTTATGACTTATTGGGTGTGAGAAAGCCTTCTACAAAGTATTAATATGTAACTAGAAGGATTAAGGGCTTAATGCATTAAGTTGGCCAGAACAGTTCCCACGACGTAGAGGTTTAGCTCCCATGACGTGGCATTAGGTGGTCTTTGCGACTGTTTTTTCGTGAGGTCACCATGTCATGGCCAATGGAATTTTGACCGTTGATCTTTGACTTTTAGATCAAGTTGACCAATGGTCAACTTGAGGGTTTTTGGGCTATGGATTGAGGATTGGTCCCTGATTGTCGTATATGTGATGTGTAGTACAAGCTCTTGGATTTTGTGAGTTATATTGTTATCTGCTAGACTACAAGGTGAGTTTTCTCACTATAATTTGTACTATATTGTTATCTGCTAGACTACAAGGTGAGTTTTCTCACTATAATTTGTATTGTAGTATGTATCCTTATGTGTAGGATGTTGGTATGATGTAGTGATCTGTTAGATTGGTAGTTTTGTATGATTACATGTGTTTGCTGGTTATTGATTATTTGTTCGCATATGTCGACATATTATGGTTGGGTTGAGGCGGGCCTGATTTGTGTTGTAGGCCAAGATACTCGGGCGGTCTATATTGTAGGCCTTGTGAGGCGGTCCAGTCAGATTGTAGGCCCGACGGAGCGGTCCAGCTATACTGTAGGCCTTGCGGGGCGGTCCGATTAGACTGTAGGCTCGGTAGAGCGATCCATGCATTTATAGTCCTTACGAGGCGATCCAGGCAAACTGAAGGCTCATGTATGCATGCATTGTATTTGTATTGTTGTGTGGGGTATTTTGGGGGAATTCACTAAGCTTTCGCTTATATTTGTGGATCTAAATGTTTTAGGTACCTTAGAGGATCGGGGAAAGACGAAGACATGATCATACACATCATCCTGTTGATTTATGTTTTGATAGATGATATTGATACTCTAATTTTTATGGTTTTGTTTTGAAACAACGATTGATTAATTTAGATTTCATGAAAATGTCTTTTTAAAATGAAAAATTTTGACTGTGGTTTTTGGGACGTTCAGGTTCAAAGGGTTAAAGATCATCAAAGATATAGGGAAGATAAGCGACGACGCCCTTGAAACAAACATCACCACCTTGGGTCCATTAGTGCTTCCGTTACCAGATAAAATCATTTTTCTTCATGACTCTCGTAAAGTGATACCTCTCACACACAAAACCAAAAGGTTCAACCACTTCTACATCTTTTACTCTTTACGGGTCACAAAAGTCACTGCCTACTTGGCTCCGACACCAAGCCTTACTCCCCTGACTACAAGCTCGCATTAGAGCACTTCTGCGTTCACACTACTAGCAAAGCATTGGTGAACGAGCTCTAATGCAACCTTGGGCCGCAACGCTAACATGGAGCCCTTATGATGGTAGAAAGAGGGAGAGAAAAGGAAAAAATGCAGATCCAAAAAATGGGGCTCTTGTCTCCTTTTTTGTGAGTTTGGTTTTAACGAGCTTGATTTTGAGATCATCTTCAGGTTTGATAGGTTTCACGTCTCTGTCAGATGTTAAAAGGGGGTGTTGACAGGTGGTGTTTGCCGGTGATGATAGGTGGTGGTTGTCGAAGTTGAAAAATAGACGTAAAAAGGATCTCTACCTAAGCAGCCACTTGTGCTCCAAGTATTAAGGTGACACAGTTAACCTGTTGTTCTGGGTGAAGATGAGTAAAAAATATAGGTCGGCACCTAGTTTATGTCCACATAAAATTAGAAAAGGCGAAGTGAATGTGTTATACACAGGATATGTTGAATCATGTTTATCTAACGTCGAAGTGAATGTGTAAGTCTTCATAGGTGAGGAAATGAATAAGACTGAAAATCATGTATTAATGGTTTATTTGGTAGAAATCGAATTATGATCAATGTTGTTTTGTTTGGTAAGGTTGCTAATGACAAAATTATCATTTTAACCATCTACCAAAAAACAACTTCAAGGAGGTAATGTTGTATGATTATTTTGTTTTGTTGTTGTAAAAAAAAACTTCAAAGAATTACAAAATTATAACTTAATTCACAAATTAATAAATTTGATTGCAATGAAACATATTAACTAAAATCAGAATTTATCTAAATCCAAAATTACAAAGGATATTATCGAATCATAAAGCCCCTCGATCTTCAAAATCCAAATTATTAAGCAAGAAAACAAAAGAAAAAAACGAGACAAGGAACTTATGTGGTTCCGTCGAACTAACATATGTCCACCAACAAGAACCGGCGAACTCTCTGTTACTATCGTTTCAAAAGTGGTTACATTAAGATACTTAACTACGAATTGTAAACCTTAGCAAATATAGTCCTGAACCATATACAAAAAAATCAGAATAACTAAACAGGCCCATACCGATGGAGTAAGTATTTGTTGTGTACGCTTATGTTAGTATATCCTATATCGGTACGACACAGTTATATATGTGGGAGTCTCCCTTCTCTCCACAAGGGCTCTTTAGAATAGACAATATTGGGCTCCACATATATTTACATGGTATCAGAGTCGACTTCCCGCACCCTAATGGTTCAACACATCCATGTTTACCCTCATCGAGCGTCCAACTCTGAGAGGGGAGTGTTAGTGTATCCTACATCGGTGCGATATGATAATATAAGTGGCTATATATTTTGGAGTCCCCATTCTCTCCACAAGGGCTCTTTTTGAGAGACAATTTTGGGCTCCACATATATTTACAGCTTATCCCATTGAAATCATTCGGGTTTTCTTCACTTTGTTTGGGTCGGGCTATTTTTTAGGATCAGGTCACATAACAATCTCCATCCTAACATGAATGTCTCAAACCATAAGGGATTCCCATTAGACATCCTATCTACCAATTTTCCTGAACACTCTTCTTAGAAAATATTTTGATGTCGAGTATAACATTTTTTTTCTCTTATTCTTGATGTACATGGAGCCTTAAAAGAAACATAAAAATGTACTTTTTTTATAAAATATTTATTTTAAATAAGCATATATATGTTGCAGCTTATATATTAAATGATTATTTTCTGATTTTCACCACTACAGATATAATTCTAAGAATTCCTATACTCATAATGTTTTTAATATTTTCAGTACTATAGATATAATTCTAAAAATTCCTATAATAATAATGTTTTTAGTCTATAATGTACAAGTAAAGTGACAATTTCTCAAAATAGATTTTCCAATAAAGTATTTTTTTTCGGTTTGTAGATCTCATTTTCATTCGTATTTTCTAAAAGAAGTATTCTAAGCATTGGGATACAACTAGTTAGATTTAACCAATCAAATAACTTATCAATCACCATGAAAATAACTAATATTATAAAAGTCTTAAATTTTTAACGTGTAATTGGAAAAAACTATAATAGTTTGTTATTATTATTATTATTATTATTATTATTATTGTTATGACCACAATTTTCTCACAAAATTATCACTCTAACTCACTTAACGAATTTAATGGTTAACTTTGCTAACTTTTTTGCAAAATCAGTCCTAAAATTTTCAAATTTGGTCCCTGAGGTTTGCAAAAAATTACATCATATGGTTTTTTAATTTTATTTTTCAATTTTCATATATATATATATATATATATATATATATATATATATATATATATATTACTTTCATTTTTTACATATACTTTATTAATTTTCTTCTTTATCTTTATTTTTCTACAATTTGATTTTTTTACCTTTTTATCTTTTTTTTTTAATTTTTTAGTGTATATATAAAGTATATCAGAGTAGTTTTTTTTTCATATTTTTTTTTCGTATTATATTTTAACCTTTTCATCTTTTTATTTTTTTTAAAATTTTTTTCATTTTTGTTTTCCAAATATTCATTTTTTATGTAGTTTTAACTTTTTATTGACCATTTTCAAAAAAATATAAAATATACTAATATATTAGAGTATATTACAATTTTGATAATTTATAGTTTTTTTTTTAATTTTTTTATTTATATTCAAGTAAATGATGTAGTTATGTTTATATTTGTAATTTCGGTCCAAATTATTATTATTATTATTATTATTTGTTCTTTAGTGCTATTATACTTATGTTACGAAATTTTTTTAAAAAAAATTATCTTGTTTATTGAGAATTAGTGTTTCAATATGTAATATAGCTTGCAAATTAAACCATATTTCTATATGTGATATCAGTAGTTTAAATTCTCAATAAATATGGTTTTTTTTTTTAATTTCCATGTTATATCACACATTGAAACACTAATTCTCAATTAACAAGCTAATTTTTTTAATTTTTATTTTTTCGTAACATAAATAAAATAGCATTAAGGAACAAAAAAAAATAAAGAGAAAATAAGTTGGACCGAAATTAAGAATATAAACATAAATATTTTATTTACTTGAATAAAAATAAAAAAAATACAAAAACTATAAATTATAGAAATTGTGATATACTCTAATATATTAATACATTTTATATTTTTTGAAAAATGTCAATAAAAAGTTAAAACTACAAAAAAAATAAAAACAAATAATTGGAAAACAAATACGAAAAAAAAATAAAAAAATATAAAGACGAAAAATTTAAATATAATACAAAAAGAAACTTAAAAAAAATACTCTAATATACTCTAAAAAATAGGAAACAAAAGGTAAAAAAATCAAATTATTGAAAAATAAAGTTAAAAAATGAAAATAAATAAAGTATATATAAAAAACATATATATATATATATATATATATATATATATATATATATATATATATATATATATATATCGAAAATGAATAAAGCATATTAAAAAACGAAAAATAAAGTTAAAAAAAAAGCATGTAGTGTAATTTTTTGCAAGCTTCAGGGACCAAATTCGAATTTTTTAGGACTGATTTTGTAAAAAAGTTAACAAATTTAACTATGAAACTCATTAAGTGTGCTAGAGTGATAATTCTACGAGAAAGTTGTAGCCATAACATTAATAAAAAAAATATTATGGTTTTTTCCAATTACGCGTTAACAATTTAAGTTTTTTTGTAATATTAGTCCCTATGAAAAAGTTGATTGTAATAGTAAATGTGAAGCAGGTGTTGCAGTTAATACCTAAATAAACTGCAATTAAAAGATTGCATTGCTAAATAAATTGATTTTTTTTTCCAAAAAAAAAAAAAGTAAATCCCAATAGGGGTAAATGACATTATGTAGAACAGTGACCATGACTAAAATGTGAGATGGTGCTAGTTAACACAATGTACACCGGATTTTTTATAAATAAAAATTTTAAAAAATAGATGTACTTTGTTTTAAAAAATCAGGGTGTTACAATTAACCACCTTTTTATGGACAATCCATAATTACATATGGTATTATTTTGATACAAAATCAGTGGCGAAGCTTATTAAGGGAAGTACAATCACTGAATTCTACAATTACGATAGTTTTTTTTTTTAATTAGAAATAGCTTAGAAATGGAAATATAATGTTGTAACAAAAAGAAATAAAGTATGATGAAAAAGTAGGATGCTATAATACACAAGAACATCGTTGTATACATATGGTCTATTTCCGGTCTAGACTGAATAAACCGACACTTTTTGAAGAATTCCAAACTTAACAAAAGAAACAACCT
This sequence comes from Lactuca sativa, assembly GCF_002870075.4. Classification (NCBI taxonomy): domain Eukaryota; kingdom Viridiplantae; phylum Streptophyta; class Magnoliopsida; order Asterales; family Asteraceae; genus Lactuca; species Lactuca sativa. The sequence continues at coordinate 207,267,782 of NC_056624.2, forward strand.
CTTAATTCACATATGGTTTTTCTGTTACATAAAACAAATTAACAAAGAAAGTGGCACGCATGCACGCATGCACAAGAAAATGCAAAGTTTTCTATTTTCGTCTGCCTCAAGAAAATTGCAACTTTTTTTTGTTACAAGTTTACTGATTTATTAGTAATCCTTACAAATACATATATGAGATTCATTTTATATCCAATAAACTATTCACACAGGACTTAATGGGAACATACCCTAATATGATAATCTATATATGTGTATTATTATGAAAAGAGGATAAGAAATGCTTACTAGTACAAAATTTCACCTCTAAATAATCCAAAATGTTGAAATTGTTGACTCGAGGCATGAGTTTCTCCTATAAATTAAGAACACTCTAGTTTAGATTTCACGGCTTGAGTGGTAACCATAGTAGAAAAATTATCAAAGTCCTGACTTAAACACAATAATACATAACTACTAAACTACAAAAGTAGACTGCCATTTCATGATAATTTTCAACAAAAAATCATTTTCAACAAAAAATCGCATCGGACCTGACCTAATATTAATAGACATCAAAAATAAAAAGTAAAAAAAAATGAAAGTGTGTTGCTATTAAAGATGTTATTTCAAAAAGTACGTTGCTATAAATAAACATCAAGAATTAAAAACATTTTTTTTGAAAATATGTTGTTATAAAAACTGCCATTTCAGAAAGTATGTTGCTATAAATACACATTAAAAAACATTTTTTGAAAGGATGTTGCCATTAAAACTACCATTTCAGAAACTATGTTGCTATTTCTGAAAAAAAAAAAAAGAATTTGCATTATACTTGACATCGCATCAGAGATCAAACTTGGTATTATTTTTTTCTTTTCTTTTGACCTCACAACCATACCTAATTTTTTTTTACCTACCATCATACATTTAGACTTGTTTCGGTTTTATTGACCTAGCATCAGACCTTGGTATTTTTTTTGTCCCCATTAAAACTTGCATTAGACTCGTACTAAAGTAATTCCATTAGTGATCAGACTCATACCAGAATATACCATTTCAAAGTAAAATAGTAGATTGCCGAAATAGACATCAATAATAAAAAAAAAGACAAAACTTCAAATTTGGTATAGAGAGAGAGAAAGAGGTGGGACCCTTTAATATTAAATAATTAGTTTTTTTTAATAAGACAAATCTTCATAAATGGTCCTTGTGGCAGTGAAATGACAGAAATACCCTTCACTTAACGGCCAAAAGCTAACGGAGTGAGCCGGAATGACCAAATGTTAAAAGTTTTGAAACCACAGGGACCATTTGTGAGGTTTTTTGAACTTAGGGACTAAACTTGATATTTTTGAAAACCACAAGGACCATTTTTGAAGTTTTGTCCAAAAAAAAACATTTTTTTTTTAAATTATGTTGCTATAAAAACTACCATTTTAGAAAGTATGTTACTATCAATGGACATCAAAAATAGAAAAAAAACATTTTTTGAAAGTACATTGTAATTAAATTTGCTAGTTCAAAAAGTATGTTGCTATTTTTGTTGAAACTTTTTTTTTAACCTACATTAACTCCGACATATTACACCATTTTAAAGTAACAAAAAGTTAAATAAAAGCAACGAACTTACCATCATCAATGAAGAAGGAGCTCCATCTAAGTCATAATGAGATTCTTTTTACGAGTCTGACATGCTCTTAGGTTGACCATCTTTTCCTTTATTTAACCTTGATTCATCCACAGATTCATTGAACAATGAAAACAAACATAAAAAACTGACTATAGCGGCATACTTTCATTTATTTGTAAAGTATGTTGCTATTTCTGGGATTTAACCCTAAAATATAACAAATAAAAACACATATTAATATTTAGTTCAGTAGCTGCCCAAAAATATGAGGATTTCATGAGTAAACCTACAAAAATATCAAAGAAGTTCATCAATAAACCATAAAATTGTGTATTTTCTTTGTCAAAGTATTTTTTATAAGTAAACCACCTGTTAGCCTTTGCGTTCATATTTCATGTATGTGTGTGTGCATAAACAGATCTTTGTTTGTATTCCGTGTATGTGTGTATTGAAACACTTGGAAATCAAAAGGTCAATTGAGGAAATAAAATCTCCAAACAAGAAGGCAACTCGTCAAGTTCAAGGGCGAGAACTCGACGAGTAGGAACGCGGTCACATGTGTTTTTGGAAGACTAACTCGACGAGTTGGAGAGGATATACTCGACAAGTTGGACGGGGTTTAGGAAACCCTAGATCCGGGATTTTGCACCCTATTTAAGCATCCTAATCCCATTCCAGCCTCCAAGTACCAAACCCTAGATCCAGAAACCTTAATGCATTTGTGAGCTTATGAGCCATTTTGAGTGAAGTATTGTGTGTGTTGAAGCTTGTGAAGGAAGGAGAAGCATGAGGATTCAAGAAAAAGCTAGTAGATCCAAAGACTTAATTTTGTTCTCATCATTTCCTGGCAAGCAAGTCTCAAACTTGCTTAGTAACTTCTTAGATCTCTTTATTATCATTTTATTGAGTTTTTGGTCCAAGAAGCTTGATCTTTGGGATATGGACGTCCCAAGTGAGTAAACTGTCAGATCTAAAATCATGGAGGGCTTTCATGGCATAAAGGTACAAACTTTATGGCCATTAAAGCCCCATGCAAGCTATAGGATGTCATTTTGGCCTTTTAAGCTCCAAAAGGTCATGCATGGGGAGAAAGGTGGAAGCTTTACGTGTTCATGAAGTGTTTAGGGTCTAGATCTCTGTTTGTATGCCTTAGCTTGGAGTATAGGTGACTTGTGGACCAAGATCTAGGTCCTAAAGAGTTAGGGTTTGAGCTAAACCCATTAAGTAAAGGTATTAACTGGTAAAGTTGGAAACTTTACCCTTAAAAGGACATTTTCAATGTATATGAGAAGCATGAAGCTTAGATCTAGTTTTGCCGAGACTCTGGTCTCTTCCAAAAAAAAAAATGAAGCTTAGATCTAAAGAGTAGGGGCTTAATCTATTAAGATGGCCCAAACAGACTGAGAAACTCGTCGTATCCATAAAGGAACTCGACGAGTTGAGTTGATTTGTCTCGATTCTGAATAGGGTAGAACTCGACGAGTCTGAGGAGGGACTCGACGAGTTGATTTGCTTTATCACGACTACGAGTAGCAAGGGAACTCGGTGAGTCAAGGGGATGACTCGACGAGTTGGATCGCGATTTAAGGGTTTCTGATTTATGGAAGTCGGCGAGTTGATGGGTCAACTCGACGAGTTGAGTCAACCTAGAATGTTGACTTTTTGACCATAATGTTGACCTTGACCAGAATGTTGACTTTGACCAGAGGTAAAATGGTCATTTTACCTTAAAAATGATTATTGGATTTTGACTAAGTGTTATTGTAATAATGATAGTCGGGGAATCGTTGGAGCAGCCATTAGAGATTCCTCAGCGCGAGATTTCACAGTCAGCTTTGCGAGGTGAGTTTTTCTCCATTAGGAATGGATCGAAGGCACCAATGTCGCCCTGTTTATGTATGTTAGCATATGCTGGACTAAGGTCCGATACCGAGCTATGCCAAATGTAGGTTTATATGTTTTTGGACTTCGGTCTGATGTCGGGGCAAGCCTGAGGAATGTTGTATGCTTGATGTCTTCGTGATTCTTGCATGTGTCTATTGGAATGTTTTCGGACTTCGGTCCGATGCTGGGGCAAGCCCGATGAATGTTTATATGTATTTGTTGACATGCTTATGTATACCGAGCTTTGCTTGATGTCGGGCGGGGCCCGATGCCGGATTTCGGTCCAATGTCGGGCAAGGCCCGATGCCGCACTTCGGTTTGATGTCGGGCGGGGCCCCATGTAGTGGGCTAAGCCCAAGTTATGTGTTATGTGTTTATGTGATTATGTGTATGATATGTGGTAGTTTGGGGAGAATCACTAAGCATCGTGCTTACAGTTTTCAATTTTGGTTTCAGGTACTTCTGCTAGTAAGGGGAAGAACTCGGGATGACTGCATTGCACACACCACAACGTTTAGCCTGGGATGATTTACTCTTATATTTGGACATGTGATTTTGATACATTGTTTTGATATGATGTTTTGAGATACTATCACCTATGTTTTTATGAGATGATTTGGTTCACTATGGTTTTATTTATAAATTAAAAGTGAAAATTTTGGACCGTATTTTAGGGATGTTTCAGATATAAATAGACAGAGCTGGGTTTCTCGAGATATTATGAACTTGTAGCAATCATAAGAAAACTAAAAACTAACCTCTTTCAAAATTTATACAGGGAGAGAAATCGAGATGAAGGTTTTCACTGAATCTGCAAAACAAAAATCAAAATCGAAAAATAAATTTAAATCGATTTGGGTTCTTGATATTCTACAAATCCATCAAGAAAGTAGAAATAAAGGATGAAGAGGTAAAACTTGTTCGACTTCAATTCATGGTGTCAAAACTTTTCAGATTTGATACAATTTAATTTCGAGATCTCGGTCATTTGGGATTGTTAGAGCTCAAAATGGCATTTTTATGTTTTTTCTGAATTTATGAATCTTTTTTTATTTGTGGTTGGTTCAGATAATTGATTACACACCTTATCCTAATCATATTCGTTTTGTTGAGATTATTGAAAGAAACTTATCTTCTTATTCGTCTTCTACAAGTATTTTAGTTTCCTTTGATTTTGAGACTGTTGAAGTTTATTAAAAACAGATCCGTTTGGAGTTTATCATTTAGTTCATGTGTTTGTATTTGTTGTAATCGCTATTCAATCAAATCGTCTATACATCATAACTCTTTTCTAATTTTTCGTTTCTAAAAGATTGAGTTGTTGGAAATGAGTGTTTTGTCCGCAGCAGGGTGTAAGGATCAAT